>NC_052150.1:71471219-72126935 GCF_902713615.1 Scyliorhinus canicula | reverse complement strand
GAGGAGGAAGGAAGGGGGGAGGAGGAAGGAAGGGGGGGAGGAGGAGAGGGGGGGGGGTGTGGGTACCGGCCTTCAGAGGGAGGGGGACGGGGTGTGGGTTGCGGCGTTGAGGGTGGGGGTTGCGGCGTTGAGGGGGGGGGGGACCCGGCGTTGAGGGGGGGGGGACCCGGCGTTGAGGGGGGGGGGACCCGGCGTTGAGGGGGGGGGAGACCCGGCGTTGAGGGGGGGGGGGGAGACCCGGCGTTGAGAGGGGGGGGGGGAACCCGGCGTTGAGAGGGGGGGGAACCGGCGTTGAGGGGGGGGGACCCGGTTTTGAGGGGGGGGACCCGGCGTTGAGGGGGGGGGACCCGGCGTTGAGGGGGGGGGGACCCGGCGTTGAGGGGGGGGTCCCGGCGTTGAGGGGGGGGGGTCCCGGCGTTGAGGGGGGGGGGTCCCGGCGTTGAGGGGGGGGGGTCCCGGCGTTGAGGGGGGGGGTTGCGGCGTTGCGAGAGATGGGGGGCGGCGTTGGAGGGGGGTAGGGGTGGTGGGGAGGGGGGTAGGGGTGGTGGGGATGGGGGTAGGGGCGTTGGAGGGAGGTAGGGGTGGTGAGGGGGGGGGTGGTTAGGGTAGGGGGCAGCGGCGTACAGAGGGGGGGGGGCGACGGTGCGTTGGCCCCGGGCATCCGTCGCCTCCCCCCTCTCTGCCCGCCGCTTCCCCCAAACCCCCCCGATGGCCGCAACCCACCCCCCCCGATGGCCGCAACCCCCCGATGGCCGCAACCCACCCCCCCGATGGCCGCAACCCACCCCCCCCCCGATGCCCCCCCAATGCCGCAACCCACTCCCCCGATGGCCGCAACCCCCCCGATGCCGCAACCCACTCCCCCGATGGCCGCAACCCCCCGATGGCCGCAACCCACCCCCCCGATGGCCGCAACCCACCCCCCCCCGATGCCCCCCCAATGCCGCAACCCACTCCCCCGATGGCCGCAACCCCCCCGATGCCGCAACCCACTCCCCCGATGGCCGCAACCCCCCGATGGCCGCAACGCAACCCCCCGATGGCCGCAACGCAACCCCCCGATGGCCGCAACGCAACCCCCCGATGGCCGCAACGCAACCCCCCGATGGCCCCAACCCACCCCCCCCCCCCCCCCCGATGCCCCCCCCCCATGCCGCAACCCACCCCCGACACTGAACGGCGTCAACCATCATCAATGGTTGACGCCGTTTTAAATCAACTGTGATTTTCGCCGACGTGACCCGTGGCCACGTCGGCGGGACTTCAGCCCATCCGGGCCGGAGATTTAAGGTCAGTGCAAATAAAATGAAATCCCGCCGGCGCCAGCTGTTTTCACAGGGTGCCGGCGGGATTTGCACAACGCCGGTTTTTTACCGGCGGGAGAATTCGAAAACCTGCGGGAGCGGAAATAACGCCGCTTCCCGCCAATTCTCCGACCCTGCGTGGGGTCGGAGAATCCCGCCCCAGGAAACGCGATTGGGCGGAGAATTGGTTCTGACGCTGAAATCGTGGCGTGCGGTGGTTTCATGCCAAACACAAATCTTTGGTTTCTAGACAGGGGCGTCAAGGCATTCGACTCCGCACGTACAGTAAATGCCATTGGCGTATCATTAATGGACCTGACCGGATATTCACCGGGGCCTCCGCAATTCTCCTCCTTCACTGCGGAGAAATCCCGACGGTGAGGTTCACTTGTGCTTTTAAAAATCGAGAAACCGGTGCTGTGTCTGATGAGGGAGAGAGAGGACACGGAGTGGCTGTGGAGGGGAGGGGGGGGTGGACATGGGCATGGGCCAGAGTGACCCCCCCCCCCCCCCCTGTGGGACTGATGCGGTGTCCAGGCATGGGCTGCTATTGCTGTGGCCTGCAAAACAGACATCTTGCTGCGCACCCCACTGACCACCCACCTTGACCTTGGTTCTGCAGTGTAACACCGGCCTTTTGGTGCCTCCACCTCACCCTCCACCATACCACCCCCCCTCCCTTCCCCCCCCAACTAGCTGCCCCCCGCCAGTGGGGCATCACGCGACCCATCAAAGGACAAAGTCCACAGTAGCACCTGCAGGGGGCCGCCAGGTGGGGGCACTCAGCGTACCATTGGCATGGGCCTCACCAGCCGACGGCACCACTGGCAGCAGGGATGGGTGCCAAGGCCAGAGATCCCCACGGTATCGGGCACCGACAGGACCAAGGGTGCGGGGATGGGGGAGGGAGGGCTTGCAGGGGTAGAGACGGCAGTGCCTACCAGGGCCATTGTGTAGCCCAGTGGACCTGGTTCTGCACAGGGATTCGCACCATGCTAAAATGTCAACATTTCACCCCCTGCGGACAATGGACATTGGAATTTAACCACCAATGGTGGCCTTACTCCAAGTGTCCCCAAAGCCCTGGGACTGCACTGTGCCTGTACAAGCTGGAGCCGTTTGAGAGGAGGTAGCTGCAGCAGCGGAGCCTACCCCAGAGGAACAAGAGGCAGCCGCTGAGGATGGAGAGCCGGCCATCCAAAAGACGAGGAGGAGAAGGAGGTGCAAAGCAGGCACCGCATGAGGCCGTGAAAGACTCTGGTTGAGCAGGGGGACAGTGCGATATACCTGCAAGATCATGGCACACCTGGCACCCCAGGGGAATGGGGGAGTACGTCCAGTCCCGGTGGCCGTCAAGGTGACAAACGCTCTGAATCTGTACACCACAGGGTCCTTCCAGGCGCCTAGTAGGGACATGTCAGGTATCTGAGAGAACTCGGTCCACAAGTGCATCTGCGCTGCCACGGATGCCCCATATCCCCCGTCGGCACAATACAACCATTTCAATATGGACCAGGCCCACCAGGATACCCGAAAAGCAGGTTCGCTGCCAACACCGAGATGCTCCAGGTCCAGGGGGTGATCAACGGGATGCATGTTGCCCTATGAGCACCTGCCAGGGGCACAGACAGCATATCCCACCCCCACACACCACCGTCTGAAATCACCCCCCACACCACCGTCTGAAACCCCTTCCATGATACATACCTGCCACGCTACGGGGTTTGGGATCTGGGTTGGCAGTAACAGCGGGTCTGGTCCAGGGGCTGGAGAATGATGACAACCCGCTCTTTGATGAGCTCTAGTACTCCACATAATTTGACAACATCTGACTCCTGCCCACAGAAGTGCGGGAAATGGGTCAGACATCATTGAAGGCCCTTCAACCATTGTGGGGTGGCGGCGGGGGTGGGGGAGTCCTCGGTTGAAGAAAAAGGAAGACATGTCGGAAGTACCTCTGTGGCAGGTTGCATCCTCAGAACAGATGCAACTGAGGCTAAGAAACTAGGAGAATTAAAAGGAGTCCTTATTGGAAGTAGGATGTAAGGCGGATCTGTGAGAGTTGGTGGGTTTATAATGACTATTAGTAGGCAGCCTATCCCCAGAATTGGACACAGCGAATTCAACAAATTGGAAGGGAAATATCATAGATGGGCCATGTTAAGGTGAGAGGACGATGGAAATTGGAAGCAAAATTGATTAATTTTCCCAGTTCTAGGCAAGTGCAGGTTGTGACTTTGATGCAGTCATCGATGCACTGGGAAACTAGTAGGCAGAGGACCTGAGTAGGAATTTTTCACATACCCAACAAAATGGCAGGCTTAACTAGAGCCCTTCAACATATGCATAGCATCAACTTTTATGTGGGGGCGTGAGACAAGTTAAAGCAGAAATTGTTCAATGATAGAATAAGTTCAACCAGGTGAAGGAGAGTTAAGTGTTTAAGTGAAGTGCTTTCTGAAGAAAAAAAGAGGAAGTCAGAGCACTTAACTGCCTTTGAAGTGGTCAAAGAGCTGTCAATCATAACTAGATGCTTATGAACATGATGGCTTGTTACACAGCAGAGTAGTTGAGATGCATTCAAGCATAAAGGGAAATAAGATTAAACAATCCATGTATGCAAGCTGTCAATCACCATCTAGTAAAACCAATTCCCATTGATGTGAATGAAAGTCTTGCAGATAAAAGATCTGAATAGGTGTAAACCCAGTGAAGAGGTTTTCGCTTTCTACGAATATTCAGGTTCTGTTCCTCTGCCTGAGCCAACAGATCTATTACACAAATTTTAAAGCAATTTTTTTTTTTCATTATCTCTGACTGGACAGCTCTCTAGCTTCCCAGCAGAGGTCTCCCTCTTGAGGCGGGGTGAGGGGTGGTGGTGGTTCTCTGATGGATATCTCTCTTATCGGGAGGTTTCTGGTGGTGGTTTCACGTATGGGAAGTCTCTGGTGGGGTTGGGTCACCACTGTACTATGGAGAGGGGGAGGGTGACCAGGCAAGTCTCATAGTGGGGGGAGCAGAATTGCATTGAGTGTAGGGGCCCAGCCATTGGACCTCGCTATTGGGCTGCTCACTCAAAATGATGACCTGATAGCAGGATTCTTAAGGTAATCCCTCGCAAACCCTGCCATGCACAAATTTACATGGAAAGGGATAGTGAATCGCTTCAGGATTCTTGCTCAAGGCGCAAGAGCAAATCAGAGGCGTTTAACCTACAGTTTGAAAACAAGGGACTGGCTTCTCCATTTCTGTGGCTAAGTGCCGACGCCGGCGTGGGACCCATGGTGTTTCATGACTGGCACATTGGCGCAAACCCCTCACCGATACTAGTACCAGTGAGGGCAAGGCTCGGCATCGTGTGAAATGCCCGCGGATCGCACCAAAAATGGCCGGAGAATGGCCAAGTCCCAGGCCGCGCATGCGACGGCTGATTACCTGCAGCGGTCATGCCATACAACATGGCGTCGGCCGTGCACGATCCAACCGTCAACTGCAACCCCACAGCCCACCCCCTGGCCACCCCCACCAGTCACCCCAGCCCTAGCAGAAGCCCTCCCGACCAGCGGAACGGATCCCGGCCGAGTGTGGCGGCGCTGGAAACTATCCGAAGCCGGCACACCAGGTTCCCGTACGATTGGGCCCACACGTGGCCCGCATTGTCGTGAAATCGGCATATCGGGGGCAGAGCATCACGGGTGGGCCAGCTGATGACCTGCCAACGCCATTGGAATGGTACGCAGCACACGTGACGGTGATGCCAGTTTCAACGGAGAGGAGAATGGCGGACCGGCATCAAACTGGTGCCAGCCCCGATTTCCGCGCGGAAATCCATTCTCTGCCCGATCGCTGAGCACGATTTCGGCATCGAGCCAAGGAGAATCCCACACGGAGAATTTAGCCCCATACCTTTCAATCAACATCCCAGATTCCTTTACCCCCATCTCCTTGCCAGGACAGAAATACCAGAAGTGATGACATAATAGTATATGGTTGGGAGTAGTGACCCTATGAGTCCTCAATATTGACTCCAGGCTCCATGAAATCTCATGGCATCAAGTCAAATATGGGAAGATAATCTGCTGATTGCCCACCTTCCTCAGCTGATGAATCCCAAAGTATCAAGTGCACAGACTGTACTCAATATGGAGTCTTCAATACCTATTACTAAGAGTGCTTCCCCGAGCTGAGCAATTTCTGAAGGACATAGCTACCGGACTAAATCTGCAACAGGTTGTGAGAGCCTCAACACAAGGGAAGAAGCTACTTGAGCCTGCGTTCACTGGTTCAATGAGCAGTTTTGAAAATCCTGTCAGGAGCTGCACCAAGCATACCTAAAATGGGGTAACAACCTGATGAAACTACAACAAAGGTATCTAAATGGTGGAAGCGGCGTGCTATAGACAGAGCTCAGTGCTCATAACCAACAAATTAAATCAGAATTGTACAGTCCTGCCATATCCAGTCATGAATCATTGTGGGCAACAACAAATGGGTGGAGGAGGTTCTCTGAACAACGCCATCCATAATGATGATGGAAGATCACATTTGCAGCCTGTATGTCACACGGACTTTTAAAGAGAATATTGGTGTTAAGTGGTTGATCCTCCCAAGGTCTATACCTTCACATATGCCAGTCTTCAGCCCGTTTCATGTCAAGAAACAGCTGCATGTATTGGATACCGTGAAAATTACAGCCCTAAATTGAAGTGGACTATAAATCTAGCCCCAAATATAGATAAACCAGATCAGGAGCATTGCCTAAACAATCACCCTCCCTTGAGTTTGAGGCAGCAACTTCACACAGACACTTAGTTTGGATCTGAGCAAGTGAACCACGACTCCCCCAAGTAAAGTGACTATTAAGAGACCTTTTCCCAGATATCCTGTTAAATAATTTGTTGGCCAAGTTATAACTACTTCTCACAGATATGTCTGTTCATGACCAGTGAGAATAAATACTGAGCATACTGTCAATACTGTGGAGACAAAGTCCTGCCTTCGCACTGAGGACATCCTCCTTGGCATTGTTTGGTACTAGCACCGTGCAAAATGGGATAGTTCCAGTATGGACACAGCAGATCAGAACTGAGAATCCGCGATGCCCTATGACCCATCAACAGCAGCAGGATTATGTTCAAACATAATCTCCAACCATTGCGTGGTCCAGCATATCCCTCACTCTACCATTACCATCAAGGCAAGGGATCAGGTCTGGTTCAATGAGCAGTGTTGAAGACCCTGCCATGAGCAGGACCAGATATACCTAAAAATAGGGTGCCAACCACAACAAACACTGCCGGCATCTAAACAGTGGAAGCAATATGCTGCAGACAGAGCTCAGAACTCTTAACCAGCAAATCAAATCAGAACTGCACAGTCCTGTCATATCCAGTCATGAACCATGGTGGGCAATTAAACAACAAATGGGAGGAGGAGGCTCTCTGAACAACCCCATCCTTAATGATGATGGAAGATCACATTTGCTAAATTATTGAGGATTGTTTCCGCTTATTTGTGCAAGCACTCAGCATCCTGTACACCGCACAGGTTTTTAAAGGGAATATTGGTGTTAAGTGGTTGATCCTCCCGAGATCTTCACTTTCACAGATGCCAGTATTCAGGCAGTTTCATATCAAGAAGCTGCTGCGTGCATTGGACACAGTGAAAATTATTGATCTGAACTAAATTGGATTATAACTCTGGCCCCAAATATAAACAAACCTCGATCAGGAGCATTGCCTCAACAATCACCCTCACCTGAGTTCAAGGCAGCAACTTCACACAGACACTTATTTGGGGTCTGAGCAAGTGAACCACGGGCGGGATTCTCCGACACCCCGCCGGGCCGGAGAATCGGCGGGGGGGTGGGGGTGCCGTGAATCCTGCCCCGACGCCGGCTGCTGGATTCTGCAGCGCCGGTTTTCGGCGGGGGCAGGAATTGCGTCACGCCGGTCGGGACCCGTTGGCAGCGGCCCCCCGGTGATTCTCCGCTCCGCGATGAGCCGAGTGGCCGTCCGTATTTGGCCAGTCCCGCCGGCGTGAATCAAACAAGGTCCTTACCCGTGGGACCTGGCTCTGCAGGCGGCCTGCGGAGTTCTCGAGGGGGTGCGGGGGGATCTGGCCCCGGGGGGGAGTCAGGCCCGCGCCCCCACGGTGGCCTGGCCCGCGATCGGGTCCCACTGATCTGCGGGCGGAAATGTGCAGTGGGGGCACACTTTCCTTCCACGCCGGCCGCTGTAATGGTCCACCATGGCCGGCACGGAGTTAAAAACTCCCTGCGCATGCGCTGGGGTCACGCCAGAACACGCTGATACTCCTGCGCATGCGCCAACTCGCGGATACTCTTCGGCACCGGTTGGTGCGGCGCCAACCCCTCCGGTGCCTGCCTAGCCCCTGAAGATGCAGAGGATTCCGCACCTTCTAGGTGGCCCGATGCCAGAGTGGTTCACGCCACTCTTTGGCGCTGGTATGGCCCGCCCGCCGGATTCCGGAGAATCCCGCCCCACGTCTCCCTCAAGGAAAGTGACTATTAAGAGGTATTACCTTTTCCCAGATAGCCTGTTAAATCATTTGTTTACCAAGTTATCACTACCTGGTTTTAAAAAGGGTCCGGGGGCGCTCTTCAAAAATTGTATCTTCCCACTAGAAGAAAATACAAGAGAGTGCGTTCTTATAATGCATACAGAAGACTACAAGAGACAGCGGGATGGATTCTCCGTCCAGCGATGCCGGAATCGTGAATAATGATCAGGCGGAGAATTGAGCGTCAGCTGGAAATTGAGATCTGCGGCAACCTCCGAACGGACCGCCATGCTCCGATAGCCTCACGACTTTGTGGGCATGCAAATAATACAGCAACATACATTAACATATCAATAACGGGTTTGATGCAGTACTTTCCGGCCTCTTGTAATACTCTGCCCCCACCAGGTGGAAGTGGCATCAGAGCAGTTCACTTGTGGTATTGAAAATTGGGACTGGATGCCATGACTGCTGAGGGAGGGCGAGGATGTAAGAAATTTAAGATGGGTGGCACGGTGGCACAGTGGTTAGCACTGCTGACTCACAGCACCAGGGACCTGGGTTCAATTCCAGCCTCGGGTGACTGTGTGGAGTTTGCACCTTCTCCCGTGTCTGCGTGGGTTTCCTCTGGGAAACGGACCAGTGTGCCTCTCTTGGGCCCAGGGGACTGGACACTACCCCTCGTATGGCGGATGACCTGCTGATGACACTGTCAAATAGCCCACCCCACGGACCACTGGCGGTCACCAAACACTACCTGCCCACTGTGCCCTGCTCCCATCCAACCTGCCCCCAGACAAGTAGTCACAACCCATGTCGCACGCAGGACCCACAGCAGACCCCAGTTGTGATCCCGCTCCCTACTACTCCCCCAACACCTTCGAGGTGCTCCCTTGGGTGAAGGGTTGGTTCTTGATTGACAGGAGTTATCCACTGTGGTCGTGGCTAATGACTCCTCGCCTGAGGCCCCGTGGAGAACTGTTACATTGGCACCCACAGAGCAACCAGGAGCATCATCGCGAAATGCTTCGCTGTCCTGAAGATGCAGTTCAGGTGCCTGGACCATTCTATATAGCCCTTTGAGGGTCTCCCACATTGTGTATATCGGCAGCGCTTGTCATTCAAGGACCTGCTGGACCGAGTGTGTCACCAATTGCTATGGCTGCACAGGGAGACCATGTGCACTGGCCTGCTGCGTCCTCCACTACAAGGTGTTGCAGAGGGGTGACATGCTGGAGGAGGAGAATGAACACCAGGCCTCGTCCAATGAGGAGGATACGGAGGAGGAGCCAGGATGGGCAGAGCATGGGGCCCAGGCAGGCACAGGAGGTAGCACAGTGTGTGCACCAGGGTTGTCATGCACAGGATAAGCTAATCACCTCCAGGTTCAGCGACTAGGTGCTTTTCACAGTAACTTCATTGAAGCCTTGTGATAGTAAGCGATTATTATTATTATTAGTTGGCCTGGCCACCGGCAGCTCAACCATCCCATCCCACCTCCACCTACCCTCTCCCCTAACCACCCTTCCTGCACTCCAACACCCACCCCAGAGCTTCCTACCAGCTTCAACACAGTGTTGTCCCTGGGTCAGCAGTATCATTGGGTCTGGTTCGTGGGATGGAGGATGATGACGGCCTGCAGTGATGAGCTCTGGTGCTCTGCATCATTTGACAGAGTCCGATTCCTGCCCTGGTGTCACATTCCATTGTCCACCCGGGTACTCCCTACATGCGTGCTGACCATTCCATCACACGGGTCCACAAACCTACAGGGGAGGTGTGGGGTGGGGATGGAGTTCAGGATTGGTGGTGGGGGTTTAGCTTATGCGGGTGGTGAGTAGTGATGGATCACTCACCAGTTAGACCTTACCACATGGTGCTCCCACTTCTCTGGCTCAGTCCCCTGCCGCCTTCGAGGGCAACTCCAGGAGGAACATCGGACTGTCCTTGGGGCCCTGCTCTGTGCCTTCCTCCAACACCCACACCACCAACCCCCACACCACTGCACCCTCCTCCCCAGCCCAGCCCATCCCTCACACCCTTCGGATAGAGGCAGTTCAGAATGTCGGTGAACAGGTGTTTATTGTGTTTTATACAAGTATTGTGCCCTAGCCCCTAACACTAACTTATGTGCTTCACCCGTGCCAACTTAACTAGTGTCTACCTTTCTAATAATACATGTCCTTCGAGAATGCTCTTTTGAGGTGGTTCCCCAAGCGGTGCATCAAATGTGGAGGCAGCCTACTGCATATCCTGCCCTATGACCTGGGTCCCCTTTCGCTGCCGTCCTCTGGAGCGACCAGGCCGAGATGGCAGCACTATGAATAATGAATAATGTTCACGCCCGGATGTGTACTGCTCCAATAACACTCAAGAAGCTAAACACCATCCAAGACAAACCAACACACTTAAGTGTGCCATCCAGAAATGCACTGAGTCACTGTTCAACTGCATCTTCCAAATTTGTGACCTCTACTACCAAAAGGACAAGATGTGGAGATGCTGCTGTTGGACTGGGGTGAGCACAGTAAGAAGTCTTACAACACCAGGTTAAAGTCCAATAGGTTTGTTTCCTCTCCTGAAGAAGAAGCAGTGTTCCGAAAGCTAGTGATTCAAAACAAACCTGTTGGACTTTAACCTGGTGTTGTAAGACATCTTACAAAAGGACAAGGGCAGCAGATGCATGGGAACATATGGCTTGACTTGGCAATACTGCTTCATCATTGCTGCGTCAAAATCTGTAAACCCCTCACTATCTAACAACACTGTGGGAGTAACTATACGACATAAAGGGCAGTATGTGAAGGAGGTGGCTCACCTCCATCTTCTCGAGGGCAATTAAGAATGGGCGATAAATTCTGGCCCTGCCAGCAAAGTCCACATCGCATGAACAAATATAAATATACAAAGTGGTACAGGGTAATTAGAAAGCAAACTTGTGATAGGGTGCTTGAAATAAATGTAAATCAAATATTTAAGACTTTTAATGGATTTTCAATAGAGAGCTTCATTTATTTCTATTTACCTCTGCATTTTTTCTAAGCAGCTAAGAGATTATGCAAGTAAGGTCTTGGCTTGCCATCATCATTGTGACAGCTTGCTCATATAACGGAGTGCAATAGCTGTGAATTTAAGACGAACGACAAGTTCACTTGAAGAACCTGGGACGGGATTCTCTGACCCCCCGCCGGGTCGGAGAATCGCCGGGGGCGGCGTGAAACTCGCTCCGATGCCGACTGCTAAATTCTCCGGTGGCGAGGTTTTGGAGGGAGCGGGAATCGTGTCGCGCCGGTCGGCGTACGCAGGCAGCAGCCCCCCCACCGGCAATTTTCCGCGATTCTCCGCGCCCAATGGGCCGAGCGGCCACCCGTTTTCGGCCGGTCCTGCAGAGTCCTTGGGAGGACATGGGGGGATCTGGCCCCAGAGGGGTGCCCCATGGTGGCCTAGGCCGCAATCGGAGCCCACCGATCCGCGGGCGGGCCTGTGCCGTGGGGGCACTCTTTCCCTCTGCACTGGCTGCTGTCAACCTCCGCCATGGCCGGCGCGGAGACGAACTCCCCTGCACATGCGCCTGCACAACTCGCCCCGGCCGGCAGAGGCCCTTCAGCGCCGATTGGCACGGCGCCAAGCCCTTCTGCGCCGGCCTAGCCCCTGAAGGTGCGAAGGATTCCGCACCTTCCAGGCGGCCCGACGGCGGAGTGGTTCACGCCACTCCTCGGCGCCGGTACGGCCCGGCCCGCCGGGTAGAGGAGAATCCTGCCCCAGAACTATATATTAGGGAGTTTTTATATATTATGCTCTGATATATATACATATGGAAAAGTAAACTGAAGCCGTACGAGGTCAAACACACTTTGGAAAAGGTTAAGAAATATAGCCAGATTGTGAGTGGAATGTAAGGGATAAATAGTATGAATGGAGTTAGTTTAACAAACTAAACATGTATTGAATTTACTGGAAGGAGGTAAGACAGGGAGGTAATAACATATATCACAACAGCTTCTCTTTAGTGAGTATAATGACAAGAAACAGCAGGTTACATTGCACAGACATATTGGAAGGGATTCTCTAATAAGACATTCTTTACAAGGGGATTAATATACTTAAGTATTTAATAGGGCATAGACAGGATGTGTTGAGATATTAGTATCATTTTAGGGATATGATTTACCCTATAATGACAAGACACACCAGAGCTCCATAGAAATTTCAATCTAGTTTTGTTGGGGCAGTCAAGGTAACACCAGAGTTCTATTGGTACTTGTCTCATGGAAACTGCAGATAAGGGACGGTATTATAGCATTGCTTTGATAAACAACAGAGTATTAACCAGACAAATATTTACCATCTTGCCATTATTCACAAGTTAATTATCTTTACCTATTAAAGGATTTTCCTGATAAACTAATTTTATACTAGCTCCAATAAGCACAAATTACAACAGGATAATTTTTGATGCCATTCAGAACAAACCATCTTTTCTGGAAGCTGTGGGACAAATAGATGATACTGTAACAAATCCAACTTTTGTAAAATTGCAGAAAGATTTACAGAGGCACGCAATAGCATATTAATCAAGGAAATAAGTGGGTACACTGAGGGGGCAAAATTGGTTTTCTACTGCTGTGCAAATGACTGATGTTGAATCGGCAATGCATTTTTAACCCATTCGATATTCCTTCCATTGACTTTAATAAGCTAGACATAGTCGGGGTGAAAGTTGTCTTCACCGGTACGTCAAAACAAGTGCAACAAATCATAGCCCATTTGACACCATGTCTGGTTTTCTTTCCCCTTGAGATCAATGGGCGAGTGATCTGAGAAGGAGTGATCTGATTTTACCAGTTTACACTGCCCCTGCTCTCACATAATCCCCATCACAGTTGAAAGTTACTCCCAATCTATTTTTTAATGTTTATTTTGTGGAAAGTTACACCCAGTGTATTTTGTATGTCTATTTTGTTAAATTATGTTGGTAATTATGCGTACTGACTCAAATGAGTTATGATTGGAAACAGTTCAGAAACAAACTAGTTACTTGATTATACATTCTTTGGCATCCGCTGGCAAGACCAGCTCACAAATGTCAAAATCATTGACTGAGTCGGGACAACAAGTATTAGGACAGTGCTTCTGAGAGCTCAACTACCCTACGTAGAGCATGTAATTAGAATGGATGACCATCATATTCCCAGACAGCTGCTGTAGGGAGAGCTAGCGTTTGGCAAAATAAAGCAAGCTCTGCAGCACAAGAACTCCAAAGACAGACTTAAGGGAAATCTGAAATGATGCGGCATTGAGCCTAATGATGGAACATTCAGCACAAGAAGGAACTCACTGGAGAGCCCTGATCCATAGACCTTCTGTCTCTTTTGAAAAGGATTAACATCAAAGTCTTTTTGCAGCCCATGAACAACGTCATAGAGCAGCATTTTCCATGTCACAACATATAACTGTTTAATCGATTTACTACAGAACCAGCCTGTTACCCGTTGATGAACTCTCAGTGAACTGCAGGCTGACTCTGGACAAGGGTATTTATACAGCAGCACTAGGGGGAGGAGTCGTGGGCGGAGCCAAGGGTGAAGCCCTGTACAAGCTCCTGAGCATTCCCAGAGCTACTCCACCTAGTGGTCGGATAACGCTACTGCGCTTACAAAGACATAGTGTGAATTATCATATTACATTCACCGCATTTACCCCCTGCAAAAAAATGAAGTCCGGTGGGGGTGGTGGTCTACAACGTCAGTCTGTCCGGTGGTCGAATTGTCCGCTGTGATCTGCGGAGCACCGGGGTTGCAGCCTCTTGCGGTGGCTGGATGGGTGTTGTGTGCTGGGGTACGGTGGCGGACTCCAGGGAGGTTGTATCCGAGCTTCATACTCTCCTGGTTCGACCGGGGACTGGGGGCGCTGGCCGGCGCGGGTGAGCGGAACTGATGGAGCGAGCTCGCGGGCTCGGGAGCGCGAGGGGGGCAGCAGCATGGGGTGTAGGGTGAAAGGTCCTTCTGTGGGGGTAGAGAGGGTGCTGGATCCGGCGGGTGCCAGATCCCGGAGGGATACCGTGTCCTGACGGCCGTCAGGGAACTCGACGAATGCGTACTGGGGGTTGGAGTGGAGCAGGCGCACCTTTTCAACAAGGGGGTCGGTTTTGTGTGCCCTGACGTGTTTCCTCAGAAGTACGGGGCCCGGTTTCCTCAGCCATTCCGGAAGTGAGACCCCCGTGATAGTGCCAATGAAGAGCCTCTCGTGAGGGGTCTGATTGGTCGCTGTACACAAAAGGGACCTAATAGCGTGAAGCGTGTCTGGGAGGACTTCCTGCCACTGGGAGACTTGGAGCTTTCTAAACCAGAGGGGCAGTAGGACGGTCTTCCAGACCGTCGCATTCTCCCTCTCCACCTGCCCGTTCCCCCTGGAGTTGTAGCTGGTAGTCCTGCTCGAGGCAATGCCCTTGTCGAGCAGGTACTGACGCAGCTCGTCACTCATGAAGGACGAACCCCGGTCGCTGTGCACGTGGCTGGGGAAACCAAACAGGGTGAAGATGCTATGCAGGGCCCTAATGACTGTGTGAGGTCATGTCGGGACACAGGATAGCGAATGAGAAACGGGAGAACTCGTCTACGACGTTTAAAAAGTAAACGTTCTTGTTAGTCGAGAGGAGCGGCCCTTTGAAATCAATCGCGAGGCGTTCAAAGGGCCTAGAAGTCTTGACCAGGTGGGCCCTGTCAGGTCTATAGAAGTGCGGTTTGCACTCCGCACAGATCGGGCAGTCCCTAGTGACCGCTTTTACCTCCTCGTTGGAGAAAGGCAGGTTTCGGGCCCTCATGTAGTGGGCAAGCTGGGTGACCCCCGGGTGGCAGAGGTCATTGTGGATGACTTTTAATCGGTCAATCTGCGCGCTGGCGCATGTCCCGCGGGATAGGGCATCCGGAGGCTCGTTGAGCTTCCCGGGTCGATACTTAATGTCGTAATTGTAGGTGGAGAGTTTGATCCTCCACCTCAGAATTTTGTCGTTTTTAATTTTGCCCCTTTGCGAATTGTCGAACATGAAGGCAACCGATCTTTGGTCAGTGATGAGGGTGAACCTCCTACCTGAGAGGTAGTGCCTCCAGTAACGGATAGCCTCCACAATGGCTTGTGCTTCTTTCTCGACTGAGGAGTGTGGGAGTTCTGAAGCGGAGAGGGTACGAGAGAAAAATGCGACTGGTCTCCCTGCCTGATTTAAAGTGGCTGCAAGAGCTACCTCTGAGGTGTCGCTCTCTACCTGAAATGGAGTGGATTCATCCAACGCCCGCATGACCGCTTTGGTGATGTCCTTCTTGATGCCGTCGAAGGCCTGGCGTGCCTCGGCTGACAGGGAAAATCGTGTGGCCCTAAAGAGTGGGCGGGCTTTGTCCGCATATTGAGGGACCCACTGGGCGTAGTAGGAAAAGAAACCCAAGCACCGTTTGAGGGCCTTGGGGCAATGGGGGAGGGGGAGTTCTAAGAGGGGGTGCATACGGTCCGGGTCTGGGCCCAGGACTCTGTTTTCCATGACATAGCCGAGGATGGCTAGTCTGGTTGTGCGGAAAACGCATTTCTCCTTGTTATACGTGGGATTCAGTTTCTGTTTCGTCTGGAGAAAACGGTGGAGGTTGGCGTCGTGGTCCTGCTGGTCATAGCCACAGATGGTGACATTGTCCAGATACGGAAACGTGGCCCGCAGCCCGTACTGGTCCACCATTCGGTCCATTGCTCGTTGGAACACAGAGACCCCATTAGTGACGCCAAAAAGGACCCGGAGGAAATGGAAGAGGCGGCCATCGGCCTCGAATACCGTGTAGCGGTGGTCCTCCGGGCGGATTGGGAGCTGGTGGTATGCAGACTTCAGATCCACCGTGGAAAAGAGCCGGTACTGGGCGATCTGATTTACCATGTCTGCAATCCTGGGGAGGGGATACGCGTTGAGGAGCGTAAATCTATTTATGGTCTGACTATAATCGACAACCATGCGGAATTATTCCCCAGTCTTAACGGCCATCACCTGAGCTCTCCAGGGACTATTGCTGGCCTCTATAACCCCCTCACTGAGAAGCCTTCGGACCTCTGCTCTGATAAATACCCTATCCTGCAGGCTATACCGCCTGCTACGAGTGGCTATGGGTTTACAGTCCTTTGTGAGATTGGCGAAGAGAGGAGGGAGGGGATTCGCAGCGTAGCGAGTCTGCAGATAGTGAGTGGGGGCAGGGGCCCGCCGAAGCTGAGGGTGAGGCTCTTGAGGTTACATTGAAAATCTAGGCCTAATAAGAGTGGCGCGCAGAGTTCGGGCAAAACGTAGAGTTTGAATTTTGAGTAGCTAGCGCCTCGGATTGTAAGTGTCGCGGCGGTGCGCCCCTGGATCTGGATGGAATGGGAGCCTGAAGCGAGCAAGATAGTTTGCTGCATGGGGAAAACGGGGAGCGAACAGCGTCTTACCAGGTCTGGATGTATGAAGCTCTCAGTGCTCCCGGAGTCGAAGAGGCATGGCGTTTTGTACCCGTTGATATGGACCTCTGCCATCGAATTTCGCAGATGCTTCGGGCGTGATTGGTCCAGAGTGACTACGCTGAGTTGCGGGTAGTCGGCGGCTCGATCAGCTGTGCTGGAGTGGCCCCGTGATGACTGCTGTAATGAACTCCAATTGGCTTATTGGTTGGCCAATTGGAGTATGAGCTCCCTCAATGATAGCTCATTGAGGGGGCCCATATAATCACCTGTGTAGGCTTTGTGAGCAGTCTTAAGTTGACTGGACTGCTAGCAGCACTGTTTGTAGCTGCTCCTGTAATATCGTTATTGTAAATAAATATTGGTGTGGTGACGGAACTCCTGCCTCCCGTGGATTACTACAACTGCCCTCTGAGTTCATAGTCGTATTCTTCCGATGAGTTCCCGAGCGCGGAGATGCCGATCGGGCCCGTAGATCGCACGTGGAGGGCCGCGGGTAAGATGGCGTCCAAGATGGCGGCCCCCATGAGTCGCACGTGGCCGGTCGCGTGGTGGAGGTCTGCCAAGATGGCGGCCCCCATGGATCGCATGTGGCTGGAGGGGACGGAGTCGGGGCATAGGCCGCAGCGTTTCGTGCCCCGCGCGGGCCTGCGGGTGTGGGGAGCAATTACTTTGTGCCACTGGGGAGTTGGAAGCTGGGGCCCTTTTTGCGAGGTACACTCTTGCGTAATGGCCTTTCTGCCCGCAGCTGCTGCAGGTCGCGTTGCGGGCCAGGCAGTGCTGCCACGGGTGCTGGTTCTGGCCGCAGAAATGGCAGGCTGGAGCAGCATAGTGGCTGGCTGGGGCAGCATGGTGGCTGGGCGGCCGCGTGGCACAGGCCTGGAGGAGTCGCTGGTCGGGGACCCATGATTGGGTCGCGGGGTTCACGGGGAACGAATTAAGGCTGCGGAAGGAGACCTCCATCGTGGTAGCAGCTTCCACAGTCGTTTCTAAGTCTTGGTCCCCCTTTTCCAGCAATCGTTGGCGCACATAATTAGACCTGAGGCCCGCTACAAAAACATCGCGTACAGCAAGTTCTCTGTGTTCAGCCATGGTAAACGCTTGATAATTACAGTCATTGGACAAATTCTTGAGTTCCCTTAGAAATTCGGCGAGTGATTCTGTAGGCCGCTGGTGGCGAGTCGTGAACACATGGCGTGTGCAAACTTCGTTAATGGGCCTCACATATATCTTATCGAGTACTGCTAGCGCTGCAGTATATGAACCGGCCGAGTTTAGTTGTGTAGCGATTCTGTGGCTCACCCTCGCGTGCAGTAGACTCAACTTCTGTTCCTCTGTCATTTCGGCTGTGCTCGCTTCTGCCAGGTAGGCCTTGAAGCAGCGCAGCCAGTGGGAGAAGATTTCTTCAGCCTCTGCATCCTGCGGGTCGAGTTCCAGACGTCCAGGCTTGAGGGCTGATTCCATGATCGATCTTGACTGTTCTTAAGTCGATTAAATTGATGGAACCATCAATTCACCAGACACGTGTTTCCGATATGAATCTCGGGTTTAATCGACTTACTACAGAGCCAGCCTGTTACCCGTTGATGAACTCTCAGTGAACTGCAGGCTGACTCTGGACAAGGGTATTTATACAGCAGCACTAGGGGGAGGAGTCGTGGGCGGAGCCAAGGGTGGAGCCCTGTACAAGCTCCTGAGCATTCCCAGAGCTACTCCCCCTAGTGGTCGGATAACGCTACTGCGCTTACAAAGACATGGTGTGAATTATCATATTACATTCACCACAATAACCAACTCTATGTTCATCATTGATGAGTGTGCACATCCATCATTTTCTTAAACCTGAAAGGACAACTATCATAATTTTATGACAGTTGCTGGTTCCTTTAATACATGAACAGCATTGAAACTAAATTTATGGGAATTAATTGGCTGGGTTTAGAAAATTGCTAGTTTAGGAGCTTGTAATTCCTTTGTATAGATTCATGATTGTTAATTTTTCTCCTTTTTTACGTCTAAAGTTAATCAGCATAGTTAATTTTTGAGATTGTTGTTACATCAGTCCAACTGGCTAATGCAATACTTTACGGTGAAATTTCTCAGGCACCCTGAGCTTTCTATAGATAGTTGTAATATGTGAAACTGACCAAGAAATGTCAAAACGTGAACAACATACTGAATGCAAACTGAAACAATAGCTTATCTGAATTACCGTACTTTCCGGACTATAAAGCGCACCTGACTATAAGCCGCACCCACTGATTTTGAAATTTTTTTTTATTTTGAACATAAATAAGCCGCACACGTATATAAGCCGCAGGTGCTTACCGGTACATTGAAACAAATGAGCTTTACACAGGCTTTAACGAAATACGGCTTGTAACAAAAATAAAAAATTAGCGGTAAAGAAAAGAAAGCGGGAAAAATCCATAAATAAGCCGCGTCGTTGTATAAGCCGCGAGGTTCGAAACGTGTGAAATAAGTCGCGGCTTATAGTCCGGAAAGTACGGTACTAACATCTGTTTTTGACACAGCTCATTATTGATGCAAAGACAAAATACTGCAACTCTGGAATTCCAAAATAAGAATAGAAAATTTTGCAATAACGTAACAGTCTGGCAGCATCTCTGGAGAGGAAAACAGTGTTAACAAGCTAAATTCTTGCCGAGATATATGGACAAGTATGGAGTAGGGCAGGCGCAAGTCAAGTAATGTAGTGCTGCTGGCTGGTGTGCTGCTTACATGGCACCACCTCTCCTCCAGGCTATTCTCCTGGAGACATAACGGCTATCCTCATCTTAGCCAATTAAGATAAGGAACAGGCCAGTGAATAATAATTACCAGAGGCTGACTGGAATTTTCCCAAAGTGTCTGGGGGTGCCGTCCAGGGGGTTAAGGTGGGGGGGGGGGGGGGGGGGGGGGGGAGGGGGAGGGGGGGGGGGGGGGGGGTGCAGCAATCCAGGCTGGTTTTCCTTCTCACCTTTGTCATACTGTTGCATTGCAGGCCACCTGCTGAGGAGTTTCCCCTCCACAGCTTTGGCCTTTTATGATAACAATAATCTTTATTGTCACAAGTAGGCTTACATTAACACTGCAATGAAGTTACCATGAAAATCCCCTAGTCGTTCGATCCCGGCTCTGGGTCACTGTCCGTGTGGAGTTTGCACATTCTTCCTGTGTTTGCGTGGGTTACGCTCCCACAAACCAAAATGTGCAGAGTGGGTAGATTGGTCATGCTAAATTGCCCCTTAATTGGAAAAAATGAATTGGGCACTCTAAATTTAAAAAAGAAAATCCCCTAGTCGCCACATTCTGGTGCCTGTCTGGGTAAAGAGGGAGAATTCAGAATGTCTAAATTACCTATCAGCACGTTTTTCGGGACTTGTGGGAAGAAACCGGAGTAAACCCAAGCAGACCAGGGGAGAACGTGCACGCTCCGCACAGACAGTGACCCAAGCTGGGAGTCAAACGTGGGACCCTGGTGCTGTGAAGCTTCAGGGCTAACCACTGTACAAATTACTAAGATGGAAAATTCCTCTCTCCCTTATCTGCACAGACAGGTTGCAGTCCCTTCTCTGCTTGAAGGCTTGGTATTGGTTGTCCAGCTTCATCCTTAGTTGGATGGCGAGCGCACTTTCTGTTCGCGAACTGGGCAATTCAGGGAAAATGACTGCTGGGTGACTGTTCCTGACTCAGTGTGGGATTGGAACCCCATATGATTTGATGTCAAGGCCTCAAACCAAATCCTAAAAACCTACCGAAGGTTTCACGTGTATTAAAGGTCACCTGAAATGATAATTCTTCTTCTCTCTCCATTTTCAGTTTTAATGTCAACATCCTAGGTCATGAGCACCTGAACAATCCAATAAGACAGTTCCAGTCTGTTTTGTGGTCTCTAGTGTCTGAATGCAAGTTCTTTAAATCAATTGGATCTCAGCCTTTACAACTGATCAATATTCAATATAATGTGGAATGGGAAACTACTATTCAGTATTAAGGGATGCAAGCAGGGCAAACCAAAGTTGCACAAACATGGGCGCTCAAGCCAGATATAGAGAGCACACAAAATGTTTTATGTATAAAATGTTAAAAACCAAATAAAACATTTTTTAAAAATGTGTTTTCCCTTGTCCTTCCAAACCCAACAGGCTACTGAGTTGCATTTATAAGAACATAAGAACATAAGAACTAGGAGCAGGAGTAGGCCATCTGGCCCCTCGAGCCTGTTCCCCCATTCAATGAGATCATGGCTGATCTTTTGTGGACTCAGCTCCACTTTCCGGCCCGAACACCATAACCCTTAATCCCTTTATTCTTCAAAAAACTATCTATCTTTACCTTATAAACATGTAATGAAGGAGCCTCAACTGCTTCACTGGGCAAGGAATTCCATAGATTCACAACCCTTTGGGTGAAGAAGTTCCTCCTAAACACAGTCCTTGAAATGAAATGAAATGAAAATCGCTTATTGTCACCAGTAGGCTTCAAATGAAGTTACTGTGAAAATCCCCAAGTCGTCACATTCCGGCACCAGTTCGTGGAGGCTGGTACAGGAATTGAACTGTGCTGCTAGCTTGCCTTGGGTCTGCTTTCAAAGCCAGCGATTTAGCCCTGTGCTAAACCAGCCCCATTTCAGCTCCACCCTCCAGATGTCCCCCCTTCCCCCCCAAACCCTCCCCCATCCTTCAGCAGTTCTCCCCGATATGTTGCCTTCCACAATGCACCCCTCTCCTCATCCAGTGACACCAGGCCAGTGGTGTGCGGAGCGTCTATCCTCACCACCCGTCCATGTCAGCAGGGAAACCGGTAGCTGCCACAACCCAAGTCGGCGATTGGCTCTGTGGCCCCTCCCCTGTTTCTCCAGTGGGGTCTACTGTGGGTGTTCTGATTGGGTGGACCGTGCGTTATCCTTCCAGCAGGTTGGCACCTGGTTGTGCAGTGGATGTGCAGTGGAGAAGGTTAATATGGGCCACCAATTGCCTCCATGCTTGGAGGTTTGTGAGTGGGCAGGCTCTACAGATGGGGGTGAGGCAGGGAAGTGTGTCTGCTGGGGGCTTAGCTGCAGTGTGATGTTGTTCCTGGGTGTGACGCACAAGTTATGACAACCTGTCCAGAGCAGGATGGATGGGACTAGGGGTGCAATGGGCAGACAGGGCTTGGAGACAGCTGGTGGTCCTGAGTGGTGGGCGAGCTAATAGTGTCACTGGTGAGGCCTCTGCCCTGAGAGTTGGGTGTGCCAGAGAAGGTGCCAAAGGCCATGGTGCATGTGCCCTTTGTTTGGGGAGGACTGTGTTATTCACTGCTTCCCCTGCAGTGGGGCTGCACTTCTGCTGAATGCACTGAGGAGTAGCAGCACCTGGTGTGCCACTGATTGACTTGGCCATGCCAATCCTGTTGGTGGGTCAGCTGGGGTTTTCAGAGGAGTGGCCTGGGTGGGCTCCCAAATGACCAGAGGCTGTCTGAACATTTACAGGACACAGTGAGCAGTCAGCATAGCGAGCAGCCAGGGGCCTGTAACTTGTACCAAATGGGTGCATTTAAAACAAATGTTGCTGCAATAGCAGCCTGATCCAGGCCATCCTGATCCTGAGGGGTGTAGTGATATGCATCACTGTATAACAAGGGGTTAATGTAAATACACTACAACTAAGTAACCACTGGAGGGAGCACCAGAGATTTATATATACATAGACAAACAGGAAGTCAAGGGGCATTCTTCACAGGAACGGCAGCTGGTGAGCAGGACACAGACAGGCAGCTCAGATGTAACATAGTATAAGAACTGGAGAGAGAACAAACTCATAGAAATAAATCAACTGTCAGACTAAGAGCTTTATTCAGACACAAGGAATAATACAAGGGGGACACCCCGAATCCACAGAGCAGTCACCAAGTCGCTCCCCGTTACTTCCCCTGGTTCTGGCAGCCACCCCCAGCAAGCGCTACAATTTTTAACACTTTTTGCAACTTTGCTTATCTTCTCTCTCCCCCTCAGCAGCCATGGCCCCCAGCCCCCAGTTGTAAATACTTGTGGTAATTTGTGCCCCAAACCCCCAATGGAGAGGATCAGAGCATCGCGGAAGGGCCGTGCAACCTGTTAAGTACATGCAAATGCCAGTGGGATGCAAACCTTGTTTTTGCCAACTGGGCGGGGCCAGAGCCCAATCAACGCCGGTCGTGGGACCTCAATTTTGGCTACACGCCTGATTCTTGCAAGACCACAATTCGCGTTTCCGGCTTTGTGAGGCGGAAAATCCAGCCTGTATTTCCCTTAACCTTCAGGGTTCTCTGGAGTTTTTGGTTCCATCCTTTACCTTCACAGGAACATGATGACTTTGTACTCTCTCTGTTTCCATTTTGAATGACTCCCACTGCTCTGATGTGGATTTTCCTCCAAGTCCACTTTGTCCAGATCCTGTTTTATCCTATTAAAATTGACCTTCCCCCAATTCAAAACTTTTATTTCGGTCCATCTTTGTCCTTTTCCAAAACTACCCTAAATCTTACTGAGTTATGGTCACTGTCACCAAAATGCTCCCCCACTGACACTTCCACCACCTGTCCAGGTTCATTTAGGGGCAGCACGGTAGCATTGTGGATAGTGTAATTGAAAATACAGAAAAATGTGTCATTTGAAACATGGAAGTCTGGCAATATCTGGTCTGAGAGGGTACAGGGAAGAAAGGGGACAGCCAGCAGAGCCAGCTCTCACAGCTCGGTACATGGGAAGGATAGGACACAGCAACCGAGTTCACCAGCGAATACATCTCAAGAAGACCAGATTTTAAAGAAGATTGATTGTCAAGGTGGGCCTGAAGGTCCCTTCAACCAACAGGAAGGATCCAGAAGCAAGATCCTTTTACCTTTCTGTAAAGAAAGTGTTTGCAGCTTTTAAAAGAAAATATATAATAATAAAATAACTTACTTAACCTGAAAAAGTGTTTTTTTCCTAAAGTCTACTTTACTTACTTAGCAACGCAGGACCCAGGACATCGATGCTACTAAGGGGTAAGTAGGTAAAATTCTTCGGTGAAGGTATGGGTTATAACGGGGGATAACTTGAAAATATAGTTTGACCTGAATAGCACCCACCGAAGCCTGCATCGGAGTCAGGGAGTGAGAATCCCTGTTCACCATTTAGAATATCGACCCTTTTTTGGTATAGGGGGAATTCTAAGAATAGTGGTGAGTTTTAACTTCACTAGCACAATGGCTTCACAGCTCCAGGGTCCCAGGTTCGATTCCAGCTTGGGTCACTGTATGTGCGGAGTCTGCACATCCTCCCCATGTGTGCGTGGGTTTCCTCCGGGTGCTCCGGTTTCCTCCCACAGTCCAAAGATGTGCAGGTTAGTTGGATTGGCCATGATAAATTGCCCTTAGTGTCCAAAATTGCCCTTAGTGTTGAGTGGGGTTACTGCGTTATTGGGATAGGGGGACGTGTTGACCTTGGGTAGGGTGCTCTTTCCAAAAGCCAGTGCAGACTTGATGGGCCGAATGGCCTCCTTCTGCACTGCAAATTCTATGATAAATTCCTGAAAACTAGATCAAGTACTGTCTCCTCCCTTGTTGGACTTTCTATGTGCTGGTTCAAAAACCTCTCCTGGATGCACTTTAAGAATTCCACCCCACTAAGCCTTTCTCACACTGCCTATCCCATTATTATTGGAGAAGTCGAAACCCCAAATCTATTGTTTTTACATTTCTCTGAGATTGCAGAGGGAGCTGTTATTTTGCACCATATTGTGGGCCATGTCACTCAAGGGGCCTCACAGGCTTGGTCGTGTTGGTTTAATTTAAAGATAATATTCGCTCATAAGAACAAAAGAGAAAAATAGTCCTGAAACACAGCATAGTGATGTCTTCAACCTAGGTACGCACATGTAAAATTGCAAAATTTAGTTCAAAATAACTGCACATCAAAGACAGTTCCGAACAAAATTTGCATGAATCTGGTTCTTTCATATCCTAATGCTATCTCAACATGTTTTGCAGCTCCAGGCACTTTTCAGATGTAGTCATTCTTGTTTTGTGTCCAATTTTCACACCTCAAGATCCCACTTCAGTTCAACACTTCATCCAAAACATGGTGCAAAGCCGAAATCCTTCAATACTGCATGGAAATGTCTAGATAATATCCTCACAACCCTTTATGATGCACTATGCAAATTCATATTATTTTCCATGCCTCTTAAAACTCTCATACTAAATTCCATGTATAAAATTTGCATATTTCTTTATGTGCTCCCGAGCATTGACATCCTCCGCCCACATACACACACGCAACCCAACTGGACCCAACATTCAACCAACTGAAGTTAAAGGGGGCAATTTTCCAGCCGCGTTGAACGCAACGCAAATCCCGTTATGTCAGGAAAATACAGGGGAGCCCTGAAACGGAATTTGTGTCGTACACCAAACAGTTCACGATTTTTCCAGGTCCTCTCAGCAGACTTAATCATGTTCATGCCCAGCAAGGACTACCATTCATTTAAATGGATGTAAATATGCAAAGTCAGCTTGGCTTGAAATTTTCCGGGTACGTGCATTGTTCCCACTCGGCGGCGGAGACCAAATGTGATGACCACGCAGCGGCGAGGGGGGGGAATGATGCCTGCGAAGATGTGGAGGGGGGTAGGGTCACCCTCGTACCTGCATGGTGTGGGGGGGGGGGGGGGGGGGGGGTGATAACCCTCACATTTAGAGGTTGGGGGAGGTGCTCTTCTGTGACCAAGTGTTGGGGGTGTTCCCCTTGTCTGTGGGGGTGGGGTCATGATATCCGTTGTAGGGGGGGAAGGGGTCCTGTCACTTAACTGTGAAACCATTTAAAAATGGAGCCCCAGTCTCTGAGGAGTCGGATGTTCCAGTGTGGCTAGGTCCTTTCCCTTTCAGTGCTGGCGCAAAATGTACCCCATTCCAAAAAATAAATCACATAAGTGCGGCAAAATCGTGATGCGATTCAAGCCAGAACAGCTGATGCGATTCACACTGCTTTTTGCGTCTGAAGTGACATTTAGGAGAGATTCTCCGGCCTCGTCACGCTCTCGCTCAAGTGAACAAGTCGGTGAATGGGGTGGTGGCATAGTGGTATTGTCGACATTGGGTTAGTAATCCTGAAACCCAGGATAATGATCTGGGGGCTCAGGTTCGAATACCACCATGGCAGGTTATGGAATTGAAACTCAATAAAATATCTGGAATTAAAAGTCTAATGATGACCATGAAACCATTGTCGATTGTCGTAAAAAGCCATCGGATTCATTAATGTCCTTTAGGGAAGGAAATCTGCCATCCTCACCTGGTCTGGCCGACATGTGACTCCAGACCCACAGCAATGCTGTTGACTCTTAGCTGCCCCTCAAGGTCAATTAGGGATGGGCAATAAATGCTGGCACAGTCCGTGACACCCACGTTCCATGAACAAATAAAACAAAGGGCATCCCTTGTCCCTGCCCGCCTGCCCCACCGACCATCCATAACCCCCAACGACTGCCAAGGCCTCTGGCCGAGCGGCTGAAGGCTAGTGCTGATAGGGAATTGGCAATTGTGGTTAAATGAGCACTTCACGCAACCCAAGTGGATTCCTGTGTGTGGGCAGGCCATGCAGCATGTGGGAGTCATTGTCTAGCATCCCAATCACACCCTGATGCCTGGAAACTGTGCCTGAACACTGCGGGAGGCAACACAACACATACAGCAGCAAACACCCAAGGATGGGACACAGCTGCAGAGACATGTCCATGGCCGGATAATGGGTGAGTGCCACGGGGAGGAGACCATCACCCAGTCCAGGTGACGTTACGAGTGAGTGTCCGGGTACAAGATCTGGGGTTCAGTGAGGGGGGCCCATTGCAGCTGGGTGTGCGTGGGTAGGGTTTACTGGCTGGGGAGGGAGGAGAGAATCAATGGGGGAATGGAGGGTCCCAGGGTAGGAGCCACTGCTGTTTGTCATTATCACACTCTCTCCCAATTCCTGACACATATTGAACGCTATGGCAGGGATATTGGATGCAGAATTTGCCCCAGTGGTGCTGCTGCTAGGTCGGGCGGCCAGATGCCGGAGAAGGCGGCAGCAGCAGCAGCGTCAGCAGATGCTCGAGGTGGCGGCACATGTGCCAGATCCCGTCCCACACCCTGAGGTCCCCAACGCCCATCAGGCCAGGGAGGACCTAGGGGGGCACCCGCGACATCCAGGCTGTACAGGCGTCGCTGGTCATTCGAAAAGATGACAGATAGTGTGTGCCGCAGGAGGCTCTGCCTCAACAAGGAGATGGTGCGACATCTGTGCCATGTCCTCGCGGACTTGGTACCACTGAAGGTGGAGGAAACCTGCTACTGGTGGCCATCAAGGTCACCGCAGCCCTGAACCTTTTCGCATTAGGGTCATTCCAGCAGGTACCTGTGTGGTTTCTTGCAAGCCACAGCACACAGCTGCTTCCGACAGGTCACGGATGCCCTGTATGCCCGGACAGAAAACTGCATCATCGTTGACATGAACCAAGCCCAATAAGGTGCCCGGGCAGCAGGTTTCTCCGCCATCGCCAGGATGCCCCAGGTCCAGGCTATGGTCTGCTGTGCCCTCGACAACCTCGCACAGCAGCAGGGCAATGTGCTGGAGGTTGGTGATGAGGAACATGTGGCCACCTCTGAGGAGGAGGAGAAGGATGAGGTGGCTCAGGACCAGCAGGCACTGGAGAACAAGGCCAGGGAGGAATCTGAGGACCAGCCAGAGGCTGCAGGACAGGTGGTAGCGACGAGGTGCCAGCAAGCCCGGCGGGCCAGAGAGACCCTCATACTCGCCCGATTCACTTAGAACGTGGCCTGGTCTGTCTCCCCCCCCCCCCCCCAATTCCCATATCTCACCCCCCCCCCAATTCCCATATCTCACCCCCCCCCCAATTCCCATATCTCACCCCCCCCCCAATTCCCATATCTCACCCCCCCCCCAATTCCCATATCTCACCCCCCCCCCCCCCAATTCCCATATCTCACCTTCCCAGGGTCTGTATCATAGCACCCCAGAGTTCTGGGACAGTGTCGGCACCATCAGCGGGTCACTGTTGAGGGCAGCGGGATGATGAGAACACGCAAAGAGCTGAGCATCGGTGCTCCTTAATATGTGCCATAGTCTGACCCCTGCCTGTCTGCTGAGAGCTCGCTCACACCCATCACCTGCATGTGGTGTGCCCAGGAAGGGGGAGATGGCTGGAGAGATGGGCCAAGCGTTTGGAGGTTGGCGCTCAATGCGGAGGAATGTGACATTAGTCATCATACTGATTGTGTACAATGGTGTTGAATGTGTAATACAATTCCCCACTCTCATGATGACGTCACCCCCCCCCCCCCCCCCCCGGAAAGCAGGGCATGTCCCGCAGAACCTCATCAAGGTCAGCCTGGTTCTGGGCCACATACCCCGGCGAGGCAAACATTTTATCGAGACCCTTAGCCATCGCTGTAACCGACTGTGCGACGCCTTTGACACCTTCATTAATGGTGCCGACATCGTGCACCAGGCTCTCCACTGCAGTCACCACCCTGGCAGGGCTGGCCTCAGTGCCACGCATTGCCGGCGACATCTCCTGTGCCCGTTGCCTCTGGACTTCTCTTTTTAAAAAAATATTTTTATTCTCCTCCTTTTTCACATTTTTCCCTGAATTTACACCCACCAACAATAAACAATAATGAGCAACAGATATATCAATCCCCATAACAATAACAACGATCCCATCCTCCCACCAACCCGCAAACATCAGCCCGCATGTTTACATAAACAAATAAAAAAAGGAATCAGAGATTACCCATAGTCACCCTTAATATACACAACCTCCCTCCCCCCAACCCTCCCACCCATCCCCCCCAACTGATGTTCGATGTTATCCAGTTCTTGAAAGTACATAATGAATAATTCCCATGAATTATAGAACCCCTCCATCCTTCCCCTCAGTTCAAACTTAACCTTCTCAAGGGTCAAGAATTCGACCAGGTCCCCCCAGCCACGCCAGGGCACAAGGTGGAGAGGTTGCTCTCCATCCCATCAGGATCCGCCTTCGGGCGATCAATGAGGCGAAGGCTACGATATCTGCCTCCGCACCTGTTTCCAACCCTGGCTGATCCGACACCCCGAATATGGCCTCCCGGGGGCCTGGGTCCAGTTTCACGTGCACCACTTTGGAAATTACCCCAAAAACCTCCTTCCAGCAATCCTCTAGCTTTGGACAGGACAAAAACATATGAACGTGATTAGCAGGCCCCCACCCCCCGCAACGTTCGCACACATCTTCTACTTCAAAGAATCGGCTCATCCTCGCCCTCGTGAGGTATGCTCTGTATACCACCTTCAGCTGTATCAGCCCCAACCTCGCACATGAGGTGGAGGCATTTGCTCTCTGGAGCACCTCACACCAGCCCTCTCCTCTATAGCCTGCCCCAACTCTTCCTCCCACTTTGCTCTGATCCCTTCCAGTGGTGCCTTATCATCTTCCAAAATAGCTCCTTACACCGCTGACACTACCCCCTTCTCAAGTTTCCTTGTCATCAGCACCTCCTCCAGCAACGTGGAGGCCAGTTCCTCCGGGAAGCTCTGTATCTCCTTCCTGGCAAAATCTTGAACCTGCATGTATCTAAACATTTCTCCCCGCTCCAGCCCGTACTTTGCTTCCAGCGCCCTCAATCCTGCAAACCAACCCCTAAGAAACAAATCTTTTAGTATCTGATGCACTATCAATTACGACGAGACGAGAGTAGAGAGTAATCGAGGCTTTATTAAGCAGAGATGTGTAGTCTCCCGCAGCTGCTGCCGAAATGGTTGCAGCTCGGTGAGCCCACACATTTATACTCCGTCTACTGGGCGGTGCCAGCAGGCAGGGATCTACCCCCATACCTGTAGTACAGGAGCCTTACCATATTACACCTCATATGTGATGTAGACCTCATGTTCATCCCCGGGTGGGACCAAGGGGAGGACGAATCATCCTGGAGCGGGGGCTGTGGTGAGGTGCGCTGGGGGGAGGAAGGGTGGCACCGGGGCGGGGGAGGTGGAGACGCAGCTGGTGCCAGGTCCCTGAGGGAGACAGTGTCTTGGCGGCCGTCGGGGTACGCCACGTAGGCATACAGTGGGTTTGCATGGAGTAGCTGTACCCTCTTGACCAACGGGTCCGCCTTGTTGAGGGGCATGTGCTTGCGGAGAACAGTCCTGGAGCTGCCAGCCATGTTGGGAGCGAAACTCCAGAGGTGGACTTCCTGGGGAAGGCAAGGAGACGTTCATGGGGGGTTGCATTAGACGCAGTGCAAAGTATCAACCAAATGGAGTGAAGGGCGTCGGGGAGGACCTCCTGTCTGTGGGAGACGGGAGAGTCTTGGACCGTAGGGCCAGCTGGACGGCCTTTCAGACTGTCGCATTCTCCCGCTCTACCTGCCCGATTCCCCGGGGGTTGTAGCTGGTCATCCTGCTCAAGGCGATGCCCTTGCTGAATAGGTACTGGCGCAGCTCATCGCTCATAAATGAGGATCCCTGGTCGCTGTGGATGTAGACGAGGAAACCAAACAGGACAAAGATGGTGTCGAGGGCTTTGATGACGGTGGCAGACGTCATATCGGGGCATGGGACGACAAAGGGGAATCTGGCGTATTCGTTAACCACGTTAAGGAAATACGTGTTTCGGTCAGTGGATGGGAGGGGCCCTTTGAAATCCATGCTGAGGCCTTCAAAGGGGCGGGAGGCCTTCGCTAGGTGCGCTCGGTCTGGCCAGTAGAAGTGCAGTTTGCACTCTGCGCAGACCTGGCAGTCTCTAGTGATAGCCCTGACCTCCTCAATGGAGTAGGGCAGATTGCGGGCCTTTATGAAGTGAAAGAACCGGGTGACCCCTGTGTGACAGAGAGCGTCGTGTAGGGTCCAGAGTCGGTCCACTTGTGCGCTGGCACATGTACCTTGGGATAGGGCATCGGGGGGCTCGTTTTAACCGGGACAAAACAAAATCTCGTAATTGTAGGTGGAGAGCTCGTTCCTCCACCTCAAGATTTTATCATTTTTGATCTTGCCCCCCTGTGTGTTGTTGAACATGAAGGCAACCGATTGTTGGTCAGTGAGGAGAGTGAATCTCCTGCCGGCCAGGTAATGCCTCCAATGTCGCACAGCTTCCACGATGGCTTGGGCCTCCTTCTCGACGGAGGAGTGCCGAATTTCGGAGGCATGGAGGGTGCGTGAAAAGTGTGCCTGCCTGGTTGAGGATGGCGGCCAGAGCGACGTCTGATGCATCGCTCTAGACTTGGAAGAGGAGAGTCTCGCGACCGTGAGCATCGCGGCCTTGCCGATGTCTGCCTTGATATGGTTGAAGGCCTGGTGAGCCTCGGCCATCAGTGGGAAAACAGTGGAGTGAATGAGTGGGCGGGCCTTGTCCGCATAGTTAGGGACCCACTGGGCGTGGTATGAGTAGAACCCCAGGCATCTTTTGAGGGCCTTGGGGCAGTGAGGAAGAGGGAGTTCCATGAGGAAGCACATGCAATCGGGGTCGGACCCTAGAACTCCATTTTGCACCACATAGCCGAGGATGGCTAAGCGGTTGGTGCTGAACACACACTTCTCCTTGTTGTACGTTAGGTTGAAGAGTTTGGCGGTGTGGAGGAATTTGGAAAGGTTAGCGTTGTGGTCTTGCTGGCCGCGGCCGCAGATGGTAATGTTATCCAGGTACAGGAAGGTGGCCTGCAGTCTGTACCGGTCAACCATTCGGTCCATCTCCCGTTGGAAGACCGAGACCCAATTAGTGATGCCGAAGGGAACCCTAAGGAAGTGGTAAAGGCGCCGTCTGCTTCAAACGCCGTGTATGGGCAGTCCTCCTTGCAAATGGGGACCTGGTGGTAGGCAGATTTCAAGTCCACTGTCGCGAAGACCCGGTACTGTGCAATCTGATTGACCATATCAGATATGCGTTGGACGGGGTACGCGTCGAGCTGCATGTACCGATTGATGGTCTGACTGTAGTCAACGACCATCCTGTTTTACTTGGGCTCTCCAGGTGCTGTTGCTGGCCTCGATAATGCGTTCCCGTGGCAGCCGCTGGACCTCCGACCTGATGAAGGTCCTCTCCTGGGCACTGTACCGTCTGCTCCTGGTGGCGACGGGTTTGCAATCCGCGGTGAAGTTTGCAAACAGAGAGGACGGGTCGACCTTAAGGGTCGTGAGACCACATGCAGTAAGGGGTGGTAGGGGCCCGCCGAATTTCAGGATGAGTCTTTGGAGGTTGCACTGGAAGTCCAAGCTGAGCAGCAAGGCAGTGCAGAGGTTGAGGAGGACGTAGAGCCGGAAGTTGCTGAACTCTACGCCCTGGATGGTGAAGGTGGCGGTGCACAAGGCATGATGTCTTGTGCCCATCGACCTTTACTGTCGTCGACGTGGTTGCGAAGTTGTGCGGTCGGGACTGGTCGATCGTGATGGAGGCGAGCCGTGGCTGGTGTTGGAAGGCCCCTTGCTCGTCAGCGGCGGTTGAAGGCGATGAGCTGCCCGATGAGATGCCCAACGAGCAGGGGTCCTGAGGCGGGGAAGATGGCGGCGTCCACAGGGCGCACACGGCGGGCAACGTTAAAGATGGCAGCGCCCACGGGCCGCACGAGGCCTGATGGGGAGAAGATGACGGCGCTCACAGGCCACACATGTCCTGAGACAAGCAAAATGGCGGCACTCACGGGACGCACGTGGTTTGAGGCGAGGAAGATGGGGCGCCCACTGGCCGCACGTGGGTTGCGGGGTAGAAAATGGCGGTGCCCATGGGTCGCACGTGGGGAGTGCAGGAACAAAGGGCCTGGTTACAGCGGCGATTGAGCGGGCCTAGCACACAGCAGCAAAATGTCCTTTCTTCCCGCAGGCCTTGCAGATTGCGCTCCGTGCCGGGCAGCGCTGCCGGGGTGCTTCGTCTGTCAGCAGAAGTAGCACTTGGGTCCCCCGGGGTTGTTTGGCTACCGCGCAGCGCAGGCTTGGGGTAGGCTGGGGGTGGTCGCTGGTGGGGTCCACGACGGGGTGTTCGCTGGTGAGGTGGTGAGGTCCGTGATGTCCAGGAGGGGGGCGCCGTGCTGTCAAGGGCGTACACTTGTACATTACGGGAGGCAACCGTTAGTGAGATTGCGCGTTTCTTCGTCGCTGCGAGGTCGAGGGTAGCCCCTTCTAAGAGGCACTGGCGGATGTACACCGACCCTATGCCCATAACGAAAGCGTCTCTAATCAGGAGTTCGGAATGTTCAACAGCCTGGCAATCGCTTCCCTCGCCAGGGTGTGCAGGGCACGCCAGAAATCTTCCACAGACTCACTGGGGAGTTGATGCCGTGTGGACAGGAGGTGCCTGGCGTAGATTTTGTTGGTCTCCTGAGTGTAGTTCTCTTTCAGTAGCGCCATGGCCTCAGCATAGGTAGGCATGTCCCAGGAGGGGAAAGATATCGAAGCTCAGCCGCGTATACAGGATCTGGAGCTTCTGTGCCTCTCAGGGTGGTTCTGTCGCAGATCCGATTTGACTGGGTAGGCTTCAAAGCAAGCTAGCCAATGTGCGAATGCCGACTTGGCGTTGTCTGCTTGAGGGTGCAGCTGCAGGCGATCCGGCTTGATGCGGTAGTCCATCGTTGTAAAATCTCTGCTTAATAAATTGATGCACTATCAATTAAGACGAGACGAGAGAGTAGAGAGTAAGCGAGGCTTTATTAAGCAGAGATGTGCTGCCTCCCGCAGCTGCTGCCAAATTGGCTGCAGCTCGGTGAGCACGCAAATTTATGCTCTGCCTTCTGGGCGGAGCCAGCAGGCAGGGATTTACCCCCGTACCTGGAGTACAGGAGCATTACCGTATTACACTTCATATGTGCTATATATGCAACAGTTGTGACTACCACAGCGTCTTAATCCCTTTCTCTTCCCATTTCCGAAAACTTCCATCCCACTTCTTTGGCTCAAATCTGTGGTTCCCCTGAATCGGCATTTCCCGTGATCCTGCTCCCAACCCGAAGTGTTGGAGAAACTGCCTCCAAATTTTCAATGAAGCTATTATTACCGGACTCCCTGAGTATTTCCCCAGAGCTATCGGGAGTCTCGCTGTTGCTACTGCTTTCAGTCCCGACCCCTGCACAAACTCTCCTCCATTCTGACCCTCTGGGAATCAACCCCTCTGACCCAGCTCCGCACCTTCTCCACATTCGCCGCCCAGTAGTAGTACATCAGGTTCGGGAGACCCAAACCCCCTGCCTGCCTTCCCCTCTGTAGCAGCACTTTTCTCACTCTGGCCACATTCCCTCCCCATATGAACAAGGTAATCCTTCCCTCAATCTCCCTGAAAAAAGCCTTTGGCAGGAAAATCGGTAGGCATTGAAAAATAAACAGAAATCGTGGCAACACATTCATTTTAACCGTCTGTACCAGACCCGCTAGTGACAGAGGGAGACCATCCCACCGTGCCAGATCAACTTTCACTCTCCCCACCAAACTAGTGATGTTGTATCTGCGAAGCCTCCCCCACTCCCAGGCAACCTGCACCCTCAGATACCTAAAGTGAGCCCCTGCCTGACAGAATGGCAGCCCCCCCACCCCTGCCCCCAACCGAGGCATCACAAAATACTCTTGTCCAGGTTCAGCCTCTACTCCGGGAAAGACCCAAATACTCGCAGTAGCTCCCATATCCCGCCTATCGACACACTCAGTTCCAACACATACAGCAGCAAGTCGTTGGCATATAAGGACACCCTATGCTCTAGTCCCCCCCCCCCCCCCCCCGGCACTATTTTTTTCCATGCTCCCGAACTTCTTAATGCGATGGCCAACGGCTCAATCGCAAGTGCAAACAGCAGGGGGGACATAGGACATCCCTGTCTCGTCCCACGGTGGAGAGCAAAGTATCTCGAGCTGGTGTTGTTTGTGCGGACACTCGCCTTCGGCTCCTTATATAATAACTTTACCCAGTTCACAAATCTTGGCCCAATCCCAAACCACCCCAGACCTGCCATCAGGTACCCCCATTCTACCCGGTCAAATGCCTTCTCGGCGTCCAATGCCACAACCACCTCCGTTTCCTTCCCTTCCGCCGGTGCCATAACGACGTTCAAAACCCTCCTAATATTCGAAAAAAGCTGCCTCCCTCTCACGAGCCCCATTTGATCTTCACCTATCACCTTCGGGAGGCACTCCTCCAGCCTACCCGCCAGTACCTTCGCCAATACTTTTGCGTCCACATTCAGAAATGATATTAGCCTATACAACCCACACTCCGTCGGATCCTTATCTTTTTTTAGCAACAGTGAAATCGATGCCTGCCCCAGGGTTTGTGGCAACACCCCCTTCCCTATCACCTCTTCAAACATCCCCCCCATCAGGGGTGCCAGCTTATCCTTGAACTTTTTATAATATTAGACCATAAGACCATAAGACATAGGAGTGGAAGTAAGGCCATTCGGCCCATCGAGTCCACTCTGCCATTCAATCATGGCTGATGGGCATTTCAACTCCACCTACCAGCATTCTCCCCGTAGCCCTTAATTCCTCGCGACATCAAGAATTTATCTATCTCTGCCTTGAAGCCATTTAGCGTCCTGGCCTCCACTGCACTCCGCGGCAATGAATTCCACAGGCCCACCACTCTCTGGCTGAAGAAATGTCTCCGCATTTCTGTTCTGAATTTACCCCCTCTAATTCTAAGGCTGTGCCCACGGGTCCTCGTCTCCTCGCCTAACGGAAACAGTTTCTTTGCGTCCACCCTTTCTAAGCCATGTATTATCTTGTAAGTTTCTATTAGATCTCCCCTTAACCTTCTAAACTCCAATGAATACAATCCCAGGATCCTCAGCCGTTCATCATATGTTAGACCCGCCATTCCAGGGATCATCCGTGTGAATCTCCGCTGGACACGCTCCAGTGCCAGTATGTCCTTCCTGAGATGTGGGGCCCAAAACTGGACACAGTACTCCAAATGGGGCCTAACCAGAGCCTTATAAAGGCTCAGTAGCACATCGCTGCTTTTATATTCCAACCCTCTTGAGATAAATGACAACATTGCATTCGCTTTCTTAATCACAGATTCAACCTGCATGTTTACCTTTCGGGAATCCTCGACTAGCACTCCCAGATCCCTTTGTACTTTGGCATTATGAATTTTCTCACCGTTTAGAAAGTAGTCTATGCTTGGATTCTTTTTTCCAAAGTGCAAGACCTCACATTTTCTCACGTTGAATTGCATCAGCCATTTCCTGCACCACTCTCCCAAACTGTCTAGATCCTTCTGCAGCCCCCCCCCCACTTCCTCAGCACTACCTGCCTGACCACCTAACTTTGTATCATCGGCAAACTTCGCTAGAATGCCCCCAGTCCCTTCATCCAGATCATTAATATATATGGTGAACAGCTGCGGCCCCAACACTGAACCCTGTGGGACACCGCTGGTCACCGGCTGCCATTCCGAAAAAGAACCTTTTATCCCAACTCTCTGCCTTCTGTCAGACAGCCAATCCTCAACCCATGCCAGTAGCTCACCTCGAACACCATGGGCCCTCACCTTACTCAGCAGCCTCCTGTGTGGCACCTTATCAAAGGCCTTTTGGAAATCCAGATAGACCACATCCACTGGGTTTCCCTGGTCTAACCTACTTGTCACCTCCTCAAAGAATTCTAACAGGTTCGTCAGGCACGACCTCCCCTTACTAAATCCATGTTGACTTGTTCTAATTCGACCCTGCTCTTCCAAGAATTTAGAAATCTCATCCTTAACGATCGATTCTAGAATTTTACCAACAACCGAGGTTAGGCTAATTGGCCTATAATTTTCCATCTTTTGTCTTGATCCTTTCTTGAACAAGGGGGTTACAACAGCGATCTTCCAATCGTTCGGGACTTTCCCTGACTCCAGTGATTTTTGAAAGATCTCAAGCAACGCTTCCGCTATTTCTTCAGCCACCTCCCTCAGAACTCTAGGGTGTAGCCCATCGGGGCCAGGAGATTTGTCAATTTTAAGACCTTTTAGCTTTTTTAGCACCATCTCTTTTGTAATGGCAACCATACTCAACTCAGCCCCCTGACCCTCTATAAATTTTGGGATATTACTCATGTCTTCCACTGTGAAGACAGACGCAAAGTACTTATTAAGTTCTCCAGCCATTTCCTCGTCTCCCATCACTAGCCTTCCGGAATCAGTTTGAATTGGCCCAATGTCTACTTTGGCCTGTCGTTTGTTTCTTATGTATTGAAAGAAACTTTTACTATCATTTCTTATATTACTGGCTAGCCTGCCTTCATATTTGATCCTCTCCTTCCTTATTTGTCTCTTTGTTAACCTCTGTTTGTTTTTGTAGCCTTCCCAATCTTCTGATTTCCCAGTGCTTTTGGCCACTTTATAGGATCTCTCTTTTTCTTTGATACATTTCCTGACCTCCTTTGTCAGCCATGGCTGTCTAATCCCTCCCCGGATAATCTTTCTTTTCTTGGGGATGAACCTCTGTACAGTGTCCTCAATTATGCATACAAACTCCTGCCATTTTTGCTCTGCTGTCTTCCCCACTAGGGTCTGCTTCCAGTCGGATATTACACCGGAAACTCATCCGGCCCTGCCACCTTCCCCAATTGCATCCTGCCAATCGCATCCTTTATCTCCTGCTCCACTATTGCTCCTTCTAACGTAGCCCTGTCCCCCTCCCCTTACCTCGGGTACTCCAACCCATTTAGAAATTCCTGCATCTCACGGTCTCCCCCGGGTGGCTCTGGCCTGTACAACCTCTCATAAAACTTCTCAAAGACCTTGTTAATCAGCTCCGGAGCCACCACCAACTTCCCTGACCTATCCCTCACCTGAAGAATTTCCCTTGCCGCTGCCTCCCTCCGGAGCTGACCTGCTAACATACTTATCTCCATGTTCATAAACTGCACCCCTTGCTCGTCTCAGTTGGTGCACCACCTTCCGGGTGGATAGGCGGTCGAAGCTCGCCTGTAGTTCCTTCCTCTTTTCCAGCTTTGCTAGGTCCCCATCTTCTGCATAACTCCTATCTATCTCCAACATCTCATCTATTACCCTCATCTATTACCCTCTGCTGCTCCAACCTCTTCTCTTTGTCCACCCTGGCCTTAAACAAAATTACCTCGCCCCTCACCACCGCCCTTCGACTCCTCACCCGTACAGTTGAAACCTACATATTCCTTAATTACCTTTTCAATTTTCTCACAGAACACTTGGTTCCCAAAAGCCCCACATCCAGTTTCACCCCGGCCTCTGCACTACCCCATTCTCCAGTACCATAGCCACCCAATGCGCAGCATGATGTGACACTGCAATTGCCGAGTATTCCGACCCCTTGACCCCAGCCAGCAAAGCCTTTCCCACCACAAAAAAGTCGATCCGCGAGTATACCTCCCATCCCACCCCATCCCCTCCCATTTCCACCATTGGCCCAGCCAACGCCTTCGCCCCCCCCCCCCCCCCCCCCCCCCCCCCCTCCGATGGGACCAGTGAGCGCGGCCGTGATCTGTCCAACCTTGGCTCCTGCACCAAGTTCCAGTCCCCCCCCCCCCACAATCAGCTCGTGTGTGTCCAAGTTGGGAATGGCCCCAAACACCTTCTTCGCGAATCCCACATCGTCCCAATTGGGACCATGTACACTTAACAGCGCCACCAATCTCCCCTCCAGCGCCCCTGTCACAATCACATATCTACCCTCCTGATCTGCCACCACCTTCTCCATCTGGAATCGTACCCTTTTGCTAACCAACACCACTACCCCTCGAGCCCTCCATCAAATCCAGAGTGAAACACCTGACTAACCCAGCCCTTTCTCAGTCTCACCTGGTCCTTCACCCTCAAGTGAGTCTCCTGCAGCATTGCCACATCGGCTTTCAAACTTTTAAGGTGCGCAGGCACCCTTGACCTCTTGACCGGACCTGCTAGCCCTTTCACGTTCCACGTGACTATCCTTACTGGGGGTCTCTCACCACCCCCCCACCTTTCTTATCCACCATCATTATACCACAGGGCCCTGCCCCATAAACCTGACCCGCCCCTGTCCATTGTTAACATCGAACCCCTTCCTCCCCTCCCAAGAACCCCGACAACATTTCCCCGTGAAAAAAAAAACTTTGTCCACCCTGGCCTTAAACAAAATTACCTCGCCCCTCACCACCGCCCTTCGACTCCTCACCCGTACAGTTGAAACCTACATATTCCTTAATTACCTTTTCAATTTTCTCACAGAACACTTGGTTCCCAAAAGCCCCACATCCAGTTTCACCCCGGCCTCTGCACTACCCCATTCTCCAGTACCATAGCCACCCAATGCGCAGCATGATGTGACACTGCAATTGCCGAGTATTCCGACCCCTTGACCCCAGCCAGCAAAGCCTTTCCCACCACGAAAAAGTCGATCCGCGAGTATACCTCCCATCCCACCCCATCCCCTCCCATCAATCCCTTCCCCCCACTCTCGCTCGCCTCGTAGGCCCATTGAAGTCTGCTATCCAGGCTCCAACGTCCGCAGCCCTCCTCTCATCCTCACCTCTGTTCACTAGCTGACTTTAGTTAGCTAGCGCGGGTGGCTCCCCTTCCACCCAGCCCCAGAGAAAGAAGAAAAAAAATAAACAATAATTCAACCAATACAATTCACTGACATAAGATTTAACCGTCGCAACACAAAACGCCAATCAACCCACCATTAACTTGAACTCTGTAACAATGCAAAGAGAAGTAAATTACAATACACATCAGTAAAAAGAAAGTTGTAGCATTTATACATTTTCCAGCTGTTCAAACACAGTCCACAGTCTCTCTTCCAGTTCCGCTCCTCATGTCTGGCCCAAGCCTTCTGCCGTCACGAATGCCTCAGCTGCCTCCGCTGTCTCAAAATAAAAGTCTTTAGCATTATACATTACCCTCAGCTTTGCTGGGTACACCATACCAAATCGCACCCCCTTCTTGTACAATGCCGCCTTCACTAGCCCAAACGCAGCTCGTCTTTTTGCCAACTCCACCGTCAAGTCCTGGTGGATCCGAACCGCAGTAGCATCCCACAGCACCTCATGCTTCTGCTTCGCCCAGCTTAATACCTTCTCCTTCATGCAGAACTTATGAAAGCAGATAATTACTGCTCTTGGCGGCTCGTTCACTTTGGGCTTAGGCCTTAATGACCGATAAGCTCAGTCTAGTTCGTACCGGGAGTGGTCCCCACCCTCCCCCATCAGCTCCGCCCACGTCTTAGCGAAGTATTGTGTTGGCCTTGGGCCCTCTGTCCCTTCGGGCAAGCCCACAATTCTCAAATTGTGCCGTCTCGAGCGGTTCTCCAAGCCTTCGAGCTTTACTCGGAGTCCTCTGTTGACTTCCACCATCCTCTGCAGCTCATCTCCCATCGAGGTGACCTGGTCGCTGTGCCGTGACATGGCCTCCTCCACTTCCTTCATCTTCTCGCCCTGCTCTCTCACCTCAGCTGATGTCTTTGCCACCGCCGCCCTCACCGGTACGATTGCCTCCTCCACCAATGACTTCAATGCGACTGCCGTCTCCTTCCTCAAAGCCTCCATGTGCCTCGCGAACTGCTTTTCTAGCTCCACCACCATCACCTCGGTCATCTTCTCCACTGTAAGTAGTGCGGCCCCACCTTGCGGTTCGGCTTCCGCCATCCCGTCAGCACTTTTGCTCGTCCTCTCATTCAGCGGCAAACCCGCGTTCCCTCCTTTCTTCGGCGTGAGTGATGACTCGAGGAAATCCCCGAAATCACCGCAAATTGTGGCCACCGGCAGGAGCTCTTTCTGCTGCGGCCACCCTGCTCGCCTATGCCACCGGAAGTCCCCCCTCTGGGACTCCTCTAAGCGGCTATGGATCTGCTGGAGTGTCGCTGACATCTCCCTCTGAATGTCCCGGCCCCTCCCAAACGTCTCCATCAGTTCCATAGACTCAATTTCCTATTATTTAATAAATCATTAATAGACAGGAAGTGTTTACTTATTAAAGCAGTTTTAATATGTACATTGAGGCGACAGATTCTAAAATTGAAATGTTTTGACAACAGATTTGAACTGAAACCAAGGGCTGCATTTTGCAGTCTTCCCAGCTCTGCTGACTATTAAAAATGGTGAACAGAATGCAAATGTGGAAGCGCCATCTTGTTTGCAACAGATCCGATTCTGTCGGGCGGGTGGGGCTAAATTCACATGGGCGGGAAATCTGAACTCAGCAAGATCCATTGAACCTAGTGCTGAGTTTCAATGCACCCATTTCAGCTGTTCCAATGGCCAAAACCTGTAGTACTTGAGCCTTGAGCGGATGGAATAGATATAAATTGTCTTAATGAGCAGATAAGGTTTGTATAAATGTCATGATCTGAAGATTTTCTGCATCCCCATTCTTTTAGAATGTAAAAAAACAGTTTACAGCTGTTAATGAGAGTTAAAAAACATTATCTGTTGGACTCCTTTAGCTGACAGGCCATCTGGTGTAGGTTAGAAAAGAAACATTACCATATGTTTGTGCAGATTCAATAGAGTTATTTGTTGGCATTTCCCAAGTATTATTTTGTTATTGAGAATGCTTGCCTGAGTTTCAAAAGCTACAATTATCTCAGTTGAAATTGAGAGTTGACAGTTGACAGTTTAAAGAGGCAATTATAGGATTAGCTGTCTTTGACGTGGAGTTTGAATATATGTCTTTTTAATAGGATTAACCACTTGATGAGAGTTTAAAAACATTGTCTGGGTTTCATGAATGGAAATCCTTTCACAGTTTTTCAAATGTGTATGAATTACAGATCTATTAAGTTCATGTTTTCATCTGCACATGATTCCTGTCCATGGTGGATACTGAATGAGTGGCTATGTTGGTGACATGGGAGTGCGAGGGGCATGGCACTGGGTAGGGGCCATGAAGCAGCATGAAGCGCCCAGGGAAGGAATGGGGAGCATTGGGGAGGGTGGAGGGATCACTTGGAATGAAGGGACCAAGGGGAATATGAGGGAGCATGGAGGGTCAGTGGGAGCCATGAGGTGACATGGAAGCTCCATGGAAGGAATAGGGGTTATTGGGGTGGGTGGGGGCATTAATTGGCATGAGGCAGCCATAGCGGTGTATCTGAGGGGACAAGGGTGTGAGTGGGGGTGTGAGTTGACATGGAGGGCCTTGAGATGTATATTGGGGTGGAGGAAGTGTGAGGAGTGAGGGCTAGAGGGTCTAACATCTTCTAAAACAACTGGGCGTAGGCCTTGTGGGAACATTGACATGCCTTCTAACTAGCCTGCCTCAGCACTTGCCCACTCCATGGCCACCTAATATCTGTTTCTGGGGTCAATAGGCTCAACTCTATACTTCCCACGCCTTCTGGAGTGAAGATTGGGTCCAACGGCGCTCTGCAAAAAAAATTTCCCAACTCATAGTAAAAAGCTGGCCCTAAGTAAATCGCTTCTTATATATTTTTTCTAAGCGAAATTTATTCATTGCCCTTCACCACAATATGCAAACTCTCTGGGATGGAATGTTCTCCCAACAACAATGGTAAAATTATAACTAATATTCTCTGTGGTTGAAATGACACAGATCCATCCACATCTGTTATAAAGCACAAAGATTTTGTAAGATGGTGCAGCCTTTTTCAGCACCAATCATGGAGTGGTAGGAAATCCAGATTCAAATCCCTATTTTACTGCATTCCTATCTCATTCCCAGCATAGAATGAAGAAGGCAAGAAAACATCCCTATGGAAGGGAATAAAACTATCGCAGTCTATTCTTATGCTTACTTGGAGTTGGTTTGGGAGTTCCTTTGGCAGATGGATAAGAGTAGGTCACCATATTTCTGAATGGATAAGAATACAAGCAGGGACAGCCAGCAACCATGAACAGAAGATAGAAAGCAAAGATAATAATTGAAAGCCAGCAATCTCACAAACCAACTATTCAAATTTCATAACAATTCATTTTTCCTAAAATTGTTACTTGTCTAATCAGGAACCAGAAGATGTCATTCAATAAAATCAATCAAACCCTTCAAATATTTTTTGTTTAGTCATAGCTTACTCAGGTCAGTTTGTACAGTAAATAATATTTCTAAAACAAAACTGAATGATGAAATATTTCATTTGAGCATGATTTGCTCACTGACACTTGCATCTTATTTCTTTGTAGAATTCTTACCTGATCCCAAGGAGAAATGATTCCACCGAAGCACATGAAGAGGTAACCCATAGCAACCAAACATGCCCAAACTACCAGGGAAAACACGTGCAGTAGCTTTCTGAAAACAGACTCCACGCAGACCAGGACAAAAATTGTGAGGAATATAGCCAAGGCTGTTGGAACAGTTATTAGGAAAGCCACATGATCTTCAATATCCTGGGGGAGGGAAAGAAATGAAAATCTGGCTAAGCATATTGCCACAGTATCTCCAGGCTTAGTTATTCATACAATGACCTCAATTATGTGTCAGAAACATCTGATCAAGCAGGGTTTTTTGGTCAGTTTCAGAAGTTTGCAATACTGACCCATCATTCGCCATTTTAAACAGTAGACTAAATTGACACAGTCTAATTAAGTCTGGTTATTCAATTAATATGTTTATTTATCGGAATGCATTACAAACCTGTGCATAACAAAAAATAATCTTTGGTTCGAATGAAAGTTAATTGGTCGAAAGGTTTTCTCTCTGCAGACACGTTGAGTGTTTCCAGCATTTCCTGCACTTATTGCAATGCTGTGAAACAGACATTAGTGGCTTACTCCAAATTCAATTAAAATTTACATTTAATATGTTGCAATTCAGAATAACAATTTAAATGGTCGGGGGAGAGGGGTTGTTACTAATTTCTGAGAGAACTCAAAGTACTGAATTTCTTTGAATTATTTTTCTAATGAATGCTTTCAATTACACAATATTAGCTCACTGAGGTTTCAGCAACCCTTCAAATTCCTGGCAGCAGTGCAAACTTATTACCTTCAAAACAAATCAGAGCTCACAGTCCAGAACCTTTACAATAGGTGTTTTCTATCCGTATTAAATGATACCTACCTGTGCTCCCTTCATTGACAAGGACAAACAAGAGGGCAATAAAACACATTCTACTTCAAGCTGAATGCTGCATGCCTGTTCTTTTCAAAGAGAAAGAAAAAAGTTTGAAAATGCTTCCCCTGAGACTTAAACACCTGCACTTCTACATTTTATGTTTGCCGTGGTTGTCACAATTCACAGCATTACGGCAAGTATATTTATTTTGTTTACCAAAGAGAAAATGCTGGAAAATCTCAGCAGGTCAGGCAGCATCTGTAGGGAGAGAAAATAGCTCACGTTTCGTGTCCAGATGACCCTTTGTTTTGTGTCCTTGCACAGATGTTTACCAATGCCTTACCTATTTTCATTAAGACACCAAGGGCAAGGTTTTCCTCCTGGAGTTGGGAAACCAACATCGAGACTGTTTCCAAGCTCCCACGCTGCCCCAGCTGGCGCCCGGGGAAGGGCTGGCGCCTGGGGAAGGGCTAGCACCCGGGAAGGACTGGTGCCTGGGGAAGGGCTGGTGCTCGGGGAAGGGCTGGTGTCCGGGGCAGGGCTGATGCCTGGGGAAGGGCTGGTGCCCGGGGAAGGGCTGGTGCCTGGGGAAGGGTTGGTGCCCGGGGGAAGGGCTGGTGCCTGGGGAAGGGCTGGTGCCTGGGGAAGGGCTGGCTCCTAGGGACGGGCTGGCTTCCAGGGAAGAGCTGGTGCCCGGGGAAGGATGAATGCCCGGGGAAGGACTGGCACCCAGGGAAATGCTGGTGCCGGGGAAGGTCTGACGCCCGGGGAAGGACTGGCGCCCAGGGAAGGATTGGCTCCCAGGTAAGGGCTGCTCCTCGCTTCTCCAATGCTGGCATAGAGGTTCTTCTAGAGACAGAGTGAGAGGAGGGATGTCATCTTTCCATGGGGTGGCAGGAGATAGTTACTCAGCCAAATGGTGGCACGGTGGCACAGCGGTTAGCACTGCTGCTTCACAGCTCCAGGGTCCCGCGTTCAATTCCTACCTCGGGTGACTGTGTGAAGTTTGCACATTCTCCCCGTGTCTGTGTGGGTTTCGTCCGGTGCTCCAGTTTCCTACCACAGTCAAAAGAAGTGCTGCATAGGTGGATTGGCCATGCTAAATTGCCCCAAAGATTAGGTGCAGTTGTTGGGTTACAGAGATAGGGTGGAGTGTTGGTTTAAGTAGGGTGCTCTTTCCAAGGGCCATTGCAGACTCGATGGGTCTGCACTGTAAATTCTATGATTCTATGAAAGCTGAAATAGCTGCAGGTTGCTGAGACCATCAGGAGCAGCAGTGTGGTCAGGAGGAGTTGGGTGCAATGAAAAGGTTCTCTGGCCATATTCACTCTGGCATGATGAGTGCAATGCCAGACCTTGATGACAGGTCTCTGGCTATTCAACCTTCAGCAGACGCTCCAGCTTCATAGTCTGAGGGTCCACATGACTCTATAACATGGGACTAATTTGTGCCCAGGGCAATTACAGATCCTTTAGAAAGGCTCAGAGTCATAGTGCTGTTGAGCCCTGGCCAGCACTAATGAGCATATTATGTGAAAGAGCTTTTGGCGTTGGCCAGGAAAAGCAGAGGTGCCTTATCTCTCTTTAATCTGTGCAGGAGAATAGAGAACACAATGCCAGGGAGAGGGTTCTGATTGGAGGAGGAGTGCATTGCTGCATAGTGACTGCCTTGGGAGAGGGAGCTATGGAGATCGCGAGGGTGCCTACTCTCCGCTCACCCCACCTCCCAGGAGTAATCAGGAATAGACGGAAAGAGAGATGGGAATAGCTGGTGGAGAGGGCGAAAATATACTGCTGACTGTAGATGAAGTGGTAGAGTGCACCCATGGCCATCTGCCAGCATGTCAAAGACTTAGCTTCAAGGGGGACCTTCAGTACTGCAGAGGCTTCTGTTCTCAAAAACTTGTTCCCATAATCTCTTCTTGTGTCTCCTTCAGGTTCCGACAAGGAGAAGGAAAGAGGTTCTGCATAGAGAGTATGAGGAGCTGGGTGGGACTGGCAATGTATCAAGGCTGCAGCATGTGAGAGCTCCTGGATACCATTGTGATCCAATGCAAACACGTCCGCAGTATGAGTTGCAGCTGGAGGAACTTTGCCTCAGAGGCTGAGCAGCAGACTCTGCAAAACATCAGGGAGGGGGAAGTTACCTGGATGCACTTTATACCAGGAGACAGTCATACCAGTTAGGTTAAGGTCTTCTGATTTGGGCAGTGGTCAGGGACAGGAGGGTATGACTGCAAGTAAGACAGATAAGACGACCCAGGGAGCAGGAGTGTCAGCTTTTTCAATTGCTCAATCGGCTTGAAGTTCTCCTAACTTGTTTAGATGAGAGAGAGTGAGAGAGAGAGAGAGAGAGAGAGAGAGAGAAATACAGCACAGAACAGGCCCTTCGGCCCACGATGTTGTGCCGAACTTTTATCCTAGGTTAATCATAGAATTTTGGACACTAAGGGCAATTTATCATGGCCAATCCACCCAACCTGCACATCCCTAATGAGAGCAGGGGTTGCAGGGTTGGAGAACAAATTGATTATGGCACTGTGATACAAGAAGCCATTCAAGTGGGGGGGGGGGGGGAGCATAAAGGAATGTAGTGATAGCAGGTGACAGTATAGTGCAAGGTATTGGCACTCTTCTCTGCGGCAAAGACTGAGAGTCCAGTCAGCTATGTTCCCTGCCCAGTGCCAGTGTTCAGGACATCTGCCCAGGGCTTGCAGGGCTGCCCAGGGTGCAGGATCCGATTATCATGGTCCATGTACGTTTCAATGACATAGGTAGAACCAAGAAAGAGGTTCTGCTGAGAAAGTATGAGGAACTAGGCACAAAATTAAAAAGTAAAACCTCAAAGGTTATAATCTCTGGATTATTACCTGATCCACGTGCCGATTGGTATGGTGTATCTAAAATTAGGTGTATGTGTGGCTCAAAGACTGGTGTGGGAGAAATGGGTTCCGGTTTGTTGTGCACTGGCGTCAACACTGGAGAAAGTGCGGGCTATACCATTGGGACAGTTTACACCTCAACCGTGCTAGGATTTGTGTTCTTGTGAATCACATAACTAGTGCAGCAGTAAGTAGTGGGGGCAATGGATGAAATGTAGAAAGATGTGCGGCGGGATTCTCCGTTTCTGAGACTAAGCGTTGACGCCAATGCTGAATTCGTGGACTTTCACGACAGCAAAACTGGCGCCACACCTGGACCGATTCTGCTACTGCTAAGGGGCTAGCACCGGCACCATGTGGAACACAATCGATTCTAATGAGAACTGGTGCCGATTTCACCGGTCCTGCGATTGACATTCAGGAGGCTGACAGGCTGCAGTCACGTATACACACTGCACTCCCCACACACACACCATCCCAGCCACAACATAGCAGCAAGGAGAGCGGCACCCCATTTCACCAATGCCGAGCTGGAGATCCACCTGGACGCGGTGGGGTAAAGGCGCTTGACCCTGTACCCCAGGCCAGGAAGGAGGCTGCCAGCCGTCACCATTCATTGTGCCTGGGCGCAGGTGGCAGAGGCGGACAGCACCACCAGCAACACTGTCTGGACCAGCCTGCATTGCCAGAAGAAACTGCACAACCTTTTCAGGGCGGCCAGTGTGAGAAGGCAGCACTGTGCCCCTGGCACTAACCCACGTCCCTGTATCCCTACCCCCCCACCCGAGGACGGCCAAACCCCCACCCTGAACCACATGCTGGTACACATACCGGCCGCCATGGCCAGGTGCCCTGGCCGCTGAGGCCACCAGCTGTCCCGTCCCTGGATGGGTTGGACTGTGTAACGCAGTCGTTCTCTGTGCACCCCCCTCGCCTCCCCTGGAGAAGGCCAGGAGCAGGAGAAGACAGGAGGGGACCAGCGAAACTGTGGCCCCTTACCATGGCTGAGTAGACGGCCGTGAAGGTGGTCGGCAGCACGGAGGAAAGGGAGGCTGTGAGGTGGGGCTCGGCCCTGTGCAAGGATGTGAGACCCCACTTAGTTATAGTTTCCCACGACACATATGTCAACCACCCCCCCCCCCCCCCACAACACCACCCTCACCCCCACAGCACCCTCACCCCAACACCACCGGACACCAGCCCTCCGCCTGAGGCTCAGGAGACTCCAAATCCTGGGTAAAGGATGACAGTCATTTTCCATTACAGCTGCCTCCAACACTCTCTACCATCCCAGAGACTATCGCCTCAGTTAGGCATGTTAGTGAAGAGGTGCCTGAGGCACTATCTGGAACGCATCTGATCACAGCTGATCCGGTTGGGTAGGTGGAGGTAGGAATGCCCAAGGGGGCAGACAGTCACGGGGCAAACCTACCTGAGGACGTACTGCCATGCAGATAGGCTACGAGCTTTTGGAACAAACAGTCCCATCCCATGGCGGCCGGTATGTGTACCAGCATGTGGTGCAGGGTGGGGGTTTGGCGGCCTCGGGTGGGGGGGTAGGGATATGGGTGTGCGAGATGTGGGTTAGTCCCAGGGGCACAGTGCTGCTTTCTCACCCTGGGCAGCACGGTAGCATAGTGGTTAGCACAATTGTTTCATAGCTCCAGGGTCCCAGGTTCAATTCGCGGCTTGGGCCACTGTCTGTGCGGAGTCTGCACGTCCTCCCCCTGTGTGCGTGGGTTTCCTCCGGGTGCTCCGGTTTCCTCCCACAGTCCAAAGATGTGCAGGTTAGGTGGACCATGATAAATTGCCCTTAGTGTCCAAAAGTGCCCTTAGTGTTGGGTAGGATAGCTGGATTGTGGGGATGGGATGGCGGTGTGGGCTTGGGTGGGGTGCTCTTTCCAAGAGCTGGTGCAGACTCGATGGGCCGAATGGCCTCCTTCTGCATTGTCAATTCTATGTGCTATAGTGAAGATGCAGTCGCAGAGCCAGGGACTACATGATGATTTGTAGGCGAGCACCCAGCACCTGCAGTTGGAGGAGTCCAACTGCGTGCAGGAGCAGGAGGCGGTGCCAACTATGTGTGCCACCCAGGCCAACACTGCTTGGGTGACGTCCGCGGTGGAGGCATTGGGGGCGGCGGTTTGGGCTATGGCTCAACATGCCTGGGGCAATCTGTGCGGGCGTTGGCCAAGGCCCAGGACAGCGGTGCCGCCTCACAGGGGTCAATGTGCCAGAACCACCTGGAAATCACAGCGGAGCTCCTGAGCGTGGCCCAGTCACAGCAGGCCATGGCTGGGAACATTGGCAGCATTGCCCAAGGCCTGGCCGACGTGGCAGACACAGAAGGAGGAGATGGCACAGTCACTGGTTGATGTGACAGAAACCCAGAAGGTGGTGGCACAGTCACAGCATTATGTAGTGTAGTCCCAGATGGAGATGATCCAATCCCTGTGTTCCATGGCCACGAGCGTGCAGACACTGGCCAAGACCAGAGCGGGCCTGCAGGACTGGCAACGCCAGGTGGCAGAGGGAGCCTCAACGGATAGCTCCCTTCCCACACCCTCACCGTGGAGTAGTTCAGGGGCCATCGGGCATCCCGAGGGAGGAGAAGATGATGGGGCCTGTGCTGGTGACTCCCACAGGGGAGATGCTGGAACACCGCAGGACATCGGACTACCCCCTCCTGTCCCTGATGCATTTGGTGGGCTGCAGGCAGATAGGGTGGGGCACCATGCTAGCTGGGGCACCCTAGCAGCAGGAAGGCCCATCCAGGCCTGGTTGTCCGAGAAGATGCTCCGCAATGTGCACCGAGGTCGCAAGGCAGGAATCACAGCAGTCCACCTCCACTTCTGCTGTACCGTCTGAGGAACCACATCGACACGAGTTAGACACTAGTTAAGTTGGCACGGGTGCAAGGCACAGCTTAGTTACAGGGACGAGGGCACAAATCTGTATATATTCGTTCACATTAAACACCTGGTGTAACTGTTCCAACCTTTGGGGCAATGTGAGGCACAAGTTCAAGGTGAGGGGGGAAAGGTTCAGTGGAGATGTGTGGGAAAAACTTTTTACACAGAGGGTGGTGGTGGCCTGGAATGCACTGACAAGTAATGTGGTTGAGGCAGATACATTAGAGACCTTTAATTAAGACTTATCTGGATAGGCACACGAACAGAAGGGGTATAGAAGGATACAGGCAGTTGGTTTAGTTGGGACAAAAGTGATCGGCTCAGGCTTGGATGGCCGAAGGGCCTGTTCCTGTGCTGTCTTGTTCCTTGTTCTTCCTCGGTGCTCTGTCAGATGGGTGTGAGAGGTGGACTGGTCTGGACTGGTCGGGGGGGCAGTGGAATGAGCGGATGTTGGGGGAGAGGGATTGGGCGGACCCTGTGGGTGGCCTGGGTTCCACATCCCCCCCCGACCATTCCCACCACCGCCACCCCAAGGGACAGTCTGATGGAATGGCCAGCTCGCATGCAGGGATCTCCCAGGTGGATGGTGGGAAATGCTACTATGGCAGGAGTCAGACATTGTCAAATGATGTGGAGCACCAGGGCTCATCACAGAGCGGGTTGTCATCATCCTGCACCCCACGGACCAGACCCGCTATTACTGCAAACCTAAGACTCACAATGCCCCTGGCCAGTCCTCCAATCCCCCTCCCTCTCATCTCATTCCCCCGCACCCATCTCCCTAGTCGGTGAAGCTGGAGGCGATCAGAGCTTCCCGTGCGTATTGGCCCAGGTACACATGTCATGCGGCTTCCATGCATGCCTGGGCCCCATGTGCAGCCCATCCTGGCCCTACCCCGCATCCTCCTTGTCAGACGAGGACTGCCGTTCCTCCTCCTTCTACAGCACATAATAATAATAATAATCTTTTATTGTGACAAGTAGGCTTCAATGAAGTTACTGTGAAAAGCCCCTAGCCGCCACATTCCGGCGCCTGTTCGGGGAGGCCGGTACAGGAATTGAACCAGTGTTGTTGGCCTTGTTCTGCATTACAAACCAGCTGTTTAGCCCACTGTGCTAAACCAGCCCCTCTGCTGTGCGATGTTGTGGGGGACGCGGCAGTTGCCGGCGACCCTCTCAGCATCATACTTGGAGGGCCCCTCCAGAGCGGTCCAGGCACCTGAACCACATCTTCAGGAAGCTTAAGCACCACTCGATCACTCTCGTGGCCGTTACATGGGCTTCGTTGTAATGGGTCTCCGTGTAGGTCTGTGACCTCCGGATGGCATTACCAGCCACGACTGCAGTGGATAACTCGTTGCCCACGAACCAAACCCCCACCCATGAAGGCGTCTTGAACATGTCGGGAATTGTTAAGTGTGTCAGGATGAAGGTGTCGTGCACACTGCCCTGGTATCGGGCGCAGATGTTTATGATGCGCAGCTATCGGTCACTTATCAGCTCCACGTTCATCAAGTGGAACTCCTTTCGGTTGGTGTCAAGTGGCATATCATCTTCAGGTGCTCGTAGGGCGACATACCCCTTGGACCCAGTGCATCCTGGCGATTGCGGTGAACCCTGCTTTCTGGGCATCCTGGTGGGCTCGGTCCACCTGGAAGTGGATGTATTGAGCCACCTGGGCATATAGGGCCTCCATGTAGGGGCGGCTGCACCTATGCACCGAGGTCTGTGAGATCTCGGACAGGTCCCCACTCGGCGCCTGGAAGGACCCCGTCATGTAAACTTTCAGGGCGACCGTTAACTTTGACGGCCACCGGCAGTGGATGTCCTGCCCCATAGCCCCACAGTGCCAGGTGTGCCATCATCTGGCAGATATGTCGTACTGTCTCTCTGCTCAGCCGGAGTCTTCAGCATGCCTGGTCTGGCAGGTCCTTGAATGACAGGCCAGCACACATGAGGCCTCATGAAACGCCTGCTTTGCAGCTCCTCCTCCTTGGCCTGTTGACCGGCTGGCTCTCCAACTTGGGCGATTGCCACCTGTCCTTCTGCGGCATGCTCCACTGCTGCACGCTCCGCTGCTGCAGCTTCATCCTGCTCCTCAACCAGCGTCCGCTTGTATAGGCACAGGGCATCGGAGACTAGCAGGAGGCTGAATTCCAATATCCATTGTCTGCAGGGAGTAAAGGTCTGGCATGTTATCATGGTGCAAATCCCCATGCCCAACCAGGAGACATGGTAGCCCCAGTTGGCACTGCGGGCTCTGCCCCCGCATGTCCCCCCTACCCCATCCCTGCATCCCTGGCTGCCCTGTCGGAGCCGGCACCAATGGGAACCTCTGCCGCTGGTGCCTGTCCCGGATGCCAGGGGTAACATTGGCTTCCACTGCCCTCGCCAAGAGTATGAACCGCGGCCCCCATAGGGTCTACTCTGGGTATTTCCCAGGGTGACCGCTGGTGGCTGGCAGATGGTGGTGGGATGCTGCGGTGGAGGGGGGAGTGGGCGGTGGCAAGGGAGCTGTGGCGGAGGGGTGGGGGTGCGAGAGTGGGGGCGGCCATACGGCCGGTGTCTCTCTGCAGAACCAGGGACCAAGATAGGTGGTCAGTGGGTACGCAGCAACATGGTCGCAGTAACGAGGGGGTCACACCAGCCACTCGGCATGTTCCCCCCGTGCACCCCCCTCCCCCGGCCTTTGCAGCGTCTGGCCCGGCAGCCCACAGTCGCTCCTCTCTGTGTCCTACCTCCTCTCTTTCTCCTTCATTTGCCACCATGCCGGTTCCACAATTTTTAAAAGCACAAGTGAATCGCGCCATCGGGAACATCAGCCCTTCGGAGGCGGGAAAATCACGGAGGCCCCTGGTGAGTACCGGGTCAGGCCTGCTAATGATATGCAAACGGAGTTTACTGTACGTGCATTCCGGTACGCATTGGCGCCACTGTCGAAATGACGGAGAATCGTGATTTGGCGTCAAATCGGTGCCTGCCATATTTTCACCATCGAAACCTATTCTCCGCCTGATCGTATTTCACGACTTTGGCGGCGGCAAACGGAGAATCCCGACCGTGGTATATCAAAGAGTAGAGATCAGGGGCGGGATTCACCCTTACCCGGCAGGTCCCGGCGGGACGGAGTTGCGTGAACCACTCCGGAGTGGTTGGCGCCGCGCCGGCCAGCGGGAAAGGGGCTTGGCCCCACACCAACCGGTGCGGAAGGGCCTCCACCGGCCAGAGAGAGTCGGTGCATGCGCGGGAGCGCCAGCGTGTGCTGGCATCATCCCCGCGCATGCGCAGAGGGATTCGCTTCCACACCAGGAATGGCGGAGGACCATAGGCTCCGGTGCGGAACAATAGACTGCCCCTATGGCACAGGCCCGCCCGCGGATCGATGGGTCCCGAATGCGGGCCAGGCCACTGTGGGGGCATCTCCCGGAGTCAGATCCCCCCGTGCCCCCCAAGAATCCCGGAGCCCGCCCGCGCCGCCATGTCCCGCCGGTAAGGGACCGACTCTAATTTACTCCGGCGGGACTGGCAACAGACGGGCGGGACTTCGGCCCATTGACCGTGCCAATCGGTGCCATGGTTGTCCGGGATGGGCATTTTGCGGCCGTTTTCACGAACGCTGATAGCAGGTGTAATCGCGGCCATGAAAACGGCCGTATTCGGCCCATCGGCATGCGGAGAATCGCTGTTCGCCGTAAAAAACGGCGAGCAGCGATTCGTGTCGGGGGACGGCCGGAGGGGGGGAGAATAGTGGGAGGCCGTGAAAATTGTCGGGAAGGCCCTCCCGCTATTCTCCAACCCGTTGTGGGCAGCGGAGAATCGCACCCTAATCTGGGAAATGAGCTGCAGAGAATTGCAGGAATGGACAGGAGGAAAAAAACCTAAGAATGCAGCAACAATAAATTCTGGATGTCACAAAGTTAACAAAATGACAAAACTAAAGGATCTATATCTGAATGCATGTAGCATTCATAATAAAGTAAACAAATTGATAGCGCACATTTAAGTATGATCTGATAGCCAGTGGAGGATGACAAGGATTGGGTCCTGAATATAAAAGGGGTACATGACATTCAAAAAGAATAGCAAGTTAGGTAAAGGTGGAGAGGTAGCATTGTTGATCAAGCTGGTATTTGTGTAATAGTTAGAGAGATCAGGATGTAGAATCAGTTTGGATGGAGATGAGGAATGGTAGGGAAAATAAGTCACTTGTGGGAATGGTCTACATGCCCCTAATAGTAACTACAATGTACAATGTAAAAAATACAAGAAATATAGTGAGTAAACTTATGGAGGAGTTAGACAGACTTTTAATTGGTAATGGGTTGAAGGGTTATAAAGAACGGGCAGGACGACGGAGCTAAAGCCAGAGTGAAATAAGCATAGATCGAATAGCAGAGCAGACTCGATGGGCCAAATTGCCTAATTCTGTTCCTATATCTTATAAACTTATGATAAAAGAGGCAGCAATAATCAAGGGCGAGTACAATCTACATATAAACTGGAAAAATATGGACTCAGAAAATTCTCCAACATCGAGGATATCCAAGGGAAAAAAATACATCCAGGAAGACTAGCCATGTCTATAATTAGTAGGCAAGTTTTGAGACCACTCAAAAGACAATGTACCCAAGCAACTTCAGGAGCTGAAATTAGGCTTCCTCTCAGTGTGGCACAATTAACAATGTATTTGGGCATATCCAATACACGAACATTACAAAATCAAAATGGAAGCGGATCCAGGCACAGCTGTATTGTTAATACCTGAGAAAAATTCTCATCAAAAGTTGAAGTGTCTGCCTCTAAAACCGTCAAACGTGATCCAAAAGATGTACATAGAAGAGATTGTAACATTAAAACAATACATTATGGTGAATGTAGAAACAAACGGACAGAGGCGGATTGCCTCTTCACTTTGCCCGTGGGGCGCCAACAACTCCGGGGCAGGCTTAGCCTCTGAAGGTGTGGAGGATTCCGCACCTTTGGGCGGCCCGACACTGGAGTGGTTCACGCCACTCTGTCCCGGCGGGACCCCCCGCCCCGCCGGGTACGGGGGAATGCCGCCACAAGTCTCCAATCTATCTATATCCTGCTGTCTCCTCTGACAATCCTCAGCACTATCAGCAACTCTACCAATCATCATGTTATCCGTAAACTTACTAATCAGACCACCTACATTTTCCTCCAGATCATTACTACAAACAACAGAGGTCCCAGCACTGATCCCTGCAGAACATCACTAGCTACAGATCTCCATTCTGAAAAAAGGCCATCCTCCACTTCTCTCCGTCTTCTGTCTCCATCTAGCCAGCCCACCCCGGGTCCGATGTGATTTTAGTTTTTGTATCAGTCTGACATCTGGGACCTTGTCAAAGCCTTACTGAAGTCCACATAAACTACATCCACATCCCTTCCCTCATCCATTTTCTTTGTCACCTCTCCAAAAAACTCAATCAAGTTGGTGAGACATGACCTTCCCCATACACAACCATGTTGCCTGTCACCAACTAGTCCACTTGTCCTCCAAATGTGCAATTTTCCTGTCCCTCAGTATCTTTTTGGAAAGCTAGCCACGGCTGACGTCAGGCTCTCCGGCCTATAATTTGCTGGATTATCCCTGCTTCCTTTCTTAAACAAGGACATTGGCTATTCCCTACCTGTGGGGAACCTCGCCTGTGATGAGCACTGATGCAGGATCTCAGAAGTCACAAGAATGGAAACTTGACTGAGATCAGCACCCACATGTCAGAGTTCCCTGAGGTGAAATGGGTGGCACGGTAGCATAGTGGGTAGCACAATTGCTTCACAGCTCCAGGGTCCCAGGTTCGATTCGCAGCTTGGATCATTGTCTATGTGGAGTCTGCACGTTCTCCCCGTGTCTGCGTGGGTTTCCTTTGGCTGCTCAGGTTTCCTCCAACAATCCAAAGATGTGCAGGTTAGGTGGATTGGCCGTGCTAAATTGCGCTTCGTGTCCAAAAAGGTTAGGTGGGGTTGCTGGGTTGTGGGGATAGGGTGGAGGTGTCGGCTTGGGTGGAGTGCTCTTTTTAGGGGATGGTGCAGACTAGATGGGCCGAATGGCCTCCTTCTGAACTGTAAATTCTATGATTTTGTGAAAATGGGCTCATGGGCTGAGAGTGGAAGTGTCCCCTTCAGCTCATGTGCATTATCACCGCTCAGGGTCTCAAGCACAAATTCTCCATTGAAAGAGTAGATCACCTCATGGAGAGCTTTTTGTGGCAATACTGTAATTGTATGTTGCAACCTATGTACTGATGTCCACAGAATGAATGCCATGGGCAGGATTTACTGCGCAGCCAATAGCATGTTTCGTGATGGCGGGAGGCGGCCATCATTGGCGGCGGCGGGATCGTCTGATCCCTGATTTGTCAATGAGGTTTCCAGTTGAATGCACTCCTCACCGCCGTGAGACCTGCAGTGGGGATGCACCGTCAACATGACCGTAACATCCCACCAGCGTCAACAGTCGGTAAGTACCGGTCATGCTCTGTTGTATGGATTACTCAATGAAGTTGATATCACAGAGATATTTGGAGGATGCCATTTGCACCCTATCCAATGCTCCCCTCCAACGATCTATAGAGCCTGACTAAGGCTAGTGCAGTAACTCTCATGGAGGCTTTTATTCTCATTGGCCCGTCTAATAAAAGAATCATCTATGCAGCAGGACCCTGTGATAGAGGTTGCTCCTGCACTATTGACAGTGCAGCAGGCAATTAATTAGACAACCGTCACGTGCATCTCAGCTGACACATAAGCATGCTGCCTCCACCTCACTTGAGACTGCAAGGGGAGCACCATGTAGAAGTGGAGCCACCACATTAGAGGAAGTACCGAGTGGGTCATTGGGTTTTACCTCCCTTGTAAATGTGCACTTCTGAACACAATGTAAATCTGGACATTTGACTTCAGACATGAATGTGTCCTCTCATCACCAGTAAAGAAACACAATAAAAATATATAAAGCAGTTAGATCACACTATCGTGGTAGCGTGAGGAGTGATTGGTGAGATGGGGTGTGGGGAAATTAGTCTACAGAACAGCCCTTAGCTTGACCCCCAACCTGGCAGGCAGGGAGGACCTGTGGGCCTGCCTGGAGTGTTGGCCTAATCATGGGTACCTGCCCCATGCAATTAAACTGCCTCCTGCAGAGTCAGGAAACCAGAAACGAATGGAAAATATGTTTCCCTTCTTCAACTGCACTTAACAAGGTCCTTAATGAATGTAATTGGCTGCCCACCACATGGACTCTGAATCTCCCTAAAATGGCACGTAGCAGGGGGCTCGGGGGCTGGGTGGTTATTATCCTCATATCTTGGCCCTGATTTGCATCACTATGTAAGCATGTTTAACAGTCAAGAGAGCAGCTGAACTTCAGTCTACACTGTTAGCTGTGTGCTGCTCAGACTTTTGGATGTGTGAAAGGAGCCATTGACAATTCAAGAAGCAAAAAAAATGCCAGTCATCAGGTTGTTCCTCTGGTCACTGTGTGAGTGCTTTTCTTAAAGCCTGCAGCTCATTTCCTCCCACTATTCTGTTTAGTCTGATTCTCACAATCAAGAGTCGCTGTGTGAGTTCATGCACAAGCCAAATTTAAGCAATCAAAATGATTCTCAATGACAATGACTTAGATTTATTGCAGAGAAAAAATAAAATTGTAACTCTCAAATTATTTCGGAATTTTTCAAAAAAATGGCCAGTGCCAGGAATGGAGGCCGCCAAACTGTTTTGCCAGCCAGTGCAGGTATTTTTAGGGCCTGTCCACCTCCGTTCCCCACCTTGACAGGGCCAGGAATTCTGCCATTACTGTTTCGCAGTAGCAAAGAAAAGAAAATTCCATAAACAATGGTTTAGTAGTCACTGAGGAGACTGGAAAGGAGAGATAAAACAAATGGTTTATTGCCAAAGTAGAGTATATACAAGTAACAGTCCCAGTCCCAGCCGGGACTACTCTGTGCTCAGCTCCTGCCTGGGCTCCACAAAGCTCATGGGGAGATTATTCAGATCGTCCCCTTGTGTCTCGTGGGGGTTATAACAAATGGGAACCAGGTCCAGTGATATTGAGGAACTTGGAAAATTCAGCAAAGTGAAATAAATAGTACTGGAGCAATTAACAGAACTGAATGACAAATCCCTTGGGCCCGACAACCTGTAACCTAGGGTTTTAAAAGGGAAAGCTGCAGTGATAGTGTTGCATTGGTTTCAGTATTCCACAACTCCTCAGATTCTAAAGAACTGCCTGAGAGGGTGGTGGGGCTGGCTCGATGGAAGTATTCACAAAGTAATTGGACTGCTATTTGAAAATAATTACTTGGTTACAGGGATCAGGCAAGTGAATGGGACCAGGTAGAATGCTCTTTCAGGGAGCCAGTGCACACTCGATGGGCTAAATGGCCTTTTCCTGCACAGTAGAGATTCTGTGATTTTGTAAACAGTTCCCAAGGAAGGTAGCAAATATAACGCCATTATTTAAATAAAGGAGAATCACAGAAAATAAGCCTGTTAGCCGAAAGCTACTTGTAGGAAAATGCTTAAATCTATTATTGGGAATATGGTGAGAGTGCACATTATACAGAGTCAACATGAATTTATGAAAGAGAAATCGCATTTGACTAATCTGTTAGAATTTTTTGAGGATGTAATTAGTAAGATGGATAAGAGGAACCAGTGGAGTTAGTAAATTTGAATTTACAAAAGGCTTTGAAAAGGTGCCACACAGGATGTTATTATATAAAACTTGGATTTACGGGATTCGAGGTAATACATTAGCACGGATTGAAAACTCATTAGTGGACATAAAACAGAGATTTGGAAATAAGCAGGACATTGGCAAGCTGAAATGAGTGTGACACTGTAACGATCAATATTTGGGCTACAACAATTTGCATCTTGATTAATGACTTATCGTTATATTATTCATAAAGAGCTAGGAACTAATTGTTGCAAAAACCTTACATCGAGGGTATCACATTTACTGCAACATTGCAGTGAGGTTCCAAGCAGCAATGTATCAGTCCACCAGCCACATGGCAAGCTGTAAGAAATACTCTGATGAAGAAGCTCCAACATTTTAACTCCCGGTGGTGGCCTTGAGCTTTTTGACGGTGCCACACTCATTTCAGCTTGCCAACCCCAAAACGTCCTGCTTATTTCCAAATATCTGTTTTATTTCCACTAACCAATTTTGAAACCATGCTAATATAAGTTTTATATAACATCCTGTGTGGCACCTTTTCAAAGCCTTTAGAAAATTCAAATTGGTTTTGGCCCTTTCTGCCAGGTTAATGGGCACTTTGCTAGTAAAAAGTGCAGAATAAGTGGAGGGAGTTAGTTTCTCCTGCAAAGTGGAATGTCGGCAAGCTACAAGACCCAGCAAAAGATGGCTCGAGGTGGAGGATTTGCCTGATGCAGCAACTGAAAGAATGGAGGAGTTGGGTGCATTGTCATCGCCTACCACACTGCCTGTGGAGCAGTTGTTGGATTTTATCAAGGGGGTGTTTTGAAATCATCGGAAAGCGATGCACGAGGACGGTCCAGGGCGAGGGGTTGAGCGAGCAATAGCCCCTCTTCGTGGTACTTTGGCATGGGTGGAGAAGCACCTGAGGCCACAAGGCGATCTGAGAGGTGGAAAGGGTGGTGTCAGATCACAGTGCCTAGATTGTGTCGTTGGAGGCTGAGGTGGTTGTTGTGCTATGTCACTTTGAGTAACATAAGCTGCTACTTGATGTAGGCTTTGCTGAAGGATGCTCCAGACTCAGATAAGTATTTATTGAGCGATTAACAATGTTCCTAAATGAGTTTGACACTCTGCTAATCTGACTCTAGTAACTCAGTCTACTCTGCTAACTATACACGCTTGCTCTAGACCAAGTGCTAGGGAGTGATGTTATTGTTAATCAACCCTGCCTTGCTCTCTAGGTTTCTGATGGTGGAAGAGGCAGAGTCTGTGTGCCTTGTCCTTTTTATAGTGGTCGTATAGTGCCCCCTTGTGGTAATGCCACCTCTGGGTGTCCTAATTACCCATTGGTTGTGTCCTGTTCTGATGACCCATTGGTTGCCTGTCTGCATATCATGACAGTGGTGATGTTGGGAGAGGCCTGCAAGGTGCTGTGGGCAAAGGTGGACGACCAGGAGAATTGGTCCGGGCGGCAGAATCTACAAATTGTTGGACTGCCGGAGGGGGTGGAGGAAACAAGTGCCATGGACTATGTATCGAGAATTTTGCAAAGCTGGTCGAGGAGAGGGTCTTCGATAAGGCCCCGGAGGTGGATCGTGCCCACCGGTCATTACAACAGAGGTCGAGATCTGGGGAGCCGCCATGGGCGGTGATCATCCAGATGCACAAGTTCCAGGGGAAGAAGAGGATTCTGAGGTTGGGGAAGTCGACGCAAGACTGTAGCTGGGAGGGGAATCAGATCCGGATTTACCAGGATATTGGGGCCCACCTGGCCAAATGGCTGGCGGGTTTTAACAAGATCAAGTTAACAAGTTCTTTTGTAGCAAGGTCCGGTTTGGGGTGTTGCACCCAGCCAAACTCTCCGTGACTTTCAAAGGCTAAGAACATTTTTTACAACGCTGGAAGAGAGGAATTACTTTATCAAGGAACATGGGTTGGAGGAGGGATAATGACGGGAACTTTTCTGATTTTTGGTTCAATATGTAAAAACAAATTTTGTAATTGTTATGTTGTTTTTTTGCACACATTGATCTTACTTTTGTTTTGGTCGATGAGGGATGGTTCCGAATATGGGAGGCTTTCTCCTGCTGGAACGAGGGGAAGAGGGAGTTCTGGTAGGGGCAGGGGGGCCTGGGTAGCGACTTTTTGAAGGATGCGAGTGGGAGAAGCAGAGTGGGGGGAGGAGAGGTTTGGGCAATTTGGGTGAGGTCCTTAGTGTAGATCTCCTGGTGGGAGATTATAGAACAGTACAGCACAGAACAGGCCCTTCGGCCCTCGATGTTGTACCGAGCAATGATCACCCTACTTAAACCCACGTAACCCGTATACCCGTAACCCAACAATCCCCCCATTAACCTTACACAACGGGCAATTTAGCATGGCCAATCCACCTAACCCGCACATCTTTGGACTGTGGGAGGAAACCGGAGCACCCGGAGGAAACCCACGCACACACGGGGAGGACGTGCAGACTCCACACAGACAGTGACCCAGCCGGGAATCGAACCTGGGACCCTGGAGCTGTGAAGCATTGATGCTAACCACCATGCTACCGTGAGGCCCCAAATGCCACGCTAGCAGTAGATGCTAGTAAATAAAAGCAGTGTGGGGGAGGGGCTGCGGTGGGTAGTCAGAGAAGTGGGGGGACGGTTAGGTAGTAGCGTGTGGGGGAGGGGAGCTTTGGAGTTAGGGGGAGAAAGGGATGGGGTTTGGGGGAAGTCGGGGGGGGCGGGTAATGTGCTGGTGACACAGGTGATTTTTTGGTTGGGTTCAGGACAATAAAGAGGGACGCTATTTTTAGTGGGCCCTAATTAGAGGGAGCTTGGTGGTTGGGTGATACCTGAGCTAGGTAGGGATGGATGTCCTTAATAAAGGAGGGGTTCAGAAACTCCTGGTGAGGATAGTGATGTGGAACGTGGGGGGGCTGAACAGTCTGGTTAAACGGTCCTGGTTGTTCACGCACTGAGGGCAGATGTGGTTTTCCTTCAGGAGACACACCTGTGGGTGAAGGGCCAGACGCAAAGAAGGGGATGGATGGGGCTGTCGTTCCACTCAGGGTTTGACTCCAAGTTGAGGGGGCCTGCAATCTTGTTCAGTAGAAGGGTGGTATTTGTAGTGGCTAGGGAGGTGCGGGACCCGGGACGGAGATTCTTGATGGTGAGTGTGGTCTTGGTCCAGCCCCTGGTTGTGTAAATGTCTATGTGCCCAAATGGGACAACGCGCACTTTGTCAAGAAGATGTTATTGCCCATCCCGGACTTGGATTCACAATGTACTGATAATGGGGGGCAATTTAAACTGCATGTTGGACCCCAGATGGATAGGTCAAGCCCCAAGTCAATGGGCAGTTTGGGTATGGTGAAGGTGCTGGGGTATTTATGGACCAAATTAGTGGGGAGAGGGGTGGACCCATGGTGCTTGGGGCATCTGAGAGAGAGGGAGTTTACACTCCCATATTGATGTTTTTTTGGTGGGGAAGCCAGTATTCTCAGGGATTGGGAGTGGATGACACAGCAATAGTGATTTCAGATAAAGTACCGAAACTACAATAGCGAATGGCAGTGCAGAGTGAGCAGATGGCTGTGAATGAAGAAAAGCTATCTGAGATGACTCAAAAGAAGCAAAATGTGCAAAACGTAAATTAAGCTCCAGTCCAAAGATGTGTGGGTTAGGTGGATTGGCCATGCTAAATTGCCCGTAGTGTAAGGTTAATGGGGGGATTGTTGGGTTACGGGTATACGGGTTACGTAGGTTAAGTAGGGTGATCATTGCTCGGCACAACATCGAGGGCTGAAGGGCCTGTTCTGTGCTGTACTGTTCTATGTTCTATGTTCTAAGCTGTTCTGCACGAAAATATTTGCATCAAAATTGAACTGGAGGTGCAAGATTCACGCTGCGTCCATACCTCTGAAAATGCACAATTAACTAAAGTCTTTAATGAACCAAATTGTTCAAGTTCAGAGATGACACAAAGATACCAGGAGATAATGATCTTTAATTCCACATCTGACAAATCAAACTGACAATTAAGCAAACTGAACCAGATGTGTCGCCTGGCAAAACAGCAGAAAAGGCACACAAACAAGTTGGAACCCTGAAAGACTCCTTGAAGAATCAATGTATAGCCATGGAAAAACATGAGAAGCTAAAAAGGACATTGAACAATTCTTCATAAAAAGCTGCGTAAGGAACCACCTGTAGCAACAAAATTATGAGCTGAAGCCCAGAGTAAGTTGGCACAAGAGCGACATGAAAATAAACAGTTCAAAGAACAGTTGATTGTCCTTCAAGAACAAATACAAAAGGAATGCTTAACCATAGAGCAACATGAAGAAATGAAGACCATCTTGAACTCCAGAATGGAAGCACAGCAGAAGAAACTCAAGGAGAGACTCTACTAAAGCTCCAGATGAAGGAAGCAAGTTTCACAAAGAAAAGGAAAACCTTTTGAAAGACCTTCATTTTTTACCTGGCCAACAGTGAGATGAAAATGAAGACGAAGGCCAAAGTTCTGTTGCAGAGAAAGAAAAGACAGAAATGAAAACCAAAAATATAAATCCAGCACTTAAGCGGAAGGAACCAGAAGATACAGCTGAGCTGACCAAAAAGATTAATAGCAAATTGGTTTAAAAATATAACAGCAGAAAACTTTTGCGGAACATGTGACACAAGTGGAAATAAAGGTTCCATTTGTGAAACATCCAGTAAGAACATGGCGGACACAGCGGAAAAAGAACATTTGAGTCCATTCTACGAATGAATGGAGTGCACACTCCCTTGGAAGAGGCAACAAATCCACAGTGTCCATAAAAAGCAAACAAGTTGTTAACAAAGAGAAACAGAATTTGACGGAGTGCAAAAAGTGAATCAAGTGGAGATAACTAAGTACCAGAAACAGAGTACAACTACCGTTCCTCCAAACATGATAGACTGAGATGTGGGAGAGCTGTCAAGCCCCAAGACCATTTGAATTTATGAAGTCAGAGGCTTGAGGTGGGGGAGACGGGACAGCAAGTGAAGGTTGTACTGCAGATAGCTATACTCCATTGGAAGGGAAGAAAGTTTTATCTTGAGAAGAAAGGAGGATGTTGTATTATTTACCTGCATATCACTGTAATGAAAGGGTGCTTCACAGAACAAGGGTTAAAGTGGGACTGGAGAATAGCACCATCACAATGGCACGAATAGCACCATATCATGATGTATAGAGTTACATGATAAGATACTTGTAGAACATTCTATAAGCATGGGAGAAGCAAAACCATTCATGATAATATCTAGAACGTGTACAAAGTTAGAGACTAATAATAAATGGTAAATGTTTAAACATACAAGTGTCAAGATCTCATCATCCGGACACCACAAAGAACCAATAATGAACATGGTGTTCAGTGGTGACATCATAATAAAACATAAGAGGCATTAGGTGGCAAAGTAAGTGGTAAGGACCTAAAGAAGCTGTAGAGGAATGTAAACAGGATGGGCGAGAACATGGCATATTGAATACAATGTGGCAAAATATAAAGTGATTCACTTTATCAGGAGAAACAAAAAAACAGAAGGAAGAATTTTCCCGGAATGTGGCTAAGGCCTATGTCGGGTGGGAAAAGCAGTGTTGAAGCCAGCAACAGCAATGGCGGCCTTATCTTCCAGCTAGTGCTGGACATAGGAAAAATCACCTTACTGAGTATTTCTCATGACGTAATGCCAGCAGGGCTGCCTCTGTTTGCGGTGGGTGAAAAGTGACAACCCTGAGCAATGCACTCATCTGATCTCCGCTGGGAGGTCTCCGTGCCAGGTTCATGCCTTGCGAGACCAGTCATGATTCACACCATTCTGCCCATTCTCACCAACAACAAATGATGTCTCAATGTCGGGAAACACGCTGTAATCCCTTTACAGTTGGGGCAGCACGGTAGCATTGTGGATAGCACAATCGCTTCACAGCTCCAGGGTCCCAGGTTCGATTCCGGCTTGGGTTCACTGTCTGTGTGGAGTCTGCACATCCTCCCCGTGTGTGCGTGGGTTTCCTCCGGGTGCTCCGGTTTCCTCCCACAGTCCAAAGATGTGCAGGTTAGGTGGATTGGCCATGATAAATTGCCCTTAGTGTCCAAAGTTGCCCTTAGTGTTGGGCGGAGTTACTGGGTTATGGAGATAGGGTGGAGGTGTTAACCTTGGGTAGGGTGCTCTTTCCAGGAGCCGGTGCAGACTCGATGGGCCGAATGGCCTCCTTCTGCACTGTAAATTCTATGTAAAAACTGACGAAGGATTGGATTGGATTGAATTTGTTTATTGTCACGTGTACCGAGGTAAAGTGAAAAGTATTTTTCTGCAAGCAGCTCAACAGATCATTCAGTACATGGAAGAAAAGGGAATTAAACAAAATTCAAAAAAATACATGAGAATACATAATAGGGCAACACAATATATACAATGTAACTACATAAGCATTGGCATCGGTTGAAGCATACAGGGTGTAGTGTTAATGAGGTCAGTCAATAAGAGAGTAAGGGGAGAATTGGGTAAAGCCTTTACGTCAGTGTGAAATGTGATTTGGGAGTTCTCGTGAGATTTTCCACTTCCGTTTCCGAACCTGCCTGACATAAACAGGAGCAGAAAACCCTGGCCAGAATATATTGGGAAATGTTTGCATTCAGCGGGATCTGGGGGCGGAATTCTCCGATGCCCCGCTGGGTCGGAGAATCGGCGAATGGCGGCGTGAATCCTGGCCCGCCGCTTCGACGCCGGCTGCCGAATTCTCCAGCGCCGGTTTTCAGGCGGGGGCGGGGATCACGCCGCACCGGTCAGGGGCCATTGGCAGCGCCCCCCCCCCCCCCCGGGCAATTCTCTGGGTCCTGAATGGCCAAGCGGCCGTTTTCGGCCTGTCCCACCGACGTGAAATAAACATGGTCCATCCCGGCGGGACCTGGCATGGAGGGCGGCTAGCGCAGTTTTCTGGGTGGATGTGCAAACTCCACAGGGACAGTGACACGGGGCCGGGATCGAATCTGAATCAGTAGTGCTAACCACTAAGTTACCGTGCCGCCCAGCAAGAAATTACTGAAGCAAAAGGAATGTTAGCTTTCCATTACAAAGGGATTGAACTGTAAGGGTGACTTTAATTATACAAGGCAATGGTGAACTCAAACGTGGAGTGCTGTGTGCAGTTTTGATCTTCTTATCTTGAGGAAGGAATTACCTTAGAGGGAGTGCAATCATGATTCACTGGACTAGTTTCTATGGTGAAGGGATTGTCCTATAAAAAGAGATTGAGTAGACTTGTCCTATCTCCCCTGGAGTTTGAAAATATGAGAGGTGATCTAATTGAAACATAAAGGACTTGACTGGGTCAATACTATGAAAAATTTCCCCGGCTAGCAAATCTAGAACACAGTGTCACAGTCTGGAATTGACCGTTCAGAACAGAGTTGAGAAAATTATTCACTGAAAGGGTTGTGATTATTTAGAATTCTCTATCTCAGCACTGTGGATGCTCAGTTATTTAGTATATTCAAGACAGAGTTTGATAGATTTTTGGGCAGTAAGTGAATTAGGGGACACTTCAATATTACGGGAAAGGGTCAAGGTAAAAGTGTGATCTTATCAACTGGCAGAGGAGGCTCAAAGGGCAAAATTAGCCAACTCCTGCTATTTCTTATGTTCTTATTTGTAGGAAGTTTATATAACAAGCTAGCAAAATGCAACACTCTGCCATTAGGAATGTCATTGCACACTACACTCAGGAGAGGGGGATTTTCCATACCTCCCTGCAGCACGTTTTTTGGCTGCAGGGTGCAGCCTGCCATTGGCTGGTGGCGGGATCTTCCGGCCCCACCATGGGTCCACCATCAGCGGGACCAGAAAATCCCACTGGCCAGAAGGGCCCGAAAATTCCCCCCCAATGTTTTTGGAATGGAAAAATGGATATCAGACACTAAACAAAGAGAAATATGACTGAGCCTTTGGCTTCGTGGCCACAATGCCTCCCCGGACAGGTGCCGGAATGTGGCGACTAGGGGCTTTTCACAGTAACTTCATTGAAGCCTACTCGTGACAATAAGCGATTTTCATTTCATTTCAATGTGCAGGGTTCGAATGCCACTTTAGACACTCATGGTGAAAATGACTGGAACTCCAGCTTTGAATTCTGGGATGACATCCAATGATTAACACAAATCTAATGGTTGTGAATAGTTCTGCTTCATTGTACAAGTTGTGAGAGCCCATGAATGTAAAACTAACCACCATATTGATTGGTACGAAGATCATTATGGTCATGGAAGGAGCATTCACATTACCGCTGTTTTGTAGCCTTCTGCCAGCATACAACAATAATAATAATAACAAGGGTAATGTACTATGAGACCAGTCAACAGTTAAGACCTACAGTTTAAAATCAGACTTACTCAATAAATTTTCATAATCTATTTTCTTGAGCTCAAGTTAAATACTGCTGTCTGTGTCTCTCTGTTTAATTTCTTTAGGGAAAGATTCCTCTATGTATTGTGTTATGAAATGAGTTTATGATTTTCTTACACATAGCTCAAAAAGGGAAATTGAACTTCTCTTTTTATTCCTTTGTATTATTCTTTAATTCTTTTTGAGTTTGTGTGGTTTCATTTTCCTTCCATGGATTTTTGGCCCAAATCATCTGGTCAGTGTTGATGCTGATTCATTGGCGCTGCGCAAAGATTTCTGTGGCACAACACTTTTGCCAGGACTTTCGATCCTGACTGAAGCATTGGTGAGTCAGTGCAGACATCCACCAGGAAGACCATCCAGCACAAGAAAAGACGGACAAAGAGAGGACACACCCTTTTTTTTAGGGCAGTAGCTACCATATTCAGGTTTTTAAAAAAGTTCTCAGGTCATTCAGTAAATGAGTGGGTTAGTGAATAGATGAATGGATGAGTGGGTGAATGGATGAGTGGGTGAATGGATGAGTGGGTGAATGGATGAGTGGGTGAATGGATGAGTGGGTGAATGGATGAGTGGGTGAATGGATGAGTGGGTGAATGGATGAGTGGGTGAATGGATGAGTGGGTGAATGGATGAGTGGGTGAATGGATGAGTGGGTGAATGGATGAGTGGGTGAATGGATGAGTGGGTGAATGGATGAGTGGGTGAATGGATGAGTGGGTGAATGGATGAGTGGGTGAATGGATGAGTGGGTGATGGATGAGTGGGTGATGGATGAGTGGGTGATGGATGAGTGGGTGATGGATGAGTGGGTGATGGATGAGTGGGTGATGGATGAGTGGGTGAATGGATGAGTGGGTGATGGATGAGTGGGTGAATGGATGAATAGGTGAATGGATGAGAGGGTGAATGGATGAGAGGGTGAATGGATGAATAGGTGAATGGATGAGAGGGTGAATGGATGAGTGGGTGATGGATGAGTGGGTGATGGATGAGTGGGTGATGGATGAGTGGGTGATGGATGAGTGGGTGAATGGATGAGTGGGTGAATGGATGAGTGGGTGAATGGATGAGTGGGTGATGGATGAGTGGGTGAATGGATGAGTGGGTGATGGATGAGTGGGTGAATGGATGAATAGGTGAATGGATGAATAGGTGAATGGATGAGAGGGTGAATGGATGAGAGTGTGAATGGATGAGAGGCTGAATGGATGAGAGGGTGAATGAATGAGAGGGTGAATGAATGAGAGGGTGAATGGATGAATGGATGAGAGGGTGAATGGATGAGAGGGTGACTGGATGAGAGGGTGAATGGATGAGAGGGTGAATGGATGAGAGGGTGAATGGATGAGAGGGTGAATGGATGAGAGGGTGAATGGATGAGAGGGTGAATGGATGAGAGGGTGAATGTATGAATGGGTGAATGGATGAGAGGGTGAATGGATGAGAGGGTGAATGGATGAGAGGGTGAATGGATGAGTGGGTGAATAGATGAATGGGTGAATAGATGAATGGGTGAATAGATGATTGGGTGAATAGATGAATGGGTGAATAGATGAGTAGGTGAATGGATGAATGGGTGAATGGATGAATAGGTGAATGGATGAGTGGGTGATGGATGAGTGGGTGAATGGATGAGTGGGTGAATGGATGCGTGGGTGAATGGATGCGTGGGTGAATGGATGCGTGGGTGAATGGATGAGAAGGTAAATGGATGAGAGGGCGAATGGATGAGAAGGTGAAATGATGAGCGAGTGAATGGATGAGAGGGTGAATGGATGAGTGGGTTAATGGATGAGAGGCTGAAAGGTTGAGAGGACAAGTGGGTGAATGGCTGAGTTGGTGAGTGGATGAGTGAGTGAATAGATGAGAGGGTGCAAGGATGAGTGGGTGAATGAATGAGTTGCTGAATGAATGGGCTGAATTCTACATGCCTTCTCGCCCCAAGGTGGGAATATTTTCTACGGGGTACATCTGGAATAGGGTGGGAGCCCATCCCATCACTTTCCTGCCCACATCCCAGTCCACCCCATAATACAGGGGGTCAGGCAGGCACCTATATCTGCACCTCGCCCACCACATTTAAATGTATGATTAGTCAATTAGACTTGTAATCAAGCCAATTGACCTTGATAATACATTCTCAAGGTCACAAAACATTTGGTGTGAGCAGCAAACTGGGACTAGTAAGCCTGATTTTTATTTTTACTTAAATATTTAAAAGGGCAGGAAGGTGGGGTTTGTTCTTCAAGGGCTGCTCCTTGCCGGTTACAGGATACCAACCCCCTAGCCTTCCTTCTTATCCTTAAATCCACCGCCTTGTCATCCATCTAACCTACCCAAAGCCTCCTGGCTCAAGACACTGGTCGTATCTGCTCCAGGGATTCATGGGCCTTTATCTTCTTCGACAGCGGATACTGACACCTTCTTGGCACTGCTGGGACTGATAGAGCTGCTGGTCCATCCAATCCATATGGCCAGCAGCTCCCAGGAACAGGACCTCTGCCTCTCATTAGTAACCCCCAAGGCACTTTATGGTTGTGGGAAGGGTTGGCATGGTGTATGCTGGCTCCACACCAATGTTACTTATGGAGAGGGCACGCTGTCTGCACCCTCTATATTATTCAGCCGATGAGTGGATAGTCAGATCAGGGGGTTAGTAGGGTGATCAGGTGGAGGGTAATTGGGTAATCAGGGGGTTGATTAGAGGGTGTTAGTTGCTGTGCTTGGTTCAGTTACATTGGCTAATCTCGGAGTTAGGCCAGATGTTAATCAAAGTAACATTTCCAGGATGAGTCTGCAGGTAGGCCCTACATTTCTGGTCCAGGCCTCTGAGCTCAGTGTTGAGACATTCACATCGTGCCCCAGGATGTAAATATAAGCCCATTGGAAGTTGAAACTTCCCAGGCAATTTCTGTGAATGTGTGCCAGGACTTTTTCAGGGTCTTAAAACACAGCTTCCAACTTACATTCAATCTCAAACACTCCGGATACTGGAAGCTTTGGGGCTTTATTTCAGTTTCATAGAACATAGAACAGTACAACACAGTACAGGCCCTTCAGCCCACGATGTCATGCCGACCGTTTATCCTAATCTAAGATCAACCTAACCTACACTCCTTCAATTGACTGCTGTCCATGTGCCTGTCTAAGGGTCGCTTAAATGTCCCTAATGACTCTGACTCCACCACGTCTGCTGGCAGTGCATTCCACACACCCACCACTCTATGTGTAAAGAACCTACCTCTGATATCTCCCCTATACCTTCCTCCAATCACCTTAAAATTATGTCCCGTCGTGACAGCCATTTCCACCCTGGGGAAAAGTCTCTGGCTATCCACTCTATCCATACCTCTCATCACCTTGTACACCTCTATCAAGTCACCGCTCTGCCTGCTTCGCTCCAGTGAAGTTTCTTACTCATATTTGTTTCTTCAGAGCCTTTGTTTTTATGCTCAATAATATAATTTGACCTCTTGTTTTCATTTCTCTGACTTATATTTTCACTGTACTTATTTGCCTTTTAGTATTTCATATTTTGTTTATTTGTATATCTTCATATTAGAATCCCTACATTGCAGAAGGAGGCTATTTGAGTCTGCACAATCCTCTGAAAGAGCACCCTACCTAGGCCCACTCCCCCACTGAATCCTTGTACCTCCATAACACCACCCAACCTTTGGACACAAAGGGACAATTTAATATGGCCAATCCACCTAACCTGCACGTCTTTGAACAGTGGGAGGAAACCGGAGCACCCGGAGGAAATCCACACAGGCATGGTGAGAAAGTGCACACTTGACAGACATTCATCAAAGGTTAGAATTGAACCTGGGTCCCCAGCATCGTGAGGCAACAGTGCTAACAACTGCGTCACCTGGCCGCCCACATTGTTAAGTATTGTTAAGTACTGGGAGGCTTTGAAGACTGATAAACATTGACTTCAAAACAGCATTTACATTACATCACATACGTGACTTTGTATGCAGAGGGATGTAGTAAATATTGGAGTGAGCTTCAGTGCAGTCAGTATAACCTGACTGCATATATAATATCTACTTACTCAGATTGTTCACCAACAAAATAAGTCAAACTCGAGTGAATAATGATCCACCTTAATAACATGTAAGAAATTGTAAGAAATAATGTGATCTTTAGGTTTTAGAACTGGGCCAATAGCCTACCACTCCACTGTACCAGCACCTTGAAGGGATGTATCACAGTCTGTAGCACACATTGGGTGGAAACTACTTTTGATTTTGAAGCTCAGCATAAAGATTTGTGTACTACATTTATGCCACTGTGAACACAAATGAGGTGTAGAATTCTTAGTAAAACAAAGATATTAAAGAGCTAAGAATAGACCCTGTGGATCGTAGCATGCACAATTAATAAATATTTAATTATTATTGTATTTCTCAGTCTTGATCTAGTCCAGTCTCAGTTGGTTGTGCAGTTTTTGTGCATGAGAGCCCTGAAAATGTATTGTGTTTGTTTAGACTCAATGGACCTGCATGGTTTATATTATAAAACCACTTCTTGATGCTTGGTGCTTTGAAAGTTGCTCCATGTACATTCAAAAATAGGTTTCTTGAGTACATTTCAGATTACATAACACATTGCAGTGATAGCAACATAAACTAAGTGGAGTTCATTGGCTGTGAAGTGCTCAAAGATGTCCTGCTTGAAGGTGGTTATGATGATTTTTTTTTAATCAGTGGCAACAGAAATAAAAGGTCTGCATGTTTAAGTTTGTATTTGAATGGTTGTTTAATTGCTCCTTTCCATTTCTGGCCATGGGCCTTCCACTAGATCACTATAACATGTATCAAATCAATGTGCTGCTGAAGAAGGCATTTATGAATCTGGAGATTTTGATTTTTAATTTCCGGTTTCCTCCCACAGTCCAAAGATGTGCGGGTTAGGTGGATTGGCCATGCTACATTGCCCGTAGTGTCCTAATAAGTAAGGTTAAGGGGGGGGTTGTTGGGTTACGGGTATAGGGTGGATACGTGGGTTTGAGTAGGGTGATCATTGCTCGGCACAACATCGAGGGCCGAAGGGCCTGTTCTGTGCTGTACTGTTCTATGTTTTGTGGACAACACTCTTTTGTGAAAATTATACATTTTCAGGTCTCCTGTTTCACCACGAACATATTATTCCTCTGCTTTTTAAAAATAAAAAAACGTGCAATGATTTAGCACAATCATGCATGTTCTTCAAACTATGAACTGTGCAGAGTGACTATATTTTGCAAAGATGCATTTCCAGCAGGATAGTGTCAGTGCTACTTGCCACAGAAAACTTCCATGCATTATAATGTCCTTGCCCCCTCCACTGGAGATTAATGCAAATCCACATTGTTCCCTGTCGTGAGAGTATTAGGTCAACACACAGATAACAATTATTTCTAGAATTGTTAGGAATAAATACAATTCTGCCCAACAGTTGGATTAAGATTCGAAAAGGAATAGGCCACCTTTCTGCAGAGATTATTGTCTTAGTTGATGTTTTTGAACAGTTAATAATCAGGAATATGTTTCGTTCACCAAAGTTTAGTCACAATAATCTTCTGAGGCAGACTGTTTACTCTGCATGTCCTTTGAAGGCAATAATACATTGTGTTTTGAACAAATCAACATTTTCTTTGCTCTTCTGTACTTGGGTAGTATTTTCAGGCAATCCGATTTTTAAATTTCTCCCATTATAGTACTTTTCTAATTAACAGAACAGAACTCTAAACAGTCTTAGGGTGTCAATGTAAGAATGTTAGAATGTAAGAAGAGTCTACGGACATGGGCGTAGCAATCTTTTTACACAAGCACTGGCATTCCAAAGGTGCACAATAATGCCTTCAATCAGCGTTCTAGATAAATTATATTTAGAAAAACATGGAATTTTTACTTGTTCTATTTACTATCAAGTGTTAACATTTTGTTTTTTCCTTTCTACATGATACAAAAGTTGTAAGAACTTTGGAACTCATTACATGCTGGGATGTTGCATGTACAGAAGTGCTTACACACTTTTCTACATGCATTCTGACTGGCTTTGGGTCAGCTAAATAATTGTTAAGTGACCCACACAGTTTGACTGTACATTGTAATCCAAGCTATTGATAATTTTCACTGCCGGACAACTGCATGCAATGATTCTCGTTGATAATTATTGAAAAATCGTAACCCTGAGAAAAATGTGTGCAAATGATTAAAATATACAATTTAAACACAAAAAAGATATATATATATAAAACACATGAGTACAATCATTCTTTATCAAATATCAAAATAATAGAAGTTGATCTATTTTACAAATAATTTCAGATAATGTTGAAACAAAAAGGATCTTACCAGCCCTGACGCAAAGAAGACAGCCAGTAGTGACAAACAGGCTCCCATCACAATCAGAAGCAAGAAAACAATCAAAGGATGTTGCTGGCTCATGCAGTAATAAGACTCATACAGCCAGTCGGTTGAATTTTGTTTGACAGGGACATCATCAGTTCTATTAAGCAAATATCTTCTTCTCCTCATTGTGTCTTGCCACATAGAAATACGCAATTATGCTTTCCAACTCTCAATTAACTGGTACACAGTCAGCAAGGTGCAGCCGAGGGAGCACACTTAAACTGTATCGCTGAAGCAACATGTTGAGCTGTGATGAAATAAAAGCAGACTGCAAGCTAGACCGGTGTGCAGAGCAGAGGGTGCACTCATCTCAATCAAAGCGCATCATCCTAAAGAACTATTTCCCCTCTAATAATTGATGTCAAACATCAATAGCAAGTGGCTTTCAATGGATGGAAGGCTTCATGAAAAACATTTAGTTTCTATTTTCTTTTGTGATTAATCCCTCATTTGTCTGCAAAAATTACAACCTAGAAAAAAAGGATATCTACAATTAGTTAACTGATTACTGCATCACATGTAGCTACATGCAAGGAGAAAATAATTAGATCATGAACTTAATGGACCTTGGAAAGATTTTTTCCAAGCCAGTAGAATAATTAAAATGTAATCCTATAAAATGAATGGCAGTTCTGTGTTTTCCCTCCAGTATTTTCAGAATTTGTCAAAATAATCTGAAGCAACACGAATATACATAATACATCACACACAAAAACTTATGTCATGCAGGTTGCATGTTTATAATAAAGGAACCATATGACATCTGCACCGGAGAAATATTACTTATAACCGGGGATTGTGTGTCATTTCCACAGCTGTTGTGAGAAGCTGAGTAAATAGCAACTCGTCCATCAATAACACAGCTTGTCGTGCTTTCAAATACTCTATCCTCTGCTACTGGGGGAATACAACTTTGCACATTAACAGGATACGTGAATTGGGGATCTAAAAGAGAAGACACCAGCTGCACCATTTGGGATGAGTAATCTGTCAAATTTCACTTAATTACATTTATTGCATTTATTACAGGGCAGTTTAAGTGCTTTGTTTTAAATGGTTCAAATAGATTACTTTATGGTTTGATCATGTTGATTCACGTGTTTGTGTTTCATGGAAATTTACAAGACAGTTTGATCGAAAGGCGGTTCCGTTATATTCACTTTTAAGAATTCTACCAGCCTGTCATATAAAACTCACAGTTGTGCATGTGATGAAAAAATCAAGGAGATCCAATGGTATTAAAGAGTCAGGAAGATCTGATCTAGAAAATATGCTTTATTTTTGCATTCAATATTGCATCATTGATGACCTTGCATTTACTCTCTTGCATTACTCCATTTACCGCTCTTTTTCTGTTGTCAGTGAATCAGATGGGTGTGGAATACTGGGAGATGTCAGTTGCCATCTCAGCCCCTCACTTGTAGTAGCCATTCTTCAATCCAAATAGGTATTTATCATGCACATTCACTGCCAAATGAAATGTGTCTTTTTTCCTTCTCACCGAATCCACACAGCTGGAATCACTGGGTGGTGATTAAGAGGAGAAGAGTAGATGATTTTCCTACTTCAGGCTGTTTGCATGGTTGAAGGATAGGTCGACCCAACGGCTATGACTTGTATCTAAAAATTAAGGAAGAAACAGGCTCTTGGTCGCCACTATTGGGCTTTATGGAAGTTGCCTTAAAATTGTTCAAGGGAGGGGCGGGGGGCAAGAGGTGAGGATGTGGCTTTTAAGAAGATCAATCACTTTCTGACAAAACCTGTATCTGCCATTGGGACTTTCACAAACCAGCTGCATGGTTCAAAGGTAAGCCTCAACAGAACGTTAGGTGGGGTTACTGGCTTACGGGGATAGGGTGGAGGTGTGGGTTTAGGTAGCGTGCTCTTTCCAAGGACCGGTGCAGACTCGATGGGCAGAATGGTCTCCTTCTGCACTGCAAATTCTATGATTCTATGATCTCTTTAAGTGCCCTGGCGGGTCATGGAATGATCAAACTATTGCAAAACACTGGAAATACTCATTAGTCTTATCACCGCACTGATTTCTGTTTGGGTCTAAAACTGCTGGAATGTGCCTGAAAGCCTTAAGGAGACACAGATGGCAGAGGCCTGGTATTTTAGGTCACTGTTCTTTTTTGCTGTGCAACGCTGATATCCTAAGTATGATGAAGACAAAATTTAACCCTTTCTTGCTTCACATGAGACAGTATATTTCTCCTAAATTGGTTTCTCTGGTGCTACTCGATATTTAGCTGCATGAAACCTCTGCCCAGTAACAATTTTTGGGTGACTTGCACCAGAACCATGCTGCACTGAGAACAAAATCTCAGTAGCATGGCTTACTGAAAGATCCAGGTATAGCTTGAGTACACGTACAAGTGAACTACTTGGACACAACCAGGAAGGAAACAGGTTGCAGCAACCATAAAGAAGCAGGCATAATGGAAGTGTTTCATCAAAAATAGAAGAGTTTGAATTTCAGTATTTATGGAATCAGGGGGCGGGATTCTCTGGGAGACAAATGTTCCCCTGCCAGAGAATTGCTACTGAGGAGCCCAAATCACGTAGCAATTCAATACCCTCACCATGCAAATCTATGCACGGCGAGGAGAACGAGGGATTCCCGAAACCCACAACCCAGTGTCCACCTTTCTAGCAACTATGGGGATGACCCGACCCCCCTCAGGACTTCCTAAATAGGGAGATCCCTCAAACAGACCCCCTATATAGAGACCCCCGTCAGAGATGTGCTAATTAAAGAAACCCCCCACAAAGACTCCCTAATTAGGAGGACCCCCTAAAATAGAAGATCTCCCAGGGGTCCCCTAACTAAAGAAACCCCCACAGAGGCCTCCAAAATAGGGATACCCCCCCACAGAGACCCCTAATTAAAGGAACCCCCCACAGAGACCCCTGAAATAGGGAGACCCATAAGAAAACCCCTAACTAAAGAAACCCCCCATATATCCCATATACCCCTAATAAATGGACCCCACAGGGACCCCCCCACCCCAGAAAACCCCTAGCTAAAGAGACCCCCAACAGACATCCTCGAGAGCAGTCCAGACAAGGGTAATGAAAAATATTACAATTGTAGCATTCACCCAGAAACGTTATGGGCGGGATTCTCCAACCCCTGGCCGGGTCGGAGAATCGGCGGGGGGGGGGGGGGGGGGCGGCATCAATCCTGCCGAATTCTCCGGGCCGGTTTTCGGGCGGGGGCGGGGATTGCGCCGTGCCGGTCAGGGGCCTTTGGCAGCGGGCCCCCGTCAATTCTCCGGGCCTTGATGGGTCGAGCGGCACCCATTTTCAGCCAGTCCCGCCGCATGGATTAGACATGGTCCATACCGGCGCGACCTGGCTTGGATGGTGGCTGGTTGAGCCCTCGGGGCGGGGGCAGGGGGGATCCGGCTCCGAGGGGGGCCCCCACGGTGGCCAGGCCCGCAATCGGGGCCCACCGATCTGCGGGCAGGCCTGTGCCGTGGGGGCACTCTTTCCCTCCGCGCCAGCCTGTGTAAGGCTCTGCCATGGCCGATGCGGAGAAGAAATCCCCTGCGTATGCGCAGGACCGCCAGCGTGTTCTGCACATGCACCAGAACACGCTGGCGGTCCTGCGCATGCGCCAACTCGCGCCGGCCGGGGGAGGCCCTTTGGTGCCGGTTGGCTTGGCACCAACCCTTCCAGCGCCAGCCTAGGCCCCGGAAGTGCGTAGGATTCCGCATTTCCGGGCGGCCAGACGCCGGAGTGGTTCACGCGTTCTTTGGGACCGGTACGGGCCACCTCGCCAATTCTGGGAGAATCCCAGCCTATGTGTCCATTCCTGGTAATAAAACAGCTGTCACCTGTGTTTAAACCCCTCAGATCCTTTAGATGCAAGCAATTCATTAATTTCTCTGTAATTGACAGCTTGCACAAAACAGCTGTGAGCCTTGCTTCATTCATCTTCTTCATGAATGAGTAAAGTCTAAGTGCTGTAACCATAATGTTTACAAACATCAATCACATCAAAGAGAATTATGTGCTGTCAATTTCCAGCTCAGCACTTCAAAATCACTCAAGTGTGAAGCGGCATGATTGGATTACAAATAATCCTCTTTGATGTGGTTGATGTTTGTAAATATTGTCAAACTATCAATCACAGCCCACTTCAAGAAATTAAACTTCTCTTTAGCTTCCACAGGGTTTTTTTTTTCTGGAGGGGGGGGTCTGTGGGGAGAGCCTTTCGTTGGGGCCTATGGAGAGTGTCCCTTTAGTTAGGGGATCCCTTTGGGGGGGTCTCCCGATTTAGGGGGTCTCTGGGGATGTTCTTTTAGGTCGGGCATCCCTGGGACGCTGCCATTTTAGGGGTTCTGTGTGCGGGGTCTCGCTATTCAGGGGCCTTTGCGGGGTGAGTGGTGGTGGGTGCCTGGTAGGAGAAGTATGGGCAGGTTGTGCTATTGGGGGGGGGGTAGCCCTCGGCTGGACTTTGGGGGCAACCCCCTTATGGAGTACCCCCTTGGCCCACTGAGATGGCCACCATATCAGGTTCACATTTTGTGACACCTGTAGTAATCCCCACCCACGTGATTCCTGGCCCAGGGGACCGGAGAATCACGGGGGGGGGGGGGGGTAGAATCGGATACTGGGCCTGCTAAGTAGATACAAATGGCCCATTAGGATCCATATGCTTCCATTACCATCCTCCCGCTGGCATGTGGGCACGAACATCGATCCCGCCACCGTGGGAGCCAAAGCATAGTGGTCAGTTCGGTGCCCTGTGTGAAACTTGATTTCGGCCGGACGCCGTTTCTCTACCTGATTGCGCTCCATGTTGCCAGCACTGCAGGGCAGAGAATCAGCGCAGGGTATTTATTTTATTTTCTGATAAACAGTGACAAGTTTCAAAATTCATTCATTTCAGTAATGTGAATATCTCTGGACATCATATTTATTTGTAGGAGTGTATTTGTGCTAAAAAAATCAAGGCTGCGATTTCAGAAACATCCCAAGCAAGAACCTCAATTGGACAGAAGTGGTGAAAGGGCAGCACTTTGGTACCAAGCAGTAAGTATATTGAAAATAAATAGGGGTATGAAAAGTGAGAGCACAGGGATGGCAGTAGAATTTCATAGAATCCCTACAGTGCAGAAGGAGGCCATTCAGCCTATCGAGTCTGCATAGACCCTCTGAAGGAGCACCCTGCCTAAGCCCACTCCCCGCCCTATCTCTGTAACCCCACCTAACCTGCATATCTTTGAACACTAATGGAGTTTTAGCATGACCAATCCACCTAACCTGCACGCCTTTGGACTGTGGGTGGAAGCCAGGGCACTCGGAGGAAACTCATACAGACACAGGGAGAACGTGCTAACCCCACACAGTCACCCAAGGTCGGTATTGGAGCAGGGTCCGCGGTGCTGTGAGGCAGCCGTAGGATTCCAGTTTAACTGTGAAACATATCTTTCCAGTCAAGGTGTTCCATGGGTTGCAGAGGAATAATTTTTGTGTTGTGGTAGAAGAACAGCTGAGAGAAAATCAGTGTGCAGAACCATCTGACACTAATTTGCATGTCATTTGTTTTGCTGTGCCATCTTCAGGGACAGTTTGGTGCAGACGTCAGAAAAGTCAGAGAAGATGTTTGAGTGCAGGTGCTCTCCAGGCACGGATTAGGGAAAAAGAAAGCCAGGTTTTCCCTGCTGCGTCAGTTTTTCTGTTTTTATCCGAGATCCACCCTCCTTTGGTTCTGAGTAGTGGGAGAATGTGTGTTGGGGGGGGGGGGGGGGAAGCAAAATTGGTCGACACGAGTAGTGAGAAATGGAACGGGCAGATCATTGTACACAGCATCTGCTTTGCTTTTTCATTGATTTCACATTGGTGTAAAAGAGGTTGATGGCTTGCTACGAATCTGTTTCACAGAACTGCCATAGACCAATCTCACCTTCACCAATTAAGGAAGAGCTCTATGACAAATTAAATTACAAAATGAGTTCTCTTGAATTCTGGTATTTCAACAATTGTTTGAATTTGTTGAATTCATTCATTTGAATTTCCACGTGGTTTTCTCAATCTCCCTCTGTACCTCAAGGGGAGTAACCTTGGAGAAATTAAACAATTACCCATTTTTGATGTTTCTCTGGAAATTGGTCAGTCCCTTAATGGAACATCCCCATTGAAATTCCAGTCATATGTATTTGAAACACAATGGGCGGAGAGAAGGGTCAGTAGTGCCTAGGGAACTACAAGATAATATCAAGGGCCCTTGTGCTTGTGCTGAAGCTCAACACAAGCACAAGGAGCAGCACCTCATCTTTCAATCCAGCACTCTACAGTCTTCAGCAGTCAGTATCGAGTTCAACAGTATTAAATCATAATCTTTGCCTCCATCTTGTTCAACATGTTTTTTTTGCAGATTTTGTCTTGTCTTGTTTCTTTCCTTATTGTTGCACTCAGACTCCTGTTATGTAGTCATTCATATATCATCTGTTCAAATCTTTTTTTTAACCATGTCCATCACTGTTGTGAGATGTTGAAGACGATGACGTCTTCGTAGCTTGAAGCAGGGTAACTGTTAATCTGTCAACTATGAAAACTATTTACAAAAATATTGTACAGGGGACAAGCTAGATGCAGCATCCATGCTTGGGTCTGCACATGGCTCTGTCCAATACTACACTGACCTCTGTAGGTTTTCTTACATAACTGTGTGGGCAATATATTCAGTTCCACAATCATCTACATTGTCAGATCCTAATACTATACCGCCTTCAAGTCTTTATCCCATGTATTTACCGTTTTACTAGTTTACTTCATGTCTTACATTGTTGTTACTACATGCTCAAAATTATTACATTATCACATTTATTACATAATGATTACCCCATCTCTCCCCTTCAAGTCCTTGAATTCGAAGCTTCAGGCAGCCTGGAGGCCATATAACCCCTATCTTCCATACTGTTAGAAGAGTGGGAGGCTCTATTGTTGCTGGTTCTTTCTGTAGGTTTGACGGTTAGGTTTTGATCTATTTGGTTGGTTCAGCTATTGTGCTGATCGATGGTTGCTATCTAACTCGTATCTTGTGGGGCGGACAGACATTATGCTTGTCTTCATGCCACTTCTTTCATTTCTTCCAATATAGAACGGGTCATCTTGATGTTCTCCATGGCTGAGGAAGAGTATTCCTGTGATGAGAATGAGGTTTAGTGGAACACTCACTCTGAGTGTTGCTGTTGGCAATGGACAGCCGCTATTCGGGCCCAGTATATTTTGTGGCTTTGGCATGCCAGCTGGGAATTGTTGCATATGCTTGGTGGTTGCAGTGTTGACTTGCTGTATCGACATCGGAGGTTGAGGCTCAGCGAACTGCTGGTCTTTATTATATCCTCCACTGGAGGCATTATAGTCATCTCCTCGATGATTGGTTGGTGTGATGATTGTAGGTTCCGGCACCTGTAACAACAATAGACAACTTTGCTCCCCAAAGACAGAAGGAAAGTTCAGAGCTGAAGCCCCAGTCAGGAAACTCTTTCTTTGATTGAGCACCTGAGAACTTGCAGCCCTGCATGATTAATGACAGTAGTTGTTTTGACATCTTGAGCAATTTTAAGGAGGTCCAGGGCTACTCAGGCATCTCTGCTTCAGGGAGAGTGAGACCGGTTATGGATGACGTACACCAGCTCGAAGATTTATTTGCTGCCAGACCTCAGTGGTTCCAGAACTACACCTATGACTGGAAGTCGGATCCCTCCAGGCCTGTAGAGTGATGTGTCTATTGTTCAAAGCCAGAGGTCTTTTAGCCAGTTCTTTGTCCAACAGGACAAAGTTGCTGTATTTATCTTAAAATTTGTTAAATGGCCATTAGCATTCCAAAATGAAAAACCAAGGGAATCTCCGTATCTGAGATTAAGTGTTGAAGCCAACACAGAATTCGAGGACTTTCACAACAGGAAAACTGGCACCAAACCTGGCCCAATTCTGCTACTATTGAGGGGCTAGCATCGGTGCCACATGGAACACAATCGATTTGAATGAAAAATGGTGCTGGATTCGCCGGGTCCGTGATCGACACTCTGGAGGCTGACAAGCTGCAGCCGCATCTACACTTTACAATTCCCACACACACTTATCCCAGCCAACAAGGTGCCACTGGTTGTGCTGGAGCGTGCCCATACAGCTGATGGGTCGACTGGGGCCAAAGGGCACCTAGGGGGGGCGCCCTGGGCGTACACTTATATGACCCGTCGCACTAAGTTCAAAGTGGGCTGTTAGAGGTGTGCGCAGCTGCACGGCTGCCTTGCCAGCTGTGGCAATGGTGTTCCGTGTCCATCCACCCCGACCCCACAGCCCACCTCTTGGCTACACCCCCCTACTCCACCCAGCCCTGGCAGAAGCCCCCCAATTGACGGCACAACTGTCAGCAAACTATGGCGATGTTGGACACTTTCCATACCCACTCTTCCGGTTTCACGATTTTTAAAAGCATAAGTGAATCTCGCCGTCGGGAACTTGGCCCATCGGAGGCGGAGAATCGTGGAGGCCCCGTAAAATACCGGTTCAGGCCCGCTAATGATATACAAATGGTTTCTACTGTTCATGCATTCCAGAATGCATTGACGCCACTGTCAAGGTGATGGATAATTGCGATTTGGCGTCAAATCGGCGCCTGCTGTGATTTCAGAGTCAAAACCAATTCTCCACTGAATCGCCTTTTCCGATTTCAGCTTTGGCTCACAGAGAATCCCACTCAAGGTCTTTGACCCCACCCAAGAAGCATAACTCTCTGTCTTCCAGCTAGCAGTCTCACGTTGTGGGTAATCTTTGGGCCTTCTGTGCATTTCAGAATTTTTGACCTGCACATTTGCTGCAGTGTCCAATCCTGTTGCACTGAAAATATTGGGCTGAAATTGCAGGACATTAGTCTCATCTGAGGGAACACTTTGCTCCACAGCTTTGGCGTGGTTGCCCGACTGGCCGGTTCGGGTATTGCTTTCCTTGTGTCTTTGTTGCTTAACGAACTGAACTGTGGGTTGGCTTCCGCAGCATAATTTATTCTCTCTCCTTAAAGCGCTCCTTTGCTGCTCACGGAGTTCTTTTTTTTTTAATGAACATTTTATTGAGGTATTTATGGTTTTATAACCACAACAGAAGAAACAATGTACATACAAATATAAACATAGCGCAAAAGCCGTCTTCCTCCCTCACAGGTTCCACCTTTTCTAACACCCTACTCGAGGCTAAACTAAACCCCAGCAACCCCACCCCCCTCCCCCTTTCTGCTGACGATTAATTTTCCGCGAAGAAGTCGACGAACGGCTGCCACCTCTGGACAAACCCTAACATTGACCCCCTCAGGGCGAACTTAATTTTCTCCAAACAGAGAAAGCTAGCCATGTCCGATAGCCAGGTCTCTGACTTCGGAGGCTTTGAGTCCCTCCAAGCTAATAATATCCGTCTCCGGGCTACCAGGGAAATAAAGGCCAGAACGTCTGCTTCTTTCTCCTCCTGGATTCCCGGGTCTTCTGACACTCCGAAAATCGCCACCTCCAGTCTCGGTGCCACCCTTGTTTTTAACACCTTCGACATGACATCTGCAAACCCCTGCCAGAATCCCCGAAGCTTTGGGCATGCCCAGAACATATAGACATGGTTCGCTGGCCCTCCCGCACACCTTGCGCACCCATCTTCCACCCCAAAGAACCTGCTCATCCGGGCCACTGTCATATGGGCCGGGTGAATGATGTTAAACTGTATCAGGCTGAGCCTGGCACATGTTGTGGACGAGTTGACTCATCTCAACGCGTCCGCCCAGAGACCATCCTCTATCTCTCCTCCTAACTCCTCTTCCCATTTGCGTTTCAGTTCCTCAATCTGCATTTCCTCTGACCCCATGAGTTCTTTATAAATGTCCAAAATCCTCCCCTCTCCCACCCACATTCTGGAAACTACCCTGTCCTGTATCCCCCTTGGTGGTAGGACCCTGAAGGTTGAGACCTGCCTGCGTAGGACGTCCCGCGCCGTCAATTCAAATTTCTCCTCCGAATCCCTCAGGCTGGAAAAGCTCCCCTCTATAAACATATCTCCCATTCTCTCGATCCCTTCTGTCTGCCATCTCCGGAACCCTCCATCTAGCCTCCCCAGGACAAACCAGTGATTATTGCAGATTGGAGACCAGACCGATGCTCCCACATGTCTCCTCCATTGCCCCCAGACTCTCAGGGCCGCTACCACCACGGGGCTGGTGGAGTACCGTGCCGGCAGGAATGGCAGAGGCGCTGTTACCAATGCCCCTAAACTAATGCCCTTGCATGATGCCGCCTCTACTCACTCCCACACCAACATCCCCCCCTACCCCCCACCACCCACTTCCTAATCATGGCTATATTCGCTGCCTAATAATAATTACTAAAGTTTGGCAGTGCCAGCCCGCCCTCCCCCCCGGCTCCACTCCAGCATGCCCTTTTTTTACTTGCGGGGTCATGCCCACCCATGCAAAGCCAGTGATCACCTAATTGACCCGTTTAAAGAAGGACCGTGGAATAAAGATGGGGAGACACTGAAACACAAACAGGAATCTCGGGAGGACCGTCATTTTCGCTGTCTGCACTCTCCCAGCTAGTGACAACGGAAGCACGTCCCACATTCGGAAATGTTCCTTCATTATATTCTACTAGTCGGGCCAGATTTAACTTGTGTAGCTGTTCCCATTCCCACGCCACCTGGATGCCTAGGTACTGGAATTTTCCCCCAACCACTCTAAACAGCAGCTCCCCAATCGCCTCTCCTGCCCCTTGCCTGGATCGCGAACATCTCACTTTTCCCCATGTTCAATTTATAACCGGAAAACCGGCCAAATTCCCCCAGAATCCTCATAATTTCTTACATCCCTTCTAGTGGGTCCGAAATATATGGGAGCAGGTCGTCTGCGTATAGCGAGACTCTGTGCTCCACCCCCCTGCCCCACCCAGACCAGCCCCTTGAGGCTCTTTGGATAGCTCTTTTAAGGCTTCAACTGAGGAAGATGGGAGGTCTTGAAGGCCAGGTTCATTTGATCACTGTAATTTCAATCACAGGGCACAGTGGCTATGTCACCATTGAGGTTGATTGAGCTGAGCCACTTCCTGAGGAGCTGAAGGTTTCATCATCACCTTCTTGTGCTTCCCACCTGATGCAGTTGCAGAAGACAGTCATTCAGCCCAGTCTTTCCTGGCCCCCATCATGGGGAGAGATATTCTAGAGGCAGTAACATCACAGCATTCCTCGTCACCCACCAGCGCACACACTCACCTGAGTCGGGCCTCAATCATATTTATTTATTTTTTTTAATTTAGAGTACCCAATTATGTTTTTTCCAATTAAGGGGCAATTTTAGCATGGCCAATTCACCTAACCTGCACATCTTTGGGTTGTGGGGGTGAAACCCACGCAGACATGGGGAGAATGTGCAAACTCCACATGGACAGTGACCCAGGGCTGGGATTCGAACCCGTGTCCTCAGCGCCGCAGTCCCAGTGCTAACCACTGTGCCACATGCCGCCTCTCAATCATGCTTAAAAAGGGGAGCACTGCTGAAATGCACATCTCAAATGAGCAGAACTGGAGAGAGGCAGACTCAGCTTGGGCAATACCCCTCACAGGGTGGACAGGCACAGCCCTGCTCCACTCAGCAGTGAACAAGTTTCTTAGTGAGTCGCTGACTTTTAAAGCTCACCAAGCTGAAATCTAATTAACTCCATAGGGAATCCCTGTGATCCAAACAACATTCCATGAGCCCAAGCTTTTTACGATGTTTTAATTGCACCTCTGGCTCCAAACTTTAGTTATCTTTCAAACTAGGAAAACAGGTTTATTCAGCTAAAGCCAGACTCAGCAATGTTCTATTGGTATCAGAAGGAGAAACTAACAGGCATCTTTATCATACACGTTGATGATTTTCTATGGGGAGGTTCAGCATAATTTGAGCAATGAGTGATAGATAAAGTAAAGAAAGAATTTAAGGTTAGAAATCAGGCTTCAGGGGCCTTCAAATATATTGGGTTCGATATTAAGCAAAGTATGTCGTGAGTGACCTTGAATCAACAATCTTACTTTGAAAGTAGCAATTGCAGCCCAATATATCAGACAGGTCCTCACAGAAGAAGGATCTTGCATCCAAGGAAGAAACAGACCAATTAAGAAGCTGACTGGATTGTTCAACTGGTTGTGCATTCAGGCAAACCAGATGCCAGTTATGACACACTGGAATTGAGTACCATGATGAAACATGCTACAGTTGAGGAAGTTCAGAGAGCAAATAAAACATTAAAGAAATTTAATTCCGAGAACTGCGGACTCAAGTTTCCAGCCTTGGGTGATCCTGGAGATAAGATGTCAGTCATTTTTAGTGATGCTTCACATGCAATCTACCAGATGGATGTTCTCGCACAGCAGGGTTTATCATATTCTTGTGGGAAAGAATAATAAATGTTGTCCATTTGCCTGGGGAGTAAAGAACATAAGAGTAGTTAAAATCAGCATGGCTGCTGAAACACTGGTGTTAGGAGATATCATCCAAGGTGAAATCTGAGAAATATTTTCCCATGGAAAGCTCTGTGGATAACTATTCTCTCTGGGACAATGTTCACTCGATAAAGAGTGGCAAGGAAAAAGTGTTGCCAACGTAAAGGAAATATTGGAAAGAAGAGAGATTTCCAAAAACCAGGTGGATGCAAGTCACCAACTGTCAGACTGTTTTACAAAGAGGAGCTTGCTCCAAGAAATTATTATATGTACCTTAAGAAGGATGTATTGTGTTATAGTGAAAATATCGAGATCAATATTTTCTCTGATTTCTTTGTAATTATTTATATATAGTAACGAAGAAAAAAAAGTTGTGTTTAAAGAAGGGGGAATATGGTAACTCTTAATAGTTGATTGTACTATCATGTTGGATTCTCTGTTTGGGGCACTAAGTGTTCCCACCAGAGTAGAATGGCTCCTGGTCTCTGCTGGCACTAGCAGCAGCCCCAGGATCAATACCCTCTCCTTTTCCATGCACATTTATGCATGGGGCAGAGTTCGCAGGATTCTGTCGGAATCTCGGACTCGGGCCGCCATTTTGAACGGTGGTCCGATACCAATATCCAGCGGCTGCCCCCACCCCACAATACAAATCATGGCCCTCCTCCCCCACCCACTAAGGAGTAGTGGCACCCCCACCCCTCCCCACCATGGGAATAATGAATGAATGAGGGTGACCCGCCCCCCCACTCTGACCCCTCCGAAGCCCCCCCTCAAACCCCCCCCCCAATTAGAACGCCTCAATAGGCACTCCCATCAGACACCCCAGAGATGCACATCAGACCCCCACCAACAGACATCCGGAACTGAAACCCCCATTAGAGACCCTCCCATCAGATAACCCTCCCTGAAAGCTAAAGAGCATTCCAGGCAGCAGAGTGAAAATCATTGCATTTTCACTTACCCTTCCCTAACATCTGATACTTCAGATAAAAGTGTTCAAAGCAGCAGCTGTTAAAAGTGTCAGAGGTTCTCTAGAAAGCCCAATGTTTCTTTCTGTCCCAATTTCCTGGACTGTAACTTGTACTGTAGGGAGCCTGACTCTTTGCAGCTCCCATCCTGTCAAGCGTTCCTTCTGGCAGAGTTGAGAGATTTTCACTCACTGAGGTCCTGTATCCAACGGCCCATGAATTAACTAAACTAAAACTTGAAAGCTTCTCTAACCTACAAAGCCCCAGTTGCTAAGCAGCACCCACATGCTTATGCCTTTTATTTATTCTTCACATCATATTCCTCCCAGGTGTTGTTCAGGAGGGCGGGCTTGAGTCTGCAGCCCACCCTGGGGAAGAGGGTGTCCCTCCTCTCCTCATTGGCATCAAGCAGTGGGTCGACTTCAGACTCCCCAAATTGGAGATAGGTGTTCCCTGAGCCATAATCGTTGCTGCAATAAATGTGTGGTGAGTGGAGCGCTTAAAAGCAGCTCTAGCTTGTCAGGCTCTTTAGCACTAAGCCCGGCCCCAGCGGTTACACTGCCCATTGAGCAGGGACTTGATTCTAATTCACACAGGCAGAGTGCTGTCCCCTTTGCACGTCCTGAATCGTGGAATGAATAGCACCTCCAACGGAAACGCGAATCGCACACTATTCAGTTCCGGTATGATGAACACTTTGGGCAGGACTCTCCGACTCCTCCGCCGGGTCGGAGAATCGCCGGGGGGGGGGGGGGGGGGGGGGGGGGGGGGGCTGCCGAATTCTATGTTTTTTTGGGCGGGGGCGGGGATTGTGCCATTGGGGGCCGTTGCCAGCCCCCCCCCACCCCGGCGACTCTCCGGGCCCTGATAGGCCGAACGAACGGCCACCCGTTTTCAGCCAGTCCCGCCGGCATGGATTGGACATGGTCCATAACAGCGGGACCCGGCTTGGAGGGCGGCTTGCAGAGTCCTCAGGGGGGGCGCGGGGGGACCAGGCCCCGGGGGGCCCCCACAGTGGCCTGGGCCGCAATCGGGGACCACCGATCTGCGGGCGGGCCTGTGCCGTGGGAGCACTCTGTCCATCCGCGCCGGCCTGTGTAAGGCTCCGCCATGGCCGGCGCGGAGAAGAAACACCCTGCGCATTTGGTTCCTTCATCACTTGCCGCAGACTCTCTCCAGCTGGCAGCCGGAGCTGCAGGACGCAAGCCGGGGCCCTGCTAGCCCCCTTGAAGACGGAGAATCGCCCCGGACTTGCTAGGAAAAAGTCAGGAGTAATTCCCGCCCGTTTTCCCGTGAAGGTGGGGACTTAGTCCCCAGAAGGGAAAATCCCGCCCCAGATTTCTATTACACATGTACTGTCAAATGACATTTTACTTCTGTGGGGGTGCACAAGATTTCGGCAGCAGTTGTCCAAGAACAAGAGTCCAGCTTTGTCAGGTGTTGAGAACTGCAATTGGTGTCATCCTGGGCGAAATACAAATGTTGCTTTGATTCTTGGCTTCATTTGAGAACGAGAAGCATTTTCAAAGGGACAACTAGCAGGAGTCATGAGCACCATTTGAGCAGGGTTTATTTACTACTTCTCAAAACTGCAGTCATTGTGAAGTATGTGCAATTTCACAGCTATTTTGCAGTGCAGTTGTTGTGAATGGAAGTCCTAAGCACAGTTGTGAGTTGTCCTGAGAATGTTTCCGATGCTAGACATCACTCGAGACGGCAGTATTTGTAGGGGAGAAATTGGTTAGTGGATAATTTCAGGCACAAAATAATGGTCACAACTGAGCAGCCCCAGAGAGGTGAGCCAAAGAACACCAGGAATTGGTACTCTGGCCTCATTACCATGATACTGGCAAGTTGCAGGAACCTCGCAACTATCCTGATCCAGCCCGCCTGTTGGAATCAAAGCCAGATCAGATGGTGGCAGCAACCCACTCTTGCATTAAATTAAGGGAAGTGCCAAAAGGTTTACTTACCTTGGCCGGGATTCTCCCCTACCCAGCGGGGTGGGGGGTCCCGGCGCGTTGGCGTGGCGTGAACCACTCCGGTGTCGGACCGCACCTTTAGGGACCAAGCCCTCACATTGAGGGATTAGGCCCACGCCGGAGTGGTTCCCGCTCCGCCGGCTGGCATGAACGGCCTTTGGCGCCACGCCATCCAGGGCCGATAGGACTTCACCAGCCGGCATACGTCCGTGCATGCGCCGGAGCATCAGCGGCTGCTGACATCATCCCGGCGCATGCGCAGGGGAGGGGGTCTCTTCTGCCTCCGCCATGGTGAAGACCATGGCTCAGGCGTAAGAAAAAGAGTGCCCCCACGGCACAGGCCTGCCCACCGATCCGTGGGCCCCGATCGCGGGCCAAGCCACCGTGGGGGCACCCCCAGGGTCAGATCGCCCCAGGGCCCACCCCCGTCCCGCCGGTAAGGTAGGTGGTTTAATCCACGCTGGTGGGAGAGGGTTAATAGCGGCGGGACTTCGGCCCATCACGGGCCGGAGAATCGCCGCGGGGGGCCCGCCGACCGGTGCGGTGCGATTCCCGCCCCCGCCGAAACTCCGGTGGCGGAGATTTCGGGACACGGCGGGGGCGGGATTGACGCCGACCCTGGGCGATTCTCCGACCCGGCGGGGGGTTGGAGAATCCCGCCCCTTGTCTTTGTCCACCCTTAAAAGGTATCTCTCATAAATGCTGGTTAGGTAATTCCACTGGAGAGTCTGAAAACTAGTTGGAGCTACGTTTTTGACCCATTTTCGAAGCAGGTATCAATCCCCTTAATAACAAATATGAAGAGCATTAAACCATTCCAAAGGTGTTTTTTTTTTTTTATTCGTTCATGGGACGTGGGCATTGCCATCTGAGCCAGCATTTATTGCCCATCCCCAATTGCCCTTGACGGAGCAGTTAAGAATCAACCACATTGCTGTGGATCTGGAGCGCATGCAGACCACGTAGGATGGCAGATTTCCTTCCCTAAAGGGGAGCCAGATGGGTTTTAACGACAATCAACGTTGGTTTCATGGTCATCATAGGACTTTTAATTCCAGATTTTTATTGCACTCGAATGTCACCATCTGCAGAACATTACTCTGGGTCTCTGGTTTATTAGTCCAGTGACAATATCACTATGCCACCGCGTCCCCTTGCTTAAGGATGCCTGAATATCGCTAGAATTAATATTGGTTTGCATATATTTTAGGTGTCCCTGGAGCACTGGACATTACCCTGTGAAATTGGACCTTTTGCCCATTTTGCTACTGGAAACTATGCAAACAGATCCAATCTTTCTCTCTATTCATTTGCCCTTTCTGGACCTACAGCGCTGGAGAATTAACTGGATATTATCATGACAGAGGATTTCAATATCTTCACCAAATCCCTAAAGTGTTTCTCCATGTAAATGACAGGTAAGGGAACGTACGGCAACAGGGACATGGCGGAAACATCCCACACTCAAATAACACATGCTGAGCCAGACAAAAGGGCAGACATCAACCCACAAGTGGCTCAGTTTGATCCAATTACCAGCCATCTGACCTACTTCTCCCACACTACATCAGATAATAGAAGGCACTCACCATATGCAGTTACAAAGGCAAAGTGCCAGATGAAACAAACACTAATTTACAGAAATAAAAACAGAAAATGCTGGATAAACTCAGCAGGTCTGGCAGCATCTGTGGAGATAGAAACACAGTTAATGATTCGAGTCCATAATAACCCTCTACAGAACTGTAAAGGGATAGCAATGCGATGAATTAAATAGTTGGAGAGGAGTGTGAGTTAGAATGGAAAGTCAGTGATAGGTCAGAACTATAATAATTTCTATTAGTGTCACAAGTAGGGTTACATTAACACTGCAATGAAGTTACTGTGAAAAGCCCCTAATCGCCACACTCCAGCATCTGTTCAGGTACACGGATGGAAAATTCTGAATATCCAATTCACCTGACAAGCATGCCTTTCGGGACTTTGTGGGAGGAAACCGGAACACCCGGAGGAAACCCACGCAGATCGGGGAAGAACCATGAACACTCCGCACAGACAGTAACCCAAGCTGGGAATCGAGCCCAGGCCCTGGCGCTGTGAAGCTGTGAACTAAGGAAAGATTGACAAAGATGTCATGGCCAGGAGACAAAGGGGCTGTTAATGGTGCCATTGTGGACTGAAGAGTATTAGCTGAATGTGTTCATAGGGAAACTCAGTGGGAGCAAAACTGAATAACAAGGAACAGTAGCCATGTGGGGGAGGGTTGAATAAACGTTGGTGCTTAGTTTGCTTATTTTATGGCCTTATTAGCTTGCGTCTCTAATTTTAGTTATTAGCGCGTATTGCACTCTGAGATCCATTTGCTCATCTGCCCCATTAATATTCTTATTTTCCAAGTAATATGTGACCCCCCCTTATTTTTCTTATCACCCTGCATTTATCTATGCTGAAGTTTATTTGCTAATCATATGCTTGTTCTTCATGTTTATTCATGAATTCTTGTGGTTTGTTGCAGTTCTCCTCAGTATTAACTATTTCCCCTCTGCTCTACAAATTTGGTGCCATTCACAAATGCAAAAATTGTGTTTTTTCTGTCCTTCTGAATAGCTACCCTCTATCTGTTCTTATTGTTGTCAGTCTTGCAGCCAGCTAACTACTCACTTTTAGAAGTATCCCCTGACTCTGCATCCTGCTCTTATTCATTCCTCATTATCTGGCACCTTACCGAATGCTTTTGGAAATCTCGATAAATTACATATACTGCATTATCCGTGAATATACCCTTTGTTACCAAGCTGTTGGATTGCCATAAAAATGGGTTTGTAGAACTTTTGGGGAAAGGAAATCTGCCATCCTTGCTTAGTCGAGCCTAATTATGTCTCCAATCCCATATCAATATTGTTAACTCTTAACTGCCGTAGAAAACTACTGGATTGAATAAAATTGCTGAAAATAACAATAATTACTGTGATTGAATAAGTCAAACACCATGGGACGGCATGGTGGCACAGTGGTTAGCACTTCTGCCTCATAGCGCCAGGGATCTAATTTAATTGCAACCTTGGGTGGAGTTTGCACTTTCTCCCCGCGTCTGCATGGGTTTTCTCCGGGTTTCCTCCCACAGTCCAAAGATGTGCAGGATAGGTGGATTGTTCATGCTAGAGTGGGTCTAGGAAGGGTGCTTTTTCAGAAGGTCGGTGCATACTCGATGGGCAAAATAGCCTCCTTCTGCACTGTAGGGATTCTATGATTCTTGGAGTAACCAGACATTAGCATAAAATGTTGGCCTTGTCAGTAATGTTTACATCCCAAGAATTGATTGAAAAAGAGGGATAAGACAATTGAGATTTGCAAGATATTAAAACAGTCCCTCAAATGAATTAGGTCATAATAATGCTGTTGGAGTTTATGGCAAAAGATTTAGGATATAGAATGCAAAATGCAAGGTCTAAATGGTGAATCTATATAAATTGAGCAACATGAATTATTTTTCGCATTGAGGCAATTGTGAGAGTACAGTGCAGATTAATTCAGCTACTACCTGATATAAAGAACATATACAAAGATACACTTGCAAATTTGGGGCTCCTCTCATTAGAGCAGCGGACCTTATGGGGAACTTTGATAGAAGTGTTTAAAATTACGACGAGATGGGACATAGAACATTTAGACTGTTCCCAACAGGTTGAGTGGTACAGAATGAGGGAACATAGATGTAAGTAATATGGGAGGGACAATACTTTAAGGTAGTGCCTTTCAGATCATAACACCTCACCGCATAAGAAAATTCTCCTCATCATCCACCTGGTTCTTTTGGCACTTTGGATTATGGGAATCCTATAGGTACATGGGAGTAGGACTATTCATCATGTGGAGAATAAACACCAACAAATATGGCCATAATGTCTCTTCCGGCCACTGCTGCACTGTTCCTGGAGCAGTTGGAGATTTGTCCGTCAATCAGACTGGCTGGCAACTCTCCAACTCTGGTCCTCCGGCCAAATGAGGACGGAAGTCCAGCTTGCTGCCAATCAATGCTCATGAGAGGACCTATTGGAGTTGGCAGGAACTCGAGGATGGTGGTAGTCGAACCACCACCATCTTAAAAAATCAGGCTCATGTTTCTGTGTTGTAATTTTTATATTGTTACCAACTTATATACCTTTTAATAATTCTCAAAACAGCACTAGCTGTTTGTAGTCATTTAGCACTGAGACTTAACAGGTATTATTATTAAGACATATGGGGTGGTTCTACCATCCCACACTTCCAGCATTCAGACAAATTTCTCCAGAAACTGCCTGTGACTTGCCATCCAGTCAAATTAATGTCAGTCCTTACTAAATCATTTTTGCTTAGTATGAGGAATTAATTGATGTTCCTGTCATAATATACACCAGTATATCATGGTGCAGGCACACACTGATGGACACACACAGGGACCAATCAACATGTACAAACACCGCAGCCAATCACCAGTTAGAATACACACACTATAAAGGCAGAGGGCACCACGGTTCCCGCTCATTCTGGGTGCTGCCTCTGAGTGTAACAAGAACTCATCCAGCCCAGCACAGACTCACACCACGTGCTGAGAGAATCAACTGGTTCGGACAAGGTTTAGGTCTCTAGTTTAAGTTAGCATCATTTAGACCCATAGTCATCGTGTGTTAGTTAGTTAGAAGTAGTTAATAAAATTGAGTTGAACCTTCATCAGTGTTGGAAGTGTCTGTCAAGTCTACGGTAGCCAACACTTCACTTCCCTCATGTTCAGGTTATCAAATTCCATTGGTAACCACCAGACAAGGTTAAATATGTGATGCTACTTTCCTCTTGTCATAAAGCATTCACTTCTAGTCTACAATTTACACAAGCTTCTGCTTAAATATGCCTTAACTAATTTAAGCTACGTAACACGCTACTTAAATGGCAAGCAATCTTTATGAACTAATTCATATGTAATCATCTCTAGCTGTTCATTAATAAAAAACTGGTTACCTATGGCTAAATGTCTTGCAAGGATCTTTGTTATGTTTATAACGTCGGCAGAATGACAATTTGATTAATCATGACATTAAGTAATCAGACTAACAATTGCTTCTGTTGCCAGAAACTTGTTCACAAAGTCACTTGAAAAGGTTAATGATAATGTTGTAGCAAATATTGAATTTACAGCTGCTCACATTTTCCCTCATGCCCATGATGGCAGCATGTCAGCTGGCTGGCTGTATTATATCATTTGGATCAGGAGAATACATGAACAAACCCTGCATGGTGCATGTAACGCCAGGATAAATTGTTCCCAATGCAGTCACATCCTGCACTGTCAAAGTACTTTTGTAAAGTTAATATATTGATGAAAATCTTTCTACTGGACTTAATTTTTCAGTCAATACACTTCACAATGCAATTTTAACTATGAGTATTTTAATCAAGCAGTAAACTATAGTAAATTAATTTATCTCAACTGTTAGATTGTTTTAACCTAAAATTACAGTTAAGATCTTTCTGTGTTATTGGGTGCGATATACCGGACGCTCAAGCTAGAGCGCAACACAGTTGGTAGATCCCTGGAGAGGCCTCTCGCAGGCTTCCCGACAGACTTTATGCCTCAAAGCATGTACCCCAGTCCTGCGAGGCCACAAATTCAGAATCCCGCCGAAAGGGGGAGTGACCAAGCGTACCTGGGAATCTACCGACCTCGCAGAATCTACCAGCCTCCACAGCGAGGCCGCAGCCGGGTGCCGTTCAGTACTTGTCCACAGAAACGTGGACCAAGCGGGACAGCACCTGATGGGTCTCTGGGGCCAACAGAGGCCCCTGGGTGGTCAGGGACAAGGTAGGGTGCCCCCTGGCCCTGCCCCGGAACATGGGCAGTTTGGCACTGCCACCCTGGCACTGCCAAGCTGGCAGGAGCACTGCCCGAGTGCCAGGGAGGAAGTGCAAGGATACTCAGGTGCCAGGGTGGCACTGCCAAGGGTCAGGAACTGAGGGGGGCTATGCCCTATAAAGGAAGATGGAGGGGGGTATGAAAGGTGTGGGGGGTGCAGGGCAGGTAAGTTAAGGCCTCTGGGTGATGGGTGGGGTCCTGGAAAGGGGGAGTCTGTAAGAGGTTTGAGGAGGACTGAAGAGGTAGGGCTTCCAGGAAACCCATAGCAGGGTGTCCTCACTTGGAGGGGTGTAGGGTAATGCCCATGTGTGTGGTGGTGACATTGTCCATGGGTGGGGAGTATAGGGGACCCACAAGCTCCCATAAAGATCGGGGCACCCTTTCAAAATGGCAGCCTAATCTCGGAGTTCCACTCCCCAGTGGTGAAAAATATTCTAAGGGCGCAATTTAATGGCCCTGCTACACCTGAAAAGTAGCGGACTGCAACGCATCATGGCCAATAAAAGCCAGGAGACCCCTCTCCCAGGATCTAACTGGTTGATAACGCCTCGCGAGATCTAACGCGATCTTGCAAGACGTTGCGATGTGGATCCCACCCATTGTGAATGGGATTACTTTTTTATCAATACCGTATATTAGAGCGAGACAGCTAGTCTCACTTTAATGTGTAGATTCCTGACTTACCCGAGGCATGGATCATTCACTCTCGCCTCGGAGACCTCAGGCGAGCATTGTTCAGTACTGGGGTGAAATTCTCCGAACCCACGCATGGTCGGAGAATCGGCCGGCGGCGGCGTTATTCCCGCTCCCGCCGGGTTTTTAATTCTCCGAGCGGCCAAAAACCGGTGTTGTGCAAATCCCGCCGGCAGCCACTGAGAACAGCTGGCGCCGGCGGGAAGTAATAGATTTTTAAAAGTCAGACATTCTCCGTGCCGGATGGGCCGAATTCCCGCCGACATGGCCACGGGTCACGTCGGCGAAAAACACAGTAGCTTTAAAACGGTGTCAACCATTGATGATGGTTGACGCCGTTCAGTGACCTAGGGCGAGTGCGGGGGGGGGGGGGGGGGGGGGGGGGAGGAGGAGTGAGTACCAGCGTTTGAGAGGTGGTGGGGGGAGAATACCGGCGTTTGTGGGGTGGTGGGGGGAGAATACCGGCGTTTGTGGGGTGGTGGTGGGGGGGGAGAGTACCGGCATTTGTGGGGTGGTGGTGGGGGGGGGGGGGGAAGAGAGTACCGGCGTTTGTGTGGGGGGGGGGGGGGAGAGAGAGAGTCCCGCCGTTTGTGGGGTGGTGGTGGGGTGGGGGGGGGGGAGAGTCCCGCCGTTTGTGGGGTGGTGGTGGGGGGGGGAGAGAGTACCGGTGTTTGTGGGGTGGTGGGGGGGGAGAGAGAGTACCGGCGTTTGTGGGGTGGTGGTGGGGGGAGAGTACCGGCGTTTGTGGGGTGGTGTCAGTCTGCTGCTGGCCCTTTCGGGAACGGAGATTAATGGCTTAAAAGAAGGCCCCGACGCTGGAGTCATCCGCACCGCTTTTGCCCGCCGGTAATGGGCGTCGCGCAGGTCTTCGGAGAATTTCGCCCCTGGTTTCCACAAGCGAGGACCAGTCGGAACGGCACTTGAGGGGGTCTCCCAGTGGATTGGAGGCACCCAAGTGGATGCCCTTTGGGCAGCATGGCACCCTAGCAGTGCCAACCTGACACCCTGGCAGTGGGGCTCCTCGGTGTAGAAAACGGGGCTATGTACGGCATCCGCAGCACATTCTCTGCTGAGGCCCCCTATCAAACCCAAGTACCATTTAATACTGTGTTTCACGGCTCTATGAGCACCGGAAACACGTGGCTAAATGCACTTACTATGGGACCTTGTTCCCATTGAGTTAAATCCAGCCCTAAGTGTCGTTTGATAGCGGTGGGGAACTGCCGGCAGAGTCGGCGGGGAACTCCCTGAAAAACCAACCAGAAATGAACTTAGAAATTTTTCTGTTAAATTCCGCCCTGGATTTTAGCCCTAAATCTGTGGTCTCTAAAAACGCAACTTTAATTCTGAGAATTTCTAACTTTTTCAAAATATATATTTTTATTCAAATTTTTAAAATCATACATAAATACAAACAACATTAGTAACAAAAAATTCTAGCTGGATAGTAAATCTAAAAAATAATAAAGTTATCCCTTTTTCCTCCCCCCATTTCTTGAACAATTAATGGTGATCAGCTCTTTAAAGTATAAAATAAATGATAACCATCTCCAGTGGAATCCATCAACTGAGCCCTTCATAGTGTCTTTGATTTTTTTCGAGATAGAAAAATTCCATAATATCTTCAAGCCATATTGAAGTACTTGGTGGAGAAGATCTTCATCTCATTCGTATTACACTATGAACAATTTATTAAGCAAAGGCGCGAACGTCAATCTTCGTACGTCTGTAAATTCAGTAAGTCCCACATTCCAAATATGGCTTTGAGAGGACACGGATCCAATTTACTTTGTAGAATGGCCCATATGGTGCTAAAGAGGAGATGCAACAATCTACAACTTTAGGACAAGACCAAAACATATGCACATGATTGGCTGGGCTAATTCTACACCTTTTGCACTCATTCACTCATAGAAACATCCTACTCACCTTTGATTTGGTTAAATGGGCTCTATGTACAACCTTCAATTTAATTAATCTTAATCTAGCACATGATGATGTTGCGTTTATTCTTCATAGAATTTCACACCAAACGCCCATCTTCAAGATCAAATCCCAGTTCTTGTCCCATTTCGTTTTAATCCCAACTAAAGATATAGCTGCCTCTGCTATAAGTCCCTTATAAACTCCTGCGGGTGTTTTTCCTTCCTCCTTCCCCGTGAAAGATAGAATTTTCTTTGTTATAAGGAAGGCGGTATCTCTGGAAAAGATGAAAAAATCTTTCTTGCGACATTCTATATTTGCATATATCTAAATTTATCAGTCCCTGAAATGCCAAAATTAGTCATCAATTCTTTAAAGTTTGTAAATTGGCCTTCCACATTTAAATGTTTCACAACAACTATACCTTTCTCCTCCCAGATCCGGAATTTACTATTACGTTTCTTCGATTCAAACATATAGGGCGTGATCTACCGGCCACGTCAGGTCCCAGTGGAAGCGCAACGTGGCTGGTAGATCCCGGGTGAAGCCCCCCACGGGCTTCCCGACAGCCACAACGCCTCACAGGATCTACCGAAGTTCCATGAACCTGCACACAATGCCCAGGACTAAGCCGTGCTCACGTAAGTGGGCCTTAACCTACTTAAGGTCTACTTACCCGCTATTTATTGGCCTCCCAGGATCTACCAAACTCCCAAGGAAGGCAGTAGCCGAGCGGCGTTTAGTACTGGTCCACGCAAACATGGACCAGATGGAACGGCACCTGGGAGGTCTCCCGGGCCATTGGAGATGTGGGCAGGGATAGTGCAGGGTGGCAATTTGGCCCCTCCCTGGAACGCGGGCACCTTGGCACCGCCAGGCTGACCGGAGCACTCCCAGGATGGCAGTGCAAGGATGCCTGGGAGGCACTGCCAAGGTCACGGTGCGAGGGGGCCATACCAATGAAAGGAGGGTGGAGGGGGGCATGAAGGGTGGGAGGGTAGGCCAGGTAAGAAGGGTCCTCTGGGAGATTGGGGGATGATGGATGGGGTCCTGAACAGGGGGCCTGGAAGGAGGTGTGGGAGGGCCTGAAGAGGGGGGCCCTAGGAATCCATTGTGAGGTGTCCTCACTTGAGGGAGTATGGGGTAATACTCATGTGTGCAGGGGATAACATTGCCCATGAGTGAGGGGTGTGGGGGACTTCAAGCTCATTTAGAGATCGGAGCAGCCTTTCAAAATGATGGCCTGATCTCTGAGTTCAGCTCCCCAGTGATTAAAAAAATTCTCAGGGCACAATTCAACTAATTGGGGACAAAGTCCCGTAGCAAGTACGTTCAGCCGCTTGTTTCCTGGTGCTCACAGCGACTCGCGTTGTATCAGGAGCCTCACAGGGAATGCCCTATGGGAAGGTCCCCAGCTCCCCAAACACCCACACAGGGCATCCCCAGTCCGAATATGCAGAAAAATGCCAGCTTGGCACAGGCAGGCTGGCACCCAGGTGGCACTGCCAGCATGCCCAGGTAGCACTAGGGCACCACCCTGCTCCAAGGACATCCAGCTGGGGGCCTCCGATCCCCTGGGAGACCCCGACGAGTGTCGTTCTGCCTGGTCCCCATTTGTGGAGACCAGTGCTGAACGGTGCTCGCTCGAGATCTCCGAGGAAAAGGGGATGAATCCCAAAGCCTTAAGTACCTCCGGAATCTGCACATTAGAGTGAGATTAACTGTTGCACTCTAACATGCAGTTTTGCCAAAAACTGATCCCGCCCACAATGGGTGGAATTTATATTGCGTCGTCTCGCGAGATCGCGTTGGATCTCGCAAGGCGTTGTCAGCCGGGTAGATCCTGGGAGCAGGTTATCTCTGCTTTTATTGGCAATGCTGCACCACGATGAGCTGCTTTCGGCTGCAGCGTGGCCATTGTATTGTGCCATAAGTGTGGGCTAAACTGGTAAGAAACTCCCCACAGCTCAAAAAAGTGACTGAGTGTCGTTAGATAGTGGTGGGGAACTCGCCGGCAGAGCCAACGGGATACGCCCAGCAAAACCTGCCACAAATAACACTGAGAAACCTAATCATTAAACTGCATCCATGGTTTGCACATATCGGCACCTAATGTGATACTCGGGAATCCCTCGGGCTGCCGGCAAAACGGAGCATCCCACCGGCGGAGAATCCAGCCCCATATTTTTAGAGTGGAGGTTATTGTTGGATTTCTTGAATATATACCAGGAGAAACGGGTAATATAGCTGTTACTAACACTTGCAGTCTTGACCTCTGACATGAATTTGATTCAGATACTAAGAATTTCTAATTTCATCAGAAATGTAACTGTTATATTCCGTCACATTTCATGTATCTGTCATCATAAACCTCTCCCAATAGAATAACATTTGTAAAGGACAGTTAGATACTTCCTGGGCATCATTCTGATATGATTCCACAAACTGATTGGAGGAAATACAGCCCAGAAATAATGGGACATATTCCTTTGCACTGAAACACAGAACAGAATAAATAGTAGCAAGTACAAGTGCAATGAAGGAATTGGAACCTGTTTGCTGAAGGTTCAGATCAAGGACTTCAGCGGAGGCCAGGGTATTAAGTACTCACTAGACCTGCCTACAATTACATTTTTTGCAGTAAACTGAGATTGTATAAAGTTTGGCAGTGTCTTTCGAGCGGATTACAACCTTAAATGCTTCATGGCCGCATAACACAGCTGCTCAATGGGTGTATCTGAGCTGGTGAATGCATTGCAAACAGAACTGATGTAGAATGCAGTGCAATATTCATCGTGGGTCCTTATCATTGTGGGAATCTGAACATTCAGAAAGAGTCATGCATGTCACAATGCTGCCAGGAAAACACCAATGAAAACACATGATATGAAATTTAACACAGCTGCACACCTGAGTTGGACTGCAAAATGGCAAGAAACTAGCACTATTTAAAGCCAGCTTGCACCTCTTTAAAGAGAGGTGCATTCCGGTGAAAGCTGGTACAGGAAGTCAACCTAAAGGGATTGATGTAAGAAAAACACCTGAAGACTGTGATCCAGCAAGTGCTTATGTTGGCGCCGATTAGTACTCCTTTTTGTAAAATGTGTACCTGGCAGAAGGGCTTCTGTGGGGAGTCGAGGAGGTGAGTAGCCATCTTTGCTCACAGGCAAAGAGCCCGGGGGTGCTGGGCTTGCAACCCCCGTGTTCGGTGGAGGGTGGGGGACCTTCCACAGGGGTGGGCTGGCACGGGGGGGGGGAGGTGCACTGGGGAGATGGGCAAAGGGTCCGGGGGTCAGCCCACAATGCAGAACAAAGTGCCAGAGGCATCATAATGGTTTTGCGCAAAGGTGTTTAATGTGCTGTACAAAGCCTGACCACTAACATGCCCCACCAAGATGTGTGTATCTGCGCTGGTTGGGGGGGATGACAGCTGTGCCATGACCATGGTTGCATTCTTGGAGCTCTCCTCCGAGGTGTTCTCGGCGGAGTCAGGAGAGAGAGCCGCCCAGGGTGTGCTGGCTCCCCACCCTACAGAACCTGCAGGAGAATGGCCATGTGGTCAGTGGGAGGAATGGGTTCGTCAGTCAGTTTCACAGGTCCTCCGGGTGGAGCCCGATGGTTCCTCACCGCTGAGGCATCCACCAGCCTCCGTGTGGCTGACTGATCTATCCTCGGCCACACCGGTCACCTCCAGGCCCTCTCCTCAAAGAAGGTGCGGATTCTTAGGTCTAGCACCTCTCCGCCAGTCTGGTCCGTCTCCTGGTGATTATGGGACAGCCTTTCCTGAGGAGACACAGAGAGGGCATCGTTAGCCTCATGTGTGGTTCACAGTGGAAGGAGGGGGGGTGTGAAGATGGGGTTTGGGTGAGGGTTGAGGGGGGAGGGCTAAGGTTCGCATGGCGAGTTGGAGGGTGGGTGCTCCCTTGGGGGGGGGGGGGGGGGAATTGGTGACTACTCACTTGTGCTACCTGGTGTAGGTCGTTGACCTTCTTCCTGCACTGCTGGCCAGTCCTCCTGGTCACACTGCCCGAGCTGACAGCTGCTGCCACCTCATCGCAGGAAGCACTGGCTGCCTCGCGTTTCACCCTCCCGGATCCTCGGCGGAACAGGACATCCTTCCTGGCCACCACCGCGTCTAGGAGCCTCCCCTGGTCAGCGTCCCCGAATCTTGGGGCTGGTCTCCTCAGCGCCATTGCTGCGAGCTGGCTGGGGTTGGCTGAGCAAGTGCAGCTTAAGTGCTGCTCGAGCTTGTTAGCAGGGGGCTTGCGAGCGCGGTCCCGGTGACTCAGCTGGCGAGCTGTCATTTGCGGCGAGAACCCCGTTAAGTGGACCAATTAACGTTGAATTGCTTTGCCGGCCTCGATGGGTGGAGTGCCGTGACGCACGTGGCAGTTCAAGCTCGCTACCTGACTTAGAAATTTTTCCAAAGAATTGCCTCCTCAGGGCGAGGTTCTCCCAACAGGGAACAAGGTCGCCTTGCGAGCGTGTTTAGCTCGCAGCACCGGGAAACTCATGGCTATTCAACACGACTCGCGTTAAATAAGGGGCCTGAACGGTGAATGCACGGCTGAAGCCAGACATAACCCCGTTTTGTACAGTGGGAAGCTACGCCTGCCAGAACTCTCCATTGTAGCAAGAGATCGGGATGTCTTGGCAGTGCCAGGCTGGCAGTCACATGTCACTGTCAAGGGGTGCCTGGCTGGCACTGCCCTTCCCAAAGGGTATGCAGGTGGCAGCATTCCCCATGAGTTCCCCATGAATTCCATTCCGTCTGGTCCCCGTTTGTGGGGACCGGTGCTGAACAGTGTTCAGCTGAGGACTCAGAAACAAAGGAGTTGAATCGCAAAGCCTCGGTTACATCGGGGATCTGCACATTAGAGTGAGGCTTACTGGCTCCTCTCATAGGCAGATTGCCAGAAAGAGATCCCACCCAAAATCGCAGCGGGGTCTCCCAGCTTTCAACGGCCACTTTGAGCCATGGCGAGCTGCATTTCGGATGCAGCATGGCCGTTGTGTCCGAAGTGCTAATGCCGAGACTGCATCATGAGTGTTTTACGTGAACAAAAGCGGTGCCAGTCCCGGAGCTATTCAGGTCCCGTTAATGGGCTAGCAGCAGCGCCACATAGAACTCACGCAATTCCAATGCATGCCGGCCTCAGCCCAGCCAAGATGATGGCACTGGTTGCGCTGGAGCAGGCCCATCCTGTTAATGAGTAGTCTTGAGCAAAGGGTACCTCAGAGGTTGGCCAGGGGGGACACCCCTACGAGTCGTGGTGCTAAGTTCACAGTGGACAGTCAGCAGCGTGCACAGCCATATAGCTACCTTGCAGACTGCGGCAATGGTGGTGCATGCCCATCAATTCTGACCTCACAGCCCACCTCCTGGCCGCCCCCCACTACTACCCCCCCCCCACCCCCCGGAAGACACCCCCAGGCCAGTGGCACAACTGCCAGCACACTATAGCGATCTTTGGTACTTTTCGCACCCCTTCTCTCTCCCTCAGCAACCACGTCACCTGTGTCCCAATTTGAAATACCACAAGTGAACCTCACTGTCGGTAATTACTCCTGGTGGAGGCGGAGCATCACGGAAGGCTCAGAAAATGGTGTGTCAGGCCCGTTAATGATATGCCAATGGCATTTACTGTATTATGTGCATGCCCGTAAAATGCATTGACTTCACTGTTGAGGGACAGGAGCATGGCATTCCTTTTTCTGCCCAGTGCCAACCTGACGCCGTATTCTCCGCCCCATCGTATTTCACGATTCCGGCGTCGCTGTATGGCAGTCCCGCCCATTGTTCCTTGTTGAAGTTCAGGTAGGTGAATTACTTCCTGAACACACTGGGCACATGGTCCTCCTGATGACAGCACTACTCCATCTCCTGTTCTCTCTTCCAACAGATTATCCTCTTTTGCATGTCTTCCTTCTCTCAGTCATGCTGTCATGGGCGAAGCAAACTTCTGAATCCATGTCTGGGAGGAATTGGTTTGTGCACAATCCTTGAAGGCAGGACAGGTTTGTGCCACACCACTACCTGTAGATGGTAGCAATTTCAGACAATTCTAAGAAGCATTAAATACTTGTACAGTGACAGCAAGAGCCAACAGATATCAACTATCAAATAACATTAAAGTAGTTTCTGATCCCTTTAAAAGTCATCTGTACAGTGTGGTCCTTCCTGTTGCTGATTGCATGTTCAGGTATGAGATGTTAAAAGTGGATGCCAGTTTAAGTGGTCAGCTCTATAATATCACCACTGGCATTAATTCAATGTTACACGCTGATTGATGTCTCAACCTTATTCTGCATTTATCTGATTAATGCTGTCTGTGTGCACGCTAAAGCCCTCACCAAAATGGTCAGAAAAGAGCAGAGATGAGCACCCACACAATGGATGACATTTTGAAGATATTTTGGCTCTTATCGCATTTGAAACACTGGTGCTAAAGAGCAAATTTAATTATTGTTATTTTTAAAATGTTGTGCATGTTGATAGTGCATTTTGTGTAATCAAAGAACGGTACCATCAGTTCAATTCAGGCCATTTCAATTTGTTCTTTATTCATGGTAATTCTTTACAAACTACTAGGAACATAGAAACAGGAGTAGGCCATTCAGCCCACCGAGCCTGCTCCGCAATTCAATAGAATAATGCTGACAGGCCATTTCATGCCTTTTACGCCCACTATCCCCATAACCCTTTACGTTATTGTTAATCAGAAATCTACCAACCGGTACCTTAAACATACTCAATGAGGGAGCTTCCACATCCCTCTGGGGCAAGAATTCCAATGATTCACCACCCTCTGTGGAAATAAATGTCTCCTCGTCTCGGTACTAAGTACAATCCCCCTTATTTTGATATTGTGAATTTTAAAATTAATAAATTGGGACCAATGTACTTATATGTGGGATAGTAGGTCTTTCTTTGTTTTGTTCAAATTATTTTGCATGATATATTTGGAAATGTGCAGAGATCCTCTCCTGCTGTTAAAGAATACCTATAGTTATTGTACTTGTGTGAGGAGATAGCATGTAATTGTTCAGACTGCTTTTATTAGCTTATGATTGACAGGACCGCAGAAAACAATAATTCAGGCAAGCGGATAACTGTCATCAGAACTTCTCTCATTACTGGATGCTCTATGTAGGTTATGGTACAAATGCCTGAGTTATACATGACAAATTGTCCTCGTTGAAAATGGCAGGGTGTAAACACAGAATGAGCAACTCATATAAATATTCATTTCATGCAACACTATTTGGAATTTGGTCTGAATTTGTGCAGTTGGGTTACATGCATGCCATTTCTGGTGAAACGGATCGTATTAACTTGTATTGTATAGTAAATAGGACTAAGATGGCATTCAGATTGCCAACTGTCCATGTTGGCCTGGAGTCTCCAGAAATTGATGATTAATCTCCACGACGCTGGCCGGAATTTTACAGATGTGATGGGGATCCGCCTTGGCACTTCCCCAGGCACAGATTGGCACTGTCAGGTTGGCATTGAATTCTGCAAAGCATATGGCCTGATAATATTTCTGTAATTGTACTGAAGAATTGTGCCACAGAATGTGCTGTGCCCCGAGCCAAGCTGCTCCAGTACAGCGACTGGCACGCACATGGCAATGTGGAAATTTGCCCAGGTATGTCCTGTACACAAAAAGCAGAACAAATCCAACCCAGCCAATTACTACTCCATTCGTTTAACCTTGATCATCACAAAAATGACCGAAGAGGTCTCAACAGAGCTATGTAGCAACATTTTTTATCAATAACCTGCTTACTGAAGCTCACTTTGTGTTCCATCGGGGCCACTCGGCTCCTGACCTCATTACAGCCTTACCTCAAACATGCACAAAACAGCTGAACTCAAGAGATGAGGTGAAACCGGCTGTCCTTGATATCAAAGCCACATTTCACAGAGTGTGGCATGAAGGAGCTCTAGCAAAACTGCAATCAATGGGAAGCAAGGAGAAAACTCTCCAGCATTTACAAAGCATAAGTCAGGAACGTGATGGAATACTCTCCACTAGTCTGGATGAGTGTGGCTCCTACAATGCACAAGAAGCTTGACATCATCCAGGACAAAGCAGTCTGCTTGATTGTCACCCCACCCACAAACATTCACTCCCTCCACCACCGGCGCACAGTGGTCGCAGTTAGTACCATCTACAAGTTGCACTGTCGGAACTCCCCAAAGGTCCTTGGACAACACCTTCCAAAACCATGACCGCTAGCGTCTAGAAGGACAAGGGCAGCAGATAAATGGGATCACCATCCCCTGGACTTTCCCCTCCAAGTCACACAGATGTCCATGGATCAGCAGTCATGTTGCACCACCCTTCAGTAAATGGTAAAACCTAGGAAAGCCAATGATCCTGCAATCAAACCAAATTCAACAAGGTCGGGCTTCAAGAATCGCAGTATCACCATATCTAGAACATACAGGGCGCGATTCTCCGGACTCACGACGGTTCGGAGAATAGCGGGCGTCGGAAATTTTTACGGCGACGCTGTTCCGACGCCCTCCCGCTATTCTCCGAACCCCGCAAATTGTCGGAGTCGCGTTTCCCGACAAACGCCTCCTTCCCGCCCCTGACACGACCAGAATCGCCACTGAGAGCCCCCCCGCTATTCACCGGCCCGGATGGGCCAAAGTCCCGACGTCATGGCGCCCTGTTTGGACGTCGTGAAACACACCTGCTTTTTAAATTCGTCAACCAGTCGGCCTGGCTGACGACTGCTTGGAGGAGGTCAGGGCACCACTCTGCGCACCGCTCAGCGCACCGTTCAGCGCACCGCTCGAGTCTGGCCACAACGGGGAAGGCATCCCTGGGAACGGGAGGGGGTCCAGAACGGGGGCAGTGGGGGGGAGACGGGGGAGGCAGTGGGGGAGACGGAGGGGGCAGTGGGGGAGACGGAGGGGGCAGTGGGGGAGACGGAGGATGCAGTGGGGGAGACGGAGGGGGCAGTGGGGAGACGGAGGAAGCAGTGGGGGAGACGGAGGGGGCAGTGGGGGAGACGGAGGAAGCAGTGGGGGAGACGGAGGGGGCAGTGGGGGAGACGGAGGAAGCAGTGGGGGAGACGGAGGGGGCAGTGGGGGAGACGGAGGAGGCAGTGGGGGAGTCGGAGGGGGGGGAGACGGAGGAGGCATTGGGGGAGACGGGGGGGGGAGACGGAGGGGGGGGGAGACGGGGGAGGCAGTGGGGGGCGACGGAGGGGGGGGGGGTTAGGTAGAGAGTGAGCCGTCCAACCCCGTAACAAAATGTCTGCCAGCATGCCATGGTGTGCAGGTGACGAGGACACGGCCGCTGGTTCCCCTGTGGCTTCCGGCCACAGGCCACTGACGCACCCGTGAGGAGGCCATAGTTTACTGGCCGTTGGATGCAGAAAGTGACCAGGGGTTAGGCTGACCGCGTGTCAGCAGCGCGACCAGGCCACCGGGACACACTGGTATCCCATGGCTGGCGGCTGCCGAGGTGTCGACTAACGTCCGTCTAACATGTCCCGTTTCTCTGCCTCCTACCACCCTTCTGTAGGTTAGCACGATGCATGGGAACAGAACGGCTATGTTCTGCGCAGTGGTTGGGGCCGCTCTACTGGATTTGGAGATGCAGCAGCATCCACACCCACAACCCGCAGTGGCTGCAGGGCCAGCTGCAGCAGCAGAGGGAAGGGCCGAGGAGTTGGCAGTCGTCGAGCAGCATGGTGGTGGTGGTGGTGGTGGTGGTGGTGGTGGTGCCACGGCGTCAGAGGCGACGACCAAAGCCGAGGGTGTACCGTGTCCGGGTCTCTTTCCTAACAATGCCGGACATCACCTGCAGGAGAAGACTCCGGCTGAGTAGGCACACGGTGATACATATCTGCGAACTCCTGTCGCACCTCACCCCACGTGGAACGGGGGGAGGACACGCGATCCCGGTAGCCATCAAGGTTACGGTCGCTCTGAACTTCTATGCTACCGGCTCCTTCCAGTCTCCGAGCGGGGACGTCTCCGGGATCTCCCAGTCATCGGTCCACAGGTGTATCCGGGATGTGACCGACGCCCTCTATGCCATCGCCAATCGCTACAACACCTTTCCCGAGGACCAAGCAAGTCAAGACTCACGAGCCCGTGGATTTGCCAGTGTGGCCGGGATACCGAGGGTTCAGGGGTCAATCGACTGTGTTCACGTCCCCATGCACCCGCCTGCTGTGGACAAGGAAGTGTTCACAAACAGGAGGGGGACATACTCCATTAATGTCCAGGTGGTATGCGACCCCCACATGAGGTTCATGAACGTCTGTGCAAGGTTCCCAGGGAGTGTGCATGACTCCTACATACTAGCGCAGTCGTTCATCCCTGCGATGTTTGAGGGACGTCCCCCCCGGCTGAGGGGCTGGTTGCTAGGTGACAGGGGTTATCCGCTGAGGTCTTGGCTGATGACGCCTATACGGAGGCCTCAGACCAATGCGGAAACACGATACAACGAGGCCCATGCAGCAACCAGGGGTGTGGTGGAGCGCTGCCTTGGCCTCCTGAAGATGAGATTCAGGTGCCTGGCCCGCTCCGGAGGGGCCCTGCAGTACCAGGCCGACAGGGTCGCTCGCATTGTAGTGGTCTGCTGTGCGCTGCACAACATCGCGATGCAGAGGGGAGATGACCTGTTGCAGGAGGCGGAGGGAGAAGCTAGTGGCAGTGGTGCCAGCACAGAGGAGGAGGAGGAGGAGGAGGAGGAGGAGGCTGGCGGAGTGGCGGGCGCAGAACGCAGACACGACCCAGGTGCTGGTGATGTCCAGGAGGCGGCACGACGGACCCGGCAAGGACGGCGGCCACGCGACGCCCTGGTGGCAGCACGGTTCACGCATCGCATGTGACGTCCCTGATGAACACCAAACCACCACCTGCATCGCTAGTCATGCAGAGGGTCACCACACAACTGCCACCACCACAACCCCCCCCCCCCCCCCAGTGTACACTGCTCCACTTCGACATCACGCTTATCACTGGGTCCAGACGGTATTGCGCAATATTGATGGCTGTGTCAGCGGGTGTGATCAGTGCCATGTGGAATGATGACAGCCCGCTCTGCGAAGAGCTGTGAGCTCAGAATCGTTAGAGAGAGTCTGACCCATGGCAATAGCTGAACCATCCACCTTGGTGGCCGCTGAGTTCGTCACTGACACTCCATCACGTACCCGCGTGGGCTAGCTGTGGGAGGGGGGTAGGGGCAGGGACTGCACACCCGGCACCGATGTTTCACCACCCGTCACCCCTAGCGACACTCGGTCACCATCACGATTCCTGTGGCTGTGGAACAATCACACGGTATTACAAGTAAGGTGGAACAGTGCGTTTAATATTAACAATTATTTACAGGTACCCTAGCCCCTACAACTAAACTGTGCCCTTCACCCGTGCCAACTTACTCAGTGTCTATCTTAGTTGCCTTACAGGCCCTACCACTACATCTAAGTGAATCCCCAGATGATACAGCAGGAGTGGAGGAGGATTGCTGCGAATCGCCCCCCTCGACTCGTTTCTCCTTGGCTATGCGTTTCCTGGGGCGACCCGGCCTTGATGGGCCAGGCTGCTCTGCGGGCGTCTCGGGTGACATTGTGCCGCCCTGCTCTGCCTGCTGCCCACCTGATGCACCAGGGATGGGACGGGGGGAGGCCGAGAATTCCGGGACGTCCCGTGATGGAGTTAATGGGACGGGCCCCGAAACCTCCTCCTCCCTCGGGGAGCCCGGTGGCCCCCGGGCCTCACTTTGGGACAGAGGTGCGAGCGGGGAGGTTCCCCATCGCACCACCGACACCTGGCGCTGCCAGTCCTGGAGGCCTGCAACGGTATCCACCAGGATCCGAAGGTTTGCAGAGACGGAGTCCAGGGAGTTAGACATTCCCGCCAGGGACTGTGCGATCTCAACCTGTGTGTGCACGACGCCATCCAGCACATGTGTCAGGCGGTTGATGGTCTCCGCGACTGACAGCTGGGACTGTGCCAGCGACTGCTGGGACTGTGCTATCGACTGCTGGGACTGTGCCATGGCGTGCTGCGACTGGCCAATGACCTGCTGAGACTCGGCCATGGCCCGCAGGGCGCCGGCAATGTCGTTTTGGCTCTGGCACATTGCTGCCTGTGAGAGGGCAACCCTGTCCAGGGCCGAGGATGACGCGTGCACATTAACCCCAACGTCTTGCATAACCTGACCCATTGCCTCCACCGCGGATGCCACCCGTGCGGTGTCGGACTGGGTCTCTGCCATGAGCGGCACCACTCCCTGCTCTTGGACGCGGTTCGACTCCTCTAACAGCGTCTGCAGAGTCTGGAAGGAAGCCCTCATCCCGTCATTGTTTCCCTGGGTTTCCTGAGGCATCGGCTGTGCGGGTGGGTTGATAAACTCCAGGAACTCAGAAAACGTCTGGGAGCCAGCTGCATCCTGGGCCTGGTCTGGCCTCCGCGAGTCCGGGCCCTCTGTTGCTCCGACCTCCACCTGCTGTACCTGCTCATCTGTGATGTGCCAACCAGACTGTGCCCCAGGAGACTCATCACTAAATAGGCCCGCCGGGGTGTGTACCTCTGGGATGATGGATGTGGTGGGAGAAAGCAGTGCCGCAAGCCCGACGCTCTCAATGCTTAGGGCCTCGTCCATGGTGTGGGGCTGCTCAGCGACAGGAGGGTTGTCCCTGGCCATTTCTGGTGGTGGTGGTGGACTTCGAACCCTCTGTGCGTCCTGGTCCGCAGATTGGGTTGGGGCGGATAGGGCTGCCCGCTGATCGGGCACCCTCTGTTGTGAGGCCCCGGGTGAGGTGGCGGCAGATTCCTGTCTCCGTCTGCAGCCAGACGGACCTGGTCGTTGGGCATCACGTCCTAAGGAAGAGAATGAGACGGGTTATTTCGATTTGCTCGGCAGGCCGCTGGACGGTCCCAGTGGGCAGGGTGTGTGAAGGGACAGAGGATGGGGGAGGTGTCCCAGTGGGCAGGGTGTGTGAAGGGACAGAGGATGGGGGAGGTGTCCCAGTGGGCAGGGTTTGTGAAGGGACAGAGGATGGGGGAGGGGGGGGTGTTTGTCAGGGAGGGTTGTCTCACTTGCTGCAGTTCCGCCAACCTCGCATTGCGCGATATCGCGGGTGGCAGACCCCCCCAACAAGGTCCAGTGCCCTCTGTTCAAAGGTGCTGAGGGGGTGCATGTTGGGCGAACCCCCTCCAGTCTTGTGCCGCTCACGGTGGTTATGACCGGCCTTGGCCTGTTGGGGGAGGGAACATAGGTAGATCATTACAAAACGGTAGGTATCAGCAGTCCGTTCAGATACTGGCACAGTTTGGGGGGGGCAAGTTGTCATCAGACGATTGCATCTCTCCTCGGGGCCAGAGCGCTGGGTCTGTGACAACTTTGTGAACCACCCTCAAATAACTCTGCCCCAATCCCTCTCCCCCCCCCCCCCCCCCCCCCCCCCCCCCCCGGGCAGTTAAGGGGGAGGGATGGTTGTGACTAGGGGGCACCCTCATGGCACTTACCCTGGCAGACCTGGTGAGGTCGTGTAGCTTCTTTCGACATTGCTCTGCTGAGCGAGGGGTCTGCCCCACAGCACTGACGGCAGCAGCCACGTCACGCCAGGCCTGGCGTACCGTGCTGGCAGGTTGGCGATGCCCTCTCCGCGGGCAGATGATGCCCCTCCTCTGCTCCACGGCATCGAGCAGCGCCTCGACGTCTGCATCTACAAAGCGAGGAGCAGCTCTCCTCGGCTCCGACATCCTGCCCGACAGATTCTGTGGTCGCCCGCGCCTTTTTACGGCGTCGGGCGGCGTCACATGGGCGGGTTCGTGTCGTCGTCGCGTTCCGTCGTCATCACGCACGTAATTGACGCGGCCGCGCTACTAGCCCATTTCCAGGAAGTGAATCCGTCGGGAAATGAAGCCTTCGCGACCGTCGTAAAACGGTCCCGATTTTTACGACGGTTTGCCGACTTTCCGCGGGTGCGGAGAATTTCGCTCACAATCTATATGAATTCTTCTAGATCCCTTGCCACTAGATCTCCACTCTGCATCCTGCAATTCAATATTAAGGGGCTAATTACCACAAAACGACAAGTAATCAGCACTCTCGCTCAGAAATACACAACTAAAGTGATCGGTATCAAAGAAACACCCATACCATCTAATGAAGATGGGAGATATTTAGAGGTTAGCACAGTTGCTTCACAACCCCAGGATCCCTGGTTCGATTCCCAGTTTGGGTCACTGCCTGTGCGGAGTTTGCACATTCTCCCCGTGTTTGTGTGGGATTCTTCCAGGTGCTCCAGTTTCCTCCCACAGCCCAAAGATGTGCAGATTAGGTGGACTGGACATGCTAAATTGCCCTTAGTGTCCAAAAAGGTTAGGTTAGGTGGGGTTACCGGGTTACGGGGATGGGGTGAAGGCGTGGGCTCTTTCCAACGGTCGGTGCAAACTCGATAAGCCGAATGGCCTCCTTCTGCACTGTAAATTCTATGATATAAGATCAAATGATTTGAGCTAATATACCAGGCTCCCCATCCAAAGCCTGGGCAGGCCACATATGTTCAATTGATCATGACAGACATAGCCTCCCATTCTTCCACCGCACACGTTAATATAATTAAGATTGGAGCCTTCAAGAGAGCAAATGTCTACAAGTTCTCCAGCGCCGACTGGGACAAACGTGCGGCCCCTCCCCTATCTCGCCCAGGTGTCTGAATTGGAAAGTTTAACAGCCATCACACAGACTGCGGCTACAATGAAGTTGATAACGCAAAACTTGCAAACTGGGTCGTACAGAATTACCTCTATCTTATCCATGACCCCAAACAGCTGGGAACATTCTACTCTGAAAGATGGAGGCATGACTGCTTACTTGACCTTTTCTGGGTCAGCTCAACACATGGCAACACACGCTAACATCATGCCAAGTCTTGCATAGCTTCCCACACAGCACGCAAAGACCGACTCTGACCAACATCAGCCTTCAACTATCATTACCAGCTCAAAGAGGAAGCGGTGGCACCTACGCAAAGCCAACTGAGAAAAATACTGTAAGGCACTGCAACAAAGTTGGTAATAATACCACCATGCCATAGATCAAGAATACAGCATCTTCTCCAAAACTATCTACAAGCGGCAACTGAATCCATTCCATGGGGCTAGTTCCCAGTGAACACACCCTGCCTTGAAGAGGAGTGTGCTTCTCTCCTTCAGCACTGCAAAGAAACTGTAACCCAGATTGAGTCCTTGGATTCTGCCCACTGAGGTAGATGGAAGAAATGCTGGAGGCTCCTCCACCACCCTGGTGCAGCCCAGCAATCACTAGCCCCAAGCTGACTATCTGTAAATTCCAACAAGGTAGCGATCTATCTCCTCCATATGGGAAAACACACCAGAGGAAGAGAAAAAACAATTGAAGACCGAGTGGAGAGTCTTTCGAAGGCATTATAATAATAATCTTTATTCATGTGAAAGTAGGCTTACATTTACACTGCAATGAAGTTACTGTGAAAATCCCCTCGTCGCCACACTACGGCGCCTGTTCGGGCACACTGAGGGAAAATTCAGAATGTCCAATTCACCTAACAAGCACGTCTTTCGGGCTTGTGGGGGTAAATCGGAGCACCTGAAGGAAGCCCACGCAGTCATGGAAGAACGTGCCTTGAACCCTTAACTGCGGTAGAACTGGACGAAGTGTTACAAAAACTCATGCCCGGCGCAACTGCCGGCTATGACAACATTCTTCCCGAGTTCCTCAAACACCTTGGCCCACATGCCAACTGCTGGCTGGTTCAATTTCTCACAAGGGTTACCTATGATAGAAGACTGCCTAAACCTTGGTGCACGTCCAAAGTCATCAGCCTCCCAAAACCATGCAAAGACCCAAACTTACATTCAGGTTACCAGCCAATATCACTGATGTCTGTGAGCTGCAAGGTCCTGGAGCACTTCATTTTACAATGGATAGAGCCAAAAGTGGAGAAAATCTTGAAAACTGAACAAGCTGGCTTTCAGTGAGGGTGAAACACATGTGACCAGGAGCTTGCCTTAACCACGTTCCCTGAAAGCGGCTTTGAAAATCATTCAAAACAAATCTCACTGCAGAGATGACAAGGTCTGGCACACTGATCTCCTTGTCAAAATCTCAAGAGTCCTCCCTCCATGGGTTACTGATACCATCAAACCATTACTCTGAAAAAGACGGTTCAGGGTGCAGATGGGTAATGAGACAAGCGACTGGGGAAACAGTCCAACTGGCTTCCCCAGGGATCTGTTCTAGTCCCTACCCTTTTCAATTATTCCATCAACAATTTGCCTCCAAACCTGTCTCGGATGTTCATCTATGCTGATGATATCTGCAGAGTTCTCAGGCTCGGATATTTTCTAAACTAAAGGGAACACTAAACAGCGATCTTGCAAAGTTGGCCAACTACTGCAAAACATGACACCTTCATGCCCGCAGCAATAAAACAGTTTCAAGTATATTCCACCTCCATAATGCTACCACCAAAAGAAAATTTAACATCCCCTTGAATGGCGGGATACCGAATCATGAACAACTTCCTGTTTATCTTGGTGTTACCCTTGACCAAGCACTGACATACAAAAAACATCTGAGCAAGACAACAGCAAAGATCAAAACATGAAGCAACCGCCTCAGAAAACTTTCTGGCTCTTCATGGGTGCAGATTATCAATCCTTAAGGATTTCAGCTCTTGCCGTCACCTATTCGACTGCAGAGTGCTGTGCATCAGTATGGTACAACTCATCCTACACCAGCATTGTAGCTATCTTGTGGGCAGTCTTGTGGGCAGTATGGTAGCACAGTGGTTAGCATTGTGGCTTCACAGTACCAGGGTCCCAGGTTCGATACCCGGCTGGGTCACTGTCTGTGCGGAGTCTGCACGTTCTCCTCGTGTCCGCGTGGGTTTCCTCCGGGTGCTCTGGTTTCCTCCCACAAGTCCCGAAAAACGTGTCGTTAGGTAATTTGGACATTCTGAATTTTCCCTCTGTGTACCCAAACTAGCGCCGGAATGTGGCGACTAGAGGCTTTTCACAATAACTTCATTGCAATGTAAATTATCCAGTGCAACACAATGCATTTCATCTTGGGTACAATCTGATCAACTCAACTCCACTGGCTCCCAATATTAAGCAACATCCTGCCCCCTCACATAAGGATGGAGATTTCAACAAGAAGGATCCTGGAGAAGGTTTACATCAACCAAAGTCTGCTCGTATACAGGGAACCTACCAATCCACCTGCTTCTTACCTCCCATCATGCCAGCCTCTCTGGTTAAGACCACCATGGCAAGAAATAATAGCAGAGGCCTATGGCAACAGGAATAAAGCCAACACGCCACTACTAAAAACCATCTATCTCCTCATCACAGATCCTACAGGCCGCCCATCTGGCTTCAACTTGCCATGCCAACATTGGGTGCTTCTCAACCTCAAATGTTCTGCACTGGCCAAGGACGAAGTGCAAAATTCGGCATACTTGGGGCCTTGCAGGGAATTTGAACTGCAGCTGTAGTACACCCAATCCATCAGTCACACCACTGAAGATTGCCCCTTAACAAAATTCAGCGAAGGGCTCAGAGAGCTCCATTTAGCCACTGTGGAAGCTATTACCTGGATTGGTGAATTCTACACATACTAGATGCTGGAAATTAGAACGAAAAACAGCAATGCTCAGCAGGTCAGGTTGGAGAGAGAAATAGAGTTGACAGGTGGAATTTTGCACTCTGTGCGCAGGCAGAGTGCTTGAGGCGAGAAATTCAGTCTGCAGCTCTCCAGCTGCACAGGCAAGTTTTCTCTGCAGATGTCAGGACACTGCACAAATAAATCTGGGTGCATGGTTTTCGCCATCACGCAGGCCAGGCTGGCCTGATAGAGTTGGCAATATCAACTCCACGGAGATCAGGCACTGGAAAAAATACTTACCCCCTCCCTGCCACAAGTAGGCATTCCCCCCCCCCCCTCCCCCCCCCCCCCCCCCCCCCCCCACCCACACACATAAGGGACCGTCCCAGAATTGGCCCCTGGCAGTGGCACCCTGGCAGGTTATACTTGCCTTTGCAGCCCCTGGAAGATTCCCTTCATATTTTGCAGTAGCAGTTGTGAACCTCATGCTGGCCAGGGTGGAATTTTTTCTGTGAGGGAAGCATATGGAGGGAAAGCCCACTAATTATATTAAAATGTATATGAGATTTCTGCCCTTTCTCCCAGAAAGAGAGCTAGTGAGAATCTCATTTTCATATTCGACTTGCAACGTTAGCTCTGTTTCTCTGTTCACCAAAGTGTCACAGGATGCTTGCTTGAATATGATAGAACAAGATACCATTGGTGGGCAGCACACTGGCAACATTTGGACAGGTAGGAATGTGATTATGTGAGGGCAGTCCATTGGAAGATGCACTCGAGGGAGGAGAACAGCAGAGAAAATTGTGCCAATGTTGCAGAATGATTAAAGGGAATGAGGATTCATAATGCCACAGTCACTGCCACACATAATGTCATTTGCAACTTTAGCTAAGGCCATTTAGGTGTTGTTTGAAAGATTGTTTGGAGAGATTTAACCAAAAATGGGCATGGTGCTGAAATATCATGCCACACTTGAGGGCCTTCATGATAAAAGGAAATTTGGACATGGGGCAGTTGGTCTTGAGGATGATTATTTGAGGATAAAAGTTTTGAGGATTGAGGTGATGGTATTGATATTAAGAAAGATGGCACCTGAGAAAAAGTAATCTGGTAAATTTAGTTACATAGGGATTAGGAAGGAGAATTGATTAGGAAGGTGAGGATGTCAATTCATCAAGGATATAATCTTCGTGAACCTTTGGGGGTTGGGGAGATGGAAAATTACTGCAAAAATAAAGGTTTAGGATGAATGGATGGAGAATGAGAGAGAAATTGTGGGCAGTGGGTGGGAGGGAACAGAGAAGGCAGTTGCTCAAATGATCTTGATTTGAGAAACAAAGTAATTTGGTGTTAGAAGCGAGGAAGGAAAACATGAAGATAAGATTGACAAAACACTTTGGCATGGAAAAAGTAAACATGCAATTGTCCTTGCCATCTTGAAGTAATATATAGATTTGTTTGAAGACAATAAAGCATGACTGTGTCATGCAGTAGTAGTAACATTTAATGTGGTCAAGACAGATATGGAATTGATGAACAGCTCAGATGTAAGTCAGAATTAAATTTTTGATTCTATCTTTCTAACTTGGGAAAGTACAGATGGGGGAGCAACAGGGAGATAGTAATAAATTTGCTAAGCCTTGTGCCTCCCTAGCTCTGTAACCTCCTCCAGGCCAAGAACACTCCAAGACATTTGTACTCCTCCAATTTGGCCTTGTGGTAAAATGGTCACAAACTTGAGTCTTAGGCTCGAATCAGAATTGGCCACTTTAAATTAAGATTTGGATGTTTTAAAATAAAATCACAGTGAGAACCGCAGACAAGGCTGATGGGAAGTCAAACGTCAAATTTGAAAATACTGGGCAGAGACAGACAGCCGTGGCAAGTCTGGGCTTGTCCTGTAAACAGGAGATCGGGAGATAATTGGCCCCATTCAAATGGATCGATTGTTGTGGATTTCTCAGATGAAGCCAGGTTTTCTGGCACCTAGATTTCCCGTTGTTACCTGATGCGGGATAAGACTATGTGTGGACAATGTACCTGGGGATGGTCCTCTGGGGGAGAAGTTCCAGGTGTCCTGCAGAGTTGCAATTGGCAACTCCATATGACCCGCGCCCAGTGGCCTCATTGGTTGAGGGCCAGAGAAACTACTGGAAGGGCGCAAAAAGGGGGAGAAGAAGACATCCAAGGACCATCCCCAGTGAAGCCTCGACATGGAGACAACAGAAAAGGCTCGACGGCAGACCAGAGAATGGATAGAAGAAGCGTGTGAGATCCACCTTTGCAGAAGAGGGCCCTGAGATAAACTAAGGCTCAGAGGATTGGACACACAGAGCAATCAAATTCATCGGCATGGGCAGTATTAGAATCTTGGGCAGAAAATATTTGTGAGAATAACTATTTTACTGTGGTTGTGAATACATTTGGGTTGAATCATGAGCCTGTGTTCGTCCTTTGTTGATCTCACAAATAAGGGCACCTGGTAAATTGTTTTACTAATAAACTGATCAAAGTGTCTGATAATTTACATACAACAGCCCCTTGAGCTGATTTTAATAGCGGCACCATTGGTGGCCATGCCTCCACCTGTCAAAGTCCCTAAATTCTGCAATTTCCTCCCTAAATCTCTCTGCTTCTCTATCTCCTCCTTTAAGACACTCCTTAAAATCCACCTCGTTGATCAAATAATTAGTTGTCTGCCCGACCATCTTCTTATGTTTATCATGTTAAGCACCTCCGGATGCTTTCCTATGTTATGTATGAATACGATTTTTGTTGATGTAAGTTGGCAGCACCAGAGGTATCATTTTTGATAATAATTATAATTATGGATGGCCAAAGGTGAGGCAATCGTGAGTTTTTGGTGGGTGGGGATGGCACCAAAAGAATAATGATTTTGGCATATCAGCTTTATGGATAACCATTTAGCAAAGTTTACTGCGTATAATCAACAGCTGTTTATTTTGTTGTCTGTTGAAATTGGAAGTGTTAAACTGGACATTCACATTTTTTCATTCCAGGTTGAACTCTCAGCGCCTACTTCTCGCTAAGTTTTCATGAACAATAAACTATATTAGAAATATTTTGCATATTTATCAGGCGGGATGAGTTCATGATAGCTTTCATTACATTTTCTCCTGTCATTACAGAACAAGAAGGTCGCAAGTTATTGCTCCCTTTTCATTCACTATAATGAGCAAACACTTTCATTCAATGAATGTTTAGTACATGAGATGGTGTTCTGTCTATACAGGATTGACAGTATAATGTAAACCCAAAATAAATTATTTATTGTAATCATTATTCCATTAATGTGAAGTACTGAAAATTATTTCCTGGCATTGGCAGGGAAAGCAATAATCTGTAGAATGTTCAGTTAGGGTTTTTCAAAGTGGGGCACGACCCATGGATGGGTTACAGATGGGTGTGGGGAGGGTCACAGAACGATCGGTTATGCCGTTCCCGCGGTGGTCCCAATCGAGGGAAAAGCAGACAACCGACGCGACCAGCTTCTACATCAGAACAGCGGCGGTTACCACCTTTTAAATGAAAATAAATGAGGCTGTGCGGAATCTTCTGGCCAGAAGCAGTAGCAGAAAGCAGGTCATCCCCCCCCCCGACAGGCATACTTGACGTCAAGCGCCCTCCAGATATGTGCCTTTGGCGCCAAATCGTAGAGCAGTGTTGCTTCCATTTTACAGCTGCTGGCAAGCAAGGCAAGTGAACTGTGAAGATTAATTATTTTCTTAAAAATAAGTGACGGCCAGGCAGTTTACTTGTTGGACAGGATCTCACAACAGAATCTGCTGGAGAGCTGCTCAGGAGAATCCAGGGCAGGACAAAGGGCAGCCCGGTAGCATAGTGGTTAGCACAGTTGCTTCAAGCTCCAGGGTCCCAGGTTGGATTCCTGGCTGGGTCACTGTCTGTGCAGAGTCTGCATGTTCTCCCCGTGTCTGCGTGGGTTTCCTCCAGGTGCTCCGGTTTCCTCCCTTAATCCATAGATGTGCGGGTTAAGTGGATTGGCCATGCTAAATTTCCCTTAGTGTCCCAAAAAAAATGTTAAGTGAGGGTTACTGGGATAGGGTAGACACATGGGTTTCAGTAGGGTGCTCTTTGTAAGGGCTGGTGCAGACTCGATGGGCCGAATGGCCTCCTTCTGCACTGTAAATTCTATAATTCTATGAAAGCAGTGCTAATGTTAGCTCCGTACAGAACTCCAGGACCTCTGCTTAACAGCCTACAAAGAAAAACGTAACTTGGTAACAGAGTAGTACAAAGGTAATTTCTTAACGTATGGTTTGTCAATTGTGCCAATAACAAAATGCATGTTTTACTCAGCACTGGATACTCCTGAGAGTAATTGTGTAAAATATGGATGCAAAGCCCATGTGCATTAAAAGCAGGGAAGCACTGGAAAATGAGAGGAGAAATTTCAGACTTTAATAGAGAAGTGATGGGTGAAAAGTTCCTCTGGATTGTGACACCAGAGTAAGGTATTAACTTTGATCTGACTCCAAATTAAAAGACTATGCTGCTGTAACTGACAAGTGATACCATATTAAAACAGGCTATAAGCCCATTAGGCTGTCAGCATTCTGGTGTAGCATCTCCCAGGAGTATCCAGTGTTGAGTGAAACATACAGCTTGTTGGTGCCCCAAGAGAGAACAGGAATCTGTTTAGTGACAAAGACGGAAGACCTCCTTGGGAAGTAAGCCACAGAAAGTGCAATATTTTCATTTGCACAGTTAAAGGGGCACCCAGAACTTAGTGGCTTCACCTGATAGTCATTGCATCTCAAGAATACATATTGGATTGTAGAATTGATGAATGTAGACAAAAGTGAAGGAGGCACGTGTTCACCAGAATTGGCATTTATAACGGGGCAAAGGGCATCCAATCATTGACCATGAGCAACTGACTGGCCATAACCATGTCACATTAGACACTGGAGCACAGAACTACATTGGTCATTCATCTTATTTACAATTTATCATCCCATGTCACATTTCTGGGATGCCACCTTGGTCATCTCAATGTATGTGTTAGCATCTCAGGGAGATGGCTGCAATAGGTATCATGCAAGTAAGGCAGGAAAAACTACCCAGGCCCTTACAGTTGCCATAAATTTCATATTCTGAGCTTCACATTATTGACCCTTTAATTATTAATGTCTTCAATGTTCCATTTCAGAGAGAAGGCAAAAGCAGAAATGGATCCAGGACTCAAAGTTTCCTTGGTTAGGGTCCGAATGCGTTTGAGTAGGGAAAGAAGGAAGAGGTGATGAAGAGCAGGGCTCCAGCCGGCAGCGCCACCTGAGGGACATGGCCCAGTTTGAGCATAAACGGGAAAGTCAGGAAGAGGTATCCAGACAATGGAGGCAAATTGCCTGACTTAGGACATACCGTAGAAGAGTCTCTTATTTTCAAATGATTGAGTGGCAATGCCGGGCCAGTCTGTGCCTGTCCTGAGCTCTGGTACATCACATATGCCACATTCTTCATGAGACCTGATGCCATGTGGAGTTGTTGGGGCTCCCCCTGCTGGTGGCTTTGAAGGTTACCGCAGCGCTCAATTGCCTTGCCTCTGGTTCTTTCCCGTAATGAACAGGGAGGTCTGTGCAGCATCTCTCAGTTCCCAACACATGGATGCATAAAGGAGGTCAAAGATTCCTTTTACAGGAAGGCAGTCTTTATCTGGACGGAGATAGTCAGGCTGAAAAATTCACCAGCATTGTTGCCATCTCAGACTTCCCAAGGACGCAAGCTGCAATTGACTGCACCCATATGGCTATTGGGCTCCATGGCAGCAGCGTCAAATGTTTATAAACTGCAAAGACTACCATTTCATAAATGTACAACTGATGTATAATCATCAGAAGCACATAATGCACATCTGTGCTGGGTAACCCGGGAGTTGCTATAACCCCTACATCCTGAGGATTTTCGAAGTACCTGCACATATTCAAGGATGGCTCCTTAGGAATAAGAGGTAGCTTCTGAAACAAAGGTCAACAACACTGGTGAATGACCCTCAGGGTTATTCTGAGGAGTGGAAAAATATTGTTCACAGCTCCACATGCTTCATTATAGAGTAGACCATAGTGCTTCTGAAGATGCACTTCGGATGCTTAGACCACTCAGGTGGCTCATTGCAATACACTCCCAATAGGATTTCCTGGCATGGCAGAGTTTTGCACCCTTCACATTCTGGCAATACAAAGTGATGATCCCTGCCACAGGATGAAATGGAGAAGGAGGAGAGCTCATCAGAGGATAAAGATGGTGACTGCTGAGGGTCAGTATGAATGCAATGACACCATTGAGGAAACAAGACATGGGAGATGTGCCCATGACACTTTAATTGCTGACAAATTCCCAGAAAAGTACAATTAAGGGAGGGCATATGGCCACACCTCCCATCAATGCCTTTCCCTTTCATCTCAGAGGATGTACAACCATTTGGAGCAAGAAAGAGTGCAGCATTCACACTTGCGTGTTCTGAGAGACCACTGAGCAATGAGAGCAATGCAAGAGAGGACTGAAGCTTTCTCTATCATATAACGGATCAAACAGTGCTGCCACTGAGATGAGGACATGCCGAGGGATTGTCCCCTCCCGTGCATGTCTTGTCTTCTGCCACTACCACTGAGGAGACACAAACGCCGCTACAATATTAATGCTAATGAGCTGCCCTCAATCAATGGTGTTCATTGAGGATGAAAGGTTTGAAACACTTACATTACATGCTTCAAATAAAGACTTAAACAAACCTGATATCATACAAGGGTGCAGAGATTCATTCAAGTAAGGTTGATATCACAGAAATGTTCATCAGCCATGATCATAATGATTGGCATAGCAGGCTCCAAGGGCCGAATGGCCTCCTCCTGCTTCTATTTTCGATGTATGTTTCTATGTATCCCAGAAAATTGTGTTGCAAGTAGTTAACAAGTTCTATTCATTTTCCATTTTGTACCATTGCACAATGAATTACCATGCCGCAGGGGTCGGTCCTCGGACCTCAACTGTTTACAATCTATATAAATGATCTGCAAGCCGGGACAGAGAGTGACCTAGCACATTTTGTGGATGACACTAAAATAGGTGAGAAAGCAGCACTGAGGATGAGATAAACATTTTACAGATGGATATAGATAGGCTAGGAGGTTGAGCCAAAATTTGGCAGATGGAGTTTAATGTGTATAAGTGAGGAGGTTATCCATTTTGGCTTGAAAAATAGGAAGACAAGTTATTACCTAAATGGAAAGCAGATTCAAAATGCATCTGGGCAGAGGGATCTGGGTGTATTTGTCCTTGCATCACAGAAAGTCGGTATGCAGATACAGCGTGCAATTAAAAAGGCAAATGGAATGTTAGCGTTTATTGCAAATGGACTGGAGTATAAAAGTAGAGAAGTGTTGCTGCAATTGTATAGGGTGTTGGTAGACCATATCTGAAGTACTGTGTTGATTTTTGGTCTCCTTATTTGAGGAAGGATATGGTTGCATTGGAGGCAGTTCCGAGGAGGTTCACAAGATTGATTCCAGGTGAAAGGGTTGACGCATGAGGAGAGACTAAACAATTTGGGCTTATACTCGCTGGAGTTTAGAAGGAGGGAGGGGATCTGATCGCAGTATGTAAAATACTAAAAGGGATTTGTTGTGTTTGGTCCTTTGTACCTTACGAAGGAATCCATCAAACACTTTGACTTGTCCAAACCAGAATCTTTTATTGAGTCTCGTGTGGTAAGATAGCAATATGATATAGAGCACGTTATCATGGAGTCTGCTAACTACACCTCTGAAACTTGCACTGACCATTCACTTGTATGTCTTATTACCCTCTCAATCTTTTTCTGAAGATAGTCAGGTGTGTCTCCCCTTATGTGACCTTGGTCTAGAGAACGCATGGTGTGCCTGTACTGCCACCTGCTGGTTGGAGGCTGCACAACATCCATTTTTGATATAGCCCAGAGGCATATCACCACATTCCCGCTTCTTCACAAAACATTAAGATAATTTCACAGGCATCATTAAACATTAAATTTTATGCATTCATTATATGTGGCTTATAAAGGGAATGTGTTATCCTAAGGTGTCCATAAACATGCTGTGCCTGACAAATGTCCATTTTTTTGCACAGATCTAATTTTGTCTCCCGCAAAGGATCACCTCTGGAATCTTTCGAGTTGTTGCCCACCTCATCAGAGACTGGTTTACTTGCCGGAGTGGTGTTTCTCTTGCTCTTCACTCTATGCCTTTGAAAGGGCTATGTCCATGACTGCCATACTTGTGTTACCAGTCGCTTTCTCTTTCACTTTCTTGCACGATGTTGCTTGCTACTTGTCACTGCCCAATATCTTTAATCTTCAGCACTCGTAGTACCATGTTATGTTTGGTCCTTTGTATCTTATGAAGGAATCGACCAAACACTTTGACTTGTCCAAACCAGAATCTTTTATTGAGTCTCATGTGGTAAGATAGCAATCTGATACAGAGCACGCTATCATGGAGTCTGCTACCTACTCCTCTGGAACTTGCACCTCACACTGAGCATTCACATGTACGTCTTATTACCCTTTCAATCTTCTTCTGATGTATCTCCCCTTATATGGGAGTCACAGGTCACATGACCTTGGTCTGGTGATTGTATGGTGTGTCTGTACCGCCACCTGCAGGTTGGAGGTCACATACCATCCATCTATGATATAGTCCATAGGCATATCACCACGGGATTGATAAAGTAAACGTAGACCAAATGTTCCCCCTTGTGGGGCAATCTAGATATAGGCTCGGTCACAGATATACGCTGAGAGGTGGTAGATTTAGAACTGAGATGAGGAGCAACTACTTCTCGCAGAGGGTGGTGAATTTGTAGAACTTCGTGCCCCAGAGTACGGTTGAATCGGAGTTAATAAATGGTTTCAAGAAGAAGATAGATATATTTCTGATTAGAACCGGGTTAAAGGCATATGTGGTTCAGTTGGGGAGGTTGATTTGAGATCAGAAAAAGACCAGCCCAAGTCGTATTCAATGGCGGAGCAGGCTCGAGGGGCTGAATTGCCTACTTCTGCTCCTAATTCATATGTTCCTGAATTGAACTCATTGATATGACTTTGTAGCCATAACTGAGACATGACTGCAAATCAGGACTGGGAACGAGGAATTAGGAAAGCTAGTGAAGGTGGAAGTACAGGAGGAATAATCTTTTTAGTGCTTAAGGATGAAATCACTTCAGTGATAAGAGAGGATGTAACATGTGGACTGTTAAAATATTATGGGTAGAACTAAGAAAAAGAAAAAGATTTGAAACTCGAGTGAGATTTGTGTATAGGCATCAGAAGCAACCGTGAAGTGGGAGATTGTAGAAATGCAGGAATTAAAATGATTAAAAATAAGATAAAATGACAGAACATCAGTGAGAAGTGTTAAAAAAAAAGTAATGTGCTACATAACCAGTTTATACCCATAAGGGGAAAGAAAGGTACTTGCCAAAATGACAACTATGGCACATAAAGAGGGAAGAAGCAACATAAAGCGAAAAAAAAGTAAACTAATTAAAAAGAACATAAATCCTGGCAAACAGGAAAGATGCAGTGAACAGCAACTGGTGACAAAACTGCCAGTTAGAGCTACAAAAAACGAGTATGAAATGAAACTTGCAAGTGATATTAAAATCAACGTAAAGAAAATACAATTATATTAGGGAACAGGGGCTGGTCAGGAGCAATTTGGCCTCCTTAATGTATGAAAATTGATATTGTCAATGAAATTAGGAAACAGCTGGCATGCTGAATAATTACTTTTCATCAGTATTTACAGTAAAATAGGTCAGCATGCCGGAAATCGCAAGGAAATTAATACTGAATAATTTATCGTTGCTTATTTACTCTTGAGTTCTCTGCATCAAGACAAGGTGCATTGATGAGGTAAATAGCTTCCATCACTTCAATCTGTACATATAAATAATGCAAGATTGTAATTTCTTTAATAATATGGCTTTTTCACTAACCATATTTAGCCAGTGACACAATCAGCTCCTCCATACAAATGAAACTACTCAGTCTGACGTGGTATTTGCAAATTAGATCTGTGTTTTATTTTTAGAGCCGGCCACTGAGATACTGATGTTCTAAATTGTGGTTTCAATTGTCTTCCTCACGGACATCTGAGGACATGCGCCAAAACTGGAAATGCTGTCCTGCACAATACTAAAGCAATGCTTGACATAGCCATACACAGATAATCATACTTTTCAGCCGTCACCCCAGGCTCCTCCATCACATCGTTGACTATCCCCACCCAATAATCCAAAGATAATCTCAGTCCGGTGTCCATCTTCGATCTTCAGGGGACTCCTTGCACTCACCCCTCCCCGGTGCCCAACTCTCACTTCTGGCACTCCCGGGACTGCAAGAGCTGCCGGCCCATCAGACTGGTGAGATGGGCAGACCTACTGGGTGGAATTTTAATTATGGCTTGCAGTTGCTAATGGCAGAACTGAATGTAGGTGCCAGATCTACCCTCTTGCTTTTTGGCCAGTTGCCACATGATTCCAAATGAAATTTAAAGTGCCGGTGGCATCAGTGGGAGACGTCTGTAAACATGCAGTGGGGCACGTTTTCAAGAGGTGGAAACCCACCATCAGTTGATAATGCAGCAGATATGGTTGAGCTACGAAAGAGCCTCCTGGACAAGCAGTGAGGCTCTGCATCACAACCAGAACTTTGCTGTCAAATGCAATTGTCACGAACATGAGAATTATTGAGAGCACAAAGGTGGCAAGACATTTTTTTAAATGTAAATTTCACTGGTACATATTTCACATTACATTCATTTTACTTTATTCATGTGTGCATCATTGCTTTTGGTGAGACTAGCTTAGGCAGAGAGCTGAATGTACTGGCACACTTCAGAGTTGGCACACGTGATTACTGGGAGTTGGGAACATTTCTTTATTGTGGAGGAAACAATGTTGTGTTTTGCGTTCACCCTTTAGTGAATATTCATATCAGTGTTCAGTGTTGTACTCGCCGCTCTGTGGGACAAGGCTGACCTTGAAGACTCAACCTGTGCTCTGTTATGGGCCAGGGTTTAGAGAACCCCAAAGTGTATCATGGAGTTCACCTGACCTACAACTTTTAATAGATTGTGGTATGGGGAGCACACGGCCCACTCTACAGGTGTGGTACAGCAGAAATGGAAAAGTATTTTTTAAAACAAAACAAATGGCATAACTTTGAATTGGTATATACCATCTGGTGTCACAAAAGCTGAAATCTCCTTCGCCCTTTCGGGTAAAGGTACCTGCCAGTAACCTTTAAGTAAATCCAGTTTGGAAATAGAAGCTGACTGTCCCACTTTCTCAATGCAATCCTCCAAACATGGGATAGGATAAGAGTCCATTCTTGTAACTGCATTAACCTTTCTATAGTCCACACACAACCATTGGGTACCGTCTGGTTTTGGTACCATCACGATGGTGAGCTACACTGGCTGCAACCCACTTCAATTATGCCATTTTTAAGCATACTCTCAATCTCTTTGTTAAACTGTGCCAACTTTAAAGGGTTAAGTCTGTATGGATGTTGTTTGATTGGAACAGCATTTCCCACATCTACATCATTTATAGCCATTTTAGTACTTCCCAATTTATCTCTACAAACTTGCCTACTTGATATCAATAACTCTTTCAGGTCAGTTCGTTTTTCCTCTGGAAGGTAACTCAACAATTTATCCCACTTTTTAAGAACATCCTCGTTTTCCAATTTAATTTGAGGTATGTCAAATTCACAGTCATCTGGATTTGGTTTGTCACTTAGAGTTAGAATTATTTCTCTCCTTCCCTTTCAAAGTACCTTTTAAGCATCTTCACATGACACACTTGGTGAGTTTTCCTTCTATCCGGCGCTTTTACCACATAATTCACCTCACTTAATTTCCTTTCAATCTGATAAGGTCCACGAAAACTTGCTTTTAAAGGTTCACCTACCACTGGTAACAATAATAAAACTTTATCTCCATTGGCAAAACTACGAACTTTGGATTTCTTGTCCGCTACCGGTTTCATCACATTTTGTGCAACTTTTAAAAGTTGTCCAGCCAATTCACCTGCTCTATTTAATTGTTCCCTAAAATTTGGCATGTAATCCAATAATGTAATTTCCGATTTCTCACTCACCAATTTTTCCTTAACCAATTTAAGTGGTCCTCTTTCCTCATGACCAAAAATTAGTTCAAAAGGACTAAATTTGGTTGACTTATTCAGTGCATCCCTAATTGCAAACAGTACGAATGGAATTCCTTTATCCCAAACCTCTGGATAATCTTGACAATAAGCCCACAACATTGTCTTTTATGTCTGATGCCGCCTTTCTAACGCTCCCTGCGATTCTGGATGGTACGCAGTTGATTTCAATTGTTTTATTCCTAAGCTATCCATAACTTCTTTGAATAACCTTGAGGTAAAATTTAATCCTTAATCCGATTGTATTTCTCTGGGTAGTCCATATCGAGTAAAGAATTTAAGTAACTCCTCAACAATCTTTTTAGCTGTACTATTAGGTACTGGAATGGACTCTGGAAACCAAGTAGACACATCCATTATCGTCAAAAGATATTGGGCGCGATTCTCCGCCCCCCACGACGGGTCGGAGAATAGTGGCAGGGCCTTCCCGACATTTTTCCCGACCTCCCGCTATTCTCCCCCCCACGACACGAATCGCTGCTCGCCGTTTTTTTACGGTGAACAGCGATTCTTCCCTATCCGATGGGCCGAGTTCCCAGGCCTTTACGGCCGTTTTCACGAACGCAAACACACCTGCTCTCACCATTCGTGAAAACGGCTGCAAAGTTCCGTTCCCGACAACCATGGCACTGATTGGCATGGCCGCACCACGGCCGTGCCAAGGGTGGCATGGGCCCGCAATCGGTGGGCACCGATCGCGGGCAGCAGGTACGAAACCCGCGCACTCTTTGTTCCTCCGCCGCCCCGCTGGATCAGTCCGCAGGGCGGCTGAGGGGCATGACGGCCCGCGCATCCGCGGGTTTGACACATATGCGTGATGACGTCATCCGCGCATTCGCGGCTGACGTCATCGCGCGCGTCAGCCGCCGTGACCCTAGGCTTAGCGACGGTTGCTAAGCCTGCGATGCCGTGGTTCACGGGGCCACGCTGCTAGCCCCGACCGGGGAGGAGAATCGGGTCCCGGGAGGGGGCGCGGAGGCTGCCGTGAAACACGGCCAGTTTCACGGCAGCCTTTACGACTCTCCGCATTTGATGAGAATCGCACCCACATGTGACTTTACATGGCCTAGTTTATTGCAGTGAAAACATTTGAAACTTTTCATGCCTCTTCCACCCTCCTGGATTTATTTTTTAATCTGAGATACACTCTCCTTATTATCTCCCATCAGATCACCTTTACCTTTATCACTTGAGTACTTTTCATGTCCGCAGCTTCTATCCCTCACAGGCTGAAAATGATGTCGGAAACCAAGCTTTGATTTATGAACTAATTCATAATCATCTGCCATTTCTTCTGCTAACCTTGCAGTTTTAACCCTCTGCTCTTCCACATGAATTCTCACTACATCAGGAATTGAATTTTTAAACTCCTCCAAAAGTATAATTTCTCTGAGAGCTTCATACATTTGGTCTATTTTCAAAGCCCTTATCCACCTATCAAAATAACTCTGTTTGATCCTTTTAAACTCCATGTATGTTTGACCAGGTTCTTTCCTTAAATTTCTAAACCTTTGTCTGTTGGTTTCAGGCACTAGTTCATATGCACTTAAGATGGATTTTTTCACCACCTCATACGTCCCAGACACCTCCTCCGGTCGTGATGCAATCACTTCACTAGCTCTACCTTCCAGCTTTGTTTGAATCAGTAATACACACATTTCCAGTAGCCATTTCATTTGTTTAGCCACGTTCTCGAATGAAATGTAAAAGGTTTCTACCTCCATCTCGTCAAACCTTGGCAATGCTTGGACAGAGATAAATAGATTCCCACCAAGCCTTCAACTTTGACACTCCTTCTCACTATCCTCATCACTATCATCCAACTGTACGTTTCCCTTTACGTCTGCCAATTTTAACTGACTGTCATGTTTCATGGCCATTTTCTGAAGTTCAAACTCTCTCTCGTTATCTTTTTCCCTGATCTGTGTCTCCCTTTCTCTTTCTTTTTGTTCTGCTCGGGGCTATTTTTCCTGTTTTCCTATCTTCTCTCTCTTTTTCCTCACTCTTTCTCTTTTTTTTCCCTCTCTCTCTCTCTTTCTCTTTCTTTTTCCTCTCTCTCTCTTTCATATTTAAGCTTCTTTAATTCTTTCTCATGTTCCATTTGTTTAATTTGCACCTGAATTTTTGCCATTTCTAATGAGCCAAACTGTATCTCAGGCAACGTTAAATGCTTAGCCACCACCATAATGACCTCATCTTTTTGTATTTTGCCAGGTAATGTTAACTGCAATGTTTTTGCCAAATCTAACAGTCCACTTTTAGTCTCTGTCCGTAAGGTACCGCGTGTGACCGTCTCCACCCCCAAAAACTTCAGAGCCTTTGAAAAAGCCATTGTCCAAAACGCATTCCCTACTTAAACTAAAATACCACACCTGAATAGTACCCACAATATCACCCCTTACTGTCTTTAAGTTCACTAAGCCAATCCAATAGATAAGACTTTTATCCCGGACGAGCCCCCAATTTGTTATGGGCCATGGTTTAGAGAACCCCAAAGTGCATCATGGAGTTCACCTGACCCACAACTTTTAATAGATTGTGGTGTGGGGTGTACACGACCCACTTTACAGGTGTGGTACAGCAGAAGTGGAAAAGTATTTTTTCAAGAAAAACAATGTTTCTTCTATGAACTCAAGTTAACCTTTTTAAAACATACAGTGAACACCTTAGCATTATTAATTCAGATACAACCCCCAAAGACTACAACACTAAGTAAACCTTTAATCTTTCATTTTTAACATCCATATGACTTAAAAACAAAACCTTTATCAGAAGCACATCAGGTTAAAGTCACTACTGAAAATATTTATAATTCTGAATTCACCAAATGATCAAGAGATAGTCTTTTGATGGCAGAGAGAACAGCAGTACCCCTGCTTGGTCTGGCTTCAGCTTCAACACTGAAAACGAAACTAAAGCACACCATGCAGCAAACAGCCTAAAACGAAAGTAAAAAGCTGACAGACAGCCCAGCTCCACCCACTCTTTGACATCACTGCAGCAGTAAACACACATTTCTTAAAGGTACTCTCACTCCAGATATTTATATACATACCCATTCATAAACACCCATTTCTTAAAGTTACTCTCACATGACAGTGTTATTATGTTAAAAGTTACAATCTGATGAGGCTTGTCCAGCAGATTGTTGTCCTCCCTTGTTGCTGTAGTTAAACCTCAAGGATTGCCCTGAAATTCCCTGTGGATATTAAGGAAACCCAGGCTAGGATAACGGCACATTTTTATTGGGGAAGGCTGCACCGAAATATGGTTAACTATTGAAACACATGTCAAATGGTCAAATGATTGGGAAAACCCAAGTTTCGATCATGGAAGCTCCATTTGTACCAATACCTGCCTTTTACAAGCCATTTTGCAGGGTTCACATGAATTGTTTTGGACATCTGCCTAAAATGAAATCAAGACATATCTCTTAACCATTACTTATTTGTCCACTCACTTTCCAGAGGCAGTTACACTTGAGAAAGATCACGCGGGATTCTCCGATCGCTGACACCGAATCGCGTTCGGCGATCGGCCGGAGAATCCACGTTTTCGCTGGAATTGTGGGCGGCGCCATTTCTGCAATGCTCCGCCCCCTCAAAACCGGCATACTCGGGGAGTATGCCACACACTGAATGGACGGCTTCAGGACGTCACCTGAGGCCGTCCGCCGATGCTCAGCCCCCGATGAGCCAAGTCCCCGACGGCGTGGGACGCGTGTGCTCACACCGTTCAGGAACCTCGCATGGTGGCTGCAGATTGAGTCCAGCCCCACCATGGTCGGGGGGGGGGGGGGGGGGGGAGAGCTGTTTTGTGGGCAGGGAGGGCTTTTGGAGAGCTGAGCGTACTGATGGGGGGGTGGCCCAGGGGTGGTGAGGCAGTTTGTGGCAGGCCGGGTCCGCATTCTCCGGCCGTATCCGGGGGCTTTACGTTGTGTGTCTGCTAGCTCCCCACCAGACAGAGGCTCGGTGCGGGGGCAACGCCAACTTTACGATCGTAAGACCAGTCCTATCCTGCGGACATAGCCGCAGTCTTGGAGAATTCAGCCCCCCAGCTAAAGCTGCAATTGAGGAATCAGTACAATTTTTTGTAACTAGGGAAGGGTGCCAAAATAAATTCAGTCTAATTAAGGGACAGACATCATGTCACACATGTTTCAGGAAATCATGTGCACTTCAAATCATGTGCTTATTATCCACAGAGAAGGGGACTTTGGAAAGATAACACCAAATCGTAAATAATAAGCCTACTGCTCTGAGTATCCTCAGGATTGGGATAAGGGGATATTGTTCTTGTTGTTCGCAACTAGAGAGACACCAGATGACTTCAGTGCTTTTTTAATTAGCCAATGGGTATGAGATTAGCCATTCCTTTAAATTTATTGAGGAGATTTTTGACACAGGAAGAGAAAACTACCCTCCTGGATTATGTGTTGACATTCTGAGAGATGCCCACAAAAGCTTCCACTGTGGCGAGGGAAGATGTTCCTCGGCAGATGATGAGAACCCAAGTGGGCAGAACTGTTCAAGCCCATAGATTTACTCTCTGGTTCAACTTCAGACTTCTTTCTCTCACTCTGCCTGAATTGTTTCTCTTCTACTGACTGTGCTGAAAGTGACTTCCGCAATGAAAATCTTGTTCTTGGCAGTATTCTAACAAACAATTCAGCTGGCATTCTGCCGGTAGTAGTATGAGATGTGTTACGATAAATAAACAAAATATTTGCCAGTTTGTGATTCAGTGACAACTGACGTTTCTTCCAATTTAGATCTGGCATTTTCTTATTAACAGCCTGCTTAACAATTTGTACTGAGCACTTTGCTGCTCCATTTGAACCAGAATGATACGCTGCAACAATACTGTGTTTTGCCCTGTTCATTGTCATGAAATTTGAAAACCCTTTGAACACAACTGAGGTGCATTATTGGACACAATTTCCTTTATGAACCTATAAGAAGCAAACAAACTACACACCAGAGGTTTGCTAGTTGTGTGACTCATCAGAAATCCCTCAACTAATTTCAAATGGCGTCAAATTCCTATCACAGTGAATATGTGTTGGTTCTTAAAATTCTGTGAGATATATGTGCAGCCTCTGCCACACTCTAGCTGACCATTTGCATGCTGGCAAAGGCAGGCTTCATTCTACTGCGTGACATGCTCTACGCTGTTTCACTGTGTCTTCCATATTCTTATCTGACCCTGTCCATCGAAGTTAGCTTCTTGCTAGACTCTTTATCATGCTCTCCCCTAAGTGTTGATCATGAAGATCACACAGCAACTACAGTCTGTATCTTTCAGGAATTACAACTTTAGTTCCCCACATAACACAACCGTCATCAATTGACAACTCATTTCTTTGCATTAAAAATGGCCTAACTTCTAAATCCAAAGTCTGCATTGGGCATTGCCAGGCTGGCACCACCACCTGGGTGCCACTGCCAGGCTGGCAGGGGCACTACCAATATGCCAGACTGGTATTTCGACCACACCGGGGATCGGGCCCACGGTTCCCTGTTCGTGTGAGGTGTGGTGCAGGGGTCCTCAGGATCCCCTTATGGGTGAGTTAGGACATTGCGGGGTGGGTCCAGGGGTCGTGTTGAGCGTTTGAGAGATCCCAATCTCCCCCTGCACTCAGGACTTCTGGCGAGTGGAGCACTTCAGTGCAAGAAATGTGACTGAGTGTGGCCTCGGGAAGGCATTTCCTGCTTGGCATTGAAAGGAAACAGAGTGCCGTAGGTACCGAGGTCATCTGGGACCCCTCGATTCCCGCCCAGAATTTATTCCTTTCTTTTGGTTAGAGCACGCCCTAAGTGTTGACACACGGACTGAATTGTATGCAATTTGCATTCTCATTGGCAGTATTATTCGGTAAGCGAGTCAGGGCCAGCAGTCTGCTGCCGTGAATTCCAAGCAATTCCGGGCCCAGCAGGCATTTTAACGACTGGGGTCGGAGTTAGCGCCAAAGAGCCTGGCACCGAGGGCTGTTTCAAATGCTCCATTTACCACATACTCACTGCAGCAACCAAGGTGGCTCAGAGAAGACCTGCCTCCTGAGGTTGGGGGTCCAAGGCGGACCCACAGCTCCACGCCACTGAGGAGTAGTGGGATACCCTCTTCCCCAGAGTAGGTCACGGACTCAAACCTGACCTGCTGAACACTGCCTGGGAGGTGGCGGCAGAGCCAATCAGTGGTGCCCGTCTCATCAGTAGGAGAAAGCTGGTGATCCAGGGAGGTGAGGTCACTGGTGAGCCCTCTGCCTTGAGAGGGACAAAGAACCAGGGAGGATTCCAAAGGCTGTAGCGCCGGTATCCTCTGACTGGAGTAAGCACTGTTGATCCTCTGCAATGAGGCAGAACCTCTGAGGAGTACCAACACCTGGTTGGCTCCTGATTGAGCTTGGCCCTTGATGATACAGCTGGGGTATGAGGGCATCCAGAGGGGCGGCCTAGGTGCGCTCCCAGTTAACCAGACTCCTTCTGATAATTTAACGGACACAGACAGCATTCAGCAGTGTGAGCATCTAGGAGCCTGCAAGTAGCACCAAAGGGGTGCGTTTAAAAGACAGACTGCAGCAATGGTGGTCTGCGCCAGGCCACCCCGATCCCAAGGAGGCACCCTAAGTCCATGAGTTTGGCACCAAGTCACTACCTGCTACTGCCCCCCACCCAGGTAGCCAGTTCCAGCAAGCTCAACAGTTTTAAATGTTTTTTTTATTTTTTTGTAGCCTCCTGCTCCCCCTCCACAGCTATGGTGCCCAATCCATGTTTGTAAATACTTGTAGTCTTTCATGCCTGCGAGACTTCCGCCAGAGAAGTGCACAACATCATGGAAGGGCTGAGCACACTGTGTCCAAACCGCTAGTTACATTTCAATGCATGCACACGCCCGTTTTGCATGCCGCCACAGGGCACAAAGCTCGTCATCGCCGCCAGCGAGGGACCGGAGCATGGCACCTGAATCAGCGCTGAACGTGGACTTTGATTTTGGCCGGTCGCCTGATTGTCCGCCCGATCATGGTTCGCATTTCTGGCATCGCGAGGCAGAGAATTTCAATGCTTCACTCTCTATCTGAGCATAATTTCACCCACTGACATTAAGTGTGCATTAGGCAAATCCAAACAGTCTCTCCTCACCATTATCAAAGACATGAAAGATCATTTATCTAGTCCGCATGAAGAGCTATCACATGCTAGTTTAATCTTCTTGGCTGCATCATAATGTTCAAGCATTGTACCATCTGTTATGATACCCTTGGCGAGTGCACAGTCAATTCCAGCTCCACAGATCCCGGAGTCCCAACATAAGTGAATTAATCAATAATTTGTGTATTTTCCTGGAAGCTTCTGAAGTGTTCCACCAATCGCAATCGACAACAGGGGCTGGTCCGGAATTCTAGGAGCTGATTGGCTATTGGCCAAGCCTTTCAAAATGGGTCATCGCTGATGTCAGAACACATCCCTCTATTGTTTTTTTTTCCAAATTAAAGGGGTATGCTCTAACAATTCCCAGTTGTAGGAAGTATAACAGCCAATAGAACAGGAATTAAAAGGGAAACAAGAGTCCAACAAGGATTCACAAGAGGGTTCCTTACACATCTATCAATTTATATATATATACAGACAATTAGGATGCCTTATCACACCCCCTTACCTTTGCACATCGCTCTTCGTATGTGACTGAATCATCACATTCTGATTATGTCGATTTTCCTTTCTCCATAACTTGGCAATCGTATGCATGATTTCTCCAGCTGATGCGGACTTAACTTTAGATGGTATAGCAATTCAAGAGTCATGCTGACTGATGCACCATTGTTAACCACCATGTTTATTGGAGGCTGCATGCAATGCTACTTGATGTTCTGTGAATTTGCAGTGGACATCTTTGTGCTTTGTATTGAATAGGCCTCAACCAACCCTTCATCGACCTCATTGACCTGCGGCTGTTTAACAAAAATTTGCAGCAACTGTTGTTTACTCCAGCCTTTGTTTTCTCTGTTTACAGTCTTTCAACATACCTTGGTAAGATTTTTCTTCTTCTTGAAGCTATAGCACTCTGTTTTCACAAGTAGGCAATTCTGTGTCGGTAACAGGGATTTGTAGTACCACAGTTACCACTAGCTGCCTTTTTTGGGCCTTTGACTTACTCAGCTATGATTTATTTACTGCAACAGCGACTGGCAGTTGTTAACTCTGAAGTCACATTCTGCCATGTCCATGAACAGTGTATGAATGTACACAAAAAGTGCATAAACCCAATGGATCTGTCAAGAGAGCTGTGACAAGCAACTCTCAAGATGAACAGACAAAAGTGTCAACAACTGTCAAACGCAACGTTCAAGCTGTCAATGGTTTAAAACTCCTGCCCTTTAAATCCTGGGGGGGGGGGGGGGGGGGAACTGTGTGGGGTGTTTCAAAAATTGATTATTTGCTTTTTCATTGCGTTGACATAAACATGAGGGTTATCATGCCAGGATTTGTGCTGCAGGACTGATTTCACAACTTTCCATTATCACTATGTGTGCCTTCCATTTCACAGTTTGACTGATAGCTCCAAATGATGATAGACTCTTTAAAGCAGAACTATGGATTCTGATGATTGCTTCATAAGAGATTAAGCACTTGAATAAAATGTTTATTCTTATATGGAATTAAGTGCATGAGCTTTTATGAATGTGTTTTTTTTTAATGCAGTCTACAATAGGCACTTGAAATTTTATTTTGTTTTATCTCAGCATGGCTCCTGAGCTCTTCCCTTTGGGGGGGTACCAAGTGAATTGGCATGGTGGGTGTAAGAACAAAAGGTGAAGGGCATGAATTGCCAACAATATGGCATCAAGTTGGCATGAGGCTATACAGGGCCATGGAGAGGAGAGGGCCATAGGTTGACATGGAGGGTTTGAGGGTGTATGGGGGTGGATGGAGGGGCATGGCTTATGAGACATTATGGGGGTAGGGAGAGGATATGAGATAGTATTGGATCACATACCTAAGGGGATATAAGGTGAGGGGGCAGGGTGGTTGTTATTTTTATTTCAATGCCTTTTAAAATATCTTTAAAGAAGTGTTGGTGCTCCGAACCAGGCATTCACCACAACTGGCAGACTCTGCATGGATTCCGGGCTCGCCCAGCCTAACTCCCAGAGAATCCGGCAGCCTATAATTAAAATCCCAACCTCTGGAGCACTTTCTACTGGATTGTGTTTACGTAACTAGGAAATGGGTCTGGGCAGAGGGATCTGAGTGTCTTTGTTCATGAATCGCAGAAAGTCGTTATGCAGGTTTGAAATGTAATTAAAAAGGCAAATGGAATGTTCGCGTTTATTGCAAAAGAACTGGAGTATAAAAGTAGAGAAGTGTTGTTGCAATTGTATAGGGTGGTGGTGAGACCACATCTGGAGTATTGTGTCCAGTTTTGGTCTCCTTATTTGAGGAAGGACGTGGTAGCATTGGAGGCAGTTCAGAGGAAATGAAAATGAAATGAAAATTGCTTATTGTCACGAGTAGGCTTCAATGAACTTACTGTGAAAAGCCCCTAGTCGCCACATTCCGGCGCCTGTCCGGGGAGGTTGGCACGGGAATTGAACCGTGCTGCTGGCCTGCTTTAAAAGCCAGCGATTTAGCCCAGTGAGCTAAAGCAGCCCCTGTTCACCAGGAGGTTCACCAGATTGATTCCGGGGATGGAAATCATAGAATTTACAGTGCAGAAGGAGGCCATTCGGCCCATCGAGTCTGCACCGGTTCTTGGGAAAGAGCACCCGACCCAAGGTCCACACCTCCACCCTATCCCCATAACCCAGTAACCCCACCCAACACTAAGGGCAATTTTGGACACTAAGGGCAATTTAGTATGGCCAATCCACCTAACCTGCACATCTTTGGGTGTGAAAAGGTTGACGTATGAGGACAGATTAAACAGTTTGGGCGTATACTCACTGGAGTTTAGAAGAATGAGAGGGGATCTGATCGAGGTACATAAAATACCAGAAAGGATTGATAAAGAAAACATAGACAAAATATTTCCCCTTGTTAGGCAATCTAGAACAAGAGGTCAAAGATATAGGTTGAGAGTTGGTAGATTTAAAACTGATATGATAAGGGACTACTTCTCGCAGAAGGTGGTGAATTTGTGGAACTCGCTGCCCTGTCTGAATCATTAAATGGTTTCAAGAAGGAGATGGATATATTTCTGATTTTAGAAGTGGGTTAAAAGGATATACGGTAGATTTGAGACAATGAGGAGATCAGCCATGATCTGATTGAATGGTGGAGCAGGCTTGATGATTTGAATTGCCCTCTTCTGCTCCTAATTCCTATCAATCCGCCTCTGCTGGACTGCAACAACTTTGGGCTTCAGAGACAGCTGTGCTGTCTGAATTTTCTGTCTTGAGCTGAAAGGTGGGGCGAGACAGGCACTGAAGAAATTTGGCGTCGGCAAGTGAAAATGGAATGTCATGAAAAATGCATGAAAAAGTTGCATTACGTTATTTAAAGGGCCAGACACCTTGAAGGTAAGTGAATTTTTTGAAATTCTATTGTGACATGTCTGAAAATACTCTGGAGTCTTTTTGGAGGTGTTTTTGGTATTTTCCTGCATTTATCAGTGATTGTTGCTGCATTCTCACACAAAGGTGCAACTCATATTGGGGCAGCAGTGGCTGTACTTTGGTCTGCAGCGTAACAGGGAGATGGAGCAGTGGATGTAGAAACAGCAAGCTCTGTGTCATCCCGCTGCCAGGTTGTAGCCAGGTTCCGCCATGCTCCTTGAAAGTGAGAGGATGCTGTTTGGCAGACGATTCTTGTCCTTGTCCTTTGTCCCACCAATTCTGCTCTGGTCTCTTCTGTTGCGTGCCACTTTGTATTGCAAAGAAAAGGGTCAGAATGTCGGTTGTTGTGTATCCCAGTGTTTGGGTGATGTGCCTGGCATAAATGAATAGCTGGAGGTATATGGAAGCAGCAAGATGCGTATGTGAAGATGTGTGAAATTAATCTGAATGTTACAGATGTGTGTGTTGACTACCAGAGTGTGGGTGAGTGATGGGGGTGTGATATATTGAGCATCATGTGTGGGGTGTAGGAGATGTTCAGATGCATTCATTGAGGTTGACCACTCACGTGATGTAATTAGATTTCTTGTGGCACTGCTGCACTGTCCTTGGATCTGGGAATTAACCTGCTGACCACCTTTTCCCAATCCCTTCTGGGAATGGTCTGAGTATTTCCTGGCCCTCCCCCACTGTGGGGCCATGGCATCTACACCACCTGCAGAGTAATGCTCCAATGCTGCAACCACCAATACAGACTGCTTTGGTGTTCATTTTGCAATAATTTACATTGCAGTCAGTTTTTTGGGCAGCTTCCCTTTAAGATACAACCTGCCCTTAAGATGAGCAGGCTGCTTGTCCTGCATGGTCTGCAAACAAACAGTCATGGCCTCCTGCTGTGTGCAGAGTTTGCTGGTAGCATTTAGAGCAGAGAACAGTGCTTAAGCTGTGCCAGCTGGTGCCACAAATATTCAGATGAGGCAGGTGCACAAATCACGACCCTGTCATCCAAAATATGGGGCTATACAATTTCTAGTTTCATGGATATAAAATAATTGGGAAAAGAACTAAAGGGGAAATGTGGTGAATTTTTTGGAACACGTTACCTGTGGACACTTTGTTATAACATGCGTCATGTGAGAGTACCTTTAAGAAATGGGTGTTTATTAGTGATGTCAGAGTGTGGGTGGAGCTGGGCTGAATATCAGCTTTTTACTTTTGTTTTAGGCTGTTTGCTGCAGGGTCTGTTTTAGTTTCGTTTTCAGTGTTGGAGCTGAAGCCAGACCAAGCAAGGGTACTCCTGTTCTCTCTGCCATCAAAAGACTATCTCTTGAATATTTAGTGAATTCAGAATTATAAAGGTTTTCAGTCGTGAATGTAAACCTGATGTGCTTCTGTTAAAAGGTGTTTCTTCTGTCGTCTGGATGTTGTTTGGAAAGTTATCATGGATTACTTAGTGTTGTATTCTTTGGGGGTTGTATTTGAATTGATGGTTGCTAAGATGTTCACTGTATGTTTCATAGAGTGCATAGAATAAACATTGTTTTGCTTTAAAATTACTTTTCCATTTCCACTGTACCACACCTGTAGAGTGGGCCGTGGGCCCCCCATACCACAATCTATTAAAGGTTGTGGGTCAGGTGAACTCCATGATACACTAAGGGTTCTCTAAGCCCTGGCCCAAACACATGCATTTATTTTTCCTTTAAATTTTCCTTTGATTTTGAGCAATCAAAGTGACAAAAATATGTTGAATGGGAAAAATGTCAAAGGAACGTTTTTATGGAGTAAACTTATCATAGTCCATGCACTCAAAATTCTGTTGCTGTGGCAACAGTCGTCTTTTTAAGTTAAGAGTTACAATGTCTAATAAAGAAGTTGCCATCATCATATAGGATTTAAAGGTTATCGAGATTGGAGTCTAATCATCTCCATAGCATCTTTGAAGCCATTGACTCAAGATTACGAAAATGGAACAAATGCTGAAGTTGTAAGTTTGAACTATGATAAGCATTCAACTTACTGGTCGAAAGTGCAAATCTATTTCAAAAACATATTTTGGGATTTTCTAATTTTATACCACAGGGTTAGGTCTTGGAAATTCTTCTAATTAGAAATAGCTCTAATTTTGAACACCCAGTGTCAACATTCAAAATAACCAGAGCAGCTCCCCTTCAACTGCACTTTCCTTACATCACCTCCTATCAATAGTATGACATACCATTCGAATCAGCATCATGTTGCTTCTCCAAGTAAAATTATGACTTCATTGATTGGTACAGTGCTGATTGTAGATGGGAAATCAGACCTAGAGTTTGGTTGTTAAACTTAATCAAGGTAAGGAACGTACCTTAATGTGAAGACAGGAGTGTTCCTCCTTTGATATTGATTTGATTGATTTATTGTCATATGAACCGAAGTACAGTGAAAAGTATTTTTCTGCAGGCGAGGGAACATACACAATACGTACATAGTAGACAACAAAAGAATAATCAACAGAGAACATTGGCAGATGGCACATCAATAAACAATGATTGGTTACGGTGCGGAACAAGGGGCCAAACAAAGCAAATACATGAGCAAGAGCTCATAGTGTCCTTACAGGGAATAGTGTTCTTACAGGGAACAGATCAGTCTGAGGGGGAGTTGTTGAGGAGTCTTGTAGCTGTGGGGAAGAAGCTGTTCCTATGTCTAGATGTGCGGGTCTTCAGACTTCTGTACCTTCTGCCTGATGGAAGGTTCTGGAAGAAGGCAATGCCTGGGTGGAAGGGGTCTCTGATAATGCTGTCTGCTTTCCTGAGGCAGCAGGAGGTGTATACAGAATCAATGTATAGAATCAATACAGAATCTCCTGACTCCTGACACAGGAACTCATTATTGCCAATCCCTCTATCAAGCCCCAAACTCCCTCAGCCATGCATCAACTCCTCACCACACCGTCACCACCGGGCTGTTGTATACTTTACCATTAAGATGCAGGTAATGTAATCTGTGCCATCCAGCTCTCAAACTTCTGAGCCTTGCTGTTTAGCAGTACTTGGATGGAATTTAGCCATATTTGGAGAGGGTCAAGTACTTTGATGGCAATGGCCAGCAGTTCTTTTCAGTTCAGAGGCAGAGGTCCAGGACTTTGAACATATTGTCCCAGGAAACATTTTCTTTTAACTGGAAATATCCAAAATTCTTTCATTAATGTTCTTCAGATTTATTGGTGGTATGATGCATTTCCAAATGTCTACTTCAGGTTTTCATGAGTTCAAGCACATGTAAGCCTAAGGTGATTAATTATTTTAGTCAATGTTTGTCTGTGACAATTGAACAAACAGAATACATTCAATCATTATAATATGATTAGAGGAAGTCAATGGGTGGTGTGAAACAAAGCATGACTTTGATGTCTATTTGGGGCTTCCGTTTCAGCAGTGACAATTGCATGTTCTATTGTGTGTAACTGAGTAAGATCACAAAATATAGTTGCTATGGATCTGAATAAATAACAGGATTTATGATACATTCTCATTGATATAGAATGCACCTTCATATTACAATTGTCAGAGATTATTAAGAATTGCAGAGGTTGAGAGGTAACACAGTAAACATCATCTAACATCTCTAAGATATTCTTATCCGTTGTGTATAATGGAAAGCACACAAATACGTTTGTAAGATCTTTAAGTGAGCTACCAGTAGTTCACTGTTTATGGAATGAATACATCAATATGTATTAGCATTGTCAATTTCATAGCACTCTCTAAACTTTGAAATGCTAACATCGCGAACTACAGAAATTGCATTGCTACACAGCATGCAGCAAAACCCCTGGAAAAGCAGAATCATGTCAAGCTAATGTATTACAACCCCACAGTTTACAAAGCACATTTTCTTCAAAATTCTGGGACAGGTCGTATGAGGTCCAATTTTAACTTCATTTATGGAGGTCAGAGTAAATTAGATGCTGTATGTTGCAAGAGAAAAAAGGGTCAAGGACTTCTAACTCCTAAGTTTCTGTAACATGGTGGCTGGGATTTTCTGCTCCTGATCACATCAGTTGGGTTCTACAATGTGAGCGGAAAATCATGTGAGAACAGCCATGTCACATCTCACGTTGATGTGAATGCTTGACACGATTGCCTCCTTGCCTGTCAGTGACAAGGCACGTTTCCTGATGTTCAAAAGCAGGAATATGATTTGATGAATTAGCATATTGTTGTTAGGTCTCTACACCTGAAGCAACCCCCCCTGATCAGGAAAACCATCCACATCGGCATGTGGATAGAACAGCGTAACACCTGAATGGTCTCCCGAGGCACATACCTGGCAAGACGACCTCCCAGGTGAATTTAGATGAGCACATCACTCAGGTGGGAGAGGGCCATGCCTGGGCAGTGCCAGGGAGTAGTGCTGGGGAGCTTGATCTATTGGGGGGAGGGATCTGTGGGGGGCAGAGGTGTTCTGTGGGGATAGGAGATGTTCCCTGGGAGGGTGGGGGGGGGGGGGGGGGGGGGGGTGGCATCTATTTATGTTTGTGAAATGGCGCCATGATCTTTTACAAGCTAAGTTGCTGGCAGGGTGGGCTCAATCAGAGACTGCCCCGCCAGAGATACATCATGGGACCGGCCTCTTGAATTTTTTTTTCTAAATGTCAGACTATGTCAGAGAAAGTCGCTGTTGCTATCGACAGCTTGATGCCTCTCTTCCTGCCTATTGGCCTTTGTGAATTTCCGGGAATGTTCGGTCAGATGTCTTTCTACTTCCACACAATGGGAAATCGATTGCTTGTGTCTAGAAATCAGATGCCTCGTTTTGCATGCAAGAGAAATCAAGGATTCAAGTTTTCCTAAGAAATATTTCAGAAGCAAATCCATTAGATTTGTCACTCCAACTTCGAACCTTTGATTGTTTCACTTGACCTGTACTCCCGCTACCTTTTCTTTATCAATTCTATCCATTCCCAGTTCTGGAGCTCCACCTCTTATAATCTTAACAAATGCGCTCCAAATTACAAGGTGCAGATTTATAGGTAATTTCAATCATGCTATTGTGCAACATTCAATTTTGAATGTTTTTTTGCTAAATATTATTACTTTCCTTCCCCAACTACACACGACACTCTCAAGCTACTGACCAGGATCCCACGATTGTTAATTTTTCCAAATCCTAACTGTACCAACATTCCATCTTAAAAATCCAGCATCACTCTCTTAAACAGTGGATCCTGCATTGGCCCAAAAATAATGAGACTCTGGGGCGAAATTCTCCAACCCCACGCAGGGTCGGAGAATCGGCCGGCGGCGCCGATATTGCAGCTCCCGCTATGTTAAAGATTCACCCACCCGCCATAAAACGGCGTTCTTCAAATCCCGCCGGCCGCCTCGGAAAATGACTGGCGCCGGCGGGATGCCATTTTTTTTTAAGCTTTTTTATTCACCGGCCCGGACGGGCCGAAGTCCCGCCGACGTGGCCACGGGTCACGTTGGCGAAAATCAAAGTAGGTTTATAACGGCGTCAACCATTGATGATGGTTGACGCCGTTCAGTCACACCTACATCGAGTGCGGGGGGGTTGGGGGGGTAGGAGTGGGGGTAGAGGTAGGGGGTGTGGGGGTAGGGGGGTGGGGGTAGAGGTAGGGGGGTGGAGGTAGGGGTAGGGGGTGGGGGTAGAGGTGGGGGGGTGGGGGTAGGGGGCAGCGGCGTGCAGAGGGGGGGGCAGCGGTGCGTTGGCCCCGGGCATCCATTGGATGGGGGCATCAGCAGATCTTCCTCAAGGCTCCCCTTCCTCCCAGCTGCCTTGTCTTTGTTTGAGAGAGAGAGGGAGATTGTGGGGACAGACAGAGAGAGAGAGACAGAGAGAGGGAGTCCCGTCCGTCCTCTGGCTGAGAGCAGGGCTTTGGTGAGTATATTGCAATCTGCCTAAACCCAGGAATATTGCCTGGTTAGAATGCAGAGGGAAATGCTGGGATCCCGGGGTGGAGATGTGTCTGGATTTGTCTATTTCTGCTTCAGCCTCTACGATTTCAGGTCAGTTTCACAACAACAGGAAAAACGCGCGGAGAGAGAGGGAAAAACTTTAGGCAAAGTTTCTGGGTTCTGCCTTTATAATTCACAGCGCAGAAAGGTATATATTATCAATTGGTCTGTCTTGCCTTTTAATGCCTTCAATAAAGATTTTATTGAAGCCTTCCTGTATTCGTAAATGTCTGAGCTCAAATGTAATATTTTGCCAAGGGGTTGTGATTCTGCTAAAGATAGACACTGTAGTCAGAATAAGAATAGTGCAGACAATTTCTCACCATTCATCAGGAGCATTTAAGGGAGTCAAATAATATAATGCTCCTCTTTATGTCTAACCAATCCTACTCATTCCCAGCTCTCAAGCTCTGCACACCAATAACGTCAATGCATGTACTCCAAGTTAAGAAATACAAATTTTCCGATAATTTTAATCATTTCAAAAAGCCTTTTACAGGAAAAATTTATTTGCTACAGTTTAAATATTGCGTATGTTTGTGAGTGAAAGAGCGGGACATCCTAGTTTGTACTAATTATATACCTCATTATAAATAGTAAACAGAAGACTAATTATTCAATTATCACCAAGCATCTTACTCATAGTTAGAAAATATAAACATACTAATTAGTGGGAGCTGTGAGACAAAGGAAGTGAGAAAGAAAAGTTCACACACGCAATTTCCTTCTTCACCTGGATTTGAATTCTTTAAGAAAAAGTTTTTTTAAGAACAGACTGTCTCTAATCACTCCTGATCACTCTAATCACGTCTTTTATACTGGCTAGAAATTATAATTGTTTTAATTATAATTATTTTAATAATTAATCTCTGTGCTAAGAGATATATGCAAGGGATATAGTTTCAGGGATAAATCACTGTTTTCAGGGATCTCTCCTACTTTTATAAACCCGTGGTGTGAGAAACTGAATGACCCATTTCTCCATATCATTTTTAAAAAAATTCTTTTGATGTGGGCGACACTGGCTGGACCAGCATTTGTTGGACATCCCTAATTGCCCTTGAACTGAGTGGTTTGCTAGGGCATTTCAGTGGGGGGCAGTTAAAAGTCAACTGTATCACTGTATAGTCTGGAGTCACATGTAAGTCAGACCAGGGGCTGGATTCTCCCCTCCCCGGCGCACAGAGGGTCCCGGCGTAGGGGAGTGGCGCCAACCACTCAGGGGTCGGACCTCCCCAAAGGTGGGGAATTCTCCCCACCTTTGGGGGCCAGCCCCGTGCCGGAGCAGTTGGCACCAGAAGACTGGAGCAAAGAACCGGCGCCCCCGGCAGCGGGGCTGGCCGAAAGGCTTTCGCCGGTCGGCGCATGCGCCGCCAGTGACGTCAGCGGCCAGCTGCCGCCACCACCGGCGCATGCGCGATGTGCGTTTCTCTTCCGCTTCCGCCATGGCGGAGGCCGTGGCGGCCGCGGAAGGAGAAAGAGTGCACCCAGGGCACTGGCCCGGAGAATTTCACCCCAGGTTAGGAAGGCAAATTTCCTTCCCAGAATGACATTATTGAACCATATATATTTTTATGAAAATTGCCGATGGTTAAATGGATCGGGCCCCGATCACGGGCCAGGCCACAGTGGGGGCACCCCCCGGGGTTCGTTCGCCCCCCGCCCCCCAGGACCCCGGGGCCCGCTCGCGCCGTTGATCCCGCCGTTACCGAGGTGGTTCAAACCTCGGCGGCGGAGAGGCCTCCCAGCGGCGGAACTTCGGCCCATCCGGGCCGGAGAATCACCGCAGGGGCCGCGCCGATCGGAGTGGCGAGATTCCCGCCACTGCCACTTCCCGGGTGGCGGAGAATCTCTGCCACGGCGGGGGCGGGATTTTCGGCGGCCCCAGGCGATTCTCCGACCCTGCTGGGGGTCGGAGAATTTCGCCCCAGGTTAGGAAGGCAAATTTCCTTCCCAGAATGACATTATTGAACCATATATATTTTTACAAAAATTGGCGATGGTTAAATGGTCATCATTAGACCTTTCTTTCAGATTTTAATTGAATTCAAATTTCACCATCTGCCATTGTGGGATTCGGACCTGGAATCCCAGAGCATTTCCCTAGGTAATTATTACCCCAGAGCATTACCCTGTGATTACTAGTCCAATTAGGGCCTCACGGTAGCATGGTGGTTAGCATCAATGCTTCACAGCTCCAGGGTCCCAGGTTCGATTCCCGGCTGGGTCACTGTCTGTGTGGAGTCTGCACGTCCTCCCCGTGTGTGCGTGGGTTTCCTCCGGGTGCTCCGGTTTCCTCCCACAGTCCAAAAGATGTGCGGGTTAGGTGGATTGGCCATGCTAAATTGCCCGTAGTGTAAGGTTAATGGGGGGATTGTTGGGTTACGGGTTACGTGGGTTTAAGTGGGGTGATCATTGTTCGGCACAACATCGAGGGCTGAAGGGCCTGTTCTGTGCTGTACTGTTCTATGTTCTATGTTCTATGACAATACCAATATGCATTTTAGTGCCCCATTTTTGCTCTCCAATTCGAGAAAACAGTACATTGGTTGGTTCCTATGCTGAGGTGGGTGGTAGTTCAGTGACTGGGAAATAAGGGATACAATTTCAGGAATTGAGGGACTTTGAACAGTGAGGCCAAAGGGGTAATCTTCTGAGATCTATCAAAAATGCTCTTCTTGTCCAAGACTGCTTTTTGAACAACTACCAGAAATCCCCTGAGGCCATGGGAGATTGATTCTATATATAAAACTTTACCCATGTATTTAATTTTATTTGATCATTTGAGGAGGGATCCAGAAGGAGAGGCCAGAGATGGCCCAAGGTATACAGGCGTCGTTAGTCATTCAATGAGCTGACGGACAGTACATACCACAGAAGACTGCATCTCAGCAGAGACAGTGTGGCACCTGTGCCACGTCCTCACAGACTTGGCCTATGGAGGAGGAGGAGGACACCCACTACCGGTGGCCGTGAAGGTCACTGCAGCCCACGTCTGCCACCAGTTCATTCCAGAAATCCAGCGGGGCATGTACTATATTTCACAATCTACAGCCCACAGGTGCATCCGGGAGGTGAAGGATGCTCTGTATGCATGGGCAACTATATCACTTTCAATCTGGTCCCGGGGGCAATCAATGGCATGCATGTCGCCTTACATGCACCAGTGCATCAGAGAGTGCCCTTTATTAACAGGAAGGGGTTCCACTCCCTGAATGTTCAGATTATGTGCGACCATTGCCTCCATATCATGTATATGTGTGCCCACTACTCTGGGACAGTGCATGAAGCTACTTCTTCGGGCACTGGGAGATCCCCGGTGTCTTATAATATGTTTAGCGTGAAGAGTCTAGTGGGCATGTGCAGGCTGTTTTTCTAAGAAAGTGTTTTAAAGAGATGGAAGGGGGATACTATCTTCGAGGGGTTCCCTATGTGCATCATGGGAAAGCCCCCCCACCCCCCTCCAAGATACTAGTCCCCTTGGTTCCTACCCGTCGTTCACCAAAATCTACCCCAAACCCCCCCCGACCCACCTCCCTCCCTAAACAGGCTGAATCCTCTCCACACAATAATGGAGATATTGTTCAATAAAATGGAAAAGCGAGAAAAATGTAAAAGTTGTCACGCTTATAGAACTTTACTTGGGAGTGGAGGTGGACTGTGATCCCAGACCTTACTCCAAGATCCAGTGGATCTTCTTCTTGGGACTGGTTGTAATCTTGGCACCGCACACCAATGCACTCCTGGCACTGCCAGGCTACCAGCCAATCCGAGTGGCTAGCAGTTCCTAAGGGTGGCTCTTTCTCCTCCCCAGTATCAGACCATTTAGCCCACCTGCTCCTGCATGTTATGGCTGCGGTGCAAGCTGGTGTGGCACGTGTCAACTTCTCATCAACTTTGCTTGGGGAGGGAGGGGGGGGGGGAGGGGGGGGTGGAGGGAGGGGGGTTGTTGGGGGGGGCGGGGAGGTCTGTGGGGCAGAAGAGATATTCACTCACCCCCAATAACATGCAGTCTATTAACTCTGTTTTTCTCTTTCCACAGATGCTGCCAGACCTGTCAAGTAATTCGAGCACTTTCTGTTTTCCAGCATGCACAGCATTTTGCTTTGGTATGCAAACCTAACAACATCCGTGGGTGGCACGGTGGCACAGTGGTTAGCACTGCGACTACGGTACTGAGGACCCGGGTTCGAATCCCGGCCCTGGGTCACTGTCCGTGTGGAGTTTGCACATTCTCCCCATGTCTGCGTGGGTTTCACCCCCACAACCCAAAGATCTGCAGGTTAGGTGGATTGGCCACGCTAAACTGCCCCTTAATTGGAAAAAAAATAATTGGATACTCCAAATTTTTTTTAAAAATCTAGCCACATCCCCTTGATATCCAACAGCATTTACGTCTCCGAACCTCCCACCATCTTGGGAGTCACCACTGAACAGAAATTAATTGGGCCAGCCATATGAGTAAAATGGCTGCAAGAGGAAATCAGAGGCTGGGGGCTCTGCAGCAAGGAACTAATCTCATGACTCGCCAAAGCATGTCCACCATCTACAAGGCACAAGCTCAGAGAGTAATTGTGCAACCACTTGCCAAGATGAGTGCAACAAAACTCAAGAAGCTTGTTACCATCCAGGCAAAGCAGCCCGTTTGAATTGTATTCCAACTTCCATCTTATACATTCACTCCCTTCACCACTGGCACATCGTACCAGCAGTTTATAGCATTTACAAATGTCGTGTGTCGTATATTCAGCAGGTCTCACAAAGATTCTGAGTTTTGTATGGTTGAACATTCAGCATTTATTGATCACAATGACTACTGTGTGTGCAGATATGCAGGTTACAGCACAAGCTGTGAGCAAATGTCATTCTTGCTTCTGCACAGGTCTTTGTCCAGTCCACAATTCTCTCCAGTCTCAGGTCATGTGTTCTTTACATAGCACTGTGGGCGGTACTGTTTCCCAGTTCCACATTAACCCTTGCTATGCCAGATACCTTTATACTACAAAAAGATATAGTGCAAAGTACCTCACTAAAATTCCTTTGATAAAACGATACAAATCCACAAACACTATCACTGAGAAAAATGTTACTTACAAGATCCCCTACAAGACACTCACCAACTGAACTGGGTCAAAATCTTGAAACTCTTCCCCTAACAGTACTGTGGGCGTATCCACACCCCATGGACTACTATAGTTCAAGCCAGTGATGTCTACAGCCTATGAAGAAATAAAAATTGACTCTTTTTTTTGCTGTAAGATCTGGCCTCTTTTAAAAGCCTGGCCTTGCAATTGACCATTTTCACACAACCAGCAACGTGTCTCCAATTCTCATGATGCAGCAGCCCGAACATGTAGAGAATGCAGAATTCCAACCATGCCATGCCAACGGGAAACCCGCAGTGGAGATTCACGGAACTGGAAGATCCCGCTGGTGAGACGGCTGGAAAATCCACCTCAGATTCTCAAAAGTCCTTGAATCACTTGTGGTGATCGTAGATTGACTAGATACAATACAACTGAGCAAACACTAGAGGGAGAGCTATAAATACACCGGGACAGGATGTACAATTTTCTTTAACGATGTACAGAAAATATGTAAAGAGAAAAAGGGGGATGTGGTGATCACAAGTTAACTAGATGCAATACAACTGAGCAAACACTAGAGGGAGCACGGGAGAGCCATACAAATACACCGGGACAGGAAGTGAGGACACACTTCACGGAAGGCAGAACTGGTAGCAGGACACAGACACACCAGCTAGTAGCATTTGAGGTATCCGTAGGTTAAGCTCTGAAGAGAGAACGAATTCACAATAAAGCATCTTCTCCACATTTGAGACTACGAGCTTTATTAAGACTCGAGGAACAACACATGGTACCCAGGAGTGGCTTCAGACGCTTACTACAGGATAACTCAGTGGCAGACACAGAAAGAACAAAATGGCATGGAAATCTCCTACTGGACATTCGACTTGGGAAGACATCGCTGATGGGAGGATGTGCCTTGGATTCCCACTTCAGCTGGACACGACTGGAAATGTAAGAAGTGTCTGGAAAAGGTTTAAACAATGGTTCGATTTCGGTATCATAGCAAATGATGCAGCAGCAGCCTCAGACGAAATTAAAATAGCAATTCTCATCGAAGGACATGAAGCTAGGAAAGTTTATAATGGATTTAAATACTCAAAAGGTGAAGACAGAAACAGCTTACAAACAATACTAAACAAATTTGAAGACTACTGTAAGGAATTTGAACAGCAAGGCATGCTCAGAGGCCAAACTGCACAGAGACTGAGTGATGCAAAACTTAAAAAATCACGAAAAGAACAAGAAATCGCGAATGAAAAGTACAGATCAAAAAGAAGAAATAACATGAATTTTTCACAAAGCCAAAACGCTGAAATCCAGTCCAGATCGGAAAGAAAAGGTAACTTACAACTTTTAGAAAGAAAAAAACGCTGAAATCCGCGATAAAATGGCGTCGGAGCACATTTTGCAGTCTCGGGCAAGCAAAAAACTACAAATTGCGTCTGCGCATGCGCCGGAACCGGAAGCCGCGCATGCGCAGTTTAAAAAAGGTCGCGGTGCCGATCGTTATGCGGATGCGCAAGCCGCGCATGCGCAGTCTCAAAACGTTTTGGTCGCGGATCATTATGCGCATGCGCAAGCCGCGCATGCGCAATGGACACAAAACCGCACAGTGAAGGAGGAAGGCCGATTTGCGCGTGCGCAATTCATTCCTACGCGTGACGTCATGACGTCTGAGCATCCCGACCACGCCTACTTAAAAGGGAAATGCCCGAAAATTGAAAACAAGACACTTAAAGTGGTAAAAGCAAATTTTCTTGCCTCAGAACACAGAAAAACGCCTGAACTTAAACCAGCAGTTAAAAATAACTCGCACAACACCCTGGAAAAAGCAGTCTGCACCACCCAAAGTGAAGAGAACAAAAAGAATTCCGAAACAACAAAAGATGATTTGTTTTTCGAAGATTACCACTCAGACATAGCTGAGTCAGTCGGATATGCTTATCACAGCATCAGCGACACGGTCGCAAAGTACAACACGAACCAACTCGTGGTAGATGAATCCAACCAAGATGATTTGGTTTTCGAAGAATACTACTCAGACATGGCTGAGTTAGTCGGATATGCTAATCACAGCATCAGCGACACGGTCGCAAAGTTCAACACGAATCAACTCGTGGTAGAAGAATCCAACCAAGATGATTTGGTTTTCAAAGAATATTACTCAGAGATGGCTGAGTTATTTATGCTGATCACAGCATCAGCGACACGGTTGCAAAGCTCAACACGAATCTACTCGTGGTAGATGAATCCAACACCATGATGCCATGGCAGCTCGTCGATACATTGGATGACAGCAATACCCAAGACGAAGACGACGACACACAGAGAGCACAGAAAGACTCCACAGAGCGAGCGATGACAGGCTCCACAGTGCGAGTGATGAAAGACTCCAACAGGGATGCAAGCAAACACTCCCTGGCGAACACCATGCATGAACAAGACCATGAAGGTCAACCCGCTGTATCTGAGCAACCGCAAGCAGACTATGAAAGTCTACCAAGCTCACATGAACAAGAAGAAGACAACGTACATCTAACCACTGACACCATGCATGAACAAGACCATGAAGGTCAACCCGCCGTATCTGAGCAACCACAAGCAGACTATGAAAGTCTACCAAGCTCACATGAACAAGAAGAAGACAATGTACCTCTACCCACTGCATGCGAAAACAGTGACAAGGTGATCACACTCGATGTACAGGATCACAGCGAGACTGACAGTTCTCAGCTTGTCTGTACAGAAGCACAGAGTCGGGCCACCCAACAGTCCAGAGAGACAACGCCGAAAGAAATCATGCAGATTTTGACTCCAGAAGAGGAGCGACAAGAGTCCACAGACACCACGTCAATTGTAATCATGAAGTTTTTGACTCCAGAAGAGGAGCGCCAAGAATCCAGAGACACCGCGTCAAATGAAATCGAGAAGAATTTGACTCCAAAAGAGGAGCACCAAGAAAGCAAAGATGAGGAATCAAATCCTCCACAAATGATTGATGTCACCAGCACCGATGCAACATCAGATCATTCGCACCACTCTCGAGACGAAATGCTCAATGACTCAAATTATCCACACGGGACACTCATAGAGTATAACAAGAAAAACAAAAGTCAAAAGAAGCACAGCAGAAACGAGAACAACAACAGCAAGAACAAAAGCAACATGATGCGCGACAAGACAAACAACAAAGTCAGGCACAAAGATAGCGACAATGACAGAGACAGAAACAACAAGAACGGCAACGAAAACAACAAAGTCAGGAACAAAGATAGCGACAACACCAAAGACAGAAACGACAAGAACAGAAACAACAAGAATGGCAACGAAAACAACAAAGTCAGGAACAACGACGGCAACAACACCAAAGACAGAAACGACAAAAACAGCAACAAGTACGGCAACGAAAACAACAAAGACAGGAACGACAGAAACAACAGCAATGAAACAACGACTTGTACACAATGGTACTACTCGGCACATGAAGGATAATGCCACAGCACACTGCAAAACGATGACAAGACTACAAACATGTCATGGGATGACAACGAATCGCACAAACTCACATCTGCTCCAGAACAAGCAAGCACACCAGCATCCAAGGCGGATGAGATAATAAATCAATACCACAAGCACAGAAAAAAGTCCATGCCAGTCAACATCAGTGATGTGACCATGCAAATACCTCAGGATGACGCATTGGTACTTAAAATAACAAGGAACACCAACAACATTCACAACGGAGCTGCAATATCAATATCACCACGTCATCAACAACAACAAAAAAGAAAAAAAGCTCTGAACAAATTCATCAAGTTTGGACTCATAAATGTTTTTATTAAGATTGGACACATAAATACATTGGCTTTGTAAAATATGCGATAGCACCATCACTTGTATAGATACGCATATCATAAGTAACTGTTTTGTACAATTTCTTTAACGATGTACAGAAAATATGTAAAGAGAAAAAGGGGGATGTGGTGATTGTAGATTGACTAGATACAATACAACTGAGAAAACACTAGAGGGAGAGCTATAAATACACCGGGACAGGATGTACAATTTTCTTTAACGATGTACAGAAAATATGTAAAGAGAAAAAGGGGGATGTGGTGATCACAAGTTAACTAGATGCAATACAACTGAGCAAACACTAGAGGGAGCACGGGAGAGCCATACAAATACACCGGGACAGGAAGTGAGGACACACTTCACGGAAGGCAGAACTGGTAGCAGGACACAGACACACCAGCTAGTAGCATTTGAGGTATCCATAGGTTAAGATCTGAAGAGAGAACAAATTCACAATAAAGCATCTTCTCCACATTTGAGACTACGAGCTTTATTAAGACTCGAGGAACAACACATCACTTGGGTGGAATTTAATGTGGGCGACCGGCGGCCTGATATCTGGTGGCAACCCCCGCTGGCTCAATCACCCCGACAGAATAAAGTAATTGGAAGTGGGAACCCTGTTACAAGGGCTCCTGGCTCCCTGACGGACATTTAATTGCTGTACATTTTACTGTGGTATGGATATTCCAACCTCGAGGCCTGCCACCCAATCAGAGCCTGGCAGCTCTCCAACACTGGCAGAGACACTGGGAGCGGTGACCACTGCCAGTATTGTACTGGGGCCTACAGGAGGCACTGGCTATAAATCCCCAGGTACAAGTGAGTTTGGGCAGGATGGGGTCAACAGTAAGGCCACATGGTGGCTTCCTGCGAATACCCTTTCCCAATGTTGGGTCCCTCGATCAGGCACAGAGGACCTATTATCTGCAGTGAGAATGCTAACAGTTCGACCACCCATCGGCTTTATCCTCCTATTCCTGTACTCGATAGCGTGATGTAGTAATCCAAAGATTACCACATTTGAATACCTGCTTCTTAATCTTTTCTCTAGGCCCCTAAAATATGTCTGCAGGATTTTATATCTCTTTCTACCTATGTCATGGGTCAGTAACCTTTTTACTTGAAGACCATTTTAAAAATAAAATTGCTGAAATAAAAATGAATCCCCAAGAAGAAAAGTCAGAATTTTTTTATTTTAAATAAATTTAGAGTACCCAATTCATTTTTTCCAATTAAGGGACAATTGAGCGTGGCCAATCCACCTACCCTGCACATCTTTGGGTTGTGGGGGCGAAACGCACGCAAACAAGGGGAGAATGTGCAATCTCCACACGGACAGTGACCTGGGGCCGGGATCGAACCTGGGACCTCAGTGCCCTGAAGCAGCTGTACTAACCACTGTGCCACTGTGCTGCCCCAAAGTCAGAATTTCTAAACCAAATACAGGGCAAAGTGCCAGGTGTCTGTGATAGAATGCAGAAAATACATATTTTGAATTTGTGGATCAATAAAAAGAATCAAATTAAAATAGATCTTACTTGAATTATCGTGTTTATTAACATTTTTGGGGTCTTTTTTGATTTGCAGTAAATGCATAACTTAATTTGCATGAATCATGTAGAAAGCATGTTCAAAAAGAATATGTAAAAATGGTGAACTCTGAATTTAATGGGAAACACGGGTGAATTCACCATCCCAAGACGCCCGGATTGCGTTTCTCAATTAGACAGAGTCGGGCATCCAATCTGCTTCCGTGCATCAACCCGACCCCCCCCCCCCCCCCCCCAAAGCTGGTGTCGGGGTCGGGGTTCATGCACACGCGCCAGCAGGAAGATGTAAATGATTGCAAATGGGTCTTAATTACCCATTTCCATCCATTAAGGAAGCCGGGTACCGTGTTCTCCAGTCCTCTGGGCTGACGATCACGTGGGCGGGATTCACTACAGGTATCACCAAACATGACCCTGACGTGGTGGACCTTACAGTTGGCTATGTGGGTAACTCCTTAAGGAATTGGCCCCAAAGTCCATCCGAGCGCCACCCTCTGCCCCCAACCATGTACGACCTGCCCACTGCTCCTCTACCAAACCCCCGCCCAGAAACCCCTAAATAGGGGGAACCCCCAGGGAACCATAACTATAGGGAACAACAGTGACCCCCTAACTAAAGGAAGCCCCCAGAGAGACCCCTAACTGGAGTGACTCCCACAGGGATCCCTTAACTAAAGAAACTCCCCACAGAGATCGCCAAACTAAAGGAACTAACCCCCTAACTGAAGGAACTAACTAAGAGGTGGAATGGTGGCATAGGTTTTAGCAGTGCTGCCTCAAAGACCCAGCGGCCCAGTTTTGATTCTGACCTCAGGTGACTGCGTGGGTTTCCTTCAGGTTCTCTGATTTCCTCCCACAGTCCAAAGGTGTGCAGGTTAGGTGGATTAGCCATGTTAAATTGTCCCTCAGGATGGGGTTGCAAGAATAGGGCATGCGATTGGGCCTTTGTAGGGTGGTCTTTCGAAGGGTCAGTGCAGAAACAATGGGCCGAATGGCCTCCTTCCGCACTGTAGGGATTCTACTGTAGGGATTCTATGAACCCCGCACAGCGACCTCCTAACTACCCACAGGTGCAATTACATGCTTGAGTGATTGGAATACACTTCTCTCTCTTTGATGTGATTGATGTTTGAAAACATTGGGGTTTCAGCACTTTAGAGTCATTGACCCATGAAGGAAGATGAATGAATCAAGCCTGCAGCTATTTTGTGGAAGCTGTGAATCACAGCCCATTATCGGATATGAATGAATGGGTTGCAGCTGCATGATCTGAGGGGTTTAAATGTAGCCATGATGTGGAGATGCCGGCATTGGACTGGGGTGAGCACAGTAAGAAGTCTTACAACACCAGATTAAAGTCCAACATGTTTGTTTCAAACACTAGCTTTCGGAGCACTGCTCCTTCCTCAGGTGGATTAAATGTAGCTCACAGCTGTTTCCTTTCCAGGAATGGACATGTGGTGCATCCAGGTATGCATTACAACTGTAATTTCTGTCACTGCCCTGTACTTGGGGAAGGAGGGGCACCCAGAAAATCTGGGGGTGGGTTTTGATTTGCGATGTGCTGGGGGGGAGAGGGGAGGGGGGTGGCCAGCCATAGGCCTTCGTTATCGGGCCCACTTAAGAATCCCTATTCCTTGCCATACATAAATTTGCATGGCGAGGGATACTGAATTGCTTCCACATTTATGCTACCGGAGGAACGTAAATTGGTAGCAATTGGTAGAAGACCATAGGGTGCGATCCAATGGCCACACTGCGCCCGAGAAGCAGATTGTCGTGGCGCAGTGTAACCGCTAAAGGCCGGGAGAACCTGCTCCCGGGATCTACCCAGCTCGGAATGCCTCACGAGATCCAAATGCGACCTCATGAGACGTTGCAATGTATATCCCACCCATTGTGGGCAGGATCACCTTTTGGCAATTCTTCATATTCGAGCGAGACAGCTGGTCTCATTCTAAAGTGCAGATTCCTGAGGTAACAAAGCTTTGGGATTCATCCCCTTCACCTCAAAGACCTCGGGTGAACACCATTCAGCACTGGCCCTCACAGATGGAACAGCACTCATGGGAGTCCCCCAGGGGATCGGAGGCCCCTAGCTGCATCCCCTGCCGTGCCTAGCCAGCACTATCATCTGGCACAGGTACTGACAGGTCAGCACTGCCAAGGTGCCAAGCTGGCATGTATTGCACATGCCGTGCCTTATATGGGTGTTTGGGGGGGGGGAGGACACTCCCATAGTGCGTTCGGGTGGGAGGGGCGGGGATCGCTTCGGCGGCCAAACACTCGCTACACTGGGGATTTGCGGCAAACGGAAATCCCCAGTGTACAAAACAGGGCTATGTGTAGCCTCGGCCACAGGTGCCTCGCTGGGGCCCCTTATACAATGAGATGCACATCGTATAGCCATGTGTTTCTCGGAATTGCGACCACTGAGAAACACATGGCTAAATGCGCTCACTATGGAACTTTGTTACCATTTAGTTGAATCCAGCCCACAGTGTCCCAGACAGATAATCTTGTCCAGTGTGTTTCTTCTGTACATAAAAGGTAATGTATAAAATATATATGATACAAATAAAACTGAAAGAATATATTTTTGTCTGTGTTTTTATAACAGATCTTGTTTCCCAAGGCTGGAGTTTAAAAGTAAGGCTCACAGAACTGAAATGAGGAGAAATGTCTTCACTCAGGCAATTGTGAATCTTTGGAATTCTCTACGGTAGTAATCTGTGAATGTTCAGTTGATGAGCATATTCACACCTAAGATTGAGATTCTTGGGGCACGAAATGAATCAAGAGATATCTAGGTGAATGTGAAAATGTGGAGATGAGGCAGAAGCACAGCCACAATCTTATTGAATGATACAAGAAGCTCCAGGAGCTGTAGTCTCATGTTCCTAGCAAATCCAAGACGCTAAGTGGTCTACTCTTGTTGATATGTTAAATTGGTTAAGTTAGGAAACAAGACCCAGCACATTGTGAACAAAGCAATATCCAGTGTAACCATGGTATTTTGGGGGTTGGCCACTCTGCAGAGGTGGGTCAATAATTATAACATTTAAATTGTCATTGTCCCGCAGATTTTGTCAGTACTTTGAAGTTAACACTTCTAGCACAGATTCTCTGAGATGAAGAGGAAAACTGTCAGATCCAGCAGATAATTACTTTTCTAGCACTGCTCATGGGCCAGGAATAGCAGGGATTCATTCTCCTGGCTCCTCAAACAAACGCTCTAACGCGTCCTCTACCCCCACTGCTATTACCCGATCCCTATAGTCAGCCAACCCCACCACTGATACCTACTTCCAATGTTATCTCGATATTTTTTCACTGCCGTGGGGAAAGCTTCCTTCTCGCTCCATCTTCCTGAATGCCTGGAACCGATCCCAGTAATCCCTGGATGTTGCCCTGTGCAGCAGGTTTTCCCAGCTGGCAGCCAACCAGCCACTCAGTCTGGCAGCTATCTGGTGCACGCAGAGTAAATATATTCTGATGAGCTACCTCCCCATCACGCCATCAGACACAGAGGCCCACCTCACCACTATTTTGACAACTCTGCCACTGAGTGGACACCAATGGCCAATGTATCAGAGCCAAGGAAGCCTATTTGAAACTCCTTACACTTATTAGTTTCTGATTTTTGTTGGAGTAACTTACAGAATAATAATTTTGATCCATCAAAGTTAAAAGAGGGACAGCATACGAATGAGGTGATATTTATTTTCTGTGATAGAGTTGAAGACAGGATCTGCCTGCCTCCATCTAAATCTGTCCAGTTATTTCCTGAGGCAGGCATCAATTCAAAAATACCATCTGTGCATGCTGAAGGGAATAGAATGCTGATGAATTTCTGCAAAGACAGGTCATGTCAAACAAATTCATGATTACTTTGTGTTCCCTTTCTGAAGCTTTCCATAATAGATATTAAATGACTTATTTCTGTGAGGATTATGATTACATACATTTGTAAACGTGTTTACTTCTCATGGCTTTTGTATGGCACAGCTGTAAAGACAGATTATGTTAATTTCACCATGGAACTGTCCACTTATGTTATGAAATTATAATGATTTAAGATGAAATTTTAGGATGCCATCCAACAGGCCATCGCCAAGTTATAGGTTATTTTGACCCAATTTAAGAATTTAGATGAAAGTTGTTTTTAAAGTGTTTGAAGGCTTGCATCAGGCTGGTTTCCCTGGACAGCCCTCATGCCTTAGGACACAAATCAGAAATCAGACATAGCATCTGGCGAGATGGCCCCAGACAGTGGAAGCTCATTTAACTGAAGCAACTATTGCATCTTGCTGATTTAAATGCATCATATTTTTAAACTGTGCACTGAGCTCTTGCCAAAGTTGGCCTGCATTAAGACAGGCAGGCTTGACTGGCAGCTCTACTGGTCAGTCGGCTTGTTCCAAAATGTCTCAGGAATAAAATGACCTAATTTCCTGCTCAGGGAAGCTTTTGAATCAGTATGGGTGCAGGAGTAATAGGTTGTTCGAACAAAACTCAAGTTCTGGGGGCTTTCACTGACAGAAAGGTTAAAAATGCTGGAATATATTTTGAAGAACTCTTCATTAAGCCAAATGAGGAAAATAAATTTGGGAGTCACTCAGCCAAAATCTATGGGGAACGACCCCATTAAACCTTGTGCCTTGGACATTAGCTGGAACACTAAAGAGAAATCAGAGTGAATTGTTGGTGACCTTATGGTATATCTTATAAGTTGGTTAAGCTGCAATTCAGTCGGTTCATTGTTCGTTGTTTTTTTTTGATAAGCAATTTTATTAAGACATTTTGGCACAATAAACAACAATAATATAAAACAGTGTGCAAAAAACAATCGTTACAGTGCAAGAAACCCAGCTCCCCTCCCACAAGGTCCAGCCTAACTCCCCCAGTAACCTACATTACCCTAACCATTGTTAATTGTTCAAATTTCTTCTTTAAAAGTTAATGATCCCTAATATGATCATTAAAGTACTTTCCATCTGTCTTCATTAAAAGAGAATGCTGTCAATGTCACAGTAAAGGAGACGATGGAGGTGATTTTGGATAGGATAAAAAAATAAAGAGGAAGCACATAAAAGCTTAGCAGCACTCAAAAGTACAAAAGTCACTAGATCCAGGTTGGACACATTCTGTGTTGCTGCAGAAAATGAGGAATAGAGACGACTGAGGGTGTACATTTCTGTGGAAGTGGCAGGGCAAGGTTACAAAGCTGTCATTTATATGGTTTTATAAACTGGTGCACAGTCCTGGATTTTCATCCTTGAGGCAAGTAGCATGAGTCAGGAAAGCCCCAGGGTCGCTCCGCCTGCTTCGGTACAAAAGTGACTTGAAGAATGGCATTTTCATTTTGGGGGGTGGTTTGTGAGTACAGGCTAAAGCCAGGCCAGTCAGCCCAGGTGAAAGTTCAGAGGCAGCCAGAGAGGCTGAGGCAGGTTGTTTAAAAGGTCACCCCGATGCTGTGAAACTTTGTCACAGTCAAATAAAAACAGAAAATTCCTTCAGCCCTCATACCCTCTCATGCCCTATCCAGACTATATCATGCCTCCCACCCATCCTTTATGACCCTCATACCCCCACGCCAAACTATTCCCCCAAACAACCGTATGGCTTTTCAAACCCCCCACCCCCAGGACAAGTTTCATGAACTACCTACTAGGTTGAACCAATTAATCCTGGAGAACAACAGGAAAAAGCCATATAAAGTCATTAATTCCTAAAAAGTTTTACTACAGCGCAATAAAAGTGTCAATCATCCAAACTCTTTAAAGATTCAATAGCAAAAATAATAAGCCTCTTCATTTTTGTAAATAGACTTTCTGAAATTGACAGAAGAGATCAGAAAGCCAGAGCTGTCAATCAAGCATTATATCCTCTGGGGCTCAGTTGTTTCAACAGGCTAATGGATTTCTGAGTTTTCAGCCAAACCTCATTATGTAATATTCATTCTTCTGAGTTCCACTTTATTGCATGGCAAATTCCAAATGGACAGTAGCCTTCGCGAAAATGGATTGACCACCTCCAAAGGTGAGAAATAGGTGTGGAGACAATGGATTAATGTGGATGTGATGCAATTGGATCCTTGACTATGGGAATGTTTTTGTGGTGGTTAATTGGGGGTTGGCAGAGTACGGTGAGAGGGTTTATAACTGCGCTGCCATATAGCCTCACACAATGTGATTAGCTGCATGTCTGAGGCCAATGCAGGTCTCTACCACAGACAGGTAAGTGACTGCAGGCACCCCAATATCAGACTCCTCCTCTTCAGAGGATGTCAAGTATCATCCTCCTCTTGCAGCTCCAGTCCTCTCTGCAGTCAAATATTGTGCAAAGTTACTACCATTCTGGAGACAGTTGCTGAAGAGCACCTTAGACCTGTCTAGTCATCTTCAGTGACCACATAGCTTGATCAGTGAACATGTTTTGAGCACGTGGTTCTTGTTATACTTCTCTGCTGCATCAGTGGTCGGCTTCTTCATCAGTTGAGTCCTCAGACTCAGGGTCCTCCAAGGAGTCACCTGTCTACACTGTTTGGAGGTAGAAAAACATGTGGGAGATGTGACTGTCACAGAATGAAACAACCATGGCAGACTTTCATCATATCATTGTGGTTATCATAAATGAGCTAAACTACTCAGAAAGTACAATCTCTTTTGTTTGATAAATAATCCAGGATGATATAAGAGTGGATTGTCAGTAACACTGCACATGGTAGCACAATAGTTAGCTCTGTTGCTTCACAGCGCCAGAGTCCCAAGTTTAATTCCTGGCTTGCGTCACTGTCTGTGCGGAGTCTGCCCGTTCTCCTGGATCTGCGTGAGTTTCCTCCAGGTGCTCCAGTTTCCCCCCATAAGTCCCGAAAGACATGGGGCAAGATTCTCCGTTTTGGCGTCAGAATTTTGACGCCATCGTGGCACGAGCCACTCCGGCATCAGCAGGCCTCCAGGCCCAGGTATCATCCCTTCCCAGGGGGCTGGTGCGGCGATGGATTGGTGTCCGCTGCTCCAGCTGGCGCGCCATGACTAGCATGAGTTCGCACATGCGCGCCACAGCCGGCGCGAGTCCACGCATGCGCGTGGCTTCCTGTCTCCGCGCCGGCCCACGGGCAATATGGCGGAGCCCTACAGGGCCCAGCACAGATGAGCATACGATCTCAGACACTTCCTGGGAGAATTGCTTCCAAAAGATCAGGCACAGATGTAGAATATCTGTTGCTGATGATCACATAGTTACTCACTAAATGAATAGACGACCTCAACATTCATATAGACAATGTAATTGTGTTAAGCAATCTAAAAATGACATGGGTTCATCGATGACATCTCAAACTTAGGGCAAGCCTGTAATCTGTGCAAACCATGGAACTGTGGTCGGAATTCTCCGATCCATCGCCGGGTCAGAGAATTGCCGCGGCGCTGCGCAAATCACGCCCCGCTGCGATACTCCGCAGAGCGGAGAATCGGCGCCACTGGGGCTGGCGTGGTCGGTGCACTGCTGGTCAGGGTATGCACCAACTCTCTGGCCCGGGCTGGCACGCCCAGATGGGCCGGGCGGCCGTCAACAAAAGCCAAGTCCAGCCGGTGCCATTCTAACATCCTCTGAGCCGGCGGGACCTCAGCGTTGAATGATCCGGGGTTGCCTGTGGGGGGGGGGGGGGGGGGGGGGGGGGGAAGGAGGGGTCTCACCAGAGGATGGGGGGGGGGGGGGCTCCATAGTGGCCTGGCTCATCGATCGGCCCACCGATCGGTGGGCCGGCCTCTCTTCTTTCCACTGCGCCGGCTCCTGTAGCCCTGCGCCATTTGGCGTCGGGGCCGGCACGGGGAAGAAGGCCACTGCGCATGCGCTAGTTGACACCGACCCAACTGCGCATGCGCGGACCCCGCGGCGCCGGGTTCACGCCGTGATCGGCAGCTGGAGCTCGAGCGCCGTGCTATCCCACTGTGGCCCGGAGAATCGGGTCTCGGAACGGGCGCCGAAATAATACACTCCCGTTTTTACGCCGGCGTCGGCATTTGGCCGCCCGATGGGAGAATCGCTCCCTTTATTCGTCTGTTTCCAGTTGTCATGGAGGAAAGTGACTGAATTATTTGCTCTAAGAACCATGGAGGCAGTCATATACTTATACAATTATGAACTGCAAATGGTGTAATGCCAACAGTTGCCATCTGGCTACCTGGAAGGAGCAAGTGGCAAAACATTGATGGTTTTAATGGCTTTGACTGCAACTGTAATGCAATGCTGGCTGTGGCATTTGCTTGCTGGTCTTGTTATAGGAGACAACTCGACTCCCTATTAGAGAATTATAGTCCCTTAGGGAACTGCAGGCACATCGTCCTGGGATGGTAAAAAATTCCTGAGAACCAGCCCCTGCTTCTCTTGTTCTTCCTAATACTGTAGAAGCTTCTCACTAGTTCAAGCTTTTACAAAGGCAAACAGAATGTCACCATGTATTGCAAGTGCAATATTTTCTTTATATAAGGCCTTGCTTAAGACTTGTACAGAGTCCTGTAGACATTTTTGATCATGAGGTGGATGTTAAAAAGTTTTTAAAAAGGACCATTCCTCTGATACATAAAGGTCCTTAGTTACCACAACAAGTTGCGGGAACTGGCTATTTTATTCTGAACAAGGCACTGCAGTCAGTCACGGACAATGCCATGCATGACTCAGTGAAGGCAACTTTAATGTTTGTTCCCAGTTGATTGGATTTAGCTCAAGGCAAAGCAATTTGCAAACTATCTTCAGGTCTTGTTGCACAAAAGATCAAAAAAGTCTATTTGACTCACAGAGGTGCATATTAAAAGACAAGTATCACTATAGCACCTTTCATGGCCCATGGGCAACCCAAAGCACTTGAAAGTCACTAAACCACTCTGAAAGTTGGTCATTGTTATAACATAAGAAACATGGCAGTGAATTTACACATAGCAAAGTCCCACAAATAGAAATAATGATAATAACCTTGCACATTTTGACTTATTTATTTGGGGGGGGGGGGGGGGGGCGGTGGCAGCACAGTTGCACAGTTGTTAGCACTGTTGCCTCACAGTACCAGGGACCCTGGTTTGTTTTGGACCTCGGGTAACTTTCCGTGTGGAATTTGTACATTCTCCCCTTGTCTGCTTGGATTTTCTCCGGTGCTCTGGTTTCCTCCCATAGTCCAAAGATATGCAGCGAAAGGGAAAATCCTGGAAAATCTCAGCAAGTCATGCAGCATCTGTAGGGAGAGAAAACAGTCATCGGACTCGAAACGTTAGCTCTTTTCTCTCCCTACAGATGCTGCCAATCTTGCTGAGATTTTGCAGCATTTTCCCTTTCGTTTCTGATTCCAGCATCCGCAGTAATTTGGTTTTGAAGATGTGCAGGTTAGGTGTACTGGCCATGTGCCTTAGGGTGGAGTTGTAGGATTAGGATGGGGATGGTCTTTCAAAGGGGTGGTGCAGACTCGATGGGCCGAATGGTCTCCTTCTGCACTATAAGGATTCTATTCTATGATTCTATGATGGTGACAAGGGGACAAATATTGATAAGGAAGAAGGACATTGGGGAGAACTCCCCTCTTTCTCTTTGAAAAAGTATGGAATTTTTATGTCCATCTGAGAAATAAGGTCTCGATTTAATGTTTTATTCAACAGATAGCACCTCTGACAGTGCAACAGCCCCCTTGGATTGCACTGAAGTGTAAATTTAGATTTATCTGCAAAAATCCAAGTGTAAGGCTTGAACACATAAAGTCCAACTCAGAGGTGACTGTGAGCTACCACTGAGCTATGGCTAACATTTTTTGACTTCACTTCTCAGAATTTGGACACTGGGCTAAAAAATATATTTTGCAACAAAATAATCTGTTAGAAATATACTGATGTTGACTTCCGCTGCCTCAGGATGGAAGACAGCATTATCGGAGGTCCCTCCCACCCAGGCATTGCCTTCTTCCAGACCCTTCCATCAGGCAGAAGGTACAGAATTCTGAAGACCCGCACATCCAGACACAGGAACAGCTTCTTCCCCACAGCTACTAGACTTAACTACTCTCCCTCGGACTGATCTGTTCCCTGTAAGAACACTATTCACGACACCCTATGCTGCTCTTGCTCATGTATTTGCTTTGTTTGGATGCTTGTTCCGCACTGTAACCAATCACTGTTTGTCGATGTACCATTTGTCAATGATACTCTGTTGATTATTCTTTTTTGTCTACTATGAACGTACTGTGTACATTCCCTTGGCCACAGAAAAATACTTTTCACTGTACTTCGGTACATGTGACAATAAATCAAATCATCATCAATCATCAATATTCATCAGCTCGAATTTTATGGTCACCAACACAGAGACATCTCTTGCCACTGATAAAGCTGCCCAGAAAGATCTAGTGAGCTCAATGGCAACACTTTTCCCTATTACAATGAAAATGTGATATGGTGCAAGCAACATGGGAACTCTGCCATCTAGATGCAGTGAAATCGTCAAACATGTTGAGCAGCCAATTCAATTGAGGAATTCTCATAGACAGCAAACTAAGTAAAAAGCACTGATTATCATTCACGTTTAATACTTTTAGTGAGAGAAAAATAAAGACTGCGATATGTGGTTTAAACTTTATTTTTTAATTACCATGGAATGAAAGGAATGTCACTCCAGGCTTGTAAAGTTAGATTTTCAGGGCCAAAGAGGTTGGTCAGTCATAATTATGACTCATTAAACTAAAAACTAGGTTACACCTCACTCAACAAGAACTAACAATTTCAATGGTTTTCAGAGTGAAAATTGTGCATAAATAGTTGAACTTCGCATCATTTCACTGATGTCAGCGCTGATCACATCTGCAAAGACTGCAATAGCACACCCAATGGGGGAGCAGGGTAACCCAACAGCAAACTCCGGATTTCCCTGTTCAAATAAATGTATATGAGAAAGTTGCTATCAATTTTGCGCAGTAATAACAGCAAATTTTGACAACCTTGCCATGATTACAACCGCAAATTTCAGGCCATGGTTTCTGGTTAGAGGTAGCAATGATTTATGCAGAACACACTGGTAGTTGCATGGATATTTCAAAAGAAATTGTCTAGGCAGCAAGCAGTTTGATACATGACAGCAATATCTCTCAGCGTAACAAGTGCAAAACATAATTAGGTGGCCCAGCCAGAAAGTTTAATAATTAACTACCATTAGAATTACTTCCATATACTTTGTTTCTATGATTTTCCTGGATTTGTTTACAAATGCAGAAAAAGGACCATTAAATCAATATAATGACAGAAAAAAGTAAAATGGTGCAGGATTTTTTAAATGGTCAAGTTTCCCAACCCGCCGATACCGGCTGCCCGACAGCCATTTAACATTCATTGCGATGTTAATTGACTAAAGGCAAGACTTTCACCCCCATCTGGGAAAGAAGTCCCACCTTAGAGAGCTGCTGGCCAATCAGATGGCCAGAAGCACTGTAATCCCAGCGGTGCCATGTTTGTGTGGTGGCCACTGCTGGGACTACAGCCAACCCCTGAAGAAGAGCCGCTGGAGATTGGACTGAAGATACGTTTGAAGGGCAAGCCTCAGCAAGTCGAGGGAGGGCTATGAGGTGCTGGTTTTAAAAGCTGGGGAGAGGAGAGTAAAAGGGGGGGGGGGCGGTATAATCTTAGGGGTTGCCTCCAATGGTCACAGTGGGCCAACAAAGGAGGTCCCCAAAAGACCCGTGTGGCCGCAATAAAAAATCCGAGTCCCGCCAGTGCCGTCCACGTGTGGTCTTACCCAGCGGAACTCGGCATGCATCCTTTCGGAGGCGGCCTGGTGGGGGGAGGGAAGGGGGGGTCCAGCCCCAGGGGGGGCATCCGCTGTGGCCTGGCCCGCGATGGGGCCTACCAATTGGCAGGCTGACCTCTCGGGCTGGGGGCCTCTTTTGCGTCGCACCGGCCCCTGTAGCCCTACGCCATGTTGCGTCGGGGCCGGCGCAAACAAGGAAGCCACAGCACATGCGCGCAACCGCGCCGATCTCAGCGCGTATGCGCAGACCCGCGGTGCCCATTTTCACCGGTATCGGCAGCTGGCGCAGCGTGTGTCGCTCCAGTGCCCTGCTGGCCTACCGTAGGGCTCGGAATAGCTGCTCCTGGGGGCCTATTGACGCCGTCGAAAATCACTCGCCGTTTACGACGGTGTCAACATTTAGCCTCAGGATCAGAAAATCCCACTGATGGAACCATCAATTCACTAGACACGTGCTTTAAGGTATGAACAGTGGTTTTAATCTACTTACTACAGAGCCAGCTTGTTACCCGTTGAACTCTCGATGAACTGCAGGCTGGCTCTGGACAAGGGTACTTATACAGCAGCCCAGGGGGAGGAGTCGTGGGCGGAGCCAAGGGTGGAGCCCAGTACAAACTCCTGAGCATTCCCAGAGCAACCCCCTAGTGGTCGGATAACGCTACTGCGCTTACAATGGTATTGGTAAATACAGTGTGAATTACTAAGTTACATTCACCACACCCACCCAATACATTTACTGAGCCCCCACTTTCACACCTGCCGGCGCGAGACTATAAAATACCCTTCATGGCATACAGAAAACATGCGGTACTAGTATGAGAGCATCATCTGTGAGTTTAATTTTTTCGAGTTCATAACTTTACCCTGTGTAAAGATTAAATAATCAGCCCTTAATTAGTTGCTTCAAGATCTAAAAGGTTACTACATTAAATATAATTTAAAATGATAATATTGTTCAGTCATGTTACAGGCGAAAAAAAGTAATTTCCTTGTTATTTTATCCAAGCTGTATTTGTTCAATTTAATAAATTACCAGAATGCATGTCCTTCTTATTTTAGCACAGAATTACATTTTAAGCAAATTTACAAATTACAACACTTAAATTGTAGTTAACTGTTCTGCTAATGTATGATAATGGGCAATACAATAATAAAGGGCACAATTCTCATGAAAACTTACTAACTCATTTCGGGTGGGAATCGTGGGGCGATTCCCGCTGGGTGGAAAGGTGCGATCCAGATCACAATTCACCCACACTTAGTGCAAAAAAAATCATACCCCATGTGAATCAGGCTGAACCAGAGTCCCCAGACATCTGATTCATCCGACTCGGGGCTCAGCTGTTCACTGCTACCAAGCGGCAGCAGCATTTAAATGGTCCTTCAGCACTCACTCCTAGTCAAGCCAGGAGGATGGCAGCGTAGATACCTGCTCCTTGATTTCTGGACTCAGACCTTACCAGGTTTCTGGACGCCGTGGAGAAGCAGGAAATTCTGTACTGCCCGAGGGGGTAGGAGGCCAAGTGCACTGTGACAAATCCCGCCTGGGAACTCGTGGCTACTAAAGATAGTGCCAGCAGCATGACAAGGAGGACCGGTGTCCAATGCAGGAAGAAGATGAATGATCTACGAGCAGCAATGGGTAAGTCAACAGTTCTCTCCTCCTGGCATCAGTCCTTCCTGCCACCCTTGGAATCCACAGAATCACACCTTGCGCCCTCCCAACATCCGACTTCCCAGATTGTTCCTCAGGATATGACGGCATTCATCATCACAACCCCTTTCTGTCTAGGCGCAGTGCCCACACAGTTTCCTGGTGCGCGCGCCCTCGTCGGCAGCAGGATTCTCCGTGCCACCAGCCAACCAATGGGGTTTCCCATTGTGGGCAGCCCCACAATGTTGGGAAATCCCCGGGCATGGATGTGCTGCCAGCGCAACGGAGAATCCCACCAACGGAGAAGCCAAACTCTTATCTCCCCGAAGGAGAAGATAACCCACAATAAAAGGGAGAGGGAGAAAATGGAGGGGGTGGTTCCGTGTTGAGAGTCCTTGCCCCCTAAGAGGTTAGGGCGCTGGAGGTCATTGGGTGGTTGAGAAGCAGCAGTGACTGAAGGCGAGGTTGGTCTGCACCAGTGAAATAAGGATCCACTGCCCCCTCATCCAGATGACCTGTTGGTGATGTCCCAAACTCTTGTCCTAATCTTTCACTGAACCCATGCCCATTGTCTTCCAGGTTCACCGTCTGATGAAGCCAAGCTATCCAGAGTCGCTCTCCATCCTGCCACCTCAGAGACCACCTTGGAGGAGAGCCCTGAGGAGACCACTGGCAATGCGTCACAGCTATCACCTGCGCCTTCCATCGCAGAGACACACATCCAAAGTCCAAAGATGTGCAGGTTAGGCGGATTGGTCATGCTAAATTGCCCTTAGTGTCCAAAATTGCCCTTAGTGTTGGGTGGGGTTAATGGGTTATGGGGATAGAGTGGAGGTGTTAACCTTGGGTAGGGTGCTCTTTCCAGAAGCCGGTGCAGACTCGATGGGCCGAATGGCCTCCTTCTGCACTGTAAATTCTATGAACTATGACGGTGGGTAAGATTAGCACACAGGCCTCTACATCACTATCTAGTGAGCACCACAGAGCTGCTGATGCACATTGGGTAGAGGCAAAATTTCCAAGGGAGACGGCAGTTGGGTATCTGCTGATTTCAAGGACTCATTTGGTCCCCAAACAGACACCATGCCTCTGGACAAGGTTCTCCTTGAGCTGTTAGAAATGATAAGCCAGAGGTTCAAATTCAAAAGGGGCTGTCAGCGACATTACTGCAACTGCAGGTCCAATTGGAGGGGACCCAAAGGCTTCAGGTGCAGGAGACGGTGCTGGCATTGCATGGCACCCAGGCCAACACTGCAAAGGTGGCAACCGCAGTGGAAAGCCTCAGGCATGAAGTCCAAGTGGTGGAGTCCAGGACGTGGCTCAGTCTCTGACGACCATGACTGAGAGCATTGGCATCATGGCCCATTTGCTAAGGGACATGTCCCCAGAACTTGGCCCAGTGACAAAGGACCATCGCTGAGGGTTTCGACACAAGCCCACCAGAGGACGACCACCAAGGACATCAAAGGCCACAGGGCAGGCCGCTTCCACCTCTGATGTGCATCCTGGGGACATAGCACTAGACCACGGAAGATCAAGGTGTTATAGGAGCACTAAGTGGGAGCTAGTGAGGTTAATAATCATAGTTAGGGAATGCATAATTGTCACATGAACCACTGAATTCCTAAAGTGCAGAAGGAGGCCATTCAGCCCATCAATCTGCACTGATCCTCTGAAAAAGCACCCCACCTAGGTCCACTCACCTGCCCCATCTCCATACCCCACCTAACCTGCACATCTTTGGACACTAAGGGGTAATTTAGCATGGCCAATCCATCTAACCTGTACATCTTTGAACTGATGGAGGAGCACCCAGAGGAAACCTGTGCAATCTCGACACAGATAGTCACCCAAGGCTGGAATTGAACCCCGGTGCCTGGCATTGTGAGCAGTGCTAACCATTATGTCACTGTGCTGCCCATTATAAAATGTCACACCTGAGACATGTAATACCTCTGTCATTTAAAGCATTTCAACATGGTGCATCTATTCCACCCTTCTGGACTCGCTTTCTGCTACAGGCCCCCCCAAGAGATGCCACCACTGAGAGCCCATGAAAGCCACAGTGATGGACATCCTGAAATGCAAGCCCCATCACTCACTGGTCACAATCCTCACCACCCGCCCACCCCCAACAGTTGTCGAAACTAAAGTGCCACAGGTAAACACTCAGACGCTGTCAGCAGAAAAACAGGAATCAGACTTATTCTGAATCTGAGAAGTACCACAACCTTCCTCACAGCGAGTGGACATCAACCTTGTATAGTGACCCACTGACTGTGCCACCACAGGCTCATCACTTTGGTATGATGTCACATAGACTCTTCAAGGTGGGAAGGGAAGCACGTGTGGGACGGGGGGGGGGGGGGGGGTCAGAGTTCGCAACGGGGGAAAAGGGTTGTCGGGGAAGGGGGACAATGGTGATTGGGGAAGTGGGTATCGGGAAAGGGGAAACATGGTGATCAGTTAAGATGCGGTGTGATGTGGGGGTGCTGAGCTGACAACCACAGAGCCTCTTCTCATGTGAATGTGAAGGCTATAAGGGCCTTTCTATTTCCTCTGGCATGTCTAGCTCTTGCCGTCGCCTGTCCTCAATACCCCAGGTCCTCCTCAGGCTTGTTCTCCTCCCCCTTGTGGTCTTCCTCCTTGCCCAGCATGTCGCCCCATTGCTGTGCCAGGGTGTGGAGGTCAGATCAGACCGCAACAAAGTGGCAGACCTTCTGGTGGGTGTACTGCAACACACAGCCAGAGCGGCCCAAGCAGCGGAACCACATTTTTAGCAGCCCAATGCACCATTCATCAACAGCGTGGGCCTCATTATAGCATGATTCTGCATTGGTCTGGGACCTCTGCACTGGCGTCATCAGCCATGACCTCAATGGGTATCCCTTGTCACCCACAAACCAACCCGTCAGCCTGGGATAGTCCTCAAAGATCCCTAGGATCTCCAAGTGCCCCAGGATGTAACTGTCATGCATGCTCCCAGCCACAGATGATTTAGACATTCGGTGAGGAGAGCCCCATTCTGTTAATGAAGGACTCACCCTGATGCCGTGGTGCTCGCAGGGTGACATGAGGGCTATCTATGGCCCCCCTGGACCTGGGACATCCCACAATGGCAGCAAATCCTGCAGCCTGCTCATCTTGTTGGGATTGGTCCATGTCGAAGTTGATGGATGCATGGGCATACGTTCATTTGTGACCTCCTGAATGTCCCTGTGGGCTGACGACTGCGATATGCCACACAGGTCCCCACTCAAGCCCTGGCATGACCCAGTGACATAGCAATTAAAGGCAGCCATGACCTTCATGTCCACCGTCCCTCCTCCACATGGTGTCAGCTTCACTAGATTGGATCACAGGTGCGACTCTGTCTCCCTGATGAGATGCAGTCTTCTATAGCACATGGTGTCCGTCGGCTCATTGAGGAACCATCGAGTCCTGGACACCACAGCTCATTTTTGTGTATCCTCCTGGTCCCCTGCTCAGCCTCTTGGTTGGCTATGTCTTGAGCCTTAGCAGCAGCCCCCTGTCATTGTGGTACAGCCTCCACCCTGTGTTGGCCTTGATGCAGTCGGCAGCATCTGCCTCAGCTGCGACTATCAGGATGACAGCCACCTCAGTGGGATCAATCCCAAAATTCATCTTTTTTCTGGTAGGAAGTGGTGGCAATAACGATAGTCAGTAAGGTTACCCATCCCCGGACCCTCAACCCCCCCTCCCCCACCACCCATGAACACTCCCCACAATGCTTGTCCTCATGACCACCCATCACTGTGCCAGGCACCCTCGGCCACCATGCAGGTTGCCTAGCCCGTGATCCTCAGCCATTGCCATTGAGGTAGTCTTCCCCTGACCCAGCAAGCCACTTGAGCTGGCAACCTTCACACTGCAAACCAACTCCCACCCAGATTAGGAGCCCTTAGATCCCAGGACACTGCCAACAATATTAGGGAGGTCGTGCTCAGCTCTTTTCTGCTCATCCAGATCATAACACTTTGGGCACAAGAGGGTCTTCAGTGGTCAACGCCTGCTCTTTGATGCATGCGTGTTGCCAGCTGCCTCGATGGTGCTGATGCACCTAGAGTACAGACATGCTGTTCAGGCATCAACTGTTGCAGGACATCCAGTCTAGAGAAATCTTTCTCAAACAGGGAACCTGCAGCAGAATCTCCGCTCCTGAAACTAAGTATTGACAACAGGGAAGGATTCACAGACTTCCATGACAGCAAAACTGGTGCTGCATTGGTAATAGCATTACTGGAATGGAAACAAGATTCTGCCATCCTCTGATGGGCATTTCGGCTTGCCATGGGGGGCACCAGTGGAAGATCCCGCTGTAAATTCACGCCGGTGTGAAACTGATTTCTGGCCCTTCTGCCACATTCTTACACCATGCTCGCCATCGAACCTGATGGCAGGGGTTTGGGAGAATTCTGACCGTGGTTTTGATAATCTTAGGCAGATTAATGTTTTTCTTCAAAGGTTTCTTTAAGCAAGGTCTAAAGTTTAAAGACTGAGCTTTCAGGTGTAATTTGTTAGTGCCCTTAATGATTACTTCTTCATGTATAGCGAAGAAAGCAGGAATGCAACAATTTCTAGGCAGCACCATGAAACTCACCTGATGGTAACTTAAACCTCCCAATAAATTTAAGTAGAATGACCACCATGTATCCTGTTAAGCTTCTTGACCCCATATCATAATCACTGTATCTCCTACCAACACAAGATGGCCATGCAAATGTTGCCAATCCCTGTTTGCGTGTGCTCACTTGGCCACACATGCGCAGAAACCTACGTTGTCATTTGCAGGAAACAGGATAAAGGAAACTGTGGAACTCCTGAGAAAGTCTGCTGCCAGTACTGTCACATTTTCAATCCTGATCGCCATACATGTACCTTTCCCTTCATCCCAAGTCTCTGCACCCTTGCATTCCCTCACTGCCTCTCTCTGCCCTGGACAGTCTGTCTTTCACCCTTGGACCGCCTCTCTCCCTGCTCTGGACAATCTGTCTTCCTTATATAAAAGCAAATTACTGCGGATGCTGGCATCTGAAACAAAAACAGAAAATACTGGACAATCTCAGCAGGTCTGACAGCATCTGTGGAGAGAAAAAGGAGCAAACGTTTCGAGTCTGGATGATTCTTCGTCAAAGCTCCTTGTCAAATCTGTCTTCCTTCCCTGAACAGCCTCCTGCACTTCCACCTTTCGTCTGCCTCCCACGTCCAACCTACGCTCCACCCTTTCAAACTTTAGCTTGGCTTCCTTATCCAGACTTGGGCTCCCATGTCCAACCTGCGCTCCACCCTTTCAACCTTTGCTTGGCTTCCTTGTCCAGCCTTGGGCTCCCATGTCCAACCTGCGCTCCACCCTTTCAACCTTTGCTTGGCTTCCTTGTCCAGCCTTGGGCTCCCATGTCCAGCCTGCGCTCCACCCTTTCAACCTTAGCCTGGCTTCTTTGTCCAGCCTTGGGCTCCCATGTCCAGCCTGCGCTCCACCCTTTCAACCTTAGCCTGGCTTCTTTGTCCAGCCTTGGGCTCCCTTGTCCAGACTTCATGCAGCTTGGCCTACTGTGAACTGCGCAAAGAGGTTGAAATTTCTGAGTGGTTCCTAGGAAGGCTGGAATAGCATCTACTCACTTCAAAGTCGTGGAAGACGTCAAGCTTGTCAGGTGCAATCCACTTATATACAGTCCTAAACGTGAATGCTCTAATTTCATGCTGGCAGAGAACTTAATTTGGAGGTAGAATTAATTCCAGCAAGGTGGCCTTTTACTGAGCATGCATAACATGCTAATGTATTCAAAAGCATTCCTGCATTGTTCATCTTGAAACTCAATTTTGAAATCCCAAAACTGTAATTGCAAATGCTCATCCTATCATTGGGAAAATAATTTTTTGCCTCGATGCCATTAAGTTAAGTTCCATTGCCTCCTCCCCCTCCCCCACCTCATAAGGCCCCACCCCAGGCCCAATCCCTGGCAGTGCCAACTTGGCACTACCACCCAGCACCCATTTGTGGAAACCAGTACTAAATGGCACCCTGGCGAGGTCTCCCAGGCACAACCACTAGGTCCCAGCAGAATCCATCGAACATATATTTCAATTAGCCTAATGACCCATTTAAATATGCTGATCTGGATCACGCCCAGTGAAGCCGCGATCCAGATCGCGACGCCTTACGAGATTTAACGGCCTTGCCCGGACACCAAGTCGGGTGCAACGAGACCTTTAATCGCCCCCTTTTGCCGATGTCATGTCAAAAGTATTGAAGGTGAGGGTGGTTCCGAGTCCAGAGGGGGCGATATTTGGTGTGTCGAAAGACCCGCGAGTCCTGGGGGCGGGAGAGGCTGATGTTTTGGCTTTTGCCTCCCTGGTAGCCCGGAGACGGATCTTATTGGCGTGAGGGGACTCGGAGCCCCCAAAATCAGAGATATGGGTTAGTGACATGGCCGGGTTTCTCAGGCTTGAGAAGATCAAGTTCACGTCGAGGGTAACGATGATAGGGTTCGTCCGGAGGTGGCAGCAATTTAACGACTTCTTTGGGAAAATTAAGCTGTCAGCAGAAAAGTGGGGGGCGGGGGGGGGGGGGGGAAGAGAGAGGCATTGGGTGCTAGTTGAGATGGGAAATAGTTAGTGGGAAAGGGGAATTGTGTATGTAAGCCATGTTGGCTGGGGTCGGTTGCTGGTTGGTTGGGTGTTATTTGCTTTGTTGCTTTTTCTTCTTGAAAATTGTTAAATGCCTGAATAAAATATTTCCCCCCCAAAAAATTGCATCCTTTATGTATTGCAGAATTATTTGTATTTAACTTTCTGATCATCTTTATTTCAAACACTGGATATAAAAGTAATTTGTTTATTTAGTACATTTAACATTAAAAAACATACCAAGCTGCTTCACAAGAAACAAACTTAAGTTCATAGTGCTGAATTTGCTCTGAACCAACTGCTTACATGAGTCTCCAAACAACATTTTTCACTTAATAAAACGAGAGTTTTGAACAACATACTTTCATGTCCTCCTCATACATCACATAAACTCCAACAGTTAACATTCCAAGTGTAGCTGCCTTTTGTCTCGGAATTCATTCGTCACTTAGACTGTGACATCTTCCTCTGATCTCCATGTTTATTTATTGCTGCAACAAATTAATTATTTTCCCTATCTTTGGAAACCACTTATCTCAGTGCATCCTTTTCTTGAAATAAATGTCAGTGTTCAGCAAAAACGTTCAACTTCTTGATGTTAATTGAAATTAGAGATAGATAGAATGAGAGGAAGTAGGAATTATCACCAACAATGCTCTCAGATAGCTTTCATGCTGATCATACATAGCAGAGAAAAAGAAATTCCTTGAGAAAGAAATGACCCTTTTGTTCACCTGTCATTATGTTCAGGGGGCGCGATTCTCCGCTCCCCACGCCGGGTGGGAGAATCGCGGGAGGGCCGAGCGGCCTGCCATTCGTGACGGTTTCACGACAGCGGCAACCACACCTGGATGGGCCGGCGTCTCAATCGGACGCACTATTTCCCCACCGCCGCCCCGCATGATCAAGCTGCCACGTTTTGCGGGGCGGCTGAGGGGAAAGACGGCCACCGCGCATGCGCGGGTTCAAGCTGTTAGCCGTCATGACGTCAGCCGCGCATGCGCGGGTTGGAGCCGGCCAATCTGCGCATGCGCGGCTGACGTCACATAGGCACCGCCATTGCGTCATTCTAGGCGCGCCGCTTTGACACAAGCATCAAGGCCCGGCGGCCGAGAATAACGAAGCACCGCTCCTAGCCCCCCGGGTGGGGGTGAATTCGGTGAGAGGAGCGGGCTCCGAGGCCGTCATGGAACTCGGCCGAGTTCACGGCGGCCTTCACGATTTTTCCCGGGAGCGGAGAATCGCGCCCAGGGTGTTTGTTATGTATCAAATAATCCATGCCAAGTATTACTGTAGATGGCATTCAAGCAGTCACTTCCTTACTTCCAGTCATGTGTCATTCAATGTAGATTAGAGGGGTAAATTCTTTTGTTAAAGAGCATGGCCTGATTACTGGCAATTTCCGCTGCCCAGCAATCAGAGCCATTGTTTGCAAGATTCTCATTACCAGACCTAGATGTTGGTAACATGAAAGAACTGAATCTATAGGAGTTAACTATCAGACTCTGTCAAGGGATCGAATTCCACACTTTTAATGCCCGTGACCATTGAAGCAACTTGCAGAAAGGTGGAATCCTGTGTGCCTTCAAAGCTTCTTTATCTTCCTTTTTCTATTACTACATCAAGGTACAGCCCCAACGTCGACAGCTGAGGCGGAGGCAGCCTGTTAACCATCACATCCTTTTGACTGTGAAGACTTTGGCAGGCCTAGATAGCCCCAGCCTGCTATTGTCTGCTGTTAAAGCACAGATGTACCCTCCTCGCCTGACCTGCTGAAGACGATGGGGGTCAGGGGCAGAGAACAGGTGGAGCGGCAGGGCACCCTTGACCTGTGGAGTGTCCTGGGATAAGGCTGACGGGTGTCTGGCTGGCATCCCTTCTCGATGGCATCTCCTTGTCGCCTTCAAGAGTAGGGGCACCTGAAGGGAGGCTGAGGTGCCTCATCCCCCTCTCATTAAGCCACTACTGCACTGCACCCTTGGCTAGAGAGATGGAGTGCAGGTCCAAGTGCAAATCTGGCCGAAACCATGAGATCTGCTGGCTAGGTTTCCAAGGCAGCTGCCACCTTTTCCATAATGGCAGCCATGTCCTTGCATGCTGGAGCCACAACAGCAGACAGAATGTGGACAGAGTCTTCCAGCCTTCAGTTCAGTCTGCATATGGCATCTGGGTCTAAAATTCTTCTGCCTATCTCTGCATCTCCATCAAATCTCTTATGGCTGATTCCAGAGGCTCATCATCTCCATGGAGCTGAGCAGGGGCATGGTCTCCAACTGCCCCCTGAGTGGGACTGTCACTTCCTTCACGAGCTGTGGACCCTTGTGAATGATGTGCTGACCAGACTGTGACCCTGAGCCTACTCTAGAGCGTGGACCCACCAAGGTGAATGTCTCTGTGCTGATGGAGAGTACAGGTGAATGTGCCGGTGCATCCTCTGAGGCATTCTCCTCAGAATTGGGGTTGGAGATGGAGCTGTGGCTAGTCTCCATTGTGGGCCTCCCCTTTTTCTTGCTAGTACCTGAAATGAAGAAAAGAAAGATTTAATGGATGCCTAAGAAGGGTCCTTAATTAAAGCAATGTGGGGCATGTGACAAATACATAATTGTGCATCCTCGCCAGCTTCCTGGAGAAGTCCTATCTCGCCTTCAGCAAAGGCACAGTCTGGCTCCTTCCAAGCCAGCACAGTATCAAAAGGGGTGAAGAAATTGAATGTCCAGAATGCTGCCACCGGTCTTGGCCCATTCCCTCTCATTGTGGGCAATTTTGAACAGCAAATAGAAGGTTTGAGTGTCTTCTCAATGGATGAATGAGCAGTTTAGGAGCATGTATGTCTTTAGTAGCTCCTGAGCTTTCCCCAGTAAGAGATAATTGTGGTGTTCGTAGGATTGACTTTCGGTACCACAGAGGTTCAACAAAAACGAAGAGCTTTGGGCGAGATTCTCCGGACTCACGACGGTTCGGAGAATAGCGGGCGTCGGAAATTTTTACGGCGACGCTGTTCCGACGCCCTCCCGCTATTCTCCGAACCCCGCAAAATGTCGGAGTCGCCATTCCCGACAAACACCTCCTTCCCACCCCTGACACGACCAGAATCGCCACTGATAGCCCCCCCGCTATTCACCGGCCCGGATGGGCCGAAGTCCCGACATCATCGCGCCCTGTTTGCACGTCGTGAAACACACCTGCTTTTTAAATTCGTCAACCAGTCGGCCTGGCTGACGACAGCTTGGAGAAGGTCAGGGCACCACTCTGCGCACCGCTCAGCGCACCGCTCGAGTCTGGCCACAACGGGGAAGGCATCCCTGAGAACGGGAGGGGGTCCAGAGCGGGGGGAGTGTGGGGCGACGGGCGAGGCAGTGGGGGAGATGGGGAGGCAGTGGGGGGCGACGGGGGAGGCAGTGGGGGAGACGGGGGAGGCAGTGGGGGGCGACGGGAGAGGCAGTGGGGGAGACGGGGGAGGCAGTGGGGGAGACGGGGGAGGCAGTGGGGGGCGACGGGGGAGGCAGTGGGGGGCGACGGAGGGGGGGGGGGTTAGGTAGAGAGTGAGCCGTCCAACCCCATAACAAAATGTCTGCCAGCATGCCATGGTGTGCCGGTGACGAGGACACGGCCGCTGGTTCCCCTGTGGCTTCCGGACACAGGCCACTGACGCACCCGTGAGGAGGCCATAGTTTACTGGCCGTTGGATGCAGAATGTGACCAGGGGTTAGGCTGACCGCGTGTCAGCAGCGCGACCAGGCCACCGGGACACACTGGTATCCCATGGCTGGCGGCTGCCGAGGTGTCGACTAACCTCCGTCTAACATGTCCCATTTCTCTGCCTCCCACCACCCTTCTGTAGGTTAGCATGATGTATGGGAACAGAACGGTGATGTTCTGCGCAGTGGTTGGGGCCGCTCTACTGGATTTGGAGATGCAGCAGCATCCACACCCACAACCCACAGTGGCTGCAGGGCCAGCTGCAGCAGCAGAGGGAAGGGCCGAGGAGTTGCCAGTCGTCGAGCAGCATGGGGGGGGGAAAGAGAGGAGGAGGAGGAGGAAGAGGAAGAGGAGAGAGTGAGGGTGCAGCCACGGCGCCAGAGGCGACGACCAAAGCTGAGGGTGTACCGTGTCCGGGTCTCTTTCCTAACAATGCCGGACATCACCTGCAGGAGAAGACTCCGGCTGAGTAGGCAGACGGTGATACATATCTGCCAACTCCTGTCGCACCTCGCCCCACGTGGAACGGGGGGAGGACACGCGATCCCGGTTGCCATCAAGGTGACGGTCGCTCTGAACTTCTATGCTACCGGCTCCTTCCAGTCTCCGAGCGAGGTCGTCTCCGGGATCTCCCAGTCATCGGTGCACAGGTGCATCCGGGATGTGACCGACGCCCTCTATGCCATCGCGGACCGCTACATCACCTTTCCCGAGGACCAAGCAAGTCAAGACTCACGAGCCCGTGGATTTGCCAGTGTGGCCGGGATACCGAGGGTTCAGGGGTCAATCGACTGTGTTCACGTCCCCATGCGCCCGCCTGCTGTGGACAAGGAAGTGTTCACAAACAGGAGGGGGACATACTCCATTAATGTCCAGGTGGTATGCGACCCCCACATGAGGTTCATGAACGTCTGTGCAAGGTTCCCAGGGAGTGTGCATGACTCCTACATACTAGCGCAGTCGTTCATCCCTGCGATGTTTGAGGGACGTCCCCCCCGGCTGAGGGGCTGGTTGCTAGGCGACAGGGGTTATCCGCTGAGGTCTTGGCTGATGACGCCTATACGGAGGCCTCAGACCAATGCGGAAACACGATACAACGAGGCCCATGCAGCAACCAGGGGTGTGGTGGAGCGCTGCCTTGGCCTCCTGAAGATGAGATTCAGGTGCCTGGACCACTCCGGAGGGGCCCTGCAGTACCAGGCCGACAGGGTCGCTCGCATTGTAGTGCTCTGCTGTGCGCTGCACAACATCGCGATGCAGAGGGGAGATGACCTGTTGCAGGAGGCGGAAGGAGAAGCTAGTGGCAGTGGTGCCAGCACAGAGGAGGAGGAGGAGGAGGCGAGGGAGGAGGAGGAAGAGGAGGAGGAGGAGGAGGAGGAGGAGGCTGGCGGAGTGGCGGGCGCAGAACGCAGACACGACCCAGGTGCTGGTGATGTCCAGGAGGTGGCACGACGGACCCGGCAAGGACGGCGGGCACGCGACGCCCTGGTGGCAGCACGGTTCACGCATCGCATGTGACGTCCCTGATGAACACCAAACCACCACTTGCATCGCTAGTCATGCAGAGGGTCACCACACAACTGCCACCACCACAACCGCCCCTCCACCCCCCCCTCAGTGTACACTGCTCCACTTCGACATGACGCTTATCACTGGGTGCAGACGGAATGGCACAACATTGATGGCTGTGTCAGCGGGTGTGATCAGTGCCATGTGGAATGATGACAGCCCGCTCTGCGAAGAGCTGTGAGCTCAGAATCGTTAGAGAGAGTCTGACCCATGGCAATAGCTGAACCATCCACCTTGGTGGCCGCTGAGTTCGTCACTGACACTCCATCACGTGCCCGCGTGGGCTAGCTGTGGGAGGGGGTAGGGGCAGGGACTGCACACCCGGCACCGAGGTTTCACCACCCGTCACCCCCAGCGACACTCGGTCACCATCACGATTCCTGTGGCTGTGGAACAATCACACGGTATTACAAGTAAGGTGGAACAGTGCGTTTAATATTAACAATTATTTACAGGTGCCCTAGCCCCTACAATTAAACTGTGCCCTTCACCCGTGCCAACTTACTCAGTGTCTATCTTAGTTGCCTTACAGGCCCTACCACTACGTCTAAGTGACTCCCCAGATGATACAGCAGGAGTGGAGGAGGATTGCTGCGAATCGCCCCCCTCGACTCGTTTCTCCTTGGCTAAGCGTTTCCTGGGGCGACCAGGCCTTGATGGGCCAGGCTGCTCTGCGGGCGTCTCGGGTGACATTGTGCCACCCTGCTCTGCCTTCTGCCCACCCGATGCACCAGGGATGGGACGGGGGGAGGCCGAGAATTCCGGGATGTCCCGTGATGGAGTTAATGGGACGGGCCCCGAAACCTCCTCCTCCCTCGGGGAGCCCGGTGGCCCCCGGGCCTCACTTTGGGACAGAGGTGCGAGCGGGGAGGTTCCCCGTCGCACCACCAACACCTGGCGCTGCCAATCCTGGAGGCCTGCAACGGTATCCACCAGGATCCGAAGGTTTGCAGAGACGGAGTCCAGGGAGTTAGACATTCCTGCCAGGGACTGTGCGATCTCAACATGTGTGTGCACGACGCCATCCAGCACATGTGTCAGGCGGTTGATGGTCTCCGCGACCGACTGCTGCGACTGGGCCATGACCTGCTGAGACTCGGCCATGGCCCGCAGGGCGCCGGCAATGTCGTTTTGGCTCTGGCACATTGCTGCCTGTGAGAGGGCAACCCTGTCCAGGGCCGAGGATGACGCGTGCACATTAACCCCAACGTCTTGCATAACCTGACCCATTGCCTCCACCGCGGATGCCACCCGTGCGGTGTCGGACTGGGTCTCTGCCATGAGCGGAACCACTCCCTGCTCTTGGACGCGGTCGACTCCTCTAACAGCGTCTGCAGAGCCAGGAAGGCTGCCCTCCTCCCGCCATTGTTTCCCTGGGTTTCCTGAGGCATCGGCTGTGCGGGTGGGTTGATAAACTCCAGGAACTCAGAAAACGTCTGGGAGCCAGCTGCATCCTGGGCCTGGCTTGGCCTCCGCGAGTCCGGGCCCTCTGTTGCTCCGACCTCCACCTGCTGTACCTGCTCAGCTGTGATGTCCCAACCAGACTGTGCCCCAGGAGACTCATCACTAAATAGGCCCGCCGGGGTGTGTGTCTCTGGGATGATGGATGTGGTGGGAGAAAGCAGTGCCGCAAGCCCGACGCTCTCAATGTTTAGGGCCTCCTCCAGGGTGTGGGGCTGCTCAGCGACAGGAGGGTTGTCCCAGGCCATTTCTGGTGGTGGTGGTGGACTTCAAACCCTCTGTGCGTCCTGGTCCGCAGATTAGGTTGGGGCGGATAGGGCTGCCCGCTGATCGGGCACCCTCTGTTGTGAGGCCCCGGGTGAGGTGGCGGCAGATTCCTGTCTCCGTCTGGAGGCAAATGGCCCTGGTCGTTCGGCATCACGTCCTAGGGAAGAGAATGAGACGGGTTATTTCGATTTGCTCGGCAGGCCGCTGGACGGTCCCAGTGGGCAGGGTTTGTGAAGGGACAGAGGATTGGATTGGATTGGATTGGATTTGTTTATTGTCACGTGTACCGAGGTACAGTGAAAAGTATTTTTCTGCAAGCAGCTCAACAGATCATTCAGTACATGGGAAGAAAAGGGAATCGAACAGAATTCAAGAAAATACATGAGAATACATAATAGGGCAACACAAGATATACAATGTAACTACATAAGCATTGGCATCGGATGAAGCATACAGGGTGTAGTGTTAATGAGGACAGTCCATAAAAGGGTCATTTAGGAGTCTGGTGACAGTGGGGAAGAAGCTGTTTTTGAGTCTGTTCGTCCGTGTTCTCAGACTTCTGAATCTCCTGCCCGATGGAAGAAGTTGGAAAAGTGAGTAAGCCGGGTGGGAGGGATCCTTGATTATGCTGCCTGCTTTCCCCCGGCAGCGGGAGGTGTAGATGGAATCAATGGATGGGAGGCAGGTTTGTGTGATGGACTGGGCGGTATTCACGACTCTCTGAAGTTCCTTGCGGTCCTGGGCCGAGCAGTTGCCATACCAGGCTGTGATGCAGCCCGAGAGGATGCTCTCTATAGTGCATCTGTAAAAGTTGGTAAGGGTTAATGTGGACATGCCAAATTTCCTTAGTTTCCTGAGGAAGTAAAGGCGCTGTTGTGCTTTCTTGGTGATAGCGTCGACATGAGTGGACCAGGATAGATTTGTGGTGATGTGCACCCCTAGGAATTTGAAACTGCTCACCATCTCTACCTCGGCTCCGTTGATGCTGACAGGGGTGTGTACAGTACTATGCTTCCTGAAGTCGATGACCAGCTCTTTAGTTTTGCTGGCATTAAGGGAGAGATTGTTGTCGTTGCACCACTCCACTAAGTTCTCTATCTCCCTCCTGTATTCAGACTCGTCGTTGTTCGAGATCCGGCCCACTATGGTCGTATCGTCAGCAAACTTGTAGATGGAGTTGGAACCAAGTTTTGCCACGCAGTCGTGTGTGTACAGGGAGTAGAGTAGGGGGCTAAGTACGCAGCCTTGCGGGGCACCGGTGTTGAGGACTATTGTGGAGGAGGTGTTGGTGTTCATTTTTACTGACTGTGGTCTGTTGGTCAGAAAGTCAAGGATCTAGTTGCAGAGTGGAGAGCCAAGTCCTAGGTTTTGGAGCTTTGATATGAGCTTGGCTGGGATTATGGTGTTGAAGGCGGAGCTGTAGTCAATAAATAAGAGTCTGATGTAGGAGTTCTTGTTTTCGAGATGCTCTAGGGATGAGTGTAGGGCCAGGGAAATGGCGTCTGTTGTGGACCGGTTGCGACGGTATGCGAATTGAAGTGGGTCAAGGCGTTCCGGGAGTATGGAGGTGATGCGCTTCATGATCAGCCTCTCAAAGCATTTCATTACAACTGACGTCAGGGCCACCGGGCGGTAGTCATTGAGGCACGTTGCCTGGTTCTTCTTTGGTACCGGTATGATGGTGGTCTTCTTGAAGCAGGTGGGGACCTCGGAGTGGAGTAGGGATAGGTTAAAGATGTCTGTGAAAACCTCTGCCAGCTGGTCCGCGCAGGTTCTGAGTGCACGACCAGGGATCCCGTCCGGGCCCATCGCCTTCCGTGGGTTCACTTTCAGGAAGGCCGATCTGACTTCGGAAACTGTGATGGTGGGTATGGGTGAATTATGGGTTGCTGGGGCACTCGATAGCGGGTTGTTGGTTACCTGCTCAAACCGAGCATAGAATGCGTTAAGTTCATCGGGGAGGGGTGCACTGCTGCCAGAGATACTGCTCGGCTTCGCTTTGTAGCCCGTTATGTTGCTTAGTCCTTGCCACAACCGCCGAGAGTCTGTCTGTGACTCTAGCTTAGTTTGATATTCTCTCTTGGCATCTCGGATGGCTTTGCGGAGGTCGTACCTGGATTTCTTGTATAGGACAGGGTCATCTGCCTTGGACGCCTCAGATCTGTCCTTCAGTAGGGAGTCAATCTCGCGGTTGAGCCATGGTTTCCGGTTGGGGAACGTACGTACTGCTTTCTTTGGCACGCAGTCGTCCACACATTTGCTGATGAAGTCTGTGACGGTGGTGACATACTCATTTAAGTTAGTCGCTGAGTTCTTAAATATGGACCAGTCCACTGTCTCCAAGCAGTCACGTAAGAGACTGTAAGGGATGGGGGAGGTGTCCCAGTGGGCAGGGTTTGTGAAGGGACAGAGGATGGGGGAGGTGTCCCAGTGGGCAGGGTTTGTGAAGGGACAGAGGATGGGGGAGGTGTCCCAGTGGGCAGGGTGTGTGAAGGGACAGAGGATGGGGGAGGGGTAAGTGTTTGTCAGGGAGGGTTGTCTCACTTGCTGCAGTTCCGCCAACCTCGCATTGCGCGATATCGCGGGTGGCAGACCCCCCAACAAGGTCCAGGGCCCTCTGTTCAAAGGTGCTGAGGGGGTGCAGGTTGGGCGAACCCCCTCCAGTCTTGTGCCGCTCACGGTGGTTATGAGCGGCCTTGGCCTGTTGGGGGAGGGAACATAGGTAGATCATTACAAAACGGTAGGTATCAGCAGTCCGTTCAGATACTGGCACAGTTTGGGGGGGGGCAAGTTGTCATAAGACGATTGCATCTCTCCTCGGGGCCAGAGCGCTGGGTCTGTGACAACTTTGTGAACCACCCTCAAATAACTCTGCCCCAATCCCTCTCCCCCCCCCCCCCCCGCCTCCCGTGCAGGGGGGGGTGCTTAAGTTAAGGGGGAGGGATGGTTGTGACTAGGGGGCACCCTCATGGCACTTACCCTGGCAGACCTGGTGAGGTCGTGTAGCTTCTTCCTACATTGCTCTGCTGAGCGAGGGGTCTGCCCCACAGCACTGACGGCAGCAGCCACGTCACGCCAGGCCTGGCGTACCGCGCTGGCAGGTTGGCGATGCCCTCTCCGCGGGCGGATGATGCCCCTCCTCTGCTCCACGGCATTGAGCAGCGCCTCGACGTCAGCATCTACAAAGCGAGGAGCAGCTCTCCTCGGCTCCGACATCCTGCCCGACAGATTCTGTGGTCGCCCGCGCCTTTTTACGGCGTCGGGCGTCGTCACGTGGGCGTGATCGTGTCGTCGGCGCGTTCCGTCGTCATCACGCACGTAATTGACGCGGCCGCGCTACTAGCCCATTTCCAGGAAGTGAATCCGTCGGGAAATGAAGCCTTCGCGACCGTCGTAAAACGCTCCCGATTTTTACGACGGTTTTACGACTTTCCGCGGGTGCGGAGAATTTCGTCCTTTATTCTGGAGATGTCAACACTACAGGCTGCGATGTTACACTGCCAAGTTAGCTGCGCAAATGGCCAAGGACGTAATCTCTGATGACGTCATGCAAACATCCTTTTAAAGTGTCCCTATTCAGCTGCAAGGCTGCTGGTAAAGAATTACGGAAAATACTATAAATGCACACCAATAATCAATCAGGATGTCTTGCAACTGCTCAAAGATTGAGAGCATGAAGTGGCTGGCACATATTCAGTGCACACGTCCCATCTGCTGGTGAGTCTTGCAACCCAAATTCCCTGTGCACACACTTGTTTACACTCCCTAATGTCCTTAGGAATGTCACTTTGCATTGCGTAGATGGTCCCGCTTATCCCGGAAGAGCGCAGCAGATCATTCATCCATTTTCTGCACTGCTGGCTGCTTCCTTGACGGGCCTCCCCTGCAACCTCTACTTAGATCGCTGTTGTCAGAAGGCAGGGCCCTCCTGCTAGTATCTCTGGAAAAAAGGATCTGCTGTCTTTCATGGATGGCCGAGAGGAGAATCTGAAGGGAGGCTTTTCTAAACCATGAGGCCACACATTGTATGGTCTACAACATCCTGGTCTTGGCAGAATCAGGCTTGCAATGAGTGAAAGGCTGTTCGGGTGCCATTTAGATATGGTGCCCATACCTTTGACCCCATGAGGCGACCTCCTGTCCGCTCCACCATGAGATTTTGCAAGCTCCTTGCAGATATATATGAAATAAGCAAAAACACTTGTACTTTTGCGGTCTTCAACCGAACATAAACTCCAGAATGGAAAATTCTGGCCCAGATTTGTACAAAGTGCAACAGCGGTTGTCTTCTCAAAGTGCTATATAATTATAGCAAGACCTGCTCACAATTATGCTTTAATTTTCAATGCAATATCTGATAACATATAATTTCCTGCCTAATTGTTTGCTGTACCTGCAAGTTAACCTTTTGGGTGCGATTCTCTGGAAAGAGTTCTCAGTGTTGCAACGAGCAGAAATTGCCACAAGCTTCCCGGCGCTTGGCCCAGAGAGGCCGGCAACGCTATCAATGTTAATTGGTCCACTTAACAAGGCCTCACGCGCTTCTCCCCGCAAATGAAGGCTCACCAGCCTCCCAATAACAAGGTCAAGCAGCACTTAAATTGTACTTATTCTGCCAACTCCAGCCAGCTCGCAACAATGGCACCGAGGAGACCAGCCCCAAAATTCAGGGACGCAGACCTGGAGAGGCTGCTAGACACTGTGGAGGCTAGGATGTCCTGTTCCCCCGAGGGTCCAGGAGAGTCAGCCATAGGGAGGCCAGTGCCGCCTGGGATGAGGTGACGGCAGCAAAGAGCTCAGGGGCTGTGACCAGGAGGACTGGCCTCCAGTGCAGGAAAAATGTCAACAACCTACACTGGGCAGCATGAGGCCCCCCCCCCCCTCAGAGACCTATCCCCCCCATGGGTGTGGGGGAGGGGCAGCACCATCAGGAAGGTGGAGAATTGTCAAACACAATAAACAGCTAGTATGATGCCTCTGTCACTTTCTTCCCCAATGCAGACTAACCTCTGAACCCCTGGCTCATCTCTCCAGGCATTTCCTCCTCCCCACTCTGTTCCTGGGTGTTCGGATGTTATATGTCAGCTATATTCAACCACCCACAAAGGAACCAAAGGGAATGAAACTGGACGAACCACCCAACAACCCAGGGGCTGTTTAGCACACTGGGCTAAATCGCTGGCTTTGAAAGCAGACCAAGCAGGTCAGCAGCACAGTTCGATTCCCGTAACAGCCTCCCCAAACAGGCGCCGGAATGTGGCGACTAGGGGCTTTTCACAGTAACTTCATTGAAGTCTACTCGTGACAATAAGCGATTTTCATTTTTCATTTTCAACATCGACCTAGCATTGGAAATGACAATGGTCAAACACAGCCCTGTAAATCCTGCAAATTCCTACTTCCTAACATCTGGGGTTTGTGCCAAAATTCGGAGAACTGTCTCACAGACTTAAAGTTTGTGCTCCAGAACATGCTGCTGTTTCAGCACAGCTACAACACTGACATCTACTCAGCAATGTGGAAAATTGCCCAGGACACAAGAAACGGAAAAAATCACCCCAGCCAATTACTGCCCCATCAGTCCACTTTCGATCCTCAGTAAAGTGATGGAAGGATTTATCAACAGTGCACTTATTTAGCAATAACCTGTTCATGGATGCTCAGTTTGGGTTCTGTCAGGGTCACTCAGCATCTGATCTCATTACATCCTTGGGTCAAACATGGAAAGAAGAGCTGAATGCCAGAGGTGAGGTGAGAGTGACTGCCTCTGACATCAAGACAGCATTAGGAGCCCGAACAAAACTAGAATCAATGGGAATCAGGGAGAAAAACTCTCTGCTGGCTGGAGTCACAATGTCACAAAAGAAGATGGTTATGGTGGTTGGAGGTCAATCTATTGCAGGAGTTCCTCAAGGTAGTTTCCTAGGCCCAACCACCTTCAGCTGCTTCATCATTGGCCTCCCTTCCATCATAAGGTCAGAAGTGAGGGTTTTTGCTTTTGACTGCACAATGTTTAGCACCATTCGCAACTCCTCAGATAATGAAGCAGTCCATACCCAAATGGAGCAAGACCTGGACAATATCCAGGCTTGGGTTGACAAGTGGCAAGTATCATTCATGCCACACAAGTGTCAGGCAATGACCATCTCCAACAAAAGAGGAACTGACCATCACCCCTTGAAGCTCAATGGCATTATCATTGCTAAATCCCCCCCCCCCCCCCCCCCCCATCAACATCATTGACTAGAAACTGAACTGGACAAGCCATGTAAATATTGTGGCTGTCAGAGCAGTTCAAAAATGAAGAATCATGTGGTGCATAATTCACCTCCTGACTCCCCAAAGCCTGTCCACCATCGACAAGGCACAAGTCAGGAGTGTAATGGATTATTCTCCACTTGCCTGGATGAGTGCAGCTCCAACAACACTCAAAAAGCTCAACATCATCCCGGGCAGAGCAGCCCAGTTGATTGTTACCCTTTCCACAAACATTCACTGCCTCCAACACTGACGAACAATGACAGCAATGTGTAACCGTTACAAGATGCACTGTAGGAACTCACCAAGGTGCTCTCAAAGGCAGTCGTTCTCACCAAACCCATGACCACTTCCATCCAGAAGGACAAGAGGAGCAGATATCTGAGAACACCACCACTTAAAGGTTTCCCTCAAGTCACCCACCATCCTGACTTGGAAATATATTGCCGATTTTACACTGTTGCTGGGTCAAAATCCTGGAATTCCGACTATAACAGCACTCTGAGTGCACCTACACCGCAGGGACTGCAGCAGCTCCAGAAGGCAGCTCACCACCAACTTCTGAGGAGCAATTAGGGCTGGGCAATAAATTATGGCCTAGCCAGTAACATCCACATCCTGTAAATGAATTTACAAAAAAGGGTTGCAAAGCGGAATCACAACTGGATAAGCCACTTCGCAGTGGGAAGGCTGGTGGCATGACAGGGACACATCACTAGTGGGCATCATATATAGACCCCCAAACTGCAGTGGTGATGTTGGGAGTGGCATTAAACAGGAAATTAGAGATGCATGTGATAAGGGAATATCTATGTTCTATGTTCTATCTGTGATCAAGGGTCATTTTATTCTGCACATAGATTGGGTAAATCAAATTAGCCACAGCAACGTAGAGGAGGAATTCCTTGGAGCAGCACGGCGGCACAGTGGTTAGTACTGCTGCCTCACAGAGCCGAGATCGCAGGTGTGATCCCAGCTCTGGGTCACTGTCCGTGTGGAGTTTGCACATTCTCCCTGTGTTTGCGTGGTTTCGCCCCCACACCCAAAAGATTTTTAAAAAAAAATAAGTTTAGAGTACCCATCCACGCAAACATGGGGTAAGCGTGCAAACTCCACACAAGCAGTGACCCAGGGTCGGGATCGAACCTGGGACCTCGGCGCCGTGAGGCAGCAGTGCTAGCCACTGCACCACCATGCTGCCCCCCCCCCCCCCCCCCCACAACCCAAAGATGTGCAGGCTAGGTGGATTGGCCACACTAAATTGCCCCTTAATTGGAAAAAATGAATTGGGTACCCTAAATGTATTGTAAAAAAGAGGAATTCCTGGAGTGTATACAGGATGGTTTTCTTGATCAATATGTGGTGGAACCAACTAGAGAGCAGGACACCTTAAACTGGGTACTGTGTAATGAGAAGGGAATTATTATCAATCTAGCTGTGCGAGACCCTTTGGAGATGACCGACCATAACATGGTAGAATTTTTTATTAAGATGGAGAGTGAAGTACTTGATTCAGAGACTGGGGTGCTGAATCTTAATAAAAGAAACTGTGAAGATATGAGGTATGAGTTGGCTTTGATAGATTGGGGAGAGTTACTTAAAGTGATGACAGTGGATGGGCAATGGCAAACGTTCAAGGAATATATGGAGGAACTGCAACAACTGTTTATTGCTGTCTGGCACAAAATAAAAATGAATCAGGGGGGGCAATCCATGGCTTACGAGGGCAGCACGGTGGCCTAGTGGTTAGCACAACCGCCTCACGGCGCTGAGGTCCCAGGTTCGATCCCGGCTCTGGGTCACTGTCCGTGTGGAGTTTGCACATTCTCCCCGTGTCTGCGTGGGGTTCGCCCCCACAATCCAAAAATGTGCAGAGTAGGTGGATTGGCCACGCTAAATTGCCCCTTAATTGGAAAAAATAATTGGGTAATCTAAATTTAAAAAAAAAAAGAAAAAAAAAAAATCCATGGCTTACAAAGGAAATTAGAGAAAATATCTGATCCAAGGAAGAAGCATACAGCTTGGCCAAGAAAAATAATAGGTCTGAGGATTGGGAGCAGTTTAGAATTCAGCAAAGAAAAAGGACCAAGGGATTGATTAAGCAGGGGAAAATATAGTACGAAAGTTAGCTTCTAGGCAACATAAAGATTGACACTAAGAGTTTCTATAAGTACGTGAAGAGAGAGAGATTGGTGAAGACAAATGTAGCTCCCCTACAGACAGAAATGGGGCAATGTATTATAGGGGACAAAGAAACGGCTGAGCAACTGAATACATACTTTGGTTCTGTCTTCACAAAAGAGGACACAAATCAGATGGCAGAAATGACGGGGAATGCAAGATTGAGTGAAAGGGAAGAATTGAGGGAGATCAATATTATTAGAGAAATTGGGCGGGATTCTCCAACAATGGGCTATGTCCCCACGGCAGCGTCAAAATGCGGGCGTGGGGATCGCAATTTCGGCGCGAAGAATCCCGTCCAAGGTGTTGTGGAAATTGATGGGATTGAAGTTTGATAAATCCCCAGAGCCTGATAATCTACATCCCAAAGTATTTAAGGAAGTGGGTCGAGAAATAGTGCATGGATTAGTGGTCACTTTCCAGGATTCTATGGACTCTGGAGCAGTCCTTGCAGATTGGAGGGTAGCCAATGCCACTCCAATTTCCAAAAGGAAGGTAGAGAGAAAACAGGGAATTATAGACTAGTCAGACTAACGTCGTAGTGGAGTAAATTCTCAAATCCATTATCTTTTTAAAAAAATGTATTTTATTACAGACATGGATCCAAACAGGTTGCAACCCATAAACATCCCGGGAAACATACTTCCCAGCAATCAACTGTACAATCTGTACAAATTTTACCCCATCCCCCCCATCCCCGCGACGAACAGCTCCTCAAACATGGTCACAAACATCCCCCATCTTTTCTCAAACCTCTCTGCGAGCCCCTTAACTCATACTTTATCTTCTCCAACCTCAGGAAGTGGTACAGGTCACCCAACCAAGCCATGCTGACCATCACTCCAGTAGATCCTTCAGCATCATCTGGACAGGTTGGGTGAGCGGGTAAATTAATGGCAGATGGAGTATAATTTGGATAAATGTGAGTTTGAAAGCAAAACAAGGAGGCAGATTATTACTTGAATGGCTGTAAATTGAGAGAGGGGAGTGTGCAGTGGAACCCAGGCATCCTTGTGCACCAGTCACTGAAGGTAAGCATGCAAGTGCAGCAGGGAGTAAAGAAGGTATGTTGACTTCAATTGCGAGAGGTTTCGGGTACAGGAGCAGGGCTGTGTTGTTGCAATTATACAGGCCTTGGTGAAGCCACACCTCGAATATTGTGTGCAGTTTTGGTCCTTTTCTGAGGAAGGATGTTCTTGCTCTTGAGTGTGTGCAGCGAAGGTTTACCAGGCTGATTACGGTGATGGCGGGACTGACGTATGAGGAGAGATTGACTAGGTTGATTGTGTTCGCTGGAGTTGAGACGAATGAGGTGGGATCTCATAGAGACTTATAAACTTTATTCAGGACTAGATAGGGTTTATGCAGGGAGGATGTTTCCTATGGTGGGCCTGTCCAGAGCCAGGGGGTCATAGTCTGAGGATTCGGGATAGACCATTTAGGACAGAGATGAGACATTTCTTCAACCAAATTGTGGTGAACCTGTGGAATCCGTAACCAAAGGAAGTAGTTGAGGCCAAGACATTGCATGCATTCAAGAGGCGGCTAGATATGGCACTTGTGGCGAATGGGATCAGGGTTTATGGGGAGAAAGCAGGATTAGGCTATTGAGTTGGACAATCAGCCATGATTGTGACGAATGGCAGAGCAGGCTAGAAGGGCCGAATGGTCTCCTCCTGCTTCTATCTTCTCTGTTTCTATGAAGGTGCTTTGCCATGATTCTTTAAATCAGCAATGGCATTAGCATACCACTTCTAGGTTTCCTTGCTAATTGGTGTGAGCAGGCATGATGATATGCACCAAATTTGTTAAAGGAAGGGATGTCGGCAATGACCCACCCTAGAAGCTTGAGCCACGTGTGGCAATGGTGTTCACACATGTCAAGAGAGATAGGCCTCTGAATGTAGAATCTGTGTTTGGGGTCTTGACTCACTGGAACTGGGGGCCGATTCTCCCCCAAAATTTCAAAGTTAATTTGTGACGGGTTTTCAGGGTGTTTTCCTTTTTTTTTATCCAGAGTACCCAATTATTTTTTCCAATTGAGGGTCAATTAATGTGGCCAATTCACCTAACCTGCACATCTTTGGCTTGTGGGGGTGAAACCCACGCAGACACGGGGAGAATGTGCAAACTCCACACAGACAGTGACCCGCGGCCGGGATCGAACAGCGCCGTAGGTAGCAGTGCTAACCACTGCACCGCCCCTTCAGGGAGTTTCCTGACAGTTCTACCGGCGAATTCCCCACTGCTATTTAAGCCCTGGGGAATGTCTCACCGGTTTAGCCCACATTTAGAATTTTATTTAGCACTGGGGAGCTGAAATCAGAGATTGGGCCGCCATTTTGAAAGGGTGGCCCATTATCTAAGTGAGATTGTGGGTCTCCCACCCATGGGCAATGTCAGCCCCCACACACATGGACAATACCCCCCCCCCCCCCAAGTGAGGACAGCCCACGATTGGGGGCCCTCCTCTGCAGACCCCCCCCCCCCCCCCCCAAGTCCGCTTACAGCACCCCTTCCTTCCAGGACCCCCACCCATCACTCACCCAACCTCCCGGAGGTACCTCTGTACTTACCCAGCCCCCCCCCACCTTTCAAACCCCCCCCCCCCACCCTCATTTCATGGGTATGGCCTCCCCTGCTCCCTGACTCTTGGCAGTGCCATCCTGGCACTCAGGCACCCTTGCACTGCCAGCCTGGCAGTGCTCCTGCTGGCCTAGCAGTATCGGATGACAGTGGTAAGGTACCAGCTGGACATTGCTAAGGTGCCCGCATTCCAGGGGGAGGGCTAGGGAGCCACCCTGCACTTACCATGACCACCCTGTGGTCACCGATGGCCTGGGAAACCCCTCCGAGTCAGGACGCTGCGATAACGCAGAATCGACGAGCTGAAACTGATAGCCAAGTTCCGCACGCATGAGTACGGCTTCAACCGCGACCTTGGATTCATGTCGAATTAAATTCATGCCCCACCATCTGGTCTGGGCTTGCAAAATCCTACCAACTGTCCTGGCTTGAGACAATTCACACCTCTTTAACTTGTGATTATCCTTCTCTCCCGCCACTCCATCTGGACCTGTAAAGGCTTAATTACTTGCAATATCTCATATTCAAGGTATCATCTTGCACCATTGATTTTGTTGACAAATATAGTTGTGGAACCCACCGCTTCACTCACCTGATGAAGGAGCTGCGCTCCGAAAGCGAGTGATTCGAAAGAAACCTGTTGGACTTTAACCTGGTGTTGTAAGACTTCTTACTGTGCCCACCCCAGTCCAACGCCGGCATCTCCACATCTCAGCAAGAGAATGTGAGAGGAGCAGGATGACTAACAGAGAGAGAGTGCGAGAGAGTGAGGCCATTAACAGTGAGAGTGGAGCAGCATGGTGGCGCAGTGGTTAGCACTGCTGCCCCATGGCGCTGAGGACCCGGGTTCAATCCCAGCCCCGGGTACTGTGTGGAATTTGCACATTCTCCCCGTATCTGCATTGGTCTCACCACCGCAACCCAAAAAGATGTGGATGGTAGATGAATTGGTCACGCTAAATTAGCCCTAAATTGGGAAAAAAGAATCGGGTACTCTAACTTTACTTTAAAAAGCAGTGAGAGCTCCACTCACATTCACTTGCTGTGATGTGAAGTGTGAGAGGAGTGGGGCCATAAACAATGAGAGGGTGTGAGAGGAGCAGGGCCAGAAGTGAGATTATCTGAAAAAAAGCATAAGAGGAGGACACAGGGAAATAGATAAGTCATTGGCTGTTGATTATTTTGCTCTTTATCTATCAAAATTGGGCATTTATTGAGAATTGCAAGGCTTTATTGTCAGTAGTAACGGTTATTGGGAGTATTAGGGTTTATTAATTCTAAATTAATTAAGGAAATGTAATTAATTAATTAACTAACACATAATAAAGTTGGCAGGCGAGTGATGTGTTGCGCCTGCAGAATGTGAGGTCTCCTGGATACTATGTGATCGCGTGCAAACACGTCTGCAGTAAGTGTCTTCAGTTTGATGAGCTTCAGTTAAGAGTCACTGAGCTGAAGGCAGAGTTGTGGATACTGAGATGAATCAGGATGGGGAAAGTTCCCTGGGCAGTTTATTCGTGGAGGCAGGTTTAGATCTAATCGGCACTACAGAAACATGACGATCGGAATTCACCAGCCGTTCGCTGGCAACAGAATTCTATGATCATGTCAGCAGTACACTCGCGGGTGGGGTAGCTTGAATGGAAAATCCCATTGACAGTGGCAGGAAGGAACAGCGCTCTGCATCCCGCTGCTGAAACCGCATGGCTGGGTAGGCCAGAGAATCCCACCCGGTTACAAGATGACCGAGTTTTGGAAATAAACATTTCAGGGGACACAATTTTTTGGAAAGTCACATAGAATGCCAAAAGAGGTGGGGTAGCCTTTAATAAAGGAGGACATGGATATTAAGAAAGGATCTGGCCACTGAAGGTCATGAAGCAGAATCAGTATGGGTGGGAATTAGGAACAGCAAGAATCACTGGTGGGGGTAGAGTATAGGCCCCTAACAGTAATTATACTGTTGGGCAGAGCATTAAAAAAGAAATTACTTGAGCCTTCAAAGTCTACAACAGAAATGTAACAATTGTGGAGAACATTTCAGGGGCAGGTTTAGCACACTGGGCTAAATCGCTGGCTTTTAAAGCAGACCAAGGCAGGCCAGCAGCACGGTTCAATTCCGGTGCCAGCCTCCCCCGTCAGGCGCCGGAATGTGGCGGCTAGGGGCTTTTCACAGTAACTTCATTTAAAGCCTACTTGTGACAATAAGCGATTCATTTCATTTTCAACATCACTCTTTAAATACACTGATAGAATCAATTTGGCAAGAATGATCGAGAAGATGGGTTTGTTAAACGTTTCCATTACAGTTTCTTGGAGCAATAGATAGTAGGACTGACTAGGGAAAAAACTATCTTAGATCTAATACTGTGTAATGAAGATCCACTGGGAAATAATGACAATAATACCATTCAATTACGTATTAAGTTTGAAATTGACATATTCCTGTCGCAAGTAAAAATCTTAACTTGAACAAAGTCAATTACACAGGTACAAGAGGACAGCTGGTTAAGGTTAACCAGTTAAATAGGCTAAAGGTTTTGGAGGTAAATAAACAGTGAGAAACATTTAATGAGACAAAAATACATTTGATTGAACAGCAAAATCTCAGAAAGAAGGACTCATCTGGGACTCACTCACGATGTTCAGGTTTGTCTTAGATTAAACAATTTTATAATGTTGCAAAAAATAGTAGCTAATCTGAGGATGGGATGTTTTAGAAACTAGCATAGGGCAACCAAAATGTTGATAAGGTGACACAAGATACAATGAGTAAACTAACCAGATTGTAGGAGCTTTTATAAGTCTGCAAAAAGGGAGAGCATAGCTATAGTAAATGTGATGTTCTCTATTTTCTTGGTAAGAATGGCTTTGATTTGTAGTGTTCAACAAAGAACATAACGCTATGTTAATTAACAAAGTAATTTATTAACACTACTTAAACTAGATTCGAAAGCATTCCTAAGTGCAAAGGTTGCTAAAACTATGCTATAACTCTACCTATAGACCTCCACAATACACAACTACTCTCTCATGCCTAAACACCTTCTCCCAGAATCAAGGATGTCAAGTGATCTACGTGAGTGTTCTTGATCACCATCTTCATAAAGTAATGTTATAATCTTTAATGTCACAAATAGGCTTACATCAACACTGCAATGAAGTTACTGTGAAAAGCCCCTAGTCGCCACATTCCTGCGCCTGTTCGGGTACACAGAGGGAGAATTCAGAATGTCCAAATTATCTAACAGCACGTCCTTCGGGACTTGTGGGAGGAAACTGGAGCACCCGGAGGAAACCCACGCAGACATGGGGAGGACGCGCAAATTCCGCACAGAAAGTGACCCAAGCTGGGAATCGAATCAGGGGCACTGGAGCTGTGATGCAACCATGCTGCCCATTGTGCTACAAGATGCCCAAATGCATCTTGTGGCGAGATGTATTTACATAAAATTGTTAACCCTTTATCTCCCGTACAATATCCATAATGTTACATCCCCTTTTTTCTGAATTTATTTGGAAACTTGTACAAACATATTTACAAGGTATGAACATTGTATGTTCCATACATGGTTGAATGGTTATTGTTAATTTGTTAACAATTTTGCTTTCAAAAGTTCACAAATTGAGTCTGTCCGGTTTGTTTTTGTTATGCATGGACCTTCTCAATTGTAGTGGTTCAACAGGTGTGGTTGGCTTCTCTGATGAAAAAACATCTCGCTATCGAAGCTGTCTTAAGTAGATCTGTCTTCATTGTTCGCTGAAATGCAGTACATAACCAGCGAGTCAGCAATGCAATCGATCAAACTTTCTACTGATGCTGCTGCTGAACTGCCTTCGCTGCCTGAAGTGGTCTTTTTCCTGTGCTTATGATGTTGATTTTCTGACTCCTTTCCCCAAAATAATGGTTTTCTTTATGATCTTTGAGCAAATACCAACTCTTTCAGACTGTTGAAATTACGCTTTTTTTCTCCTCCGTTTCCTTCTGGCGTTAGCGCCACCATATGTGAACTTGGTATAGTCTGTACACACATCTGCCTGGGAGATTTTCTTCAAGCAATGTCCTGCCGTCCCTTGCTCATGTGCTATCTGCATTGCTCTCCACACTGCGTGCTCTATCAAGTTTGACTGCAAGTCCCAACACTTTGTTCCAATCGAATTCTAATGCGTGATCTAGTTGTTCTGTAGTTTCAAAGTCCACATAACCAAATTTCCTGCTGGATAAAATTCTGACATCCGTGACGGACAGTTCCTTCTGTGTGAAGACGTCCTTCAACGCTTTCTTTAGTTCCACAGAATTCTTCTCAAAGTTCAAGTTTCTAACAAAAAGCGAGAAGGATGTATCATTTGTAGTCTTGTGCTGTTGCGCTGGAGTCAACTTCTCCAAGATGTCTTCAGTTTCCTGTTGGATGTTCACAATTGATGTGCTCTCAACTAATTTGGCTGCTGTTGATCTCTTATTTTCAGCTTCTGCACAGTCCATCTTCGAGCTGTCACTCTCGCCGTTGTCCTGCACAAATTGGATGCTACTTGTTATCAGCTCATTACTGATGCCAAATAAATTGAATAAATTTACATGGTCGTCTTCATCTGGTTCATCATCTGTCTGATTACTGAGATCCGCTTTCGCAGATCCAATGGCATTTGTTTATTTGTTCCGTTAATTTTTAATGTAATCGTCCAATCATCATGATCGTGAACAATTGAGATTGGTTTTACAATGTCTGCATCGGAAATTGCCTGTTGAACTTTGTCTACACGTTCAAATGTGTCAATAAAGAAAGAATCGTTTAACTCGAAAACATCTTCCAAGTCCAATACATCTTGCACAGTGTCAGGTCTATTCGCTTTATTATCATTTTTGTTTAAACTTGTCTCCTGTGCAGCTCTTCCTTTAGTAACTTTTGAAATTGTTGCATTGTAGTTCCCTTTCGACATTGAGAAGCAAAATGATTAAGTCTGTGACACTTCACACAGGTTTTACCGAAGGCAGGGCATTTTATTACTTGCTGGGTGCGGCCACAACATTGGCACGTCATAATGCTTGTGACGTCATACGTAAAATGACTGCCGTCTGAAGCGCACTGTTTCTTCAAGTGTACAACAGCATCAATGGTGTCAGCCACGTTCAATTTCGTGCCACTTTCATGGATCAACATTTCAGAATATTGATTTTTAGCAAGTTCGCTTGCTCGGCATATACTAATGATGTCTTCTAACATTAACTTTGATTGTCTCAGTAATCTTTCACACAGCTTTTCACTTTTAATGCCATAGACAATGTGATCGCGCAGAAGGGAGTCTAATAATGTGGAAAAATTACAGGTCTGTGCTTTAAGCTTGAGATCTGAAATGAAACAGTCATGTGTTTCACCTGCTCTATGGACTCTTTTCCTGAAAATATACCTTTTAAACATTTCATTTATTTGAAATTCGGAATGCCTGTCGGACATTTCGATTACTTTGTTATATATTTTTTTCATCGTCATTCTCAAAACGGAATGAGTTGAATATTTCTAAAGCTTACGGCCCAGCCATTGTTAGGAACAGCACTATTTTTCGCTGGTCGCTGACCAATTCGAGGTCTGAGGCTGAGATGATAATAGTAATAATATATAATTCAAACTGCTGTTCGAAAATTTCCCAGTTAACATCAACTTTACCCGAAATCCGGAAATAATTTGGCATCTGCAAATCCTCCATCTAGCTTCAACTGGGTAGTTTTATCCAACATTATTGGCTTCCACAAGGCCGTTGAGATCGGAGTCTGGTTGAGTGTATTTTCTTCTTTCTTCGCAAGTTTTTTTTCCGCACAGAGATTTTTTGTTTTCTCGCTAAACCTTTCTATTCTACCTGAGGAACTACTCAGGGTACCATGTGATGTTCTCTGTTTTCTTAGTAAGAATGGCTTTGATGTGTAGTGTTCAATAAAGAAGCTATGTTAATTAACAAAGCTAATTTAATAACACTACTTAAACTGGATTTGAATGTTTCCAATGTACAAAGGTTGCTGAATAAACTATGCTGTAACTCTATCTACAGAAGTCCACAATCCACAACTACTCGCTTTCACGCCTAAACACCTTCTCCCAGAATCAAGAGTCACACGTGATCTACGTGATTGCTCATGGTCACCATCTGGTGGTGAGATGTATTTAGGTGAAATTGTTAACCATTTATCTGCCATGCAATATCCATATTGTAACAGTAAACATTGGCCCCTTAGAAGCAGACAGGAGAAATTGTCATGAGGAAATGGCAGAGGCATTGAACAAATACTTTGTCTGTCTTCACAGTAGAAACATAGTTCCATACCAGAAATAAACAATAAACTAGGCGTTAAAAAGAGTGAGGAAGTTAGAAAATATATCAGCAGAGATAAAATATTGGAGAAACGCAAGAGAATAAAATCCAACAAATCGGCATGACATGATGGCCTACACCCTAGAGTCTTAAAAGAGACAGCTGGAGAGGTAGTGGTTGGGTGGCATGGTAGCACAGCGGGTAGCACTGTTGCTTGACAGCTCCAGCGTCGCAGGTTCTATTCCTGCTTGGGTCCCTGTCTGTGTGGAGTCGGCGCGTTCTCCCTGTGTCTGCATGGGTTTCCTTCGGGTGCTCCGGTTTCCTTCTACAAGTCCTGAAAGACGTGCTGCTAGGTAATTTGGACATTCTGAATTCTGCCTCCATGTACCCGAACAGGCGCCGGATTGTGGCGACTGGGGCTTTTCACAGCTTCATTGCAGTGTTAATGTAAGCCTACTTGTGACAATAAAGATTATTATTATTATATGCTAGCTATGATTTTACAAAATTCCTTTGATTCAGGAACGGTGTAAAGGAATGTGATTGTCTCCTGCATTACCGTTGAATGCTGTGAAGTAGTGTATGTTTCTGTGTGTGTGTGTGTGTGTGCGTCCGTTAATTAAACTGAAGTCAGTCAGACTGCCAGGTTTAAATAATCAGCAGGATTCGGTATAAAAGCAGGCAGTTGAAATGGAGATGAGCAAAGCTAAGATTGGATACAAGTAAACAACATGGTTGGAAATTTGCATGAGGCGGTAAAGAAAGTTTCTTTCTATTTATTTGTTGAATTTCAAAGAGAAATAAAAGGAAGGGTTAAAACTGGCAAAATCATAAATTAATAAAATAATATTATTAAATTTATGTTTCCTGAAAGTAAAGGCCCAAAAGACAACTTGAAAGAGTTTTATAATCAGGGAAAGGTAGCTTACAAAGAACATTAAGAACAATGGACTGGATCCTCCGAACCCCAACGTCGAAATCTCGTTTGGAGACGGGGTGGAGAATCCGTTTTGATGCCAATATTGGGAGCGGCACCAAATTTTGTATTCTCCACCCCTGATTATCCACCGCCTCAATTATGGTGTGAAAGTGGACTCTCCGCCCTGCGCCGGCTGTGAGTTTGGCGCTGGGCTGTGGAGAATCCAGCCCCATATTTAAGGAAAGATTGCAATTTCAATGAGGAAAGGCCATGTGATATTGTGAAGAATGTGTTGTGTGAGAACAGACTTGTGAAGCTAGCAGACTCTAGGCTCCCGTAGAGAAGTGTTTGTTTGATCCAGAAAGCAAGATTTTGTTATTTGCCTCGGATTTCCATTGTAAGGTGAGAGAGAGAGGGAGGAGGAAGCCCTGTAAAATACCTCACCTACAGTGGGTGACTTTGAGTAATAATACTGGATATTTTACAGATTAAGAATCTATAGGGACAGATGCCTGAAAAGGTTGTCCATTTCAGAGTCTAAGTAGAAATCCTTGGGAAATGTTTGTAAGACTAATTTTAACCATATAAATGTAACATTGTGTATTTAAATTATCTTTCCTTTCGTTAATAAACATTTTACCAGTTAAAATCTCCAGAATTGGTGTTGGAATCATTACTTCTGACTGCAGTGCACATATCTTCTCGTAATAAAAATACAATTTGCAAACTATTGTGATAGCTTCGGCAAATTTCCTTTGGTCAGCCTGGCAATTACACACAATACTTTTTTTTAAAAAAAATTATTCTCCTTTTTCACATTTTCTCCCAAATTTACACCCACCAACAATAAACAATAATCACAGTAATAAATATGTCAATCCCCATATCAATGACAACGATCCCATTCTCCCACCAAACCCCATACATTAGCCCGCATGTTCAAACAAAAACCAATGACAAAAAGAATTAGGGATCACTCATTGTCGCCATTAACACACACAGCCCTCTCCACAACCCTCGCATCCACCCGCCCCAACTAATGTCCGATGTTATCCAGTTTTTGAAAGTGCATAATAAATAATGCCCATGAATTGTCGAACCCCTCCATCCTTCCCCTCAGTTCAAACTTAACCTTCTCAAGAGTCAACAATTCCAACAGGTCCCCCCGCCACGCCAGGGCACAGGGTGGAGAGGTTGCTCTCCAACCCATCAGGATCCACCTTTGGGCGATCAACGAGGCAAAGGCTACAACATTTAGGGGCAGCAGGGTAGCATGGTGGTTAGCATAAATGCTTCACAGCTCCAGGGTCCCAGGTTCGATTCCCGGCTGGGTCACTGTCTGTGTGGAGTCTGCACGTCCTCCCCCTGTGTGCGTGGGTTTCCTCCGGGTGCTCCGGTTTCCTCCCACAGTCCAAAGATGTGCGGGTTAGGTGGATTGGCCATGCTAAATTGCCCATAGTGTCCTAATAAAAGTAAGGTTAAGGGGGGGTTGTTGGGTTACGGTTATAGGGTGGATACGTGGGTTTGAGTAGGGTGATCATGGCTCGGCACAACATTGAGGGCCGAAGGGCCTGTTCTGTGCTGTACTGTTCTATGTTCTATCTACGTCTGCAAACATTTCCAACCCTGGCTGGTCTGACACCCCGAATATGGCCTCCCGGGGTCCAGTTTCATGTGCACCACTTTAGAAATTACCCGAAAAAGCTCCTTAAAGTAATCCTCTAGCTTTGGACAGGACCAACACATCTGTGTGGTGAATGTATTCACCATAATGTATGCATAATACCATAACCTGTAACCTGTAAGTGGTGATATGAACTGCTTCCAGGTACTGTACTGTAACCTCGGTATGGCTCCGCCTCTGGCTCCGCCCACACCGGGGCATATATAGGCCAGCCTCTTGTGGGCGGCATTCATCTGTGCTACTGACTCTGGCTAGGCTACTGTTCACTCACTCTCTCTGCCTCACTGTGAATTGAAGGTATATCAATTTATTAGTCATAGACAGCACTATGGAAGCTGCTCTAAAGCCAGACAGGCTCGAACTCGACGCCCACGCGTCCGAAGACAAGAAAATATTCGAACATTGGCTCCGATGCTTCGAGGCCTACCTCAATTCCTCCACAACACCTCCCACAGAGATTCTCAAGCTGCGACTCCTCCATGCCCTGGTGAGCCATCGAATCTTCATAATGAGCGAGAAAGCGACCACGTACAAGGCTGCGGTCGCAACTCTCAAGGCACACTTTGTGAAGCCCGTGAATGAGGTGTTCGCCAGACACCTCCTCACTACTCGCCGTCAACGTGCCGGGGAATCGCCGCTGGATCAGTACCTCGAAACCCTGACTCTACTCGTGAGGAACTGCAGCGATCGAGATGTGACGGCGGAGAAACATATGAACTCACAGATCCGGGACACCTACGTGTCGCGGGTCTGCTCAAACTATATCAGGCAGCACCTGCTGGAAAACGGGACCTCCGATCTGCGGGAAACGGTAAAGCTAGCAACCTCATAAGAAGTGGCCTACCAGAACCTCAGCGCATTACCCGCAGGCCTGCGGAGCCCCTCGTGGACACCCTCGTCGAGACCCCCGTCGGACCCGACTATGTCGCAGACCTGTGCCGCGCGTCTGCCAGCCCAGCCCGGGGAACCGCAGTGCTACTTCTGCGGCCAGGGTCAACACCCCCGGCAGCGCTGCCCAACCCGCACATCAACGTGTAGCGATTGTGGGAAAAAGGGGCACTTTGCTAGGGTCTGTCTGGGCCGGCCTAAGGTCCAGAAATCGAAAGCACACCAGGCCCGGCCCATGGACTCGCAGCCCCACAGACCCCGCAATGTGGCTGCATGCCTGCCCGGAACATCCCCGTCAGATGCGTCATCGGCAGCGTGTGACTCGTGGGGGCCACCATTGTGGTCGCCGGCCTCAACACTGACCGACACGTGCGACTCATGGGGGCCGCTATCTTGGCCGCCGGCCTCAACACCGACGGACATGTGCGACCGATGGGGTCGGCCATCCTGGTCGCCATCTTCGCCCCAGCCCGACACGGCGACACATGGGGGCCGCCATCTTATGACTCCACCCGCAGCTGGGCGCAGTCACCCTCAACCAGTTGCAGCCAAAACAGCTGAAGAACTCCATGATGGTCGTTAGGGTCAACGGGCACGAGACCTCCTGCCTTTTCGACTCCGGGAGCATAGAGAGCTTTGTCCACCCCGACAAGGTAAGGCGCTGCTCCCCCCACACCTACCCAGCCTCCCAAACAATCTCCCTTGGCTCCGGGTCCCATTCGGTTCAGATCCGGGGGTACTGTATTGCCAATCTCGCAATGCAGGGCACAGAGTACACTCATTTTAAGCTCTACGTCCTCCCCCACCTCTGTGTCCCCCTACTGCTCGGATTGGACTTTCAATGTAACCACCAAAGCCTGACCCTATAGTTCGGCGGACCCTTGCCCCCCCTCATGGTGTGCAGCCTCACGACCCTCAAGGTCTCCTCCCCTTCACTCTTTGCGAACCTCACTCCTAACTGTAAGCCCATCGCCACTGGGAGCAGACGGTACAGTTCGCTGGACATGACGTTTATCAAGTCGGAGGTCCAGCAACTGTTGAGTGAAGGGAACATCGAGGCCAGCAACAGCCCCTGGAGAGCACAAGTGGTGGTCGTCCGGACCAAGGAAAAGAATCGGATGGTTGTGGACTAGAGCCAGACAATTAACCGATTCACGCAACTCGATGCGTACACCCTCCCCCGCATAGCGGAGATGGTCAACCAGATTGCGCAGTACCGTGTGTTCTCCACGGTCGATCTGAAGTCGGCCTATCACCAGCTCTCAATCTGCCCGGTAGAGCGCCAGTACACTGCTTTCGAGGCAGCCGGCCGGCTCTTCCACTTCCTCAGAGTCCCATTCAGCGTCACTAACTGGGTCTTGGTCTTTCAGAGAATGATGGACCGTATGGTAGACCAGTATGGTTTGTGGGCTACATATCAGTACTTGGACAATGTTACCATCTGCGGCCATGACCAGCAGGACCATGATGCCAACGTCCAGAGGTTTCTCCAGGCCGCCCAATCCCTCAATCTCACATACAACAAAGAAAAATGTCTCCTCCGTACTACCCGACTAGCCATTCTCGGCTATGTCGTAGAGAACGGAGTACTAAGGCCCGACCCCGACCGTATGCGCCCACTCACAGAACTCCCCCCTCCTCACAGCCTCAAGGCCCTCAAACGATGTTTGGGGCTGTTCTCCTACTGCGCCCAGTGGGTCCCCAACTATGCGGACAAAGCCCACCCACTTATTCAAACAACCACCTTTCCCCTGACGGATGAGGCCCGCGCGGCCTTCAGCCGCTTCAAGACGGATATCACCAAGGCCGCAATGCACGCGGTGGATGAGTCCATCCCTTTCCAGGTAGAAAGCGATGCGTCAGACGTCGCACTGGCCGCCACACTCAACCAGGCGGGCAGGCCAGTAGCATTTTTCTCTAAGACCCTCCACGCTTCCGAAATTCAATACCCCTCGGTCGAGAAGGAGGCACAAGCCATAGTGGAAAACGTACGGCACTGGAGGCACTACCTAGCCGGTAGGAAGTCCACCCTCGTCACCGACCAACGGTCGGTAGCCTTCATATTCGACAACACACAACGGGGCAAAATAAAAAATGATAAAATCCTGAGATGGAGGATCAAACTCTCCACCTACAACTACGATATCAAGTATCGTCCTGGGAAGCTCAACGAGCCTCCAGATTCCCTGTTCCGCGGCACATGTGTCAGCGTGCAAGATGACCGACTTTGGGCTATCCACAATGACCTCTGCCACCCGGCTTACCCACTTCATTAGGGCAATCTGCCCTTCTCCTCCGTGAAGGTCAAGGCCATAACCAGGGACTGCCAAGAGTGCAAACCAGCCAGACAAGGGCCACCTGGTAAAGGCCTCCCGGCCCTTTGAGCACCTTAGCATTGACTTCAAAGGGCCCCTTCCCTCCAACAACCGGAATATATACTTTCTCACCGTCATCGATGAGTACTCCCGCTTCACCTTCGCCGTCCCCTGCCCCGTCATGACCTCAGCCACCGTAATAAAGGCACTGCACAGCATCTTCACACTGTTCGGTTTCCGTGCCTACGTCCACAGTGACGGGGGCACATCGTTCATGAGCGATGAGTTGCGTCAGTACCTGCTCAACAAAGGCATCTCCTCGAGCAGGACTACGAGCTATAACCCGCAGGGAAACGGGCAGGTGGAGAGGGAGAACGCGACGGTATGGAAGGCTGTTCTTCTGGGCCTTAGGTCTAGAAATCTCCCAACCCCCCGCTGGCAGGAGGTCCTTCCTGATGCCCTCCACTCCATCAGATCGCTCCTCTGCACGGCCACGAACAAGACCCCTGACGATCGTTTGTTTATCTCCCCCAGGAAGTCCATCTCCGGGGTCTCGCTTCCATCTTGGCTGAAAACTCCGGGACCAGTCCTTCCCCGGAGGCACATGAGGAGCCATAAGACCTGCCCCTGGTCGAGAGGGTCCAGCTGTTCCATGCTAACCCCCAGTACGCTTACATCACACCAGGACGGACGGCAAGATACGGTCTCCCTACGGCACCTGGCGCCAGCTGGTTCCCCCGCCAATGCGCCCACACCCCCGCCTCCATCCCCCCCTCCCCGCCGCCACTCACAGCACCCCATACGCCCCCCTGGGTCTCCTGTATTGTCCCGCGCCGACACTGCCGCCACCCATCACCCCCCACCCTACCCCCACACCCCAACTGTCTCCGACACCCCGGACTGAGGCTCAAGCTCCAGACACAATGCCCCTGGAGTCACCACCTGCGACAACATTGCCCGCCGCACCGCCAGAGCTGCGGCGTCGAAGAGAACGATCTGGCCTCCAGATAGACTGAATATGTAACGACCCCACGTCACCCCCACTGGACTTGATTTTTTTAACAGGGGGTGAATGTTGTGAATATATTCACCATAATGTATACATGATACCATAACCTGTAACCTATGAACTGGAAGTGGTGAGTTCTGTGAGTGCGCTTTACACTCAATTGGCTCTGTTTTATTACTTAGCTCTAGAGTCGCCAGGTATCCTTATACCACCACGAGGTTCAAGTTCAAGTTCAGATCAATGACTCAATACACCAATTAGTAAGGTTCACATCAAAACACGTTTATTAATACACAGTTAATCGTTACTCATGCATATAATACTAAAAGACTAGGCTATTCCTACCACTAACAGGCCAATACGTATCTGGATAAGGGAACCCACTGGGTCAGGGAACAATGGCCTCTTGCTCGATCCTGAGTCTGCAGGCTTCCAGCTGGTACGGACTAAGGGATCAGGAGCGTCCATCTCATAGCGTGCGTTGACTGGACACTTACTTGATGGTACAGCAGTTGGCCAGGCCTCTCCTTCTTACGGTCAAGTTCTTCGAGAGCTGCTAAGATGTTCTGCTGAGAGGGCCAGCTAAGAGAGCGAACTGACCTTGGGGGCTCTATCTTATAGTCCTCAGGGGCTTTGTGCCCTTTTGGGCGGACCCCGAGCTTACTTCCAATCGATTGGATCCCATACCAATCGATTGGTGTGAATTCCCCAATACTGGGGCTGTTTCCCGATCGCTGGGCGGTCCTTGGGTGCCCGTTTGCTTCTTTTGTCTTGGACTCCTGCTGGCGCCGAGGAGTCTAGCTTTACTTCGATCACCTTTGATTGTTACTATTGTGCCCGGGAATCGCTCATTAATATACGTGGCTGCTGGTTTCAGTGCTGTCTGCTTTTTTTGCAGGCAGAATACACAGGAAAAGTCTGCAAACTGCTTGTTTCTCTGGAATTGTCCATTTTTCCCTGCGTTCCTTGTGTTTCTCCATTTTAACTTGGGAAGTGGCCAACTCAGGTGGCTACAAGCCCCCCCCCCCCCCCCCCCCCCACCTCCCCCCCACTCCTGGACAACCTGCACCCCCAGATACCTAAAGTGAGTCTCTGCCCTACGGAATGGCAGCCCCCCCACCCCTGCCCCCACCCCCGGACGAGAAACCACAAAATACTCACTCTTGTCTAGATTTAGTTTGTACCTCGACAAAGACCCAAACACTCGAAGCAGATCCAATATTTCCCCTGTCGCCACACTCTGTTCCGACACGTATAACAGAAAGTCGTCGGCATATAAGGACACCCTATGCTCTATCCAACCCCACCCCCCCCCAGCACTATTCCTTTCCATACCCCCGAACAACTTAATGCGATGGCCAACGGCTCAATCGCGAGTGCAAACAGCAGGGGGGACATAGGATATCCCTGCCTAGTCCCACGGTGTAGAGAAAAGTATCTCGAGCTGATGTTATTTGTGTGGACACTCGCCCTTGGCTCCTTATATAGAAGCTTTACCCGGTTCACAATTCTTGGTCCAATCCCAAACCGCTCCAGAACTGCCATCAAGTACGACCATTCTACCTGATAAAATGCCTTCTCAGCGTCCAATGCCATAACCACCCGTTTCCTTCCCCTCTGCCGGTGCCATAACGACGTTCAAAACCCTTCGAACGTTTGAAAAGAGCTGCCTGCCTCTCACGAACCCCGTCTGATCCTCACTTATCACCTTCAAGAGGCACTCCTCCAGCCTACCCGCCAGTACCTTCGCCAATACTTTTGCGTCCACATTCAGAAGTGATATGGGTCTATGCGACCCATACTCTGTCAGATCCTTATCTTTTTTTAGCAACATGGAAATCGATGCCTGCCCCAAGGTTTGTGGCAACACCCCCTTCCCTATCGCATCTTCAAACATCCCCACCATCAGGGGCACCGGCTTAGCCTTGAATTTTTAAATAATATTCCACCGGAAACCCATCCGGCCCTGCAACATTCCCCCACTGCATCCTCCCAATCGCATCCTTTATCTCCTGCTCTACTATCACCCCTTCCAATGTAGCCCTGTCCCCCTCCCATAACCTCGGGTACTCCAACCCATCTAGAAATTCCTGCATTTCCCGGTCTCCCCAGGTGGCTCTGACCTGTACAACCTCTCAGACAATTCCTCAAAGACCTTGTTAATCAGACCCGGAGCCACCACCAACTTCCCTGCCCTATCCCTCACCTGAACAATTTCCCTTACCGCTGCCTCCCTCCGGAGCTGACCTGCTAACATATGCCCTGCCTTATGAAATGAAATGAAATGAAAATCGCTTATTGTCACGAGTAGGCTTCAATTAAGTTACTGTAAAAAGCCCCTAGTCGCCACATTCCGGCGCCTGTCCAGGGAGGCTGGTACGGGAATCGAACCGTGCTGCTGGCCTGCTTTAAAAGCCAGCGATTTAGCCGAGTGAGCTAAACCAGCCCCTTCATAAACTGCACCCTTGCTCGCCTCAGTTGGCGCACCACCTTCCTGGTAGATAGTCGGTCAAAGCTCACCTGTCATTCCTTCCTCTTTTCCAGATTCACTGCGTCCCCATCTTCTGCATAACTCCTACCTACCTCCAACATCTCATCTATTACCCTCTGCCGCTCCAACCTCTTTGTTCACCCTGGCCTTAAACAAAATCACCTCACCCCTCACCACCGCCTTTAGAGCCTCACAGATAACTGCCTTTGACACCTCACCCGTACAGTTGAAACCTACATATTCCTCAATTATCTTTTCAATTTTGTCACAGAACCCTTTGTCCCCCAAAAGTCCCACACCTAATTTCCACCCCGGCCTCTGCGCTACCCCCTTCTCCAGTACCATATCCACCCAATGCGGAGCATGATCTGACACTGTAATTGCCGAGTATTCCGACTCCTTAACCCCAGCCAGCAAAGCCTTCCCCACCACGAAAAAGTCGATCCGCGAGTATACCTTATGGACTGCTGAGAAAAACACGTAGTGCAGAAACCTCCAAAGGTCCACCCCTCCCATTTCCACCATTAGCCCAGCCAACGCCTTTGCCGCCCCCCCCCCCCCCCCCCCCCCCCCGATGGGACAAGCAAGCGCAGCCGTGACCTGTCCAACCCCTGCTCCTGCACCAAGTTCCAGTCCCCCCCCCACCATCAGTTCACGTGTGTCCAAGTCGGGGATGGCTCCAAACACCTTCTTTGCAAATCCCACATCATCCCAATTGGGACCGTATACACTTAACAGCGCCACTAACCTCCCCTCCAGCGTCCCTGTCACAATCACATATCTACCCCCCTGATCTGCCACCACCCTCTTCATCTGGAAGAGGTACTCTTTTGCTGACCATTACCGCTACCTCTCGAGCCCTTCCGTCAAATCCAGAGTGAAACACCTGATTAACCCAGCCCTTTTTCAGTCTCACCTGGTCCTTCACCCTCAAGTGAATCTCCTGCAGCGTTACTAAATCGGCTTTCAAACTTTTAAGATGCGCAAGCACCCTTGACCTCTTGACCGGACCTCCTAACCCCCTCACATTCCATGTGACTATCCTAACTGGGGGTCTCTCACCCCCACCCTTCTTATCCACCATCATCATACCACCGGGCCCTACCCCATGAGCTTGACCCGCCCCTATCCATTATTAACATCGAACCCCTTTCCCCTTCTCAAAAACTCCTCCTATATTTCCTCTCGAAAAAACATTTCCCAGCATCAATCCCTTCTCCCCCCTCGCTCGCCTCGTAGGCCCATCAAAACCTGCCAACCAGGCTCCAATGTCCGGAGCCCTCCTCTCACCTCACCTCCGTTCACTAGCCGACTTTTGTTTGCTAGCGCGGTGTTATAACCTGCCTGCTTACCATTTGCTGGGGACTAATGCCAATCCCACAATCCTGTGGGAGTGTGAGCTTCCCCAATGAGGGGGGCGGAGAAATCATTAGCAGACTCCCTGCATAAATAGAGCTGGCCAGTTTGGAACCAGAGAGAGGAGTTTGGCAGCAAGAGAAGTTGTTGCTGCTGTTCTATATATATATGTTAATTTGTAAATAAATGTTATTTCTTTGTATCCTGAAAACTCGTGCTGGATTCTTCGTGGCCCTCACAAAACGCAGGTGGCTCCCACCGCCACGCTATACCGTCCCCTCCCATGCAGTCCCAGAGAAAGAAAAAACAAAAACAACAATCCAACTCATACCATTCACTAAAATAAGTTATAACCGTCGCAACACAGAATGCCAATCAACCCAACCAATAACTTGAACTCTGTAACAATGTGAAATGAAGTAAATTACAATACACATCAGTAAAAAAAAGTTATAGCATTTACACATTTTCCAGCTCCCCAATCACAGTCCACAGTCTCCCTTCCAGCTCCGCTCCTCACATCTGTCCCAAGCCTTCTGTCCTCACGAACGCCTCAGCCGACTCCGCTGTCTCGAAATAAAAGTCTTTGGCATCATACGTTACCCTCAGCTTCGACGGGTGTACCATACCAAATCGCACCCCCTTTTTGTACAGTGCCACCTTCAATCGCACGAATGCCGCTCGTCTTTTTGCCAATTCCACCGTCAAGTCCTGGTAGGTCCGAACTCCAGCACCATCCCACTGCGCCTCGCGCTTCTGCTTCGACCAGCTTAACACCTTCTCCTTCGTGCAGTACTTATGGAAGCAGATAATTACTGCTCTTGGCGGCTCATTCACTTTGGGCTTCGGCCTTAATGACCGATAAGCTCGGTCCAGCTCGTACCGGGAGGGGTTCTCACCCTCCCCCATCAACTCTGCCAACTTCTTAGCGAAGTACTCTGTTGGCCTTGGGCCCTCAGTCCCTTCGGGCAAGCCCACAATTCTCAGATTGTGCCACCTCGAGCAGTTCTCCAAGTCCTCGGGCTTTGCTCGGAGTCCTCTGTTTACCTCCACCACCCTCCCCAGCTCATCCCCCATCGAGATGAACTGGTCGCTGTGCTGCGACACTGCCTCCTCCACTTCCTTCATCTGTTCACCCTGCTCTCTCACCTCAGCCGATGTCTTTGCCACAGCAACTCCCATCGGGGCGATCCACCAATGAATTCAATGTGACCGCCATCTCCTTCCTCAAAGTCTCCACGTGCCTCGCAAACTGCTTTTCCAGCTCCTCAGCCATCACCTCGGTCATCTTCTCCACCGTAAGTAGTTCGGCCCCACCATAGGGTCCGGCATCCGCCATCTTGTCAGCGCTTTTGCTGGTCCTCTCATTCAACGGTGAGCCCACGTTTCCTTCCTTCTTCGACGCTGCTTTTCGCATCCTTTAACGACTTATTATTTTTCCACCCTTCTTTCCTTCTTCAATCTTTTTTTTAATATAGAAAAACTAAAAATTCTTCCTTCAAAAAAAGAAAAAAACAAAAATAAACTTTCACCAAGTTTCTTTAAAACTTCTTTCTCTTCTTTTTAATATTCTTCCAAAATTCCCCTGGGACCGGACTTCAGTCTTCTTTCAACATTCTAGGCGGGAGCCACCCGATGTGGGACATCTCACCTACATCGCGCCCTGGCTTCGGGCCTGCCGCCTCGACATCCATTTGGCTCCGCCCCCGCTGCTCTGACCTCCGCGTGCGCTGGGCCCGACGCCTCAGCTCCAGCCGCACGACACCCGCGCGGGGTTCCTTGCCGGTTTTCAAACCGACCCCGCTTGACGCCTGGGACGGCCCCAAAGGCCGACAATAATCCGGGGGGAGAGCAAAGAATCGGGGAAACACGCAAAAGCACCACAAATAGTGGCCACCGGCAGGAGCTCCTCTTGATGCGGCTGACCCGCTCACAAATGCCACCGGAAGTCCATTACACGCAATACTATGGATTTTAACAAGTGTCGTCAGTCTACATCGTTAACTGAATGGTTCAACCCAAAACCGCCCTATCGCATGGCCAAGACCTGAGCTGTTTGAATTGTTTTAATTATACAGTTTTTGAATTCCGTCTTCAGTTGTGGTTTAACATCTGAAGAGAAAACCACACTCTCGTCCAACAGTGCCTCTCACCTCCATCTCATCCAATGTCGGATCTCCAGAAATAATTGTATTTTACCTACAGAGTGAACTAACTCCCAGAATACATGAATACTTTGCTGCATTTTCAACTGACCCAACCAAGTTCCCAGGATAAACACCAAGAGCTGGCTTCTCCGACTGTGAGGCTATGTCCTCACACCGACGTGGGAACGGTGATGTTTTACGACCGAACATTTGGTGTAAAATGGCTACCGATCCTCCGTTTGGCTGGGGGCTTGCAGCCGAGCAGCGTAGAGCACCCGGCTCTAGCTGCCAATACGGCCCAGAGAATTTCCGTGTACATGGCCACACATGTGCACGGCAACGGCTGAGCCATGAAACATGGCAGCGGCCGCGCACAGATCGACCTGCAAAATAGTGGCCCCACCCCCCCCCCCCCCCCCCCCCCTTTGGCAGCTCACGAGCCCCAGGCAACCCCACAACAGTACCTCCTGCCCGCGGATCAGCCCTTCCTCGACTGTGGCAGCGCTGGACTGAGTCCGCAGCCGCCTCGCTGAGTTCACGACAGGTGAGACCACACGCAACCCACACCATCAGGAACATGGCCAGTTGGGGGCGGAGCATCGGGGGGGTGGGCCTCAGGCAATGTCCTGAGGCCGTCGGTATGGCACACGGCATACTCTGCGAGTACACCACTTTGGAGGGGGCGGAGAATCGAGAAAGCGGCACCACCCCCGATTTGGACGTGAATGGAGAGTTATCTGGCCCATCGCGAGTCCCCGTCCCGCCAGCCCCATTTTCCGGTGAGGCACACCCTCGCTGGCAGGGGTATTCCCGCAGCCAGCAAATGTGGTTTTCTTACTGTGGCACCCCCACGCATTCGATAAACCCAAGGGGGTGGGTGCGCTGCTGGCGAAGGATCTCACTGATGGAGAATCGCGCAGCAGGGATTCTGCCAGGCAAAGCCACCTGAAAGAACCTCATGAGAATTAATGCCAATACCTTTTTGATTTTTTTTTTTAAGTAAGGTCTTTCCCTATTTTCCTCTGCCTTTCTCATGAGTGTGAATGTGTTTCGCGATCCATCCCTTGGGTTTTGAATGTGTTAAGAAATCCTAGTTTTGTTTCATTTGAAGGTTTTGAGGTGGGGTTATTTTTTAAAATTCAACCTCATAAACCAGGGTTTGCAGAACCCACCATGGCCCATTTCAACAAGCAAAAGGACACTACAGAAAACTATTTAAATTAGAAATAAAAACTACCGGCTGCTATGAGCAGAAGAGGGGAACAGTAATAATAATTCAACCCACTGTGCCCTCATGTCTAACAACTGTGCTAAGATTTTTAGTGATTAAAAGACATTACAAACTGAAAATATGGATTGGTATCAAGAGTTGCTGAGTATTATTTTAATTTTGCATTTACTAATTAATTTTGAAGATTCAAATGTCTTGTACTTCTTCCATTCTATCAATTAAAAAAGAGCTTGTCAAATGGGAGAAAACTCAGTGCAGTAAGAAACCATTACGCACATGCATTTAAACACAAACAAATGGAACTTAGCCAGGAAAGACTCTAAAGCAGTGATAATAGTGTTGCTATGGTTTCCTGCTGGCATTACTGTGAAAAATATCAGTGGATTTCAGTACATGACTGAGATCAGTATTATGTGCTTCAGCTTGATTGCACTTAGTTAATAGCACTTCCAGCTTTGGGTCAGACAGTTTTAGGATTTGACTCCCTTACTGGGACTTGAGCATGTAATCCACGCTGGCACACAAGTGCAGTAATGATGCAGGCTTGCATTATTTTTATAATGCCTCGGTGCAGAACTATATAAATGCAAATAGTTATTTAAGTATTGTCAGAGGTGCTTTACTTCAATTGAACTTGGTTACATTGGGATAGACAAATGTTAAATATTCCTTCCTCAGTTAACATCAAGAATTTGTATTTGTAAAGTATTAAATGTAAATACTAGTGATCAACAGAGGCGTAAGTGAAAAATGGGTGCCTAGCTAAAGGAGGAGATGCTGGGTGACCAAAAGATGAAAATATGGTTTTAGGAAAGCTTTAAACAACAAGGGTGACGGAGAGATGGAGGAGTTTAGCAAGGGAATTCCAAAATGAAACCTAGGCAGCTAATGCCATGGCCACCAATAGCGAACCAACAGCAGGGGAAGGAGAAACAGGATGTTGCAGTCAAACAGTTTGGGAGGGAGGTGATAGTAGCCTTAGGGAAGCTAACAGGAATATGGAGAGGCGAGACCATGGAGGAACTTGAATACAAATATGGGAATTTTGATTTTGAAACACGAGGGCATAATTTTATGTTATCCCGCTGGCAGATTAGATCGACAACTCTTCCACTGGCCTCGCACCCACCCCGGCCTCTCCATAATTTTACATTGGATAGTTGAGGCCTAGGACCTACCACAACTGGAGCCTTTGCATGGCCTATTATTGACCACAAAACGGCTGTTTCCCATCCAGCCTTGGCTAGTGGGAGGAGTTCAGGGGCTTAGACGAAGCCCAAAAGGCAACCATGTCTAGGTCTCAGACGGGAAGCTGGGATGGGATGGGAAGGGGGATGCCTCCATTTGCAGCCTCCTTTTAACATCAGTCCCACCTTGCCCCTCCCCGATGGGTCTGGCCCCTGAAGGACCTCACTCCTCCCGGCCTCTCCCCCAACACCTCCACTCCCCTCTGCCTACCCTCCTAGCCTCACCTCTCCTCCTCATCCTGAGACCCGCAAAACTTCCTTAATCCTGGAATTCCACGATGTAGGCTCTGGGGACTGTACACTGCAGCATCTGGCACGAGAGCTTTGCAGGTCGATTAAATTAGCTGGCAACTTCGTGAGGCAATGATGAAATGCATGGGGGATACAACAAGATATAATTAGTGCAATCCTTCCTCAATGAGAGGACACAAGTAGTTACAGGACAATATCAGAAACCATAGGAGCTGAACCACTGACCCAATTCTCTTCCTTTGTGACCTACCATGTGACAGCTGCCCATCATGGAATGTCCATGTCTCTTGTGGTGAATAATCATCAACACCCCAATGAAGCATGTTCTAAGGTGCCTGCAACACCATCTTTGGCACCCACAATAGGCAACTTACCATCTCCAACACTGGTCTGGGAAGGCACATGTGAAAATGTTATGGTCCTCTCCTTCACTCTCAGCTTCTCATTCCCACCCCCTCTTCAGACCACCTCCTTTGTATTTTGCGTTTTCTTCATCTCCAAGTAATCAATAAAGACAAATTTAAGGACAATGACTCCTGCATTGAGGTACAAGCTTCCTCTATTTGGCACTGTGTCAAATTGCCACTCAGTTAATGCGTGGACATACAAGAGTGCCATGTCTATTCAGTCATCCTTGATGATGGGGAAATGGAGACACCAATTGTGTACCATCTGATGTCTCATTCATTCATCTCATTCAGTTGGCGCCCCAGCTGGATGGAAATGCATGCTTCAGTTAAAGAACTCACCTTGCCTGAATGCCGCAGGTCATGACCCCACTTGCACCACTGTATCCAGGATTTTTGCTGTCACCTTACGGTAACTGCGGCACTGGTAATGACAGAAGGGTTCGGCTTATCATTGGACAGTGTTTCTCTCCAGGCTTCAACGTACTGCACCAGAATGTCCAGATCCTGGCCACAGAACCTGGGTGCATTTAATCTATGAGGTGCATTCACAGTGCTCTGCTGGCATATTCCGACATTACAATAATAAAACAGATGAATGAGTAAGGCTGTGTGTGGTGCATCTCACTGCTCATGTACGATCTGCTGCTGAATTTCCTAATCCGGACACCTAAATGAAAAACTAGGCCAATGTTTCAGGTTGTTTATCTGGGATCCAGTGCAGTCATTCTGATGAAAAATCATTGACCTGACAGCGTTAACTCTGTTTATCTCTCCACAGATATGGCCTGGTCTGTTGAGTATTTTTAGAATTTTCTGTTGTTATTTCAGATTTCGAGTAGCATTGACATTATTTTGCTTTTGTTCCAGAAATATAACTTTGCCTTCTGCCGCAGCCAACATGCTGGGTTTAAAATGATATCCCATGCAAAACTGACCAAATGTAGGAATCATATGTTCTTTGGGCTTTTGCATGAAGCGGAGCTGCAATGATTGGCATGGGGCTTTGGTAGTAGTTTTGATCAATTACCCTAAAAATATTGTGGGAATTTGCATAGCGAGTCAAAACCAGTATAAAAGCATAGAATCCCTACAGTGCAAAAGGAGGACATTCAGCCCATTGAGTCTGCCCCAATCCTCCGAAAGTGCACCCTACCCAGGCCCACTTTCCATCCCATCCCATCCCCATAACCCCACCTAACCTGCACACTTAGGGGCAATTTTAACATGAACAATCAATCTAACCTGCTCATCTTTGGACTGTAGGAGGAAACTGGAGTACCTGTAGGAAACCCACGCAGATACAGGGAGAATATGTGTCACCCTAAACTGGAATTCAATCCGGGTCCTGGAGCTATGAAGCAGAAGTGCTAACCACTGTACCACCATACCGCCCGTAAGTCATTTGTGTGTATTGTGCCTCAATGCAATAGCCTGAAAAACATCCTTTGCTGTTGCTCCTGTGTACGTTTCAGGGACATTTGGGGCCAAAGTAAGACTTTGAATCAAGTACTTTTCATTTTGATTCCATTCTAGTAAATCACACAAGATCATATCAATCAATATTTAACATGTAAATTTCACCCAAAATATTGAGCTCTTCAGGAAATTGTACCCATATTAAAGGTGATCCATCTGTGCAAGTATAAAGGATTGCTTTCTGTGATTCTGTGACACTGTCCTTGAGATATTTTTTAACATGCTCCAAATATGATTTTCCGTTAGTGGGAAAAACATCTATCTCTACCTGATCGGTAAAAGCTGACAACACAAACAGTGATGCTGCACAGTAGCAACTCCTTTCAATACTAGGTAGTTTACTTAAATTTTATGGCTATTCTTAATTTTACAACTTTAAAGCTGATTGATTTCATAATGCGGATTTCAAAGGATAAAGTAGTTTTATTGAATCCTCCAGTTTAAGAATCCTTAATACATTTTATGTGTACATAATTGGAATTGATAGGTCCCATGGATCAGCATTTCATCTAGGGAACAATTCAAATATCATCATCCCAATTATTTTATTTCTTGGTTACAATCTCTTCACATTCATCACAATGTTTCTATATATAAAGCTAGCCGTCCCTGATACACCATGCCAGAGAGTATCTCTCTGTACTTTTACTTTATGTACTTGTGTATACCACATCTAGCATATAAAACAATCCCCTACCACAATTTCCAGTCAAAATGAAGAGATTGCGAAGACAATTTCATTTTTATTGTTAGCCAATTGTGATCTTTTTTTAATACAGACTTTCAATGCAACAGTAGCACCACAAAGAGATCCCAAACTGGTCCAGTGAGTATTACACACACATAAATATAATAATAATAATCTTTATTGTCACTAGGCTTACATTAACACTGCAATCAAGTTACTGTGAAAAGCCTCTAGTCGCCACATTCCGGCGCCTGATCGAGTCCAGAGGGAGAATTCAGAATGCCCAATTCACCGAGCAGTACGTTTTTTGGGACTTGTGGGAGGGAACTAGAGCAGCCAGAGGAAACCCACACAGACATGGGGAGAACGTGCAGACGCCACACAGACAGTGACCCAAAACCGGGAATTGAACCTGGGAGCCTGGAGCTGTGAAACAACAATCTAAACACTGTGCAGCCCTAATATATATGTAGTCAAACACATATAGTCATATAAACATATAAATACTCCAAATCAAACTCCTACTCTGCAGGATTTTTAACTGTACCACAACAAAATAACAAGACCATGTTACCAATTTATGCATATCTATTCACCAAGCAGCAAATCTAACCTATTAAAAACAGAGGCTGGAATTTATCTCTGTGATGGAAGAAAAATACACATAATTCAATCTGAGTTTGGTAACTCAAGCCGGCTAATCCAACCTGTACAGGTATTTATGTCTCCAGTGGTGAGCCAGAGTGCACAGCGTACATGAAGTACGTAAAATTCAACTTCATTTGAGAATTTTGGGAACCCACTATTGGATTAAAACATCAAGATCATTAGCCTTTCCTGACAAATTTTCCATGATGTTGTTTACACCATGAAGGGAAAAATAATTGTCAGGATGGAATCACAGGAACAGAATATTATTCATAGATAAGTGTCAAAGAAAATTACAGAAATAATTCAACTACTTAGGACAGAAGTAATATCTGTCTTCATTAATAATTCCTTAGAAGGCTGCTAATGTGGTCCTGGCATAGTGCCAATGGAACCATACCTTTGCAGTTGCTGCATTGGATGCTGTGAGCTGGTATGTTATAATACAAGGTCAGTTTCTTTATAATAGGGAAGTGCTCTCCGTGTGCAAGGCCCGATGACTGGGAATACACCAGGATCAAAGGGCAAACTATATGCTTTTCAAAAGATTGCCAAGATAATTAAGTTTATCACAATTTGCTTAACTTTAAAATTTCTGTTTACAATGCACTTTGCTAAAAGCTTGGTGCCAGCTCTTAAATAGCTGTTGATTCTCTTTAGAACTGTCCATATATGAGGGTGAGTAATGACTGGAATTAATCAGAAGGCTTATGGGCATGATTTAATCAAAAAGTTTCTGAGTGTGGCAGTGAGGGGGGACTGCTGCGAGCTCCCCGATGCTCGACACCGGCCATCCCCGGATCAAAAGTTAATTGGTCCATTTAACGAGGCCGCAAAGGCTTCATACTACAAATGATGGTCCTGCTAGCTGACTCGCAGGAACCACAGCCTCCAACTCCCTGCCAAAAAGGGGAGCAGCATTTAAACAGATCCCACAGAATAGACCCCACACAGCTCGCAGCCATGCCTCGAGACCAGCCCCACGATTCGGGGATGCCGATCTGGCCAGATTGTTGAACATATCGATTGCAGACAGGATACTCTGTTCCCCCAAGTGGCTCGGAGGGTCAGCCACAGGGCAGCGAGCGTCAGCTTGGGGAGCGTCATCAGGAGGACTGCCACCCAGTGCCGTAAGAACAACGACCTCCACCGGGCGCACAGGTGAGTTGAAACCGCCCCCGCCCCCACCCCACCTACTGTCAGCGACCATTTGCCTGGCACTGCCCCCACCCAACACCATACCATACCACGGCCCACCCATGTTCAGCAGTGCTGCCCATGCCTCCCCATTACACGGTGATCGATGTGGCGGCTCACAACTCACTCTCTGTGTCTCGTCAGGAGAAGTTGGCCCACAAAAGATGGGAGAGGGCCCAGATGGGCACTGGGGTACTGGACATCAGAGTCCTCACTTCTTACAAGGAGCAGCCCCTGGAGGACGCAGGGGGTGGCTGAGAACATATCGGTCACTGATGTAAAGGTTGGCATACGGTGCAGAGGTAAGGATCCACCAGTCGTCACACAGGTGACCTGAAACACGTGAGTTGATAATGCCATACAGAATGATCCTTCCTTTCTTCCACTGTCCACATATCCTGCAGGATTTCCATCTGACAATGCTGGCCCACCCCGCCTCCACCAGCGCAGTTACACCCACCTCGACGGGATATGTTAGTGGACAGGCTTCTGCGGCACCATCTCGTGAGCCCCACACATTGCTGATGTAAATCAGGTGCAAGCAGGAATGCCCAGGCGAGACAGCAGTCAGATGGAACAGATGTACCCTAAGCTGATGGAGATGTTCAGATACAGCCATGATATTCAGAGTGGGGTGTCAGCAACACTCCAGCAGGTCCATAGCCAATTGGAGGAGACCCAGAGGCTACGGGCGCAGGAGATAGTAGCGGCAATGTGTGGCAGCGAGGCCAACACTGCTCGGGTGACTACCGCAGTGGAGAGCCTGGTGCACGACATCAGTAGCATAAGCTGTTGCATCCAAGGCATGGTTCAGTCAGTGACAGCCTTGGCTGAAGGTCTCCTTAGCATGTCGGAGTTGCTGGGAACATGCTCCAGTCCCAGGTGGACCTTTTTGAGGCACTACAGAGCATGTCCCAGTCATAGGTGGGCATTGCCGTGGTGCTTCAGAACATGTCCCAGTCACTGAGGAGCATCGCTAAGGGCATTGAGACCATGATGCAGATATTGGGGAGCCGCCAGGACAGGCAGAGGCCACTGATGCAGAGGCATCTAGGGCTCAATCCAGCTGCCCCTCCATCCCGAGATGACCCCCTGTGACCTATAGGCATCGACCGGGAGGAGGGGTCGCTGGATGACAACTCAGAGCCACCGTACGGAGTGGTGACGACGGCTACTTGCTCCCCCAAAATCCTCCACCACCCGGACAATGTCGCATCTCAGAGTCAGCCTGCAGAACAGGGTGGCACAGAGAGACATGTGCCCCCGGCAAGTGGGCTGGGGCCCTCTGCCCGCCAGGGTTATCGAAGGCCATGGGACACGGTAAGCAGCACGCTGCCTCCACCTCTGATGGGCATCCTTGGGACACACCTAGACGTAGCGGTAGAGCACAGAGGGCTAAGCAGATCGAGGATCACTGTAAGGGCACTTAGGGGGAAGGGAGTAGGAGGGTTGGGGAGTGTAGGGTGGGGTGAGAGGGCGGAGGTTTGGGACGAGTGGGGAAGGGAGGGGCGGAAGCATCGGGGCAGCTGGGGACACATAGGTACAGTATTAAAAAAATGTCACTTTCTTCCGCAATGCAGGCCGACCTGCAATCGGCTGCCGCAGCCGCCTGGGCATGCTGGTCCTGGGTTCTCCCCCATCCCAGGCACACCACATGCAGATGGAGGGTGTGACCGAGCAGTCAACAGACAGGCAGGTGTTAGACTATGGCCTAGCTTGAGGTGCACCAGTGCTCAGCTATCAGCGGGTTTTCATCACGCCCCTGCCTTCGACACTGATAGGTTGACAGCGCCTATACAGTCCCATCACCCTGGATGGATGGTACACAGACCTGTGGAGGGTATAACAGGGTAGTGACAGGAGAGAGAATGGGTGAGGAGTAAATGGGGGTGGGAGGGAGGGGTTGAAATGACGGACGATTTCACATCCTATGTGCAGCAGGCGAGTGTGAGGGCTTCTCGGGTCCTCCAGGCTTTCTGGATCCTTGTCACTGCCGCCTGTCTTCCATCCTCCGGCTGGTCCTCCAGGCTCTTCCAGAGCTTAGCCTCCAGCCCCTCCTGGTTTGGCTTCCTCCTCCTCAGAGGTGGCCGCATGTTCCTCCCCCTTCAACTCCAGCATGTCACCCTGCTGATGTGCCAGGCTGTGAAGGGCACAGCAAACCACCATGAAGCGGGAAACCCTCTGGGGGTTATTCTGTAGAGCACGACCATTGGTAGTTGAGGCATCAGAAGCACATCTTGTGGAATCTGATACACTGCTCAATGACAGTGGCTGCGTGGGCCTTGTTCTATCGGTCACTGGCCACCTTGCCGGCGTTATTAGCCACGTCCTCAGTGGGTACCCCTTATCCCCCAGAGTCAACTGGCCATCCCTGGGTGGTCCTCGAAAGGCCAGGGTTTCCTCAGGATGTAACTGTCATGCATACTCTCTGGAAAGCGTTCAAAGACGTGCATTATCTTTATGTGGTGGTCGCACACGAGCTGGTTGTTCAGGGAGTGGAACCCCTTCCTGTTGATATAAGGCACTCCTTGACGGCCCAGTCCACGCAAAGCACATGTGTGGCATCTATGACCCATTGGACCAGGGACATCTTGACTATGGAGGAGAATCCTGCTGCCCAGGAATCTTGTTGGGCCTGGTCCATGTCAATATTTATATAGTTAGGTGCCTGGGCAAACAGGGCATTTGTGACCTCAGTCGAAGATTTCACCCATCCAGTGTAATATCTGTGAGAAATTGCAGAGGGTGTGATATTGGCGACCAGTGGTGTCTTCCACCGTGGGACCCTCCATTCCCGCATTTCCCCCCTCCACACCACATCCTCTGCCACCCGACGCGCCCTGCCCACGCATCCCCAACCGCAATGGCGCCCCTGGTCACTGGACCTCAGGCGCTATACTCCAGACATCCGCCCATAACGTTAGCTAGACCAGGCGTTAGTCCCCTCCCCGGTGCACACACCCACCCTCTGGTCGGGGAAATGTCCCAGGTGCTGGGGCCCAGCCCCTGGGTGTTTCGATATTGGCTGCTGCGTTCAAAGTGTTGCTTCCTGCAGTGTTCAGGCACAGTCTCCAGGCCTCGCGGGCTGATAGGGTTGCTAGGCAATAACTCCCACATGCTAAATGGCATAACTACCCACGGGAATCCACTTGGGACCTGTGAAGTGCTCACTTAACTACGATTGCCAATTCCCTATTAGCAATTGTCCTCAGTCGCGCAGCCGCAGGCCTTCACGGTCAGTGGGAGTGACGGGTGGTCGGTGGGACAGTCTGGCAGGGGATGCCCTGCTATGGTTACACATCCAGGGGGTGACATGGAGGACCTGTGGTTGCTTAGGCACCCAACAACCCCCAAGCCCTTCCCCCCCACCGATGGCGGCCTAACCCCCCCCCCCCCCCCCCGACCGAGGCTGCCCCTGTTCCCCCCACTCACCCCCCCCGACCGAGGCTGCCCCTACTCCCCCCCCTCCGACCGAGGCTGCCCCTACTCCCCCCCCCCCCCCCCCCCCCCCCACCGGAGCACTGGGACAGCAACCTCAGTGCCCCCGGGCTCATTGCCCGGGAGCGAAGATGTCTACTCACCTTCCCGCATCCCCACAGTAGCCATTTCACCAGCTTCACGCATTTAAAAGATTCCACTAATCGGAGCCTTCATGACCATTTGCTGGGGAGACGGTTAGATAGGTGATTGTTCCCATTAATTGTATGGAGATTGGCTTTACGTGGTGGTTATTGGTTTCACGTGACACCACGGCAGGATCCTGATTTTGCCTACTGGAGCAGGCCGGTTAGATCACAAAATGATTGCCACCCAGCGCGGTTCCTGATTTTGGCCTCTCCCACGATCTAACAGCCAAATTGTATAATGGAAAATGGTTGCGCTGGTTGGAGATCAATCATCTCAGCTCCAGGGCATCAGTGCAGAAGTTCTTCCTTCATCTGCTTCATCAAGGACCTTTCTTCCATCACGTGGTCAGAAGTAGGGATGTCAATGTTTTAACCTAGGTTTTAAAAATGTTAGTGCAAAGATACAAACTATAAAGTATGACAATTTCTTCTATTCATCACACTTGTCTGGCCCTAATATAGCTTGCCACTTGTCAGCTCAAACCTGGATATTGTCCAGGTTTATTGTCCATATTGTCCCCGTGTAGGGATGTTCGCTGATGAATGCACAATGTTCAGCACCATTTGTGGCTCCTCAGATACTAAAGCAGTTCATGTCCAAGTGTAGGTAGACCTGAACAATATCCAGGTTTGGGCTGACAAGGGCAAGCTACATTAGGGCCAGACAAGTGTGATGAATAAAATAAATTGTCATACTTTATAGTTCGTATTTTTGCACTACCATTTTTAAAACCTAGGTTAAAACATTGACAAACACTGGGTGCGATTCAGCCAATGCGTTGCGCCTGGCCAAAAATGGATTTCATGCTGGGCGCTGAATCGAGCGCAATATCTGGATCAAGCCCTCACTGGGCGAAATCCAGATCATCATATTTAATTGAATCATTAAACTCATTTAAATATACGCAGCCCGTTCAAGACCAGAGTTTCCCGAACCCTGGGATTTACCAGCCCCAGTAACGAAGGCTAAGGTCGGTACAAATTAGTATTGGTTTCCAAAAATGGAAAAAGACATGATGGCCATTCTGGGGAGCTCAGAGGCCATTGGAGCCACTGGTGTTTGGGGACTATGCAGAGCACTGGGGGGGGGGGGGATCTGAAAGGAGGGTGGGGACTGAAAGGCGCGTGCGGCCCTCAGTGACACCATTACTCACTTGGGCGAGTGGGGCGATTCCCCGCATCCAACCTGGATGAATGGGGAAGGGTCACCCTTATGCCTGGATGGGGTGGAGTGGGGTGTGACGGGAATATTTATTGATGGTGGGGAACTTGCCCCTCTGCGAACTAGAGTTGAGGATTTTACCCCTATCTGTGGGGGGGGGGGGGGGGGGGGGGTGTCATGATATCCATGGGTGAGGGGATTCTCAACCTAACTTTGAGATCTGGACACTCAATAAAAATGGCATCCCGGTCTCTGAGCACCAGGTTTTGCTGGCGTCTTTAGTTCATCACTGCGGAAAAAAAACTAGGCGTGGGATGATTCAGTGAAATCCACAAAAAGACTAAGGGCACGATTCTCTGGCCTCATAGTGCTTTTGCTCGTGCGAAATGAGGCCGGTGAATAGCGGGAGAGGCCGAAAGTGAGAACCATGCCAGGCACCAAACAATTTGCGATGCAACCAGCCCACTCCCGTAGGTGAAATCGGGATCTCGCCATAGCACAGTGAGAAACCAATTTTCACCACTTCAGCCCCATTTCCAGACAATTAATGAGAGACACCCCTTATCCATTGGCCTTCTGTCATTCAGCGGCCTCCCCAGCAAGAGGTCACGCTGGCACTGATCAGTACTCTTTTTGAAAAACATGAACCTGGCTTACATTAACACTGCAATGAAGTTACTGTGAAAATCCCCCAGTCAGCACAGTCCAGCGCCTGTTTGGGTACACTGAGGGAGAATTCAGAATGCCAATTCATAGAATTTACAGTACAGAAGGCCATTCAGCCCATCAAGTCTGCACCGGCTCTTGGAAAGAGCACCTTACCCAAGCCCACACCTCCACCCTATCCCCATAACCCAGTAACCCCACACAATTGACCAAGTGTAATTTTGGACACTAAGGGCAATTTAGCATGGCTATTCACCTAACCTGCACATCTTTGGACTGTGGGAGGAAACCGGAGCATGCGGAGGAAACCTACGCACACACGGGGAGAACGTGCAGACCGGTCCGCAGAGACAGTGACTCAAGCCAGGAATCAAACGTGGGACTCTGGAGCCGTAAAGCAATTGCGCTAACCACTATACTACTGTGCTACCCATGGTAGCACCTAAGAGCACATTTTTCGGGACTTGTGGGAAGAAACTGGAGCACCCGGAGGAAACCCACACAGACAGGGAGGACTTGCAGACTCTGCACAGACAGTGACCCAAGACGGCTATCGAACCTGGGACCCTGGTGCTGTGAAGCATCAGTGCTAACCACTGTGCTACCATGTCGCCCTAGCTCTACCACTAGGTATGTCCCCAGGATGCAAATGTTAGGTGGAGGCAGCCAGCTGCTTACCACGACCTGTGGTCTTTAATGCCCCTAGCCGGTATCCTCTGGAGGCTCTGGGGTCGGAGGGTCCCAGCTCACTTTTCAGCGGCACATGCACAGCCATACCGCCATGTCCCATGTGCTGGCTGCAATCGCAGCCTCATCTGAGGGGTGTAACCCGGAGGAGTTGGTAGCCACCATTGTCAATCCATGGGACAGGTCTGCATTGGCACCCAGCACCCCTCCTCCCACTCGGTGCCCATATGGCCATGGGGTTCACCTTGGTACAGAGCGGCAGCTGGTTCGAGACCCAGCTTCTCCTGCGTCACCTGGCTCTGCCAAACCTGGCAGTTCCCCGATGTCTGCATCATTGTGTCGAAGCCCTCAGCGCTGCTCTGCAGTGTATGGGCCACGTTCTGCAGTGCCTCAACAATGCCCATCTGCGATTGGGACAAGAGGTGGGTTCCACAAACGCATATATAGACAAAGCAATGATGCAAGATAATACTTTGAATGCAAACCTTTGCAGGTACCTGTGGGTTTGTGGAACCCACCTCTTTACTCACCTGATGAAGGACCTGGGCCGGGATTCTCCCCTATGCGGCGGGGGGGGGGGGGGGGGGGGGGGGGGGGGTCCCCGGCGTGTTAGAGTGGCGTGAACCACTCCTCCATCGGGCCGCCCCAAAGTGCAGAAGTCTCCGCACCTTTAGGGGCCAAGCCCTCACATTGAGGGGCTAGGCCCGTGCTGGAATGGGTCCCACTCCGCCAGCTGGCGTGAACGGCCTTTGGCGCCACGCCAGCTGGGGCCGAAAGGACTTTGCCGGCCGGCGTAAGTCCGCGCATGCGCCGGAGAGTCAGCTGCTGCTGACGTCATACCGGTGCATGCACAGGGGCGGGGGTCTCTTCTGCCTCCGCCATGGTGAAGACCATGGCGAAGGCAGAAGAATAAGAGTGCCCCCACGGCACAGGCCCGCCCGCCGATTGGTGGGCCCCGATCGCAGGCCAGGCCACCATGGGGCACCCCCCGGGGTCAGATCGCCCCCCCCCCAGGACCCCGGCGCCCGCCCGCGCCGCCAATCCCGCCAGTCAGGTAGGTGGTTTAATCCACGCCGGCAGGACAGGCCTGTCAGCGGCGGGACTTCGGCCCATCGCGGGCCGGAGAATCGTGACGGGGGAGGCCCGCCGACCGGTGCGGCCCGATTCCCGCCGAATCTCGGGGTGCGGAGAATTCGGACACGGCGGGGGTGGGATTGACACTGGCCCCGGGCGATTCTCCAACCCGGGGGGGGGGGGGAGAGGTCGGAGAATCCCGCCCCTGCTCTCCGAAAGCTAGAGATTCCAAACAAACCTGTTGGATTTTAACCTGATATTGTAAGACTTCTTACTGTAGAAAAGCAGTTCAAAGGCTAGGAATCCTGCGGTGAGTAACTCATTTCCTGACTTCCAAAGCCTGTCCAACATCTGCAAGGCACAAGTCAGGAGTATGATGGAATAGTCTCCACTTGCCTGGATGAGTGCAACTCCAATAACACTCAAGAGGTTCGACATTATCCAAGACAAAGCAGCCCGCTTGATTGCTACCTCTTCCACAAACATTCAATCCCACCACCACCAACAACCAATGGCAGCAGTGAGTGTAATCTACAAGATGCACTACAGGAACTCATCAAGGTTTCCGAGACAACTTCCAAACTCATGACCACTGCCAGCTATAAGAACAAGAGTAGCAGATAACTGGGAACGCCATCACCTGGACATTCCCCCCAAATTACTCACAATCTTGACTTAGACATGTATCGGCGTTCCTTCTCTGTCGCTGGGTCAAAATCCAGTAATTCACTTCCTAACAGCACAGTGGATGAACCTACACCTGAGGGACTGCAGCAGATCAAGAAGACAGCTCACCACCACCTTCTAAAGGGCAACAAGGGATGGGCAATAAATGCTAGCCTGGTCAGCGACAGCACATTCTGTAAATGATTTTTTTTTAAATTTTCCTGATTCACTTTGTGCCAATTATGCACTCCTGTCCTGGCACTTTACCTTTACAAAGCCTGCTCACAGTAAACTTCTGTTAGCAACAAAATAAACAGAACTCCAGACATTATTCCACTTTCTAATTAAAGATAATTATGGATGACAAAGGCCATTTAGCCCAGCTCACCTCATCCATCCAGAATGACTTACGAACATATTTATTCGGAGCAGGAATAAGCCATTTAGCCCTCCAGGCTGCTCTACCATTTGACAACATTCTTTTCAGTATACCAGTGACTCGAACTCAAAAGTGTTTAATTGGTTGTAAAGCAATTTGAGATTTTGTGAAAAATGCTGTATAAATGTGGGTGTTGTGCCCTAGGAAAGTGGCGACAAATAAATTATTACATTTACAAATAAATCCAACTTTGTAGGTAATACAACTTTACCATTCTGACTTCTCTTGACACCAACCCACAACACCATATATGGCATTTGTCCCTTTTACGCTAATGACACTATCTTCAGGATTTATCAATCAGACATCTTCAACAGCTGAGGGAAATGTAGATTGAATTGTTGATTCAAACTTTTCAGAGAAGAACAAAACTTTAGTGTGGCCTTATCTCAAGAACTGAATGCTTGGCTCAGGGAGTAGAGGGTTATTCTCAGGCACTGCCCACATTATTGTTGTTGGGCACTGCTCCCAGCACTTCCATTAGCACTCTACCCTCGCACCCTCGGGTTGTGGTGTGTGCTTAGTGGCAGCTGGGGAGGATTCCATTAGGAGTTGTTTTCAGGGGTTGGGGTGTTCGAGGTCGGAGTTTTCTGGCAGGGTGCTCGCCGAGGTGGTTCTATTTTTGATCTTTTGTTATGGGTACCCTTTAAAAATAGCAACCTAATCTTATGAAACCTAAGTTTCTGGCAGGGCGGGCTGAATCAGAGTCAGTATGATATTGCGGGATCCCTCCCTTAGATTTCATTTTCTACGTTGCTCGCAATATAGCAGAGGAAGCCGCTGCTGGGGCAGACAGCTTCCACGCTGTTTTTCCTGCTGCTTCCACATTCTGTAAAAGAGCAAATTCAACGCTGTGAATCTCCAAATTATAATGGAAACAGGAAACTCCAATAGCAAAACAAAGTGTGACAGCAATATCATGAGGGAAATCATTTCTAGAAGCATTTAAGTCAAAGGATCAGATTTCTATTAAAGCCCTTTATGGTGAAAGTCTATTTGCTGTTTCTCTGGGATTTCAATTGATTTTTTTTGCCACATTTACAATGGATCATCGAGAATCCTCCCCCCAGAGAAATTTCATTCCCCAGTGTGACACCTTCTGCTAGATTATATACAGGATGATGCAGGGTGGGGCGAGCCTAGAATTAAGTAGAGATTTGTAAAAACTTTGTTTAAACAATCTCATCATGCATGTAGGGTTTTAATTCTCAGACTTAGCAAGAGTAATAAAATGGATGATAGTCAACAATCTATTTTGCATCACTCCGGTTTTCAGTTTCTGACATTCACTTTGATGAGGCCCAAGATTTCAAGCCTCTGGTACATCAATACAGCATGTCATCACTTTAGGGCATAATGGTAATTTAGATTGCTATGCTTACATGTTAATTTAAGTTCAAAGAAAATTTTTAGTTTAATGTTGTGGAATTTAAAAACTGCACCTCCACCTCATACTATTTGTTACCTCAACAGTTACACAATTCTTGGAGGTCTTCTGGAAGTGCAGGAGTACCACGGTTCACCCCAAGGGTTGTTTGGGAGAGACCAGGGCTGTCAGAAAGACCAGGAACACATGAAGGACCATGTTGTATCAAGAAAGGGAGCCTCATCTTGTAAATGAGGTGCAGAACAACATGCAGGGTGATGGTGGAACTTTATTGGACGGGAAGGATGATGTGGTAAGGATCATATGAATCATGAATGCATGAGCATCTCCCAAGCCTCTCTAGCACCAATGTCCTGATGCTGTCCATGTGACCCCTCATGTCTTTCCAGTGCGCAGCTGGCCATCAGCTTCTTCATCATCCTCCTCATCTCCACTATACATCTCCTTATCAACCAGGATGAACACTCCGCTGCAGCATGAGATTGTTATACAGAGCACAGCAGACCAGGCTACCATGATCCAGGAGACCCTTGCTGGGACATATAGAAATATCCTATGGAAGATCCAGACACATGAGTCTCATCCTTAGAAAACGGTCTGCTCGATGATGACTTGGATCATATTGTCTTGTTCCTCTGCCTTGGTATGCGGGCTCCTCATTGCAATCAGTAGTCATCTCTTTGTGGGTTTTCCCTTGTTGGCAGGGACTCATCCTTAAAGGTGCACAGGAGAATGAAAGGTCCCGAGTATGTAAACATTATGGTTTTTTTCAGGATACAATGCACACCTCTGCAGGATCTGCCGCTGATGGTCACAGATCAGTTTGCCATTAAAGGAATGGAATCCCTTCTTGCTAATAAGAGACATTCATTGGACTGTGGATGTAGATCATCCTCTGTAGGTATACCGTTTTTACAGGGTACCTTCTTCTGAGTGCTGGTGCCTCCTCATGGTACACTAAGCAGCTTGAAATCCTGAGATTTTGCTGCAGGTGGGTAGGAAGCTCCTGTTATTGGAGCCATGTTCTCACACCTCTCTGCTTCCCAAATTCTCCTCACTGGAGAACCTGCCTCCTGATTGGGTGATGCCCACTGCACTTGGGCACTGCCAAACTGAAGGACCAGTCAGTTTGTTGCTTCATGCACAAAGCCCACCCCACCCCCTCTCAAATGACCCACATCATGCCAAAAGCAAGATGGCACAATGGAGATGCAATCCCAAATCCCCAGCAGGCTAATTCTCTCTTCTCAATCAAGATATGGAGATGTCGGCGTGGAGCAGTGCTCCGAAAGCTAGTGTTTGAAACAAACATGTTGGACTTTAACCTTGTAAGACTTTTTACTCTTCTCAATCAAATCACTCTAGGAATGCTATACCAGCCTTCTTAAGAAGGCAAACTGCCTGACCCCACAGCTGCTGAATGAAGTAATGGCCTTAGCTGCTGTCGCCAACCTTAAATAGCTGACAGGCTCTGACACGCCACGTGTCTTGTGCACCTTCCGTAAAATTTTAACATTCCCAAAAATACCCTTTAATTGTATGTTTAATCACCTTAAAAAGCTCGCAATTTCCGGTTTTGCATTAGTGCCCACTATTCGATTTGCCATCCACCGCTGGTAAAATAAGGACCCAGTGGTGATAATGTCGGAAGTCCTTGTCAACAACACCCTCCACCATCCCTGTCACTTCCAAGGTCATCTGTTCTGTTACGGAGCCAGAAAATTCTGATCCATGTAATGGTGACTCGACTCAAACAGCCAGCATGGACAAATATACTTTTCAAAAGTCAATCAGTTTTAGTTGAAATCATGTGAAGTGTAATTAAGTAATTTTACAGTTAAGATCATTGTGATTATGAAGCAGAGTACTATACGCAATTTGCACCATCTAGTATAAAAAGCTGTTGAAGCGATTGAAAATCTACAGCATAGATTTAGGATTATACCAGAAATAAGAGAATATGATTACAATGAAAGAGTTGGGAAAAGCTAGAACTATATTAACCAAAGTAGAGAAAATTAAAGGACATCTGAAGAAGTGTTCAAAATATTTAAAGGGTTTCGAGATAGTGAATAGAGAAAAAATACATCCATTGTCAGTCACAACGTAGGTTTGAGTTTATGTTTCATATTAATGAATAAGAGATAACAAAGTGCCATTTTTTCATGCAAAGAATCTGTGGAATGTGGAATCCACAACCTTAAATGATTTTTGAAGCCAAGAAAATCATGGCAATTTTCGGAAAATAGATAAATATTTGCAACTCAAATCTATTCCAGAGTAAGTGGAAACAGCAGGAGAGTGGAATTAAAATAGACAACTCAGATGTGGATTGGGAATTTGACTAATTTAGAATATGAGGAAGCGTCAGGGCAATATGTGGGTTTGCTATCAAATCCTGCAGCGTGAGCAGTTAGAGCCTAGGTAAGGACACATAGTCAGCTCTCAACAATCACTAAGAAGCTGAACCAGAGCCATAACCTTTTAAAGTTTTAAGATGGTGCAGAAAGATTGATTCCTTCCAGCAGCAATAATATAAGAAATAGGGTTTGGTTATTTTCTAAACAAACTTCATTCAAAAAAAAAGTAAAGAAAACAATTTTAAAAATTCAACCCTAATAATAACAGGTTACATGCAGTTTCTTTACCTTAACACATTAGGTCCCATTAAATAACACAGTAACGGAACATGCAGGTCTCATGCCACTTTCACAGGCAGACAAAAGCAATACTTGCATTTACAAGTAATTTTTCTTCCAGGAGGGACTTTCGTTCTGAACTCTTTTTCCAAAGCCTGCCTTGGTGGCAACTTTCTTGACGTTCCAGGTCGATTTCCAAAGCCTTCTCTGTGTAACATTTCAGAACAGCATTCTTTCTCTCTCAGCTTCATCCAGTATCACAAACAAAAATTCTCTACTGGGGTTCCCAGGCTTGAACCCATCAGTGTTATCTTGGCTGCTTGACTGCCCATTCCCATTATACAAAAGAACAGAGCCATGCTATTAATATGCAACTAGCCTCCCATTGACAGACAAAGACACCATCACGCTCTATAATGGGCTAATCCTGGAGATGGGCGGCATGGTAGCACAGTGGTTAGCTTGTTGCTTCACAGAGCTAGGGAACCGTATTCGATTCCCAACCTGGGTCACTGCCTGTGCGGAGTCTGCACATTCTCCCCATGTCTGCGTGCGTTTCCTTCATGTGCTCCGGCTTCCTCCCACAAGTCCCGAAAGACGTGCTTGTTCGGTGAATTGGACATTCTAAATTCTCTCACAGTGTACCCGAAAAGGCGCCGGAGTGTGGCGACTAGTGGATTTTCACAGTAACTTCATTACACTGAAGCCTTCTTGCGACACCAATAAAGATTATTATTAATAATAATCAGAGCGTCCAGAAGAACAATGGATCTGGGGCATCCTGTGTATTCCGACTAACGGGTTTAAGTCTGACTGGAACAATGTAATAATAATAATAATCGCTTATTGTCACAAGTAGGCTTCAATGAAGCTACTGTGAAAAGCCCCTAGTCGCCTCATTCCGGCGACTGTTCGGGGAGGCTGGTACGGGAATTGAACCCGCGCTGCTGGCATTGGTCTGTATTACAAGCCAACTGTTTAGCCCACTGTGCTAAACCAACTCAGCCAGATGTGGGCATGTCCACCGGCATGTCCCTCTGACTCTGTGCTAGCAGTTTTTTTCCCCTCAGTCTGTTTAACTCCTAAATTGCCTGTTACATTGGGGTCTCATTTCTCGACCCAATTTCTTAATATTTTCCTTGCATCACAGTATTTAAAAGGATATCAGCAGCAACCACAGTAATGGAACAGTGCATTTTGGACAACAAAGCTGCAGAAGCAAAGGGAGGATGAAAATGAATGCCAGAAGGGGGAAGAGCAGCCCCACGGTTTACGGATGTTGTAGTTGAGATGATGCTGAGAGCTGTGAAGGCACAGAGATACATTGGGGAGCTTTTCCACTCCTGTTTTGAACAGGCAGCAATGTTACCATAAGCAGAGCATCGAGGAGTCCTAAAATGGCTTTCACGCCGGTGAAATTTCTTTGCTCAACTATCATCCCCCCACCCCACACCACCACTACTTAAATAGACATAATGGGTCTCCCTGCTGCATCATCCCCCCATTTAAATGTTTCCCCCCCTTTACAACAGGTTTTTACAAAACAGAACCCACTGGGGGCACACATGTATGTACGGCCCCCTGTGGGAGAGGGTCATGCCTGGGCAGTGCCTGGACAGTGCCCCCCTGCACTGCCAGGAGGTGGCGCCAGATTGATTCCATTGGGGAGTTGGAAAGGTTTCTGGGGTGCCCAGAGCGCTTCTATGTCTGTGGTGGTGGGGGTGGGTCCATTTTTATTTTTAGCAGATCAGGGCACCCTTTAAAAATGGTACCCTGGTCTTTCAGGAGCTGAGGTTGCCCGCCCATCCATCATGCTGATGCGGGACCCACCAAAGAGTCTAAAATGCTGTGGGAAAACCCAGCAAGGCAGGTGATGGGCTACCCTTCGTTTTTCTCGCTGGAGCCAACACTTTGAACAAAAATTGAAAAATTTTGCCTTCAACTTTCGAGAGGATGGCAGGAAGAAGCCAGCCAGCCTTACTAAATAAGCTTGGATGGGGATCACAGAGGTGATGAGCAGCCAGATTGTGGTGGAAATACTTCATCAATCTTCTGAAGTCTGGAAAAGTGTGTGGCATGATTCTCTGACATGACAACCAACTATCTCTTGCCTCCATACCCATCGCCAGCACACATATCCTTTCAAGCTCTCTTTTTGAAAACATACTTAATAATGTCTTTGCTAATACTGTTGTAGATGTTAATTGTGAAATTATATCCATGGGTGAGCCCTGAAATGAGATGGACATATAGACGGTCAAAGAGATGGTCACCTTCACCATTATGGGCAATGGATGATCTCTTGTACTTAATGGCATTTCTTCATGTTCCATCAGATCATGCAAGCCTGCAACCAACTGACAAGACGGCTGCAATCTTCAGAGGCAACGCTGCCCTCGATAAAGCTAAGGAAGCTGACCCTGGCGACAGATCCTTTGCCAAGAGTAGCACCTTCATCTTGGTGCGGCCGATCGGCCATTTCCTCTGCTAAATCCAGATGCCATTCCCTGTGCTGACTGCTGCGGCTGCTGGTCCTGCGGTGTTTAATGTCATTGGTGATATGGGTACTGAGTTGTGAACACCTCAAATATCCTCCCAACTGGACCACCCTACCTTGCCCTATGTGCAACACACATCCCCATTTAAAGATGCAGCTTTAAAGGTCGATGCTTTATCTCTCCAACTAGCCTCAGTGCTATGACACCAAGTTCCTCCTACTACAAACTGTCTGTGGTGATGAACCCTATCACCGGCCTTCTGGCACACTTTTAAAACCCCATGTCCACCCTCAGTGGACATTTGGCTTAAGAATGGTCAGGATGCTTTCGCACATTCAAATAATGTTGATGGGAGAGTTTTTGAGAGAGAGGCAGGATTTGAGATTTGGTGGGGTATAAAAACGCAGCCGGAGAGTGGCTGAGAGAGCAGCAGAGAGCAGACACAGGCACATACACATACAGGGGCAACCGGGGATATGGTGACTATACTGCTGGCACTCAGTCAGCAAACAATGAACCACAGCCAATGTACTGACTATTGACACTGACTATCCCGGAGCCCCGAGTGAGTGAGAGAGGGCAGGCGTTGAGTGATTGTCAGGAGATAGAGATGACCATCTGGTCCAAGATCGTGACTATGGAATGGCTCAACAGAAAGTTACCAAAAAAACCCTGTAACAAAGTGAAATGGATGCCTGATGAGGATGAGACGATAATGAAGTTGGTAGGAAAGGACTGTCTTTCTTTTACAGTTGGTACTGAGACCGTAGCTCATACCTGTAAAGTCATACCTTGGTGATGTGCTTGTTTGGTGTTTGATTAATTGTTTGCTATTTTGGTCCATCAAAATGTTTTTTCTGGTGTATTGTAACAATTTTTATTTTTCAATTTAATCAATTTTAATTTTTTAATGTTTGGAACATATATTTTATGTTTTCTAATTCAAGATCATAATACAGTTGCAATATAGAATTAATTCCACCGGGGTAACATCCTGCTTCAAGCAATAGCTTCCATTTCCCCGAATGACGCACAATTGCTCGCCGATTTACCATTCACCGTGCAATGATGGCAGCTTGATGTGTTAATGGCTTCCTGCTCTACACTCCTGGCAAGGCATAAAACCCATGCAGATTGAGAAAGAATCATCATACTCATAAATAGCTCTTCATTTACTTTTAATAGCCTTAATAAGCTTAGGTGCCTTAATGCATCCAAAGGGTTTCCCATCCACACTGACAACTCATCCCCGGGAAAACCAGATGGAAGATAAAAGACTTTGGGCGCGATTCTCCACTGCCCACGACGGGTCGGAGAATAGCGGGAGGGCCTTCCCGACATTTTTCCCGCCCTCCCGCAATTCTCTCCCCCCCCCCCCCCCCCCACGGCCGCCCGACGACACGAATCGCTGCTCGCCGTTTTTTACGGCGAACAGCGATTCTCCCCAGGCCGATGGGCCGAGTTCCCAGGCCTTTACGGCCGTTTTCACAAACGCAATCACACCTGCTCTCACCGTTCGTGAAAACGGCCGCAAAGTGCCGTCCCGGACAATCATGGCACCGATTGGCACGCCGCACCATGGCCGTGCCAAGGGTGGCATGGGCCTGCGATCGGTGGGCACCGATCACGGGCAGCGGGTCCGATACCCGCGCCCTATTTGTTCTTCCGCCGCCCCGCAGGATCAGGGCGGCTGAGGGGCATGACGGCCCGCGCATGCGCGGGTTTGACGCGTCTGCATGATTACGTCATCCGCGCATGCGCGGGTTGGAGCCGTCCAACCTGCGCATGCGCGGCTGACGTCATCGTGCGCGTCAGCCGCCGTGACGCTTGGCGCGTGGACTTAGCGACGGTCGCTAAGCCCGCAATGCCGTGCTTCACGGGGCCGCGCTGTTAGCCCCGCCCAGGGGGGAGAATCGGGTCCTGGGAGGGGGCACGGAGGCTGCCATGAAACACGGCCAGTTTCATGGCAGCCTTTACGACTCGCCGCATTTGCGGAGAATCGCGCCCAGTGTGTTACTCCCTATGTCTATTCTACAATTTTTTCAGCCTGCCCAACAACGATTCCAGTTCCATCTGCCAGGTAATGTTCCACACAAATATCGCCTTCAGGGCCTGGATTTTCAGTTTGGCGAGCGCTTGGCTTTGACTGGCAGTGGGCAGGACCTTGATCCGGCCTTGGAAGAGGTCCTGCCGTGGAGAGCTGTCGGCCAATCCAGCCCTTCCAGGCACAGCGCTGCAGTGGCAAGAAGAAGTAGTGCAGCACTCTGCCTCAGCCTAAGTTCCCAGGCTGCGCTTACGATAAGTCCCAGGAGTCGGAGGATAGGAAATACCCTGGCAGGTTGTGAGAGGGGCAATCTCAGCATCGAGGGATAAGTCAGGGGCAGGGCGAGAGGGCGAGTGGGGCGGAGGCACACAGGTCCCGGACAGGAGAGCACACCAACCTGAAGGGGCCTTCAAGGCAGCTCGGTAGCACAGTGGATAGCACTGTTGCTTCACAGCGCCAGGGTCTCAGGTTTGATTCCCGGCTTGGGTCACTGTCTGTGCAGATTCTACACGTTTTCCGCGTGGGTTTCCTCCGGGTGCTCCAGTTTCCTCCCACAAGTCCCGAAAGACGGCTGTTAGGTGAATTGGACATTCTGAATTCTCCCTCTGTGTACCCGAACAGGAGCCATAGTATGGCGATGAGGGGATTTTCACAGTAAACTTCATTGTGGTGTTAATATAAGCCTACTTGTGACAATAGTAAAGATTATTATTAGATTGAGGGCTCTCCCCTCCTTCCAGTTCTCCCCCTTCTGACCCGAAATGGAGGTTCATTTATTTTTCAGTTTCCCACCCTGTTCTGACCTGCGGCCGGCAGCTTAAAAACTGAGGCTGGGCCGGAAAAGGCCCAAAAAGTGGCAATTTAAGGGCCTTAATGAGGGAAAGGATGAGTTTTCTACCTGAGGCCCTGCCTGTTCCACCGCGAAATTGCATCCAGGTTGGGGCCAGCGGGACCCCAGAGGTAATCCCGTGCACGCAACTTAACATTCCCCCCACCATCTCAGAACCCGACTGGGCGGTGGGTTTAAATTCCGAGCATTCTCGTAAGTCTCCTTGGCGTGCTATTCTAGCATATTATTGTAAATGTCAAAACCTGACACTGGAATCACAGACGTAAAATACAGTGGTTTGTTCACCAGTCTAAACTTGCCATGAATAAAAGTCCATAGGTCTTTCATAACGCTTCAGAATCAACCTGTCAAAATTCCTTGCGTCAGCTAAACCTCCACAGGGACCACTTGCAAAAAAGGTTTTATTTTGTGAATGGCCTTGTGCCTCTACTGAATAAAAATCTAACAAATAAGTGCGGGATCATCAGAAAGCTTGTGAAGAAAGAAAAGGTAGAGTGCTGCCAATGATTAATGCAGCAAGGAGCTCATTTCAATTCCATAAATTTTCCCTTCTTATTAAATCCAAGGTGAGATTAATTATTTTCAGGGAGAGTCAACACATAACACTGATGATTCTAGTCCTTGAATTATTTTTTTGAAAAGAATACAATTGTCTCATGAAATAAACCACAGGATTTCTCTCAAAGTGTCACAGAATTACACCAACTCTCCGTTGGAGCAATTTACCTCGTGTCACTCCACCACCCTCTCCCCAGGGCCCTGCACATTCTTGCTTTTCAAACGATAATCCAATTTTCTTTTGAATGCCTTGAGTTTCAATTCTATTCCACAAGACAGCGAAGTAACAAAAATGATGTGGTCAGAAAAATGTGATGAACGAGATGTGCCTTTACTGTTCTAGTTGTCTTTTATTTATAATGTTCTGAATGTCCATCAGTGAATGCTGGATGTGGCCAATCAAGTTAACTGAAATAATTTCCCTCAGGTTGCCCCTTTGGCCCACGCAAGGTCCACCACGCCAGCTTCACGATTGCTGAGACCACAAGTGATCTGTGCCCACATGATCGGACCGGAGAATCATGGAAAGGCAGAGTAGAGGGTCCCGGGATTTATTTCCATGCTCCTGCTGGCATGCTGCCAGCGAGGGATTCCCGGAGCATGGCATTGGTGTCGACTTCGATTTTGCCCCAACGCCTGATTTTCTGTCTCATTGGTGATCGAATTCTGGACGTCCCAGGGATGGAGAATCCCACCCGCTATCTGTATCCATTGGTAATGCATAAATTCATGGTGAGGGGCTTCACAAACACACACGCACACACACACCAACAATCAGAGTGCAAAAATATTGACATTTTAGTTCAGACTGATATTGAAGATATTCCATGGAAAGCACAATTTCATTTACTATGATGCAAAAAGCAAAGTGCTCTCACCAGCGGAGAATCGGGACTGTTCCCGCTGGCGCTAGGTGAGATGCTAATGTGCCATTCAATGGCACTTCGAAATGCTTTTAATTCCTCACGGTGCTGAGGATACGGATTCGATCCCGGCCCTGAGGCACTGTCCGTGTGGAATTTGCACATTCTCCGAGTGTTTGTGTGGGGCTCAACCCCATAATACAAAAAGATGTGCAGGTTGGGGGATTGGCCGCACTAAATTGCTCCTTAATTGGAAAAAAAAATAATCAGGTACTCTAAATTTTAAAAAAGAAATTACAGAATCATAGAATTGTAGAATTTACAGTGCAAAAAAAGGCCATTTGGCCCATCGAGTCTGCATCCACCCTTAGAAACAGCACCCTACCCAAGCCCACACCTCCATCCTATCCCCGTAACCCAGTAAACCCACCGCACCTTTTTGGATACTAAGGGCAATTTAGCATGGCCAATCCACCTAACCTGCACATCTTTGGACTGTGGGAGGAAACCGGAGCACCTGGAGGAAACCCACGCAGACACGGGGGAACGTGCAGACTCCGCACAGACAGTGACCCAAGCCGGGTATCGAACCTGGGACCCTGGAGCGGGGAAGCAACTGTGCTCACCACTGTGCTACCGTGCTGCCCTCTGCTTTTAACGAGGATCGGGCTTTTCGAATGACTTGAGAGGCGGGGCCTAATTCCGCTGACAGGTCTCGAACTTCATTGATCAGGGCACGATTTTTAAAGGTACCCTCAGTTTCAGCCCCCAATGCCCTCCGAATTAGAGACAGGCCCCTTCCTTCGAGTTGCAGGCAAGACCACTCCCTCCATCAGTAGTTCCCCCTCCAGCTCCCCAACTAAGGTCTTACCCCTTGTCAGTGCCAAACTAGCACCTTGGACACCAAGTGGGGTGGGCGTACGAGGGGGGGACGGAAGGAGGGGGGGGGCCAAGGTGTGGCGGTGTTCCAGGACCGCCCCTACAGGGGGACCCGGAACGGGCCCCAGCACCTCCTCTTCCCTAGGGGTGCCCGATGGCCCCCGAGCCTCTACATGGGCAGGAGTGTGGCAGGGATAAAGGGCAGACATATACATGCAGACCAGCGGTTGTGTGTATGTTGGCAGAGGTTCACAACCCATCCTGCCACTGCAGCCTGCATGGGTGGGTGCAGCCATGTTGGTTTCATCTCAGGCTGTGCCGCCCATTGGGGGTGGGGGGGGGGGGTACTCACCTTGGCTGCCCTGACAAGGTCATTGACCTTCTTGTGCCACTGGACGCCTGTCCTGGCTGTTACGGCCACAGCTCTGACGGCCTCTGCCACCTCCCACCACAGGCGCCGGCTGAGGCGTGGTGCAACCCTGCAGCTGTGTCCGGGGTGCAGGGCCTCCCTCCTCTGCTCCACTGCATCCAGGAGCGCCTCGATGTCGCGGTCCTGGAACCTCGGAGCTGTGCGGCGGGCGGCCATTTTGCCAGGTCTTTTGCAGGGCTACTTTTGTGCTGCGACGTCCGTGACGGGTGACGGAATTGCGAATGGCGTCATGCCGCTGCTAGCCCATTCCTGGCCGGAGAATTCGTGACGTTCCAAGGGGCCCAGCACCGGAGTGTTTTGCGTCGTTTCTGGCGTCGGTGCGGGCCATCGCACCGATTCCCGAAGACAATCCCGCCCCAGGTCTTTGCTATTTTCTGGTATATCACACTAGTCACATAGCAGTGTTCTGGTGATCAGCCAGCTGAAAACTGAGGCCACAGCATTTACATATTAGTACTGATTATTTTATTACCTTAAGACTTTATACTCAATTAAGTACTTTTGGAAAGTAGCTGCAGTTCTAATGCATGCAACACAACAGCCATTTGCAAAGAGCAAAGTGCCACAAGCAGCAATATTATAATGACTTGAGTAGTCTGTTTTGATGTTGTTGGTTGAAGGATAAATAATGGCCAGGCCACTGGGAGAACTGTTTCTCTTAAAATACCACCACTGGATCTTTCATGTTCACATGAAAGGACAGACAAGGCCTTGGTTTAGCTAAAAGGCAGGTACCTGTGACAGAGCAACACTTGCACTCAACTATCAGGTTGGGACTTCATCCATGTGATTCTACGGTTAGCGTGCTACCAGTGAATCATAGTCACAACTCCACAGGGCAATAGCCTAAATGCAAAAATAACACAGTATTAAAGTTCTGGTAGTAAATTGTTTCTTTTAAACTGAGTGATAAGGAGTGATTACCAAATTTCAAACTGTGATCAACAGGATTTTAAATGGCAGACGAAATGATTTGTTACTTGAGCTGGCTAGTTTGCAGACAAACATTTAACTTTTTAAATTTTAATCCTGATCTACCCCAGAGCGATGACAAGGTTGTGATAAGGAAATAAACAAAGCCTTGAAATAGATTTAATTATTAGTTGCCAACAGTTGATATGTTTACTGTCTGGAAAATATTATCTGAACAAGATGGTGATAATTATCTGGCATATGGCACACACTTTTATGAAGGAACTTGTGCTATTTTTTACGTTTATTCATTCACAGCATGTTGGTGTAGCTGGCTGAGTCAGTATGTAGAACATACAACATAGAACAGTACAGCACAGAACAGGCCCTTCGGCCCTCGATGTTGTGCCAAGCATTGTCCGAAACCAAGATCAAGCGATCCCACCCCCTGTCATTCTGGTGTGCTCCATGTGCCTATCCAATAACCGCTTGAAAGTTCCTAAAGTGTCTGACTCCACTATCACAGTAGGCAGTCCATTCCACACCCTAACCACTCTCTGAGTAAAGAACCTACCTTGGACATCCCTCTTATATCTCTCACCCTGGACCTTCTAGTTATGCCGAAGTTATCCTTATAGTTATGTGTAGCTCATCCCTAGTTGCCCTTGAGACGGTGGTGGTAAGCTGCCTTCTTGAACAGTCTACGTGGTGTAGCTACACCTACAGTGCTATTAGGGAGTTCTAGGAATTTGACAGTGACAGTGAACAAACGGCGATATAGTTCCAAGTCAGGGTAGTGTGTAGCTTGGAGGGAAGCCTGCAGGAGATGGGGTTCCCATTGCATCTGCTACCATTGTTCTTCTGGGTGATAGAGGTTGCAGGTTTGGAAGGTGCTGTCAAAGTGACCTTGGTGAGTACCTGCAGTGAATCTTGTAGATGGTACAGCATTGTGCGCTGGTGCTGGAGGAAGTGAACGTGTAAGATTGTGGATAGAGTAATGCTTGAGTATTTATCCAAACATTTCATAAATATTTACAATAACTAATAAAATGTTTGAATTAGGATTATTTATCTCCCTCACTTAATGTAATTAATTCCAAAACAGAACTCTGCAAGTGGGAACACTGAACAAACAGCTAGGCCAGGATTCTCCGTTTGGGAGATAAATTCTCCTGCCAAAGTAGAATACCCCCTGGTCTGCACTGCCGCTAGGAGGCCATGAGAGATTCCCTCTGCTTTGCCATGCAAGTAAATCCCAATGTCGGGCCACCTTTATGTGTGGGCGGCCGAGATCTGGCGGCAGGCCCCCTCCCCTCAAAACAACTACTGTCAAGTGGGGGCAACCTCTTCCCCCCCCCCCCCCTTCCTCCCCATCAGAGCCCCCTATAACAGAGACTCCCCCCATCAGAGATCCCCCCCATTAGAGACCCCCATATCAGTCACCACTGCCTGGAAGATAAAGAGCAGTCCAGGCAGAAACAGTGAAAAATCACTGCTTTTACTTCATAGAAATCTGAAACACATCACAAGGCTTTAAACCCCCTCATATCCTTTGATCTGCCAGGTTTCCAGTAACTTTCAAATAGAAATAGCTTTTAGTAGGCTGTAATTGACAGGGCAATAGCTTGCAGACAGCCATATGTCTGGATTTTTAAAAAAATTCTCTATATGCTTGAATGCATCTCAAGTGCCCGGCTGTGAAGCTAACCTCAATGTTTGTACACATCTATGAGATCAGTACTTTCATTTCCTCTTTTTCTCAGTAGAATGCACTTAACTTATTTTTATGTACCGAGGACCTGTCAATCATAGCTAGATGTTCATAAACATTGTGGTTAGTTTCTGTAAGCTATTACCCTGTCACATCCACCACCTGGTGTCCTCATTGTAAAGATGGAACGAAAATTAATTAATTTCTCTTTAACACTATTCTCTAAGCTTTTCAATTCCATACACCACAGCCTGGTACTCATTTATTTTAAAACACCCTTTTCACTCCTAGATTTGATGCCTCTTGTTCAAAGATAGCACAACAGGTGATGTGAACCCCAATGTCAGCTGCTTTCTAGATAACATGTTATAATTTTGACAATCTTCAATTTTAGAGCCGCAGTATCTCACATTACTGGTGATCAGCTCTGCATGGCAGATGAGAATACCACTTGGACAATATTATTATGTTTGCTATTCCTGCATATGCTTACAGAAATACAAGTTGCATGCTGTATTCCACTGCAAATTATCCATTGATAAACTTGTAGCAACATCACCAACATTTATCCAGCAGCAGGAATTATCATTATGTCTCAGCATGGAGCACAGAGGTTAAGGAGCCAATACTGAATAAACTAAAAGTAAACGATAATAGATAAAACAGCAATATCCTCAATGTTACAATATAGAATCATAGAATTTACAGTGCAGAAGGAGGCCAAACAGCCCATCGAGTCTGCACCAGCCCTTGGAAAGAGCACCCTACTTAAGCCCACACCTCCACCCTATCCCCGGAACCCAGTACCCCCAATTAACCTTTTTAGGACACTAAGGGGCAATTTATCATGGCCAATTCACCTAACCTGCACATCTTTTGTCTGTGGGAGGAAACCGGAGCACCCGGAGGACCCACATAGACGTGGGGAGAAAGTGAAAACTCCACACAGTCACCCAAGGCCGGAATTGAACCCAGGTCCCTGGAGCTGTGAGGCAGCAGTGCTAACCACTGTGCCACCATGCTGTAGACTTGGAATTCTGACAGTAATTGCATTAATGTGGAACCAGATGGAGCAGTCCAGTGGTTTCCTGCAGACCGGTCCATGTCACAGCCTGCTGACCATCAGGCTACAGGAAGATGCCAGACAATTAGAATTCGCAGCTCACTGGTTTTTGTTAATGGAGCCATCATCATAATTTTCAATAAGCCAGCATTCCAAACTTGGTGCCCAATTCATCCCAGTTTTTAGTGCCATGCCAATTTTTAACTCACTGGATTCAGTGGTGGTGGTGCTGCTAAAGATTAGAAGGTGCTTCTCTTAAGTTGCTGCTAAGCAGGTACCTTACATGACACAAATGTTACAATTTGTCAGTCCAGACTTGATTTTGCTCAGATTGTCTTTTAGGTCAAACTAACTTGAAATGAAGATCTCAAAAGGAAGAAGAAAGAGAATCTAGAGTGTAGGCTTAAATGGCTGATGGCACCTAACAAAGATGGAACAGGAAGGTGGAGGGAGAAGGTAGCGGTTATAAGCCCAAATGCTCTGTGGTGACCACAATGTATGGGGCGGGATTCTCCGTTTGAGCAGCAGAGTGTTGACGCTGTCGTAAACGCCGGAGCTTTTACAATGGCGTCATCTGGCCTCTAGAAGTAGCAATCCCCCAACCCACAGGGGGCCAGCACGGCACTGGAGCGCTTCACGCAGCTCCAGGTGCAGATACATGCCCCAGCACGGCCAACGCAGGTCCGGGCAATCGCGTGGGTTGCCGTCTCCGCGCCGGCCCCCACGCAACATGGCGGAGCCCTACAGGGGATCGGCGCGGAGGAACGTAGGCCCCCCCGGAATTAGCCCACCCGTCGATCGGTAGCCCCCGATCGCGGGCTTGGCCACCATGGAGCCCCCCCCCACCCCCCCACCCCCACACACCACAATGGCCCCCGCAGCCAGAACGCCGAGGTCCCGCCGGGTAGGACCACACGCGAACGACGCCGGCAGGACTCGCCGGTCACTCGGCCTGTCGAGCGCGGAGAATCACATATAACTAAAATTAATGCATCCAATGAACAAAGACAAACTTTAATGAATTGTAGTAAAGCTTTTAACTCATAATTAATCACATTATTACAACAGACACTGCATGGTTTATTTTATTGGTGCGCACTTCCCTGACTACATAACATTCCCATTTGTCATGTCCACAAATCAGAGAACTATTATAATGTAGGAATAAATGAAGAAATTTCAAAGACCAATTCGGACCAACAGGGAAGTATAACACATGATGGCTGTAGATATTTTGGTGGATGGGGACAGTCCTAAAGTTAAAGAACAAAACAATATGCAAGATATGGTATTTACATTATCCATATATACTGTATTAGCGATCTTTTTCCTGAAGTTTCCTGCATGCCTTTGTGGGAAGAAGGAGATGGTGTTTATTCTGTTGAATGCTTGCTTGTGTTAGGATGGGAAATTGGTAGATACCCTGCAGGATTTCTGGGCCATTATGTGTACATGCATTTCCTGTTAACTTTTTCCTACACTTAGATTTATGATAGAAATGGCGGATGTAAACCTTTCATGCTTTAATTACACCCTCAATTGTAGGAATCATGGGCGGGAATCTCAGAGTCCGCGCTGGGTCGGAGAATCGCCGGAGGGCGCGCGAATCCCGCCACGCCACTCCGACACCGGGTCGCCGATTCCCCGGCATGGCCCCCACGGTGATTCTGTGCGCTCGACGGGCCGAATGCCCGCCGAGTCCCGCCGGTGTCGTTTGCGTATGGTCCTACCCCGCGGGATCTCGGCATTCTGGCTGCGGGAGCCGTCCTGCTGGGAGGGCGGGGGGTGCCTCCACGGTGGCCATGCCCATGATCGGGGGCAACCGATTGGCGGGCACGCTAATTCCGGGGGGGGGGGGGGCCTAAGTTCCTTCGTGCCAGGCCCCTGTAGGGCTCCGCCATGTTGCCTGTGGACCAATGCGTAGACGGCCGTGGCGTGCATGCGGGGACCCCCGTCCAGCCAAGTAGGGGCAGTGTTCGGCACCAGAGCAGCGCACAGCACTCCGGCGTCGTTCTAGTCACTCACGCCGGTTTTGACGCTGGCGTCAACACTTGGGGAGAATTTTCCTGCCCCTTCGTGGTGTGATTTCTGGCAGTAGGGGAGGCCACCGGCAGGATCTTCCGGTTCTGCCATTTCTAAGACATTTTGCTTGGTTCGCCAGTACCGCCGCCAATGAAACCGTCGCCGGGGGAGGGGGTCACCTTTGGCAGGACCAGATGATGCCGTCAGTAGGAAGGGCTGGATAATCCCACCCATGGTATTTTGTTAAAATTAATTAGATCTTGCTAAACTGAATTTTTTTTCACTCTTCTTAAACTTCAAAATATGCAAATAAATTTCAAATATTTTGCATTTAAAAAATACTGTGGCTCAAAAAATGTAGGCAAGCAGCACGACGCATTTTAAATCACCAGCACCCATTTTAAACCAATTTATTAGAAAATCATAGCTGTTGAATCAGTGAGTGCAGATTACACCTTTTTGTTGCATTCCACCTTATTCTGTGGGTAGAGAAGTATTACGATGGCGGTGTTAAAAGCACAAAGTGACAATCCTGTAGCCCATTCATTACCTGTGTGACTGTGCACTCTGCAATTAACTTTGTAAGCTGTTATAAGGTGTCAGTGTCCAAAGAATTCCAGTGATAATGTGCAGCTAGGATTTGTATTGGACTGAGTGAAATAAATCTGGTCTTGAAAAAGTAGATTGAATGCTTTACATGAGCCTTCAATCAATGTAAAGGTAAGAAAATACTTTCTGTGATGTGCCCTCCATCTACTTGTCAAAGACACTGGTGGGCAGCTTTATCTTGCCAGATCTATTTAAGTTCAAAAACCTCTTCCGAATTTGGCATTATCTTCACCGTTCAGCTACCTAATGATTTAAATCAACAAATTTTAGCTTTGCTTTCATCCCACCATCTAAATGACATAACTGCTTCAGACTGACAGCCTACAACAGGACTAAAAATGCTACTGACTTTTATAGAATACTGTGAGTTCAAAAAGCTAATTCAACCTCAGAACCATGAGCTGGATTCTTCGTTTGGGAGACTAAGTCCCCACACCGGCCCGGAAATGGTGCTGTTTTACGCCAGGAAAACTGGCGCAAATCAGCCACCGATTCCCTGCTCTGGGGGGGGGCTAGCAGCCATGCAGCGTAAAACTCCCAGCTCTAGCTATCGATACGGCCCGGTTAATTTCCAGCTCCGTGGGCGTGCATGCGCACAGTGGCCACGGCGTGCTTAATGGCGGCCTGCAGTGGCCACGGTGTGCTTAATGGCGGCCTGCAGTGGCCACGGTGTGCTTCATGGCGGCCTGCAGTGGCCGCGCTGTGCTTCATGGCGGACCCGGACCACAAAAATAGGCCCCCCCCCCACCAACTCCTTTGGCCAGCTCGCGCACCCCAGACCAACCTCCCACAAAGCCCTCTGCCCCGAATAATGCCCCCCTGCCCTTGGAAAGGCCGTCCCCCGACTGAGTTCCCAACGGGTGAGACCACAAGTGTCCCACGCCATCGGAAATTCGGCCGGTCGGGGACAGAGCATCACAGGGCGGGTCTCAGGCAATGGCCTAAGGCCATGGACGGTGTGCAGCGTATTCTTAGAGTATGCTGTTTTGCAGGGGGCGGAGCATCGCAAAAGCGGCGCCGCCCCCAATTTTGTCGTCATCGGGGATCAGCCGCCCTGTCACCAAACGCGATTTTGGCGTTGGGGATCGGAGAATCCAGCCCCATGTATGTTGAACACGTATTGTTATGTTCTCCATTTGGGAGACTATGGATTAAATACTCCAATCCCCGATGCCGAAATTGCGTTTGGCGATGTGGTGGAGAATCCCCGATGACAACAGAAACCTTTTTGGAGAATCCTGCCCCATGTATGTTGAGCAGCTATGGTTAAGTTCTCCATTTAGGAGACTGTGGGCTGGGTTCTCTGATGTTCAGGCCATGTCCTGATGCCGGCGTGAGAACGATGACGTTTTACAACCGAAGATTCGGCGCAAAATGGGCACCGATCCTCCATTTTGGGGGGGCTAGCAAGCAGGCAGTGTAGAGCACCCGGCTCTAGCTGCTGATACGGCTGGAGAATTGTCGGGTCCAATCATGCCCCCCCTTTGGCCAGCTTGCGACTCCCGGACCACCCCCCCAACAGTACCCCCAGCCCCCACTGCCTGCAGATCAGCTCTCCCCTGACTGTGGTGGCAATGGACTGAGTCCACAGCCGCCATGCTGGGTTCCTGACAAATAATAGCATGAGAGACCTACGTTGTCGGGAACTCAGTCAGTCAGGCCGGAGCATTGGTGGGAGAGCCTCAGGCAACATTTCAATCTGATGAAGCCGGGCCATCCGGAGTCGTTTCCCCACTCCCTGCCACCCAAGAGAGTGGCTCGGAGGAGAGCTCCAAGGAAACCACCATCGAGACATCACAGCTATCACTCCCATCTTCCACCTGTACAGAGACGCACAGCTTGGTGGGCAACGTTAGTGGACAGGTTTCTCGGGCACAATCTGGTGAACATCACACTGTTGCTGATGCACATTAGGTGGAGGCAGGAACATCGAAGGCAGACAGCTTTCAGAGGTCTGTTAGATCCCAGGACTCAGCTGGGTGCCAGTCAGATGCCGAGCCCCTGGACAAGGTTCTCCTAGAGCTGATGCAGATGATGAGATACAGCTGTGACATTCAGGAGGGGTGTCAGCCAAATTCCATCAACTGCAAAGCCAATTGGAGGAGTCCCAAAAGCTGAAGGCACAGGAGATAATGTGTGGCACCAAGGCCAACACTGCTAGGGTGGTGACCGCAATGTAAAACCTGGAGCACGACATCCATGTCAGGAGTGGTGGTGCCCAAGGCATGGGTCAGTCTGTGATGACCATGGGTCAACTGAGTGTCTCAACATCATGTCCCAGTTGAAGAGCGGCATGTCCCAGATGCAGGCGGACATTGGCAAGGCACTCCAGAGCATAGCCCAATCACTGAGGAGCATAGCTGAGGACATCAACACCATGTTGCTGACGATGGGGAGCTTCCAGGACTGGCAGGGACAGGTGACACAGAGGCTTCGGGAGTTCACTCCAGCTGTCCATCAGTCCCACGGAGTCCCCCAAGACACTATGGGCACCATCAGCGTGGTAGAAGTGTTGGAGGCCAACCTGGGGCCTGCCACCATGGAGACAACGGCAGCCTCCAGTTCTTTCAAAATCCCCTCCTGACACTGGCGCACCTCAAGGGCAGCGGGCGATGCCGGTGACACCGATAAGTCAGCTGGGCCCTCCGGCTCCAAGCCCTCCAGAGGACGTCCATCGAGGACACCAAAGGTCACAGGGCGGCAAAAGCAACAGGCTGCATCCACCTCTGATGTGCATCCTGGAGACACGCCTGGACATTGGCACTATACCACAAAAGATCAAGAAGCGTGAGGAGCACTGAGTGGGCACTGGAGGGTTCACTATCTGTAGTGAGGGGGAATTGAAATGTAAAAGGTTCACAATTAACACATGTAACACATGACATATGTGAAGTCTCTGTCATGTTAATCTACACAGCGGACCTGCCTACACCCCCACCTTCTGTTGCCCTCCACTCAGGGCAGCCTCTGCGGGACCGACACCAGCAAACATATTTTGATCTGGAAGGAATTAGAGAAGGAGAGAAACCGATAATCAATGAGGGCTTCCATTCCAGGACCCTAAAATCCCCAAGCCTCCCCCACCCTTATGTGTCCCACCTTCTCTCAGAGTGCCATGCAGCGAGCCAGCTGTGCTGGCAAACTTTGCTCTGCATAGTCACTTCCGGCCACATCAGGAGCCCCTGGACCCCAGACCTCTACTAGGAACATTAGGGAGGCTGTGCTCAGGTGCCCTCCCCTAATCCACACACTTACCCTTTGGTCACGTGGATGTCACCAGTGTTGAAGCCCTACTCTTTAGTGTTCAATTGTTGACAGCTGTCTCTATGTTGCTGACACTCCTAGAGTTCAGGTGCACTGTTCCGGCATCAAAGTTTGCTTGACCTGCTATATTCTAATCATCCTGTGAGACATGGCACGTTTTCTCTCGAGGAGGCACTCAAGAATTGAGGAGTGTGAAGTGCTATCACAATTAACAAGGCTAATTCCTCATTTGAAATAGCCTCCCACTGCGAAGCAAGAGGCTGCTCACAGTCAAAGGTGGTGAAATTGAGTTTCAGGAAATAAGCCACAGCAGGTTTCTGTTCTAGAAGTGTTTGGTAGGACAGACAGGCTGCACCTGTTGTTGTCCTGTTATGGGTCTCCACAATATTTAAAGATGGGCAGATGGAAAGCCCCTCACACATCTCCCCCTCCACCGTCACCCACCCACCCACCCCGGGTGATCCTCGACCTAGACCGCTTCCGTCCCTGACCAAGCCCCCTGAGGTGTACTTCCTCCTCCCCCCGCTGCCCGAGCACTGGGGCAGCAGCTCCGGTTACCCTTGAACTGCATGCTGGAAAATCAAAATGACAACTCACCTCCTCACTTGTCCTCAGATGCCATTGCCCTAGCTTCACCTTTTTTAAAAAGGAGTACTAAATGACACTCACATGATTTCTTGCTGGGGAGTCAGGTAATTCCTGGAAGGCCGCTGCATCCAACTTCAATCTCGCGAATTAGATTGAAACGAATGGAAATAAGGGTTAATGATATTCTCTTCATTTTTGAGCGAGATCCGGGACTCACCATCTGGAGAGGGGCAGGTATTTAATTCTCCCACTGGTTCACTGATTCAACCCAAGTGAGCCACGCATTATTAAGGGAATGCCGAGCAGCAAATTGAACAGCGTGTATGAGATTCTTCTCCTCTTACTGAGAATTATACAAAAAGCACCTGCACTTTGCACCTTGTTTCTCGCGCAGGTCCAAACTTTCTGGTGCATGGTGCTGTGTACAGAGTGCAGCATACATGTCCATTCTGACAATCTTGTCTGGTGCACATTAAAGGGCATTTCCAGATATGTCGAGGCTAAGTTTGAGTAATGGTATTCAGGTTATTTGCAATAAATCCTCAATTCTAAATCAAATCAGGTTATATCAGACTTAACCCTCTGGCAAGAATTAACACTTTAAATGGTGAATTCAAAAGATTTATTAACCATTAAAAGATAGAAAGGTAGCAAGCCAGAAAGATAAAAAGCTAAGTGTCGGTTAACAGTAGGTGACAGTGCTTCCGGTGGCGGCCATGCGCGGGTAGGTCGCGTTATCGGCAGCTCCCGCCGCTAAAGGACTCATTGGGCCTTTTAAGGCGCTTTGGCGGCCCCTTTTCGACGAAAATTGGCAGGCAAACGGCGCTAGAAGACTCCCCACATCAGTTTATGGAGGGGACCAGGAGCAGGACGGCCAAACAAACGACCACTGAGAAGTGGCAGGAACAGGCGCAGGAACAGAAAATGGTGGACAGCTCGGATCAGGCAGCGTGGGCGCAATGGTTGCGGGAACAGCAGGAGTTCCTCAGAAGCTGCTTTGCTGACCTGAAAATGGAGATGCTGGCCCCAATGAAGGCCTCAATGGAGAAAATGGTTGAGACCTATGTGATGAATGGTATCGGTAAGTGCTGTAACTGTACCTTGCCTTTAATATATTGGCCCTTTAAGAACGGGCTTGGAACCCTGGGGGACTCCGCCTCTGGCTCCGCCCCCAGGAAACGGTATATAAGGTGATGCTCACTGGGCAGCATGCTGTGACCACACTTCTCGGCAGCTGCCTGGTTCTCTGGTAATTAAAGCCTTTGAATTACCTATCTTCTCTCCTGTGTCGTAATTGAGGGTATCTCAATTTAATTACCAGACACATCAAAATGGACAGTGCTCTAAAACCGGAGAAACTCAACCTAGACGCTAGGTCGCCGGAGGCCCCAGAAATGTTTAAATATTGGCTCCGGTGTTTTGAGGCCTATCTAAACTCCTCAGAGACTGAAGTTAACGGCGCTCGCAAGCTGAGCTTACTACATGCCCGGATGGGCCCCCGACTCTCCTCCGTGATCAAGAACGCTACGACATACGAAACTGCGGTCGATATACTAAAGAAACGCTTTGTAAAGCCGATTAACGAGGTACACACCAGACATTTGCTCTCGACCTGCAGCCAGCCCTCCGGGGAAACTCTAGACGAATACGTGCAGAGACTCACTGCGCTCGCGAGGAACTGCAATCATAAAGAAGTGACGGCAGAAGTCCACATGAACTTACATATTCGTGATGCCTTCATGTCCGGTACCAGGTCCTCGTACATCCAGCAGCGGCTCCTAGAAGACGGGGCAAAGGATCTCCGAGGCACGGTAACGCTCGCCTCTTCTCTAGAAACGGCCCACTGTAACCTCCGTACATACTCCGCGGACCTTGCGAGCCCCTCTCGATCCCCTCCAGGCTCGGCCACGCTACAGGCCTGCGCCGCGCAGCGATCCGCTCACTCTGGGGGTCCCCGTGCTATTTCTGTGGGCAAGGCCACCACCCACGTCAGCGTTGCCCGGCCCGCTCCGCGATCTGCAACGACTGCGGGAAGAAGGGGCACTTCGCTAAAGTCTGCCTGGCTGGGCCCAAAGGCCGCAAACAAAAGCCTCACCAGGCCCAGAAATCAAGCTCCCGGCCTCACAGGCCCCGCAACGCGGCCGCACAGCAGCCGGACACGCCTACGTCCGATGCGTCATCGACCTCGTGTGAGTCATGGGGTGGCCATCTTGGCGGCGGCCATCTTCGAATCCCGACACGTGCGACTGACGGCGGCGGCCATTTTGTGACTCTAGGCGGCCATTTTGTGAGGCCGACTTAACCGAGGACTCTGACTACCCGCAACTAGGAGCAATCACGCTCGATCAATCGCGGCCAAAGCACCTGCTGAACTCAATGATGCGGGTACAAATCAACGGCCACACCACTCCCTGCCTATTCGACTTCGGGAGCATGGAGAGCTTTATTCATCCAGACACGGTAAGGCGCTGCTCCCTGCGCACCCACCCCGCCTCCCAAACTATCGCCCTCGCTTCAGGGTCCCATTCCGTACAAATCACGGGGTATTGTGTCGCGGACCTCGCGATTCAAGGCGCTGAATGCACCCATTTTAAACTCTACATCCTCCCTCTCCTCTGCGCCCCCCCTGCTGCTTGGTCTGGACTTTCAGTGCAGCCACCGGAGCCTGACACTGAAGTTCGGCGGGCCCCTGCCCCCACTCACGGTATGCAGCCTGGCGACATTCAAAGTTGCGCCACCCCCCCTCTTCGCGAACCTCACTCCCGACTGTAAGCCCGTCGCCACTAGTAGTCGGCGGTACAGTACCCAAACATGACTTTCATCAAGTCAGAGGTTCAGCAGCTACTAAAAGAGGGGGTCATAGAGGTCAGCAACAGCCCTTGGAGGGCTCAAGTATTGGTAGTCCGCTCCGGGGAAAAGCAACGAATGGTAGTGGATTATAGCCAGATCATAAACCGCTTTACGCAACTCGATGCGTACCCACTTCCCCGCATAGTGGAAATGATGACTCAAATCGCCCAGTATCGGGTATTCTCCACGGTCGACCTTAAATCGGCCTATCATCAACTCCCTATCCGCCCAGAGGACCGCCCCTACACGGCTTTCAAAGCAGCCGGTCGGCTGTTTCACTTTCTCAGGGACCCTTTTGGTGTCACAAACGGAGTCTCCGTTTTCCAGAGGACGATGGATCAAATGGTTGACCAGTACAGCTTACGGGCTACCTTCCCGTACTTGGACAACGTCACCATCTGCGGCCATGACCAGCAGGACACCACGCAAACCTGAGGAAGTTCCTCCAGACTGCCCGGGCCCTCAACCTCACATATAACAAAGAGAAATGCATGTTCCACACAACCCGGCTAGCCATCCTCGGCTACGTCGTGGACAACGGGGTCCTAGGCCCAGACCCCGACTGCATGCGCCGCCTTAAGGAACTCCCCCTCCCCCGTAGCCTCAAGGCACTCAAACGGTGCTTGGGGTTTTTCTCCTATTACGCCCAGTGGGTCCCCAGATATGCGGACAAAGCCCGACCACTCATTAAGACCACGGTTTTTCCCCTGATGGCTGAGGCCCAGTCGGCTTTCAGCCGTATCAAGGCCAACATCATCAAGGCTGCCAGGCACGCGGTGGACGAAGCCATCCCCTTCCAGGTAGAAGGCGACGCATCAGATGTGGCCCTGGCTGCAACCCTCAACCAGACGGGCAGACCAGTAGCGTTCTTCTCCCGAACCCTCAGCGCCTCGGAAATTCGGCACTCTGCTGTCGAGAAGGAAGCACAAGCCATAGTGGAGGTAATGCGGCACTGGAGGCACTACCTAGCCGGTAGGAGGTTCACCCTCGTCACCGACCAACGGTCGGTCGCCTTTATGTTCGATAACGCACAACGGGGCAAAATAAAGAATGATGAAATTCTGAGGTGGAGGCTAGAGCTCTCCACCTATACGTACGATATTAAATATCACCCGGGGAAGCTCAATGAGCCCCCGGATGCCCTGTCCCGTGGCACGTGCGCCAACGCGCAAAAAGACCGCCTGAGAGCCATCCACGATGACCTCTGCCACCCAGGGGTCACCCGGCTTGCCCATTTCATCAAGTCCCGCAACCTACCTTGCTCCACAGAGGAGGCCAAGGCCATGACTAAGGCATGCCAGATCTGTGCGGAGTGCAAACCGCACTTCTATCGACCAGACAGGGCTCGCCTGATAAAGGCCTCTGGGCCCTTTGAGCGACTAAGTGTGGACTTCAAAGGGCCCCTCCCGTCCACCAACCGCAACATCTATTTCCTCACCATTATCGATGAGTTCTCCCGCTTCCCTTTTGTGGTCCCCTGCCCCGATATGACCTCGGCCTCCGTGATCAAGGCACTGCACAGCATCTTCACACTGTTTGGTTTCCCCGCTTATTCCACAGCTACCGGGGTACATCGCTCATGAGCGATGAGCTGCGTCGATATCTGCTCAGCAAGGGCATTGCCTCAAGCAGAACGACGAGCTATAACCCGCGGGGAAACGGGCAGGTGGAGAGGGAGAACGCGACAGTTTGGAAGGCTGTCCTTCTAGCCCTACGGTCAAGGAGTCTCCCAATCGCCCGCTGGCAGGAGGTCCTACCCGATGCCCTACATTCCATTAGGTCGCTCCTCTGCACGGCCACGAACGAGACCCCTCACAATTGTTTGTTTGTCTTCTCCAGGAAGTCCACCTCTGGGGTCTTGCTTCCACGCTGGCTGACGACTCCGGGACCAATCCTACTCCGGAGACACGTGAGGAGCCATAAAACAGATCCGATAGTCAAGAGGGTCCAATTGCTACACGCAAACCCTCAAAATGCCTACGTCGAGCACCCCGACAGCAGGCAAGACACCGTCTCCCTGCGAGACCTGGCTCCCGCCGGCTTCCCCACCGACCCCCCCCCTCCTACCGACGCTCCCCTCCCCGCACCACCTGCCGACCCCGACAGCGCCCCCCCCCATAGCGCCCCCTGCCCCCCAGCCGGCACCGGCACCAATCACCCTAGTCACCCCAGATACCCCCCTGCTCCAAAGCGGGCAAAGGCTCAGTCAACCGTGCTCCCAGATATACCATTACCGAAACCAACCGTATCCACGGCACCACCACCGGAGCGGAGAAGGTCAGCCAAAAGACTGAACTTATAACTCCACTTTCACCCCCGACGGACGATGTGTTTTTTTTAAACAGGGGGTGAATGTGATTAATGTTTTCGGTAACTGCTGTAACTGTACCTTGCCTTTAATACATTGGCCCTTTAAGACCGGGCTTGGAACCCTGGGGGACTCCGCCTCTGGCTCCGCCCCCAGGAAACAGTATATAAGGTGATGCTCACTGGGCAGCATGCTGTGACCACACTTCTCGGCAGCTGTCCGGTTCTCTGGTAATTAAAACCTTTGAATTACCAATCTTCTCTCCTGTGTCGTAATTGAGGGGATATCAACCTAGAAAATGCAGGAGAAGGCGATCAAGGAGATTGAGAAAAAGGTCTCAGATAATGAAGATGAGATACTGGGCCTGGCCGTCAGGGTGGAGGCACATGACGCCCTGCATAAAAGGTGGCAGGAGAGGCTGGGGAACCTTGAAAACAAGTCCAGGAGGCAAAACCTGCGCATTCTGGGCGTACCTGAGGGTGCGGAGGGGTCGGACGCGAGTGCATTCGTGACCTCGATGCTGGGGACCCTGATGGGGACAGGAGCATTTCCTCGGCCTCTAGAACAGGATGGGGCACACAGAGTCCTTGCAAGGAAGCCAAAACTAAGGAGCCGCTGAGGGCTATGGTGGTACAGTTCCACCGTTTCTCAGATAAGGAACGAGTCCTGCGATGGGCTAAAAAGGAGCAGAGCAGCAGGTGGGAGAACAGCGTAATCCACATTTATCAGGACCTGGAAGCAGAACTGGCCAAGAGGCGCGCTGGATTCAACCGTGCTAAGGCGGCCCTCCACAGCAAAGTGGTGAAGTTCGGGCTGTTGCCCCTCATCCAGGCTGATCACGTGGAATGTGCGGGTCCTGAATGGGCCGGTCAAGAGGGCTCGCGTGTTCTCGCACCTAAAGAGGTTAAAGGCAGGCGTAGCCATGCTACAGGAGACGCACCTAAAACTTGCGGACCAAACAAGATTGAGAAAAGGGTGGGTGGGCAAGGTATTTCATTCGGGGCTGGATTCAAAGACCAGAGGAGTAGCAATCCTGGTCAGCAAATGGGTGGCTTTTGAGGCAGGGAGTATTGTGGCTGTCAAAGGGGGCAGATACATAATAGTTAGCGGGAAGCTGCAGGGGACTGGTGTGGTGCTAGTGAACGTTTACGCCCCGAACTGGGACGACGTGGAATTCATGAGACGCATGCTGCGTAAAATTCCGGACTTAGACTCACACAATCTGATTATGGGGGGTGACTTTAACACAGTCATAGACCCTGTATTGCACCGGTCAAACCCCAGGTCGGGGAAGCGACCAGCGGCAGCTAAAGTACTGAGGGGATTCATGGAACAGGTGGGGGGGCGTAGAGCCATGGAGATTCGCCCGGCCGAGGGCGAAGGAGTTCTCTTTTTTTTCCCACGTGCACAAAGTTTATTCCCGTATAGATTTCTTTGTGATGAGCAGGGCGCTAATCCCTAGGGTGGAAGGGACAGAATATCCGGCCATTGCAGTCTCTGACCATGCTCCGCACTGGGTGGACTTGCGTCTTGGGGAGGAGAGAGGGCAGCGTCCACTATGGAGGCTAGATGTGGGGCTGCTAGCAGACGACGATGTTTGTGGGTGGATAAGGAGGAACATTAAAAATTACTTGGAAACTAATGATACGGGGAAGGTAGCGGCAACCACGGTGTGGGAGACCCTGAAGGCAGTTATCAGAGGGGAGTTAATCTCTATCAGATCCCAGAGAGAGAAGAAAGAGCGGAGAGAGAAAGGCTAGTTGAAGAGATACTCAGAGTAGACAGGAGTTACGCGGAGACCCCCGAGACGGGCTACTGAAAGAGTGCCAGAGGCTGCAGGCAGAATTCGACCTGCTGACCACAGGGAAGGCGGTAGCACAGCTGAGGAAGGCCAAAGGGGCTGTCTACGAATACAGGGAGAAAGCGAGTAGAACGCTGGCGCACCAACTTCGCAAGAGGGAGAGGGCCAGGGAAATTGAGGAAGTGCGGGATAAGGAGGGCAACATGGTCATGGACCCAAAGGGTGTGAACAAAGTCTTTAGAGCGCTTTACGGTAAATTGTATGAGTCAGAGCCCCTACCGAGAGGGGAAGGGATGAAGCAATTCATGGACCAACTGAGGTTTCCAAAGGTGGAAGAGGATCTGGGTGAGGGACTGGGGGTCCCGATAAAGCTGGAGGAGATTGTAAAGTGTCTTGGGAACATGCAGTCGGGCAAGGCCCCGGGGCCGGACGGCTCTCCTGTAGAATTCTACAAGAAATTTTCACAGCTGCTGAGCCCACTCCTGCTAAGGACATTTAATGAGGCCAAAGAGAGATGGACCCTCCCCCCAACAATGTCACAGGCTTCAATTTCACTCATCCTTAAACGAGAGAAAGATCCACTACAGTTGGGTCTTATAGACCGATATCGCCCCTGAACGTAGACGCCAAACTGCTGGCCAAGATCTTGACTGCTATAATTGAGGACTGTGTCGCTGGGTGATAGGGGGAGGATCGGACAGGCTTCGTCAAGGGCAGGCAATTGAACTCCAATGTACTGAGGCTCCTAAACATCATCATGATGCCCTCAGAGGGAGGGGAGGCAGACGAAGTGGTGGCAATGGACGCAGAGAAGGCCTTTGACCAGGTGGAATGGGAGTACCTGAAGGTATTCAGATCCGTTCTGAATCTAACCGATTTAGGACGATGGTTTGCCACACAACATGATGGATGGGATCCTCAATGTGATGATGGGGCTTCGTCTCCACAAGGACTGTGCGGTGGTCACTTCTACCGATACTGTCATGGACAGATGCACCTGCAGCAGGCACGTTGGTGAGGATGAGGCCCAGTAAGTTTTTCTCTCTTGTTGGTTCCCTCACCACCAATCACAGACCCAGTCTAGCAGTTATGTCCTTTAAGTCAGCTCGGTGAGTAGTGGTGCTACCGAACCACTCTTGGTGATGACAATTGAAATTCCCTACCCAGATTATATTCTGTGCCCATGCCACCGTCAGTGCTTTCTTCAAATGGTGTTGGGACATGGAGAGGTACTGATTCATCGCTGAGGGTCGATGTATATGGCAATCGCAGGAGGTAGTGACTTGAAGCCAGAAGGTTTCATGGGGTCCAGAGTCGCAGGTCAACTGCCTCCCATCTGTATATGACTGTGCCGCCACCTCTGCTTTATATTCCCGGTCCTATCGGCAGACCCAGGGATGGTGATAGTGGTGTCTGCGACGTTATCTGTAAGCCAGCATGGTGGCACAGTGGATGGCACTGCTGCCTCACAGCACCAGGGACCGGGATTCAATTCCAATCTTGGGTGACTGTCATTGTGGAGTTTCCACTTTTGACCCGTGTCTGCGTGGGTTTCCTTTGGGTGTTCCAGTTTCCTCCCACAGGGCAGGTTAGGTGGATTGGCCATGCTAAATTGCAGGAAAAGGACGGGGGATTCGGCCTGGGTAGGTGTGGTCTTTCAACGGGTCGGTGCAGACTCGATGTGTTGAATGGCCTCCTTCTGCACTGTAGGGATTCTATGACACATAAGAGGAGGTTTACCCCCCCCCCCTCCCCCCCGGATGTGTGGGTATATAAGCTGAGTGCTTGGAGGAGTGACATAAAAGCAAAATATTGCAGATGCTTGAAATCTGAAATAAGAACAAAAGATGCTTGAACAACTCAGCAGGCCAGGTACTGCCTGTGGAGAGAAACAGTTTATGTTTCAGGTCGATGATCTGTCATCAGAATGGTGAGGAGTGATATCATGGAGTAAGTTTAATAAGATAGAGTGAGACGGTGGGCCGATGTGACAGGAGGATTTAAGTGCGTATAGTACTGACTGAACTTTCTACTCCTGAACTTTTGCTTCTTGGCTTGAAGGGGAAAATCCTGTTTGGTATTTGGGGGTTACGGTAGCACAGTGGTTAGCACAGTAGATTCACAGCACCGGGGTCTCAGGTTCGATTTCCTGCCTGGATCACTGTCTGTGTGGAGTTTGCATTTTCTCCCCGTGTCTGGGTGGGTTTCCTCCGGGTGCCCCGGTTTCCTCCCACGGTCCAAAGATGTGCAGGTTAGGTGGATTAGCCATGCTAAATTGCCCATAGTGTCCAAATAGGTTGGGTTGGGTAGGGCTACTGGGTTACGGGGATAAGGTGGAAGTGCAGGCTTTGGTAAGGTGCTCTTTCCAAGGGCCGGTGCCGCCTCGTTGGGCCGAATGACTTCCTTCTGCACTGTAAATTCAATGATTCCGCCCAGAAATCTGGCACGTATCTAACCAAAAGATTAGGGGTGGGATTCTCCACTGGAGGGATTCTCTGTTGCATCGGCAGAGCTCCCATGCCCACGGATTTCCCGGTGGCGTAGGGTGCCACAATGAGAAATCCCATTGTGAGGTGGCGGGAATGAAGAATCCCGCTGCCGTTGAGGGTGCGCCACCGATGAACATGCAGTTGGCGGACCGGAGAATTCCACCATAGGTGCTGTTCTTGGAGCTTGTGTTGAGTTCTATTGCAATAGGTCAGAATATGAGTGGGATGCGGCAGCACGGTGGCACAGTGGTTAGCATTGCTGCCTACGGCGCTGAGGACTAGGGTTCGAATCCCGGCCCTGGGTCACTGTCCGTAAGGAGTTTGCACGTTCTCCCCGTGTCTGCGTGGGTTTCACCCCAACAACCCAAAGATGAGCAGGATAGGCAGATTGGCCACGCTAAATTGCCCCTTAATTGGAAAAAATAGTTGGGTACTCTAAATTTATTTTTAAAAATTTTTTTTAAAAGAATATGAGTGGGATGGAGAAATAAAATATTCTTTCTCTGTAAAAGCATTTTGAAACAAGCATCTGTACATTTAAGCTCCAAGCCATTATTTGAAACAATTTGATGCTTCTCTTATTAGGCAATGATTTTGATGGTTAGAATTTTTTTAAGTTGCAATGTATAAATTCAACAACAAATAGAATAACTAATACGAGCCCTCACTGAGTCAATTCAAATTTAAAAGAGCCCTACAATTACAAACAAGTAAAAACTTTAAGAGACATTATTGCCTGCAAAACCCTGTCCTATTAAGATCAAAGTGCCATGAGCACTGGGATTTGCTCTGATGCCAACTTTCAGCTAAAGCAGCATAATCAATTTGCACCAGATGCAAAAGCCATTACTTCATATCTCATCGTACTGGAAACAATCGTAGCTTTTAAATAATGCCATCAGTCAGAATATGCTCCATCAACATTGCATAGCAGGAGCAGTGCTCAAAATAGAACAACTACTGCAGCCTAGTCCCCAACGGTGAACAGGAAAATAAAGTGACAGTCAAATGCAATTACATGTTACAAGGAATGATGAGAAAAGTCTGCTCTTCCACATTTCCTGTACTCTTCTGCCTTCAAGTTTCGATTTCACTTCATGTATCTAACTGATCAAAATAAGTTAATATAGCGCTCACCTAATCTCATTACTCCAGTAGTGATTTTGCTAAAACTGTAAGTCTATTTGTGTGAATGGAATGCTAAATATATTGTAGTAAATCATTTACTTTTCACCATGGTTTCTGAACACAACTCTTTACAATGTGTCTTGATGATGGTGATAAAACCAAATTACTGCGGGTGCTGGAATCTGAAACGAAAGGGAAAATGCTGGAAAATCTCAGCAAGTCTGGCAGCTATGTGTCTTGATGATGGTGATGATGAATTTGGACAAGCTGCTGATGTTCATTTATAAATCATAAATTTAATTGAGTACATGGTGTACAATTTTTTAAAAAAACTTATTTTAACTTCTCGACAACACTACTATTCCTGTCAATGGCACGTTGACAGGTATTCTCAATGTAAAAGTGTAGCAGAATTTCCCATCTCAGCTGCCGTACGGCCATTCAGGATATTTCCTGCAGAAGCATAGTTTGGTGGTTAATCAGTGGTCTCTCTGTCCCACATTCAACAGTCTGAGGGGATCTGAGAGAACCATAAACCATTAGACATGTTTTCAAAACCTAATGGACAGATTAATATTCTCTCTTTGGATGGTTGAGCTATGGCAGATGTCCCTCATGGTAGCCTGGAATTACCCTCCACCACATAAGTTAAGGGCACTTGTGATTTTTATAGCCATTTACAGTGTACCATGCTTGTGAGGAAGTTTGACTGCAGGTTACATTTGATTAATTCTGCCTCCCTTTTAAATCCCAAACTAATCTTGAAAGGAGGTAGCCATGATGTGGAGATGCCGGCGTTGGACTGGGGTGGGCACAGTAAGAAGTCTTACAACACCAGGTTAAAGTCCAACAGGTTTGTTTCAAACACGAGCTTTCGGATTCACCTGAGGAAGGAGCAGTGCTCCGAAAGCTAGTGTTTGAAACAAATATGTTGGACTTTAACCTGGTGTTGTAAGACTTCTTACTGTGCTTGAAAAGAGGGGCCGTGGCATAGTGATATTGTCACTGGATTTGTGATCCAGAAACCCAGGGTAATGATCAGGGGACCCGGGTTCGAATCCTACCCTGGCAAATGGTGGAAAATGAATCCAATAAATGTCTGGAATTAAAAAATCTAATGATGACCATGAAACCATTGTCAATTGTCATAAAAAAAACAAGCTGGTCCACTAATGTCCTTTAGGAAAGGAAATCTGCAGTCCTCACATGGTCTGGCCTACATGTGACTAACCATAGCATCATGGTTGATTAAATGTCCTCTGAAATGATTGAGCTACAAAGTCAAGAAACTGGACGGACAACCAGCATCCACCTAGGCACTGGAAATGACAATGGCAAACTCAGCCCTGTCGACCCTGCAAAGTCCTCCTGTGCCAAAATTTTGAGAGCGTTCTCACAAACTAAGCAACAGCCTGACATACTCATCGCATCATACATATAATCATAGAATCCCTACAGTGCAGAAGGAGACCATTCGACCCATCGAGTCTACACCGACCCTTTAAAAGACCACACCTACCCAGACTGAATCCCTCGTCCTGTTCCTGCAATTTAGCATGGCCGATCCATGATTGCCATGTACATCCACCCTCAGTGGATTAATCAGTACTCCTCCATGTCAAACACCACGGGCGAGATTCTCCAACCCCCCGCCGGATCGGAGAATCCCTCGGGGGCACCTCGAATCCTGCCCACGGCCCCCACCCGTTTTTGGCCAGTCCCGCCGGCGTGAATCACTCAACTCACATACCGGTGGGACCTGGCAGGTAAGTCGGCGGGGGCGGTCCTTGGAGGGCGCGGGGAGATCCAACCCTGGGGGAGGGGGGGGGGGGGGGGGGCACGGTGACCTGGCCCGCGATCGGGGCCCACCGATCTGCGGGCGAGTGAGGGCACTCCTTTCTTCCATGCCATCCCCTGTCGGGCTCCGCCATGGCTGGCACGGAGAAAAGAACCCCCCGCACATTCGCCAAGATACGCCGGCCGGTCAGCACATGCGAGGAACCACGCCGACAGCTCCGCGCATGCGCGGGATCTCGCCAGCCCTTTGGCGCATGCGTGAATTTGCGCCATCCCTTCGGGTTCTCCCGCCGGTGTGGGGACTTAGGCATCAAGGAGCCTGACCAAATCTGTGTCAAAAGGTAGCACGGGGAAACTCTCCACTGGGTGGAGTCATATCTCGCACAAAGGAAGCTGGTTGTGACTGTTGGACGTCAGTCATCTCAATCCCAGGACATCACTGCAGGAGTTCCTCAGGGTAGTGCCCGAGGCCCAACCATCTTCAGCTGCGAGACATGTTAGGGGCTGGTTTAGCATAGGGCTAAGTCGCTGGCTTTGAATGCAGACCGAGGCAGGCCACCAGCATGGTTCAATTCCCGTACCAGCCTCCCCGAACAGGTGCCGGAATGTGGCGACTAGAGGCTTTTCTCAGTAACTTCATTTGAAGCCTACTAGTGACAATAAGTGATTTCTTCTTCTTCTGCTTCATCAATGACCTTCCTTCCAACATAAGGTCAGATGTGGGGATGTTTGCTGATGATTGTACACTGTTCAACGCCATTCATGACTCTTTCGGACACTGAAGCAGTGCACATGCAAATACAGCAAAACCTGGACAATATCCGGACTTGGGCTGACAATTGGCAAGTAACATTTTTGCCACAAAGTGCCAGCCAATGACCATCTCCAATAACGGAGAATCAAACCATTGCCCCTTCACATTCAGTGGCTATACCATCACTGAATCCCCCACAATCAACATCCTGGGAGTTACCATTGACCAGAAACTGAACTGGAAAAGCCATATAAATACTGTGGTTATAAGAGCCGGTCAGAGGCTAGGGATCCTGTGGTGAGTAACTCACCTGATTCCCCAAAGCCTGTCCACACCTACAAGGCACAAGTCAGGAGTGTGATGGATTACTCTCTACTTGCCTGGATGAGTGCAGCCCCAACATCACTCAAGAAGCTCAACATCATCCAGGACAAAGCAGCCCACTTGATTGCTCCCCCTTCCACAAACATTCACTGCCTCCACCACTGATGCACAGTAGCAGCAGTGTGTGCTATCTACAACATGCACTGCAGGAACTCAGCAAGGAACCTTAGGCAAAATCTTCAAAACCCATGACCACAAGGGCAGCAGATACATGGGAATAGCACCGCTTGGAAGTTTCCCTCCAAGTCACACACCATACTGACTTGGAAATATATCGCCATTTGTTTACTGTCGCTGGGTCAAAATGCTGGATCTCCCTCCCGAACAGCACTATCAGTGTACCTACACCACATGGACTGCAACAGTTCAAGAATCAAAGAATCATAAAATTTACAGTGCTAACCACTGTGCTACCAGCGAAGCCCACATCCTGTAAAAATGAATTTTTTAAAAACCAAAGTCTTTGTGCTTTGACCTACATGTACAGATGGTGAGGGCACTTTCGCTGCAGAGCAGTCTCTCCATTGGCATTCATCTTCCTTCCTCAAAATTGAGGAATTAACATCATGGATTCTGATATGTTATATTAAGGGAATCATTGCAAAAGAAAAATGGCAATGCCATAAAGACTGGCACAAAGGCGACTGACCATGAAGTTGGAAAGAAAAAAAATAATGAAGTAAAAATGCTCAGAAACTGAAAATTGACCAGTAATCTTCATATGAGGCTTTCAAATTAACTTTATGAATAGCATAAATATGGATGGATAGATTAATTGGGATATGCCATTGTGAATGCTGGGAAATTGCAAAAATTGTGCAATCGCCATCTTATTTACATAATCACTGGAAATATTCCTGGACAACTAAAAGAATATAAAAATTTCAAAACTGGATGCAGTATTACTTGATGTAGTTTCAATATAAATGGTCTCTATCCCATCTTCCAATTTATTATGCCGCCTTTACTCACATATTGGCATATCAAATTGGATGGTCTGCCCCAATGTGCGAACGGGCACGGGCAAGGTGATAACAGACAAAGACCGAAAACTACAGTATCCAAACCACTTAAGAGCAACAGATATAATGGCCTGAATTCTCACCAAGTCAGATTGACTTGGGAACCCTTTAAAAATGGAGGGTGGGTCCCAATTCCGGGATTCCCGACCCCATTTTCAGGCTGTGCACTTTTTAGGAGTGTCTTTAAAAGGATGCAGGCTGCTTCCCGTCACAAGCCCACATCCGGTACGCTCAACCTGGTCAGCCCCATTGCAGAGATAGGTATCTATCACCTACTCCTCCACAATTTTCATGGACACTGCTGTGAGCAACCTGGGAAGAAATAGGAAAATAAAGTTATTGCAAACTAGTGCAACATTGATGAGAGTCAGAGCTTTAATGGGCATGGGGAAAATTTCTGCTTATCAGTTTGGCTCCATTGGAGCCTGTGTGAGCAGTAAGGGCAGAAAATATTATGCTGCTTTGGATGAAAGAGCAACCATTTTAGGTTAGTCTGCTGGTTAATCTATCTGTACCAATTAGATTATTTCTCCAAATGTCAACTGCAACTTTCACTGCATTTATTCCTGAGGGCGTTGGGAACTTATTTTTTATATATTCATTCGAGGGATTTTGGATAGATTGGGAAGGTTAGCATTTATTGCCCATCCCCAATTGCCCTTATGAAGGTGATGGTGAGTTGCGGCCTTGAATTGTTGTAGTCCATCTGGTGGAGGTATACCACAGCGCTATTAGGAAGGAAGTTCCAGAATTTTGACCCAATAACACTAAAAGAATGATGTTATGATTCCAAGTTAGGATAGTGAATGGTAGTGCCAGGGTGGCAGCGCCAAGGTGCCAGGGCCAGGATTCCTGGGTGCCATAGGGTGGGCCAGAGTGCCACCCTGCCTTGACCACCCAGGCTCTCCAATGATCTGCTAGACCGCACTCCCAGGTGCCGTTACGCCTGATCCACATTGGTGTGGAGCAGTGCTAAATGGCGCCATTGCGAGGTCTCCCAGGCACGGGCCTTAGTTCCCCAGCACTGAGATAATCCACGCAGGCATATATAAATGAGACAAATGGACCATTTAAATATGTTGATCTGGACCTCGCCCAGTGAGGACGAGATCCAGATTGTAACGTCTCACAAGGCGTTCCGAGCATCGTAAATCTCACGAGAGGCCTCTTAAGAGGTTTAATGGCCTCGTCACGTCACGGAGTCGGACACAACGAGGCTGTTCGATCACGCCGATAATCTGCAATACGTAGCAAGTATTGAATTTATACCTCACCTAGTTGATTCATATCATGTGCTTTCCCAACATATTGTCAGTCCTCTAAAGCAGGGTTTTTCAAAGTGTGGATCGTGACCCGCCAGAGGTCGGCCGGCATAGGTTGCGAATTTCAGCCGGCATGGTCCCGAAGGATGGCAAGTTGGCAAAGGCTTGAAAAACACTGCTCTCTGTATGGTGTGAAGGTAAATCTATGGGACTGGTAACCCAGAGGGAGTGTGTAAAACAAAGATAGTTCCTTATTTGAGAGTATGTTTTTGTCTGTTTTTCATTTCATATATTTACCAGCAAAATCACAGCAACACAATTTAGCTGATTATGTGTCTGCAATAATGGTACTTCAAGACTTCTCAATGAGCCACTTAATCTAAATATCAAAATGGGGTAGATCTTGACTTTGCGCTATTGTGGAAATTGGGTAAAATTAGTCATTAACTAATTTTTCAACTCGCCCCATTATTTCAGGTAAGGGTGGTGGGCACGGGGGAGTAAGTTTTAAGATGATGGCTGGCAATGTAGGAAGGAAGACAGGATTATTTTGGTTCTCCAGGATGATGCTGGCGTTCCGGTTGATTTATCAGGTAAGAGTGAGACTCAATCACACATTACATAGTCCAGCCAGATCTGGTGATGAATGACTAAAATAGTTACACAGATGTGCTCAAATCTATACCCTTTGGGCTTGAAGGAACAAAGATGGGGACCAAACTGGGAGAAAACTGTTATGGACAGAGTGTGAGAGACTACTAAAATCACTGTCCCCTTCCCAACTGCCAAGACTAGCAGATTTTTGATAGGAAGATGTGTTTATAGTTTTACAACCACTGAGTCTGTGCAATATTAACTAGCAGGCTTATTGTAGGTTTAAATAATGAAAGATGTTTTTTAATGCACTCATTGAACGCAACAGCAACCATTCGCGCAAACATATTCACAACATACTCAAGGAGCAAACAGTGCACTTTTGTTAGTTATAAAAGAAAGGAGCAGTTCATAATTAATGTGGTTGTCTTGTTTAGGATATACTTGTAGGCCTGATGGAAGGTCATCTTCAGACATAAAGGGCACGATTGTCCCAAAAGGGAACAAAGTCCTCCAGCCAACGCATTTAGCCACTTGTGGTGCCGAGAAACACGTGGCTATTCAACGCGACTCACATTGAATAAGTGGCCTGAACAGGGAATGTGCAGCCAAAGCTGAACAGAGCCCAGTTTTGTACAGTTGGGTGCTCATTCCCTGTTCAGTCTCCTGTGCGGCACCTTGTCATAGGCCTTCTGGAAATCTAAATAAATCACATCCACTGGTTCTCCTTTGTCTAACTTGCTTGTTACCTCCTCAAAGAACTCTAACAGATTTGTCAGACACGACCTCCCTTTGAAAAAGCCGCGCTGACTCAGTCCTATTTTATCATGCACTTCCAAGTATTCCGCGATTTCATCTTTAATAATGGACTCTAAAATCTTACCAATGACTGAAGTCAGGCTAACCGGCCTATAATTTCCATGTTTCCTCCTCCTTAGGATGAATTTCTATTGTGCCTCCCTAATAGCCCCCAAATACTCCTGCCATTGATGTTCCACTGTCTTCCCTGCTAGGCTCCTTCTCCAATCAACTCTGGCCAGCCCCTCCCTCATGTCTTACCCTTATTTAATCGCAATACCGTTACATCTGATTGTAGCTTCTCCCTCTCAAACTGCAGGGTAAATTCTATCATATTGTGGTCACTGCTCCCTAAGGGTTCCTTCACCTTAAGTTCCCTAATCAAGTCTGCCTCATTACACATCACCAAATCTAGAATTGCCTGTTCCCTAGAAGGTTCCATCACAAGCTGCTCCAAAAAAAATCTTAGATATTCCACAAATTCCATTTCTTGGGATCCGCTAGAAACCTGATGTTCCTAGTCCACCTGCATATTGAAGACCCCCATGATTATTGTAATATTGCTTTTTTTACATGCCTTTTCTATCTCCTGATTTATTTTCTGCCCCACATCCTGACTACTGCTAGGGGGCCTGTACCATAACTCCCATCAGGGTCTTTTTACCTTTGCGATTCCTCAATTCTACCCACAGAGATTCTATGCCTTTTCATCCTATATTGCTCCTTGCTATCGATTTAACTTTATTCCTTACCAACAATGCAACATCGCCCCCTTTGCCCATCTGCCTGTCCTTTTGATAGGGCACATATCCTTGCATATTTAGATCCCAGCCCTGATCCCTTTGCAGCTACGTCTGTGGTGCCCACAACATCGTACCGGCCAATTTCAATGTGCACAACAAGCTCATTCACCTTGTTCCGTATACTGCGTGCATTTCGGTACACCCTCAATCCTGTATTGGCCACCTCCCTTTTCACACTCTCCTCAGTCACTGTACCCTGTACTGTGGCCCTTTATGATTTTTGACTATGGTTTCTCAGCCTTACACTTTCCCCCTTACTGCTTTTGTTTCTAGCCGCGTTTTACTTCCCCCCGACTTCCTACATTGGATCCCATCTCCCTACCACATTAGTTTAAACCCTCCCCAACAGCTCTAACGAACACCCGCTGTAGGACATCGGTTCTCGTCCTGCCCAGGTGCAGGCCGTCAGGTTTGTACTGGTCCCACTTCCCACAGAACCGGTTCCAATGCCCCAAGAATTTGAATCCCTCCCTCTTGCACCATCTCTCGAGCCACCCATTCATCCTATCTATCCTGACATTCCTACTCTGACTAGCTCGTGGCACTGGTAGCAATCCTGAGATTACTCCCTTTGAGGTCCTACTTTTTTAGTTTAACTCCTAACTCCCTGAATTCAGCTTGTAGGACCTTATCCCGTTTTTTACCTATATCGTTGGTGCCTATGTACACCACGACAGCTGACTGTTCGCCCTCTCCCCCCCACCCCCCCCACAGAATGTCCTGCAGCCGCTTGGAGACATCCTTGACCCTTGCACCAGGGAGGCAACATACCAAGATCATACCATACCTAGACGCTTCCACGGCGTCCAGCAGCCTCCCCAGATCTGCGTCCCCAAATCTGGGGCGGGATTCTCCCCTACCCGGCGTGATGGGGGGTCCCGGCGTAGGGGAGTGGCGGCAACCACTCTGGGGTCGGGCCTCCCCAAGGGTGGGGAATTCTCCGTACCTTTGGGGGCTAGCCCCGCGCCGGAGCGGTTGGCACCAGAAGACTGGCGCAAAAAACCTTCGCTAGCGGCCTTTCAGGCCCGCCGCCCGGCAGCGGGGCTGGCCGAAAGGCTTTCGCCGGTCGGCGCATGTGCCGGCGGTGACGTCAGCCGTCAGCGGCCAGCTGCCGCTGACGTCACCACCAGCGCACGTGCGATGTGGGTTTCTCTTCCGCTTCCACCATGGCGGAGGCCGTGGCGGTGGCGGAGGAGAAAGAGTGCACCCAGGGCATTGGCCCGGAGTCTGAGCGGGGAGCCCCGGTCGCGGGCCTGGCCACCATGGGGGCACCCCCCCGGGGTCCGATCGCCCCGCGCCCCACCCAGGACCCCGGGGGCCCGGTCGCGCCGCTGATCCCGCCGCCACCAAAGGTGGTTCAAACCTCGGCGGCAGGAGAGGCCTCCCAGCGGCGGGACTTTGTCCCATCCGAGCCGGAGAATCGCCGCAGGGGCCTCGCCGATCGGAGTGGCGTGATTCCCGCCACCGCCAATTCCCGGGTGGCGGAGAATCTCTGCCACGGCGGGGGCGGGATTTTCGGCGGTCCCAGCCGATTCTCCGACCCTGCTGGGGGTCGGAGAATTTCGCCCCTGGTCTCCATGCGGCCTTATTGCGAGCTGGCTGGGGTTGACTGAGCAAGTGAAGCTTAACTGCTGCTCAACCTTGTTAGTGGGGAGCTGCCGAGCCTTCCTTTGCAGCGAGCAGCCCATGGGGCCTCATTAAGTGGACCAATTAACGTTGAATTACTTTGCCGGCCTATCTGGGCCGAGTGCCGGGAAACTCATGGCAATTTCCGCTCGCTATCACACTTAGAACTTTTTACGGAGAATGGTGCCCATAGTCTTCATATGTTTACTGCTTTTTCTGTTTCTCTCTTTCTCTGCAATCAGTATTTCTTAATTAAAGATTCAAACATGCCTTCTCGATCATGTGACTCCTTGCAATTGTAATAACCCCCATGAGGCCCACAGAGAATTGATTGAACACCCCATTAGTGGGTGGAGACCTACATAGCTGGGGCCCGTAAGAATCGAGTATAACGGTTGACCTGGGCAAGGACCGGCATGTTGTTTATCTCAATGGGACTGCATTACATAAGCAGTTCGCTGCCGTGGGTAGACTTTATGTTACCTTAAATAAAGCCTACATTCTTCTTAGCGCTGGCTTCCTGGGTTTTAATACTGGCGACGAGGTAAAAGGAAAATCTGGACTCTACTTCTGCAAACTCTAGCTGTTCTGGAAGGTTATCATACAGCAGCATGTGGAATTATCTTTCAATAATGCCACTTTTCAGGAAACTGGAGGCCTTTGACGCAGGCCTAGAAGATTGGGCTCAGTACGCAGAGTGGATGAGGTACTTTCTTCAAGCCAATGGCAACTGGGCTGGTTTAGCTCAGTGGACTAGACAGCTGGTTTGTGATGCAGAACAAGGCTAGCAGCGCGGGTTCAATTCTCGTACCAGCTGGGAATTCTGAATTCTCTCTCTGTGCACCCGAACAGGCGCCAGAATGTGGCGACTATGGGCTTTTCACAGTAACTTAATTGCAGTGTTAATGTAAGCCTACCTGTGACAATAAAAAGATTATTTTTATGTAGAGACAGACCGCTTGTGGGGCCCCAATGTTCTGCACATACCCAGCTGCTCCGGATTCAAAATTGTTTGATGAATCAGTTGCACTGGTGTCTAACCACTATGACTTGAAACTGTCAGTAATTGGTACCAGTTCAACACTCTTGCAGGAACACCGAGGAACTCAGTGACGGATTTCTTAACCCAGCTGCGACGGCTGGCTGAGCTTTGCAAATTCGGCCATCCCTATCTGAGATGCTGAGGGTTCGGCAGAATCAATGATGTGGCCACACAGAGGAAGCTGTTGGCGGGGCCTATGTTGGATTTTAAAAGGGCCATTGGGCTCGCGCTGTACCGTGGAAACACAGAAAAAAGGGTGCAGGAGCTTCAAGGTTCCATGGACTATCATGTCCATAGTGTTGCTTGACCTCCGTACCAGCCTCCGGCGGCATCGCAGGACAGTTCCCAAATTGTCCAGTCACTTCCAAAGCTGCAACCAAAGGTACAACACTGTGTCGAGTCTCAATACCAAAGGCCAATGGGACACCTCCTCTAAGGACGAGAGGGAATTCCAGCAACATTGCCAGGCATGTGGTGTAGAACACAAGGTAATCAAGGCCGTCAGATCAGCAGAGAGCGCGCTACACTAGGGAGATGATGATGTCACCCCGAACCAGGGCCTTGCATGTGGCTTCACCCAAAGAGCAGCACGGTAGCACTGTGGTTAGCACAGTTGCTTCACAGCTCCAGGGTCCCAGGTTCGATTCCCGGCTTGGGTCACTGTTTGTGCAGTGTCTGCACGTTCTCCCCGTGTCTGCGTGGGTTTCCTCCAGGTGCTCTGGTTTCCTCCCACAGTCCAAAGATGTGCAGGTTAGGTGGATTGGCCATGGTAAATTGCCCTTAGTGTCCCAAAAAGGTGGGGTGAGGTTACTGGGTTACGAGGATATGTTGGAGGCATGGGCTTAGATAGGGTGCTCTTTCCAAGAGCCGGTGCAGACTCGATGGGCCAAATGGCCTCCTTCAGCACTGTAAATTCAATGCTGCAATTGGACTGCATCATGGGCCCGAAGGTGGCACCACTTTAGGTCAAACTGTAGGTGAATGGACACTCCCTAGTGATGGAGCTGGACATTCCATTTCCATATTGGTCAGCAGACCTTCTATCGACTCCGCACAGAAGTCCTACCACTAAGCCTGCGCGATAGCAAGGCCAGGTTGGCGACTTACACTGGGGAACTAGTTAGCATCATAGGAATCACCGTAACCCCGGTAACCCATGGGCAACAGACTGTGAGGCTACCTTTGCTCGTGGTGCAAGGGCTGGAACCTAACCTACTCGGGTGTGATTGACTATGAGTACTGCACTTCGATTGGCAGCAGATTTTCGAAATAGACACTGGAAATGTGTATGAGGTCCTCGGAAAATATCCAAAGGTATTCCTGGAGGGCCTGGGCAAGATAAAGGGGGCCAAAGGCAACATGTACGTAGACCCAAAGGCTCAGCCTAGGTATTTCAGGGCATTTCACCAAGGTGGAGATTGATTTGCGGCATCTAGAAAAGTTGGGCATCATGTGCCCTGTGCGAAGTGGGCTGCATCCATGGTCTCAGTGATGAAGCAGGACAAGTCTGTTTGCCTCTGTGGGATTATAAGCTAACTGCAAACTTGGCATCCCACCTGGACCATTATGCTGTGCCTCGCGTGGAGGATTTGTATGCAAAACTGGCTGGAGGATGCACGTTCACCAAACTAGATATGAGCCACGCATATCTGCAGTTAGAATTGGACATCGCATCGTGGAAGTATGCAACTATAAATACCCACAGGGGGCTGTTTGAATACACTCGCCTCCCCTTTGGGTTCTCTTCAGCGTGTGCAATTTTTCAAATGGTGATTGAAGGCATCCTTTGGGGACTTCCCAAAATGGTGGTGTATTTAGACAATGTGCTCATCATGGGGGTCACTGAAAAGGAGTACATGGATAATCCAGAGGAGGTCCTCTGATGATTTCCCCAGGGAGGCGACTGCCTGAAGAGAGACAAGTGCGTTTTTCAGGCAAAGGTGATGATGTATTTGGGGTACAGGATGGATAAAGCCAGCTTGCATCTTGTGGAGAAGGTTCAGGCCATAAAAGGGGCCCTGACTCCACAATATGCCATGGAATTGTGATCATTTATGGGTCTCGTAAATTATTACAGGAAGCTTATTCCAAATGTGGCCACCCCTTCTCAGCTTGTTACGAAAAACCAGAAGTGGGCCTGGGGAACTCTACAGGAAGAGGCATTAGCAGGAGTGAAGAGGTAGTTGTCATCGTCCCAGCGGCTTGCCCACTATGATCCACCCTGGCCGCTTGTCTTCACTTATGACGCCTCTCATTTCAGCATCCTGGTCCATCTGTCCCATGGATGGGATGATGGCACAAAATACCCCATCGCATTTACCCCATGGCAGATGCAGGTTACAGGTACGCCCAGAAAGAAAAAGACGACATGGCGGTGATATTCACCATGAAAATATTTCAGCAGTATGTCTACGGGTGGCACTTTTTTATAATCACTGACATCAGGCCACTGCTAGGTCCCTTTATGGAGGACAAGGGTACTCCCTATAGCCTCGGCTCGGATCCAGGACAGGGTATCTATGCTGATGGGGTACAAATATACTTTTAACATCGCCAACGGGTCCAGATAGCCCACGCCAACTCCCTCAGTCATCTCCTGCTGCCTATGAGTCCCCATCTCCACCATAGAATGCCTACAGTGCAGAAGGAGACCATTGGGCCCATCTATTCTGCACCAACATTTTGAAAGAGCACCCTTCCTAGGCCCCTAACCTATCCCTGCAATCCCTTAACCCTACCTAACCTATACATCCTTGGACATGAAAGGGCAATTTTAACATGCACAATCCATCTAACCTGCACATCTTTGGTCCAGTGGTGGACAACGTTGTGGCGACTTTTAACTTTCTGGGCACTCTGCTGGTAACAGTGTACAGGCACAAGCGTGAAAGCAGAAAGATTCCACATTGGCGAAGCTCCCCCACACGTTATTGCATGGCAGATTGCAGGGGACTTTCCAGCAGCCCTATGTCCAAAAACAGCAGGAACTGAGGGTCAAAGCCAGCATCCTTCTGTGGGAAGCATGCATGGCCATCCCGCATCCAGGCCAGGAACTGATCCTACAGTGGTCACCCAGGGGCTTCAAAAATGAAAATGCTGGCACAAAGCTATGTCTGGTAGGCATGAATTGATGGGGACATTGAGCGGGTCGTACGAAGATGCCTGGCATGTCAGGAGTACCAGAGGCTCTTTTCGGCCTCTCTTCACCCCGGGAATGGCCAGGGCATCCTTAGGTAAGGCTACGTGCGGAATTAAGAACATAAGAAGAACATAAGAACTAGGAGCAGGAGTAGGCCATCTGGCCCCTCGAGCCTGCTCCGCCATTCAATTAGATCATGGCTGATCTTTTGTGGACTCAGCTCCACTTTCCCGCCCGAACACCATAACCCTTAATCCCTTTATTCTTCAAAAAACTATCTATCTTTACCTTAAAAACATGTAATGAAGGAGCCTCAACTGCTTCACTGGGCAAGGAATTCCATAGATTCACAACCCTTTGGGTGAAGAAGTTCCTCCTAAACTCAGTTCTAAATCTACTTCCCCTTATTTTGAGGCTATGCCCCCTAGTTCTGCTGTCACCCGCCAGTGGAAACAACCTGCCCGCATCTATCCTATCTATTCCCTTCATAATTTTAAATGTTTCTATAAGATCCCCCCTCATCCTTCTAAATTCCAACGAGTACAGTCCCAGTCTACTCAACCTCTCCTCATAATCCAACCCCTTCAGCTCTGGGATTAACCTAGTGAATCTCCTCTGCACACCCTCCAGCGCCAGTACGTCCTTTCTCAAGTAAGGAGACCAAAACTGAACACAATACTCCAGGTGTGGCCGCACTAACACCTTATACAATTGCAACATAACCTCCCTAATCTTAAACTCCATCCCTCTAGCAATGAAGGACAAAATTCCATTTGCCTTCTTAATCACCTGTTGCACTTGTAAACCAACCTTCTGTGACTCATGCACTAGCACACCCAAGTCTCTCTGAACAGCGGCATGCTTTAATATTTTATCGTTTAAATAATAATCCCGTTTGCTGTTATTCCTACCAAAATGGATAACCTCACATTTGTCAACAGTGTATTCCATCTGCCAGACCCGAGCCCATTCACTTAACCTATCCAAATCCCTCTGCAGACTTGCAGTATCCTCTGCACTTTTCGCTTTACCACTCATCTTAGTGTCATCTGCAAACTTGGACACATTGCCCTTGGTCCCCAACTCCAAATCATCAATGTAAATTGTGAACAATTGTGGGCCCAACACGGATCCCTGAGGGACACCACTAGCTACTGATTGCCAACCAGAGAAACACCCATTTATCCCAACTCTTTGCTTTCTATTAATTAACCAATCCTCTATCCATGCTACTACTTTACCCTTAATGCCATGCATCTTTATCTTATGCAGCAACCTTTTGTGTGGCACCTTGTCAAAGGCTTTCTGGAAATCCAGATATACCACATCCATCGGCTCCCCGTTATCTACTGCACTGGTAATGTCCTCAAAAAATTCCACTAAATTAGTTAGGCATGATCTGCCTTTTACGAACCCATGCTGCGTCTGCCCAATGGGACAATTTCTATCCAGATGCCTCGCAATTTCTTCCTTGATGATAGATTCCAGCATCTTCCCTATTACCGAAGTTAAACTCACTGGCCTATAATTTCCTGCTTTCTGCCTATCTCCTTTTTTAAACAGTGGCGTCACGTTTGCTAATTTCCAATCCACCGGGACCACCCCAGAGTCTAGTGAATTTCGGTAAATTATCACTAGTGCATCTGCAATTTCCCTAGCCATCTCTTTTAGCACTCTGGGATGCATTCCATCAGGGCCAGGAGACTTGTCTACCTTTAGCCCCATTAGCTTGCCCATCACTCCCTCCTTAGTGATAACAATCCTCTCAAGGTCCTCACCTGTCATAGCCTCATTTCTATCAGTCGCTGGCATGTTATTTGTGTCTTCCACTGTGAAGACCGACCCAAAAAACCTGTTCAGTTCCTCAGCCATTTCCTCATTTCCCATTATTAAAACTCCCTTCTCATCCTCTAAAAGACCAATATTTACCTTAGCCACTCTTTTTTGTCTTATATATTTGTAAAAACTTTTACTGTCTGTTTTTATATTCTGAGCAAGTTTACTCTCATACTCTATCTTACTCTTCTTTATAGCTTTTTTAGTAGCTTTCTGTTGCCCCCTAAAGATTTCCCAGTCCTCTAATCTCCCAGCAATCTTTGCCACTTTATATGCTTTTTCCTTCAATTTGATACTGTCCCTTATTTCCTTAGATATCCACGGTCGATTTTCCCTCTTTCTTCCGTCCTTCCTTTTTGTTGGTATAAACCTTTGCTGAGCACTGTGAAAAATCACTTGGATGGTTCTCCACTGTTCCTCAACTGTTCCACCATAAAGTCTTAGCTCCCAGTCTACCTTAGCTAGTTCTTCTCTCATCCCCTTGTAATCTCCTTTGTTTAAACACAAAACACTAGTATTTGATTTTACTTTCTCACCCTCCATCTGTATTTTAAATTCCACCATATTGTGATCGCTCCTTCCGAGAGGATCCCTAACTATGAGATCATGAATCAATCCTGTCTCATTACACAGGACAAGATCTAGGACCGCTTGTTCCCTCGTAGGTTCCATTACATTACAATTCAATTACAATACATTACAATTCACTGGGTCTTTCCTGGGGTCCATGTTTCTAATCCTTGTGGACGTCCAATCTAAGTGGCTTGATGGATATGGGATGACCACCACCACATTGAAGGCCAATGTTGAGAAATTAAGGTGCTCACTCAGCGCCCAGGGGGTTCATGAAGTGGTGGTCACTGATAATGCGACCCCGTTCACGAGCGGGCAGTTCTCCACATTCGCACGTATGAATGGAATCAGACACATTCGAACCATCCCGCACCACCAGTCATCAATGGTCTGGCCGAACCAAACATTTACGAGAGCCACGGGCTCCCTGGACATGCGACTGGTGCAACAAAGCCAGCAGCGCGGGTTCAATTCCTGTACCGGCCTCCCCGAACAGGTGCCGGAATGTGGCGACTCGGGGCTTTTCACAGTAACTTAATTGAAGCCTACTTGCGACAATAAGTGATTATTATTATTGGTGAGATTCCTTTTCAATTATAGGACCATGCCCACATCACTACAGGGGTGGCACCAGCAGAGCTGTTGATGGGCCGCACCTCACAATCCAGATAAGCCTAGCTTTCCCATACTTGGGCAAGAAAATAGAGCTGTATCAAGACTCGCAGCGAAGGCATCATGACCACAGGATGCCAGGGCATAACTTTCAGCCAGGGGCCGCAGTTTATACCCACACTTTCGGAGATGGTGCTCTCTGGCTCCCAGAGGTTCAATTGGAGAAAACAGGGCCTGTATCTTACAAGGTTAAGGTGCAAGGGAAGACCATGCACAAAGATGTTGACCATCTAAAGAAGCGAGAGCCCGTACAAGAGGACACCCGACCAGGGAGGTCAGTACCTCCACCTCCCCGTGAACCACTCCTTAGTAAAGGCATGCAACCCACTGTGACCCAACACCCGAACCATCAAGACGATGACAACTGTGGCTCAGAGATGGACACCAAAGCATCTGCACAGACGGATGATGTTGTGTCCAGGCTGAAGTCTCGACAATAACCCGCCGGAGATCGTCTAGAAAAAGGCAGTCGACCAACCATTATATGCCACCTGACCCAAACCCACCACAAGTGGAAGCACAGCCACGTGTGAAGCGGCGCAGAAGGCCTCCTCAGATGGGAAACATTCAGCCTGGGGGGGGGGGGGGGGGGGGGGGGGGGGAGAGAGAACCCCCATGAGGCCGACTGCAAAACCCTGATTCATCTCCCCGTGGGACTCGTGGAAAATAAGCTTCCCCACTAGTGGCAGAGGCCCACTCTCAGCTGGAGTTCATAAGAATCAAGTATAAAGGCTAGCCCGGGCAAGGACTGACATGTTGGTTGTCTCAACGGGACTGCGTTGTGTAAACAGTTCGTTGCCATGGGCAACTTTATGTTACCTTGATTAAATCCTATGTTCTTCTTACCAGTGGCATCCTGGGCCTTAATACTTACCAAAAGTGGTGATGTTCTTAGATTAATGAGCCACATCCTGTTTTGCTGTTTCTGCATTACTGTCCCATTGATTTAAGACATCCACTTTGATGGCTTAAAAAAATTACTTTCTTTCTTTTCAAAAAAACCCAATCAATTCAGGATTGCCTCCTGCTGATTTTTCAGGATATGTGTTGTAGACAGAGGCAAAGACTCCACAAGAGGCCAGGCTGACAGGATACAACTCTCTTTTTTTCCTCACACTAGATACAACAATCACTCCTCTCCACTCTCCGCAGGGTCACCTTCCCCGACCTGCTTCCACAGGTCGGGGTTTATATCCTGTGGAGAGTTCCTCCAAATTGAGAGGAAGCACTGCCCCCTAGTCACCTGGGTATCTCATACTATGAGGCGTAGGAGGGGAATCAGATAAAGTACAAATTCTGTCCACATAGGGGGTTGTAACATGTGTCATTAATACTTTTTTGACTGGAATGCACCTCATGTCCTTGTGAGGCAATTCTTGGGTTAGTTCTTAGAATATACAGACTTGCTCATATGCTCTCTGGTGACCACCATTGTCCATTTTAAACTAATTCAAAAATTCCACATTGAATAAAGTTGGTATTTTTGAAGAGCTTTGAATATGACATGTCTTGCTGTTAAGTGAACTGGACATTCTGAATTCTCACTCAGCGTACCGAACAGGCGCCGGGACTGTGCCGACTAGGGGATTTTCACAGTAACTTCATTGCAGTGTTGATGTAAGCCTAATTGTGACAATAATAAGGATTATTATATATTTACTGTATATGACAAATGGGATGAGAAGGGGTAAAGGTTTGGGGTCAAGGGCATTAAAGGTTAACATTGATAACGGGACATCGATGTACATAGTATACTTGGGTTTTCAGATAACCAACCTCCCACTGGAGGTTGGTTAGCAAAATAAAAGCACATAGGATGGAGATAATATACTGGCATGGATTAAGGATTGGTTACCAGCCAGGAAATAGAGAGTATTATCGCATTGGCAGGTTATGACTATTGGGTACCGCAAGGATACTCATCAACCTCCAGCTTGTCGCCCCGCTGCTGTGTGAGGTTGTGAAGGACACAGCAGACCACAACAAAGTGGGTGACCCTCCGAGCTGCGTACTGGAGTGCACACGGAGCAGTTGAGACATCGGAACTGCAGTTTAAGAAGTCCGATGCATCGCTCAATGCCAACCCGGGTGGCTGCATTGGCCTCGTTGTACCTGGTCACCGCTTCGGTCTCCGGACTTCATACTGCTGACATTAGCCAAATCCTCAGCGGATATCCCTTATCCCCCAAAACCAACTGCATGTCCTGGTGTGCTGCTCGAAAAGGGCAGGGTTGACGGACTGCCCTAGGATGTAGCTGTTGCGCATACTCCCCGGGAAGCCTGTACACACGTGCATTATCTTCATCTGCTGGTCGCACACGAGCTGTATGGTCAGGGAGTGGGGCCCCTTTCGGTTAACAAAGGGCACCCGGTGGCACCAGATGGCCCGGTGAGCGCAGACCAACATGCGAAGCATCTATGCCCCCTGGACCCGGAGCATCCCAACAATGGTGGAGAAACCAGGTGCCTAGGCATCTTGCTGGGCCTTGTTCATGTCAAATACAATGTAGTCTTCCACCCGGGCATACGGAGCTTCCGTGACCTGCCGGATGCACCTGTGGGCGGTAGCCTGTGAGATAACACACAGGACCCACTCGATCACCCTGGAATGATCCCATGGCATATAAGTTCAGGGCTGCAGTGACCTTGACGGCCACCGGAAATGGGTGTCCTCCTTTTTCATGCAGTGCCATGTCCGCTAGGATATGGCACAGATGTTGCACTGTCTCCTTGTTGAGGCGGAGTCTCCTGCGCCACATGCTGCCCATCATTTGTTCGAATGACCAGCGGCACCTGTACACCCTGGGCCTCCCTGGGCAGGACTCCCCCTCTGGGTACCTCCCTTGCCTGATGGGCAGCTGGGTCCTCAGGGTGTGGGGCAGAGTCCAGCACATGGGCCGCTGCCTCAAGCATCTGCAGGCGCTGCTGCTCCTGCTGCCTTCTCCGGCGCCTGGCCGCATCATGTAGCACCAGCACCACTAGGGCAACCTCTGCATTCAACATCCCTGCCATAGTGTTCAATATCTGTAAGGCATTGGGAGAGGATGTTAGACCGACAACCAGCGATGCCTTCCACCCCGGGACTATCCATCCCCCCACTGATTCCCCTCCCCACCACCACCCTAGCCGGAAAGCCCTCCTCACGCACTCCTGGCCGCAGAGAGCCCCACTCACCTGCTGCAGACCCTGTACACTGGACACCCGCTCACAACATCACCCGGACCTGCCGCTGGCTCCCTCCCCGTGGCACTCACCCACCGAGCAGCCGTGGACATATATCCCGGAGCTGTGTCCCATCCCCTGGGTGTTCGGATGTTGGCTGTTGTGTGTATGGTGTTGCCTCCAGCAGTGTTCAGGTATACTGTTCAGGTATCACGGGTCTGAATGGGATGCTAGACAACGACTCCCGCATACTACGTGGCCCGCCCACAAGAATACACCTGGCATGTGTGAAGTGCTCACTTAACCACAATTGCCAATTTCCTGTTCGCAATAGCCTTCAGCTGTATGGCCAGAGGCCTCGGCAGTCGGTGGCGGTTATACGTGGTCCAGGGCCAGACGTGCAGGGACTAGGGCTGCCTCCGGAATGGGTACATACGATCTAGGGGTTGGAATGGTGGTGCAGCGAGTGGTTGCTCCCCATAGCCTCCCTACCTTTCCATGGAGGCCCACCCCTGCAGAAGGTCCCCCTACCCCTAGCATAGGTCCCTCATCAAGCACAGGGGCAGCAAGCCCAGCGTCCCGGGCTCTTTGTCTGTGAGCAAAGATGGCTACAGCTCCCCACAGAAGTCCTTCTGTCAGGGTCACGTTTTTAAAATGATTGGAGGTCGTTGGATATGGAGCAGCTTTCTTTAATTGTATGGAAATGGAGCTTATGTGGTGATAATTGGTTTCTCACCATACTACGGTGAGATCCCGATTTCGTTTACAGGAGTGGGCCGGTTTCATCGCAAACTATTTGGAGCCTGGCACGGTTCCCGTTTTTAGCCTCTTCCGCTATTCACGGGCCTCGTTACGCTTAAACACGAGTGTAACGAGGCTGGAGGATCGCGCCAACAGGGCCGAACTTAATGGAAAGTTCATTTGTGGTAGGGTTTTCTCAGAGTTTCCTACCAGCTCTTCGAACATAGAACATTACAGCGCAGTACAGGCCCTTCGGCCCTCGATGTTCCGCCGTCCTGTGAAACCCCTCTAAAGTCCCTCAACACTATTCCCTTATCGTCCATATGCCTATCCAATGACCATTTGAATGCGTTTAGTGTTGGCGAGTCCACTACTGTTGCAGGCAGGGCATTCCACGCCCGTACTACTTTCTGAGTAAAGAACCTACATAGAACATAGAACATTACAGTGCAGTACAGGCCCTTCGGCCCATGATGTTGCGCCGTCCTGTGAAACCCCTCTAAAGTCCCTCTACACTATTCCCTTATCGTCCATATGCCTATCCAATGACCATTTGAATGCGTTTAGTGTTGGCGAGTCCACTACTGTTGCAGGCAGGGCATTCCACGCCCTTACTACTCTCTGAGTAAAGAACCTACCTCTGACATCTGTCCTATATCTATCTCCCTTCAATTTAAAGCTATGTCCCCTCGTGCTGGACATCACCATCGGAGGAAAAAGGCTCTCACTGTCCACCCTATCTAATCCTCTGATCATCTTGTATGCCTCAATTAAGTCACCTCTTAACCGTCTTCTCCCCAATGAAAACAGCCTCAAGTCCTTCAGCCTTTCCTCATATGATCTTCCCTCCATAGCAGGCAACATTCTTGTAACTCTCCTCTGTACCTTTTCCAATGCTTCCACATCCTTCCTATAATGTGGCGACCAGAACTGCACACAATACTCCAAATGCGGCCGCACCAGAGTTTTGTACAACTGCAACATGACCTCATGGCTCCGAAACTCAATTCCTCTGCCAATAAAAGCTAACACACCGTACGCCTTTCTAACAACCCTCTCAACCTGGGTGGCAACTTTCAGGGATCTATGGACATGGACACTGAGATCTCTCTGCTCGTCCACACTACCAAGAATCTTACCATTAGCCCAGTACTCTGTCTTTCTGTTATTCCTTCCAAAATGAATCACCTCACACTTTTCTGCATTAAACCCCATTTGCCACCTGTCAGCCCAGCTCTGCAGCTTATCTATGTCCCTCTGTAACTTGTAACATCCTTCTGCACTGTCCACAACTCCACCGACTTTAGTGTCATCCGCAAATTTACTCACCCATCCTTCTACGCCCTCCTCCAGGTCATTTATAAAAATGACAAACAGCAACGGCCCCAAAACAGATCCTTGTGGCACACCACTAGTAACTGGACACCAGTCAGAGCATTTCCCATCAACCACCGCTCTTTGTCTTCTATCAGCTAGCCAATTTCTGATCCAAACTGCTAAATCACCCTGAATCCCATGCCTCTGTATTTTCTGCAATAGCCTACCATGGGGAACCTTATCAAACGCTTTACTGAAATCCATATACACCACATCAACTGCTTTACCCTCATCCACCTGTTTGGTCACCTTCTCAAAGAACTCAATGAGGTTTGTGAGGCATGACCTACCCTTCACAAAACCATGTTGACTATCTCTAATCAAATTATTCCTTTCCAGATGATTATACATCTTATCTCTTATAAACCTTTCCAAGACTTTTCCCACAACAGAAGTAAGGCTCACTGGCCTATGGTTACCGGGGTTATCTCTACTCCCCTTCTTGTACAAGGGGACAACATTTGCTATCCTCCAGTCCTCTGGCACTATTCCTGTAGACAAAGATGACTTAAACATCAAAGCCAAAGACTCAGCAATCTCCTCCCTAGCTTCCCAGAGAATCCTAGGATAAATCCCATCCGGCCCAGGGGACTTATCTATTTTCACACTTTCCAGAATCACTAACACCTCCTCCTTATGAACCTCAAGCCCTTCATTTTAAGCCTACTTGTGACAATAAGCGATTTTTCATTTTAATTTCTAGTCTAGTAGCCTGTATCTCAGTATTCTCCTCGACAACTTTGTCTTTTTCCTGTGTGAATACTGACGAAAAATACTCATTTAGCACCTCTCCTATCTCCTCGGACTCTACGCACAACTTCCCACTACTGTCCTTGACTGGCCCTACTCTTACCTTAGCCATTCTTTTATTCCTGACATACCTATAGAAAGCTTTAGGGTTATCCTTGATCCTACCTGCCAAAGACTTCTCATATCCTCGCTTGGCTCTTCTTAGCTCTCTCTTTAGAGCCTTCCTAGCTAACCTGTAACTCTCAAGCGATCCAACTGAACCATCACGTCTCATCTTCACATAAGCCTCCTTCTTCCTCTTGACAAGTGATTCAACTGCTTTAGTAACCCATGGTTCCCTCACTCGACCACTTCCTCCCTGCCTAACAGGTACATACTTATCAAAGACTCGCAGTAGCTGTTCCTTGAACATACTCCATATTTTCATTGTGCCCATCCCCTGCAGTTTTCCTCTCCAGCCGATGCATCCTAAGTCTTGCCTCATCGCATCATAATTGCCTTTCCCCCAGCAACCCCGCACCCTTCAGCCGCCCCCCCACCCTCCTTTCATGGGCATGGCCACCCTCAGCATTGACCCTTGGCAGTGCCACCCTGATACCCTTGCACTGCCACCCTAGCATTGCTCCTGCCAGCTTAGCAGTGCCAGCAGGCACCTTGGCAGTGACTGAGTAGCCATGCCAAAGTACCAGCTGGGCAGTGCCAAGATGTCTGTTTTTCACGGGGAGGGCCAGGGTACCATCCTGCACTAGCCCTGGCCACCCAAAGACCTTTGATGGACCACGAGAACCCCGAGTGATGTTTCACCTAGTCCACGTTTGTGTGGACCAGTACTGAATGGTGCCCAGCTACAGCCTCGCTGGGGAGGTTTGTAGATCCAGGGAGGCCGGTAGATCCCAAGTAAATTCGCCTAAGTAGGCTTACACCCTATTTAGGAGCACACCATTTTGGTCGTGGATGGGATTCTGATTTTGACACCTCGCGGAACTTTGGGTGTATTCCGTGAGGCGTAAAGTGTGTCGGGAAGACCGTGGGAGGCCATCTTGGGGTCTATCGGCCGCGTTGCAGTCTCGCTCAAGCGCTACACGGCCGTTAGATCGCACAAACAATTTCAAAATAAGGGACCAGGTTGAAGACAATTCATTTATTCAGAGGATTGTGAATCTTTGAAACTCTCTACCCCAGGGAACTGTAGAAGCTAAGTCATTGAGTATATTTAAAGCAGAGATTGACAGATTTCTAAATACCAATTACATAAAGGGATATGGAGATAATGTGGGAAAAGGACATTAAAGTGGACGATCAATCATTGAATGCTGGAGCAGACTTGTTTGCTGAATGGCCAATTCCTGCTCTAATGTTTCTAGAAGGGTGTAAATGAGAAATCCAACAAGAATTGAGGAAAATGGAACGCTAAATGCGAGGGACTTAATCAGCATTTAAGAGGACAGAGCTCATGCAAAGTAAAAATAAACACCGACTTCACCCCAAACCTAAGTAATGCGGCCAATATTGTATGTGCTATTGATCCAACCACATTGCCAAGACAGATTTCAACAAAATAAACTTTCGTACATCTGGAAGTTCTTCACAGTTAAAATTGCAAATAATTTTAATGACAGACTACAAATGTGACAAATGACTTGACTGAACAATTGAATAGCGCCCAGAGGGCTATGAGGCACAGGGTGTAATTTAGGGCACGATCCTTTCATCTCAGGGAGATGTACATCTAATAATGGTTTATGAAATGATTAGCTCCTCTCCAGGCTCTTGATGATGTTCTCTGAAAACAGTCCACAAATTGATACTAAATTTGCAATGTCGTTTAATGTCATCACGCACATGCCTGACATTTATTTTTATAAATTTAGAGTACCCAATTCATTTTTTCCAATTAAGTGGCAATTTAGCTTGGCCAATCCACCTACCCTGCACATCTTTGGGTTGTGGGGGCGAAACCCACGCAGACACGGGGAGAATGTGCAAACTCCGCACGGACAGTGACCCAGAGCCAGAATTGAACCTGGGACCTCGGCGCCGTGAGACAGCAATGCTACTTACTGCGCCACCGTGCTGCCCCCCCCCCCCCCCCCCCCCCCCCCCCCCCCCCATGTCTGACATGACGTTCCCGAAGCATACGCTCTACTTGGAGCTTCAACAAGACAAGCGAGCCCAAGGGCAGAGGAAATGCTTCAATGGCACCCTTAAAATCTCCTTGAAAAGATGTAACATGCCCACCCACATCTGGGACTTCCAGGCCCAAGAACAGCCAAATTGCAGGAAAAGCATCCAGAAAGGTGCTGAAACTCGAAAATCTCTAAAATAACATATCTACTTACGTTGCAATGCTGAGTTAGTAATTGACTTCTTGACATTTATTGCTTCAGTTTCATTGCCGAGAGTAAGCTGAAGTCAAACGTCAGCGAAAGGTAACCTGGGCACTGCTCTTCCAACACAGCCGACAGTGAATTTAGGTTGTGCACTGGACTCTTCGGTCACCTGGGAACTAAGTTTTAGCATGGAAGCAAGTTGCCCTCAACTCCGAGGGACTGCCTAAGAAGAACAAGACCAATGATGCTGACGTAGAAAACAAAAACAAAATCAGATTTTCTTGAGGTTAAGCTTAAAGTACATTGTTGGGGGTTGAGTTAAGAGGACTTTACCTAGGGCAGCACGGTGGCCTAGTGGTTAGCACAACCGCCTCACGGCGCTGAGGTCCCAGGTTCGATCCCGGCTCTGGGTCACTGTCCGTGTGGAGTTTGCACATTCTCCTCGTGTTTGCGTGGGTTTCACCCCCACAACCCAAAGATGTGCAGAGTAGGTGGATTGGCCACGCTAAATTGCCCCTTAATTGGAAAAAATAATTGGGTAATCTAAATTTTTTTTAAAAATTAAAAAAAGAAAAAAAAAAAGAGGACTTTACCTGATACTGAGATGTTCATGATGAAAGTAGGTTCTGAAAGTAAAAATAAACACCGACTTCACCCCAAACCTAAGTAATGCGGCCAATATCGTATGTGCTATTGATCCAACCACATTGCCAAGACAGATTTCAACAAAATAAACTTTCGTACATCTGGAAGTTCTTCACAGTTAAAATTTCAAATAATAAATCAACTGAGAAATAATTGCAAGATATACACTGGAATCTCCTACCAATGTTAAGGACTCACAGGTTCATCAGTTCTGAAGCTTGTGAAAGAACATAGGGGCAATTCTCTCGGAAAAGGACAACATGTCATTTGAAATGAAAATGAAATGAAAATTGCTTATTGTCACGAGTAGGCTTCAATGAAGTTACTGTGAAAAGCCCCTAGTCACCATATTCCGGCCCCTGTCCGGGGAGGCTGGTACGGGAATCGAACCGTGCTGCTGGCCTGCTTGGTCTGCTTTAAAAGCCAGCGATTTAGCTCAGTGAGCTAAACCATTTTGGGTGGGAATCGTGAGGTGATTTGCAAAAGTGTATAATCGCAATCCAGATCGCTATTCACCTGCCTTGTTATGCTCTTGGCGTAGCATAAGCGGCTTACTTGATGTTCACTCTGACAAAGGAAGGTTCAGACGTGGAGATAACTTCAACAAATTTATTTAACTATTTACAATTCTCTTACTTAGGTTCGCCTCTACTGTTGATCCTTCTATAGCTACTCAGACTGACAAACCAGTCTGCTACAATCCACGTGGTGGGTGTGATATTGAATCAACCCTGTGTCTCTACTCACTGAGTGTCTCCACTAGAAAGAGGAAGATCATGTGTGTTGTGTCCTTTATATATGGGTTGGTGTAATGCCCCCATGTGGCAGTGTCACCTCTGTGTGTATCGTGAATGCCCATTGGTCGTGTCCTATCTTACTGACCTATTGGTTGAGTGTCTGTGTGTCATGTCTCTGATGCTCCCTCTAGTGTCTAGCTAGTCTACATGTATTTACATTAACCCCTTGTGTATTTACAGTGATGCAGATCACCACATCCCCCCTTTTTTCGTGTTACATATTTTCTGTACGCTTAAAGAAAATTGAACAAAAACAGGTAGCTAAGTGATGCTATGTACAAGTCGTGAGAACAGTGATTAAACAATAAGTCCAAATCATATGTGTGAGTCCAAAACCCATTATCATGGTTGAATGTCTTTCTTGTTAGGTTGGCGAGTTAGTGATTTTGATGGTGGCATGTCCTTGTGAACGCCATCAGTGTCCCTGTGCATAAGGAACCAAGAAGTGGTCAAATCACTTCGTTGTCTGACTTGGAGTCTTTTTTTTCTTCTGATGCTTGTGATAGCGATGTTGGATGGCATCTGTCCTGAAAGCCAGGTTGCCTGTTGGTAGTGCAGCACACGTGAATTGGGAAGATGCATCGTCCTGCCATGGTATGTCATTGTACTGAGCTGAGTAGTAACAGTGTCCCTCATGGGCAGAGTTGTACCACGTCGTACCAGTCGTAGTTCCATTGGTGTAGTCTTTGTCGTGCTTGCTGTCAACGATGTTGCCTTTGGTACGCGTTGTGTCGTTGTCTTTGATATGGTATTCAGATGTCGTGATGTTGTGTTGGATGGTTCTGTTGTTGTGTTTGCTGCGCTCAAGGCCCACACTCTGTGGATAATACATTCCTTCACACAGTTACTCGTGTCAGTGTGCGTTGTGGCATCTACTGTCGCCTTGAGCGTGCCGTCATTGAGGTTGCGGCGCTCCCTGTCTGGAGTCAAGTCCGGTTTACTTGAATCAGCATTGGCGTTTGGTTGCTCCCCATCTGGAGTCTGGTCTGTTTCACCTGAGTCAGTGTTGGTTTGTCGATGCTCCATGTCCGGAGTCAAAACATTCAGGAATGCATTTTCTTGTGGAGAGGCTCGAGCGAGTGAGGTTTGAAGTAACGTGGTGTCACTGGAGTCACCAGTGGTCTCACTGTGATCATCGAGTGCCTCTGTACACACTAGCTGAGGTCTGTCACATTGCACATCTTGTATGGGAAGTGGGATGCTGTCGTCACTTGTCTCACATACAGTGGGTAGAGCCTCAGTAGCTTCTTGTTGTTCACTTGAGCTGGGTAGACTGTCAGAGTCTTCTTCTGGTGGCTCAAACAATGTGGGTGGACTGTCATAGTCGCTTTGTTATTCACTTGAGCTGGCTATACTGTCAGAGTCTTCTTCTTGTGGCTTAAACAATGTGGGTGGACTGTCATAGTCACTTTGTTGTTCACTGGAGCATGGCAGACTGTCATAGCCTTGATGTTGTTCACTTGAGCGTGGCAGATTTGCATCGTCTGCTGCTGGTTGCTCAGAGGAGGTTGCTACACCCTCATGGTCTTGTTCATGCAAGGACTGCGCTTTGGAGTCTTGCGTTGCTTCTATCGTGGAGGCTGTCCACGAGCTCGCTGTGGAGGCTTGTGTCACTGGAGTCACTTCTTGTTCATGCAAGGACTGTGGTGTGGAGTCTTGCGTGTCTTCTATCGTTGAGTCTTTCATCACTTTCTGCGTGGAGTCGGGACCCTTAGCGGTGCATGGACCACTCTCTGTGTGGCAGCAGGCCGCTCTCTGTGGGCTTGTACCGCTCTCTGCCTCTTGGTGTCAGGCCGCAGCATAATCCTGCACTAACGAGTCGGGATGTCATATGTGCTGGGCTGAAGATCCTCAAATTCGAAGAACTCGTCATCGGAGTCTTGAATGTACAACACGTCTAGTTGTGGTTCTGATTTGGTACTGGGGTAGCGTCCCAAGGTGAAAGGTTCGTTTGAGTCGTAGTCTTCTAGGACCATATCATCACTTTTTGAGTCGGAGCTGGCACTGGGCTCGCGATGTCCAAAGAAGAAATAAAGGTCGGTTTCGTAGTATTCAAGTATCATCGTAGTATCATCTCTTTAGGCAGTGCTAACTGCTTGTTGCTGGGTTCTGTGGAGGTTGTGGAGCTACTGGTTGAATTTCAGGCATTGTGCTGTCATTCCAGGTGAAAGAATCTTGTTTTACGGCTTTAAGAAATTTTTTCTAAGTTTTGGGACATTTCCCCTTTACGTGGGCGTGGTCTGGGGGGGTCTGACGACACAAAGCGTGTGACGTCAGTCGTAGGAAGCTTTTGCTCATGCGCATATCGCTGTTCCTGTACTGGGGCCGTTTTTGCAATTGCGCATGCGTGGCTTCTCGCACATGCGCACACGGACCTTACCGTTCTGTGCACTTCTCGTGCAACTGTGCATGTGCAGTACATTTACAAAGATGGCCGCCGATCAAAATTGTCATTCTCTGCTCCGGGATCTCAGCCTCGTGGTAAGTACTGGCGCCTCTCTTACTGTTTTCTGTTGGTTTGACTGTGTTTTCATCGCAGTATTTACTGAATTTGTCCAGGACTGCCTGGAAGTCGCTCCTGTTGTGCCCTTTGGAGAACTTGAATGTTTTAAAAATTTCTTCTGCTCTGGCACCGGCGATAGTGAGCAGAAGCTCTGTCTTTTCAGCATCGGCTACGTCTTGTAGGTCGGTTGCTAACAGGCCGATCTCAAACCTTTGCAGGAATGTCCGCCAGTTTTCACGGAGATTGCCATGGCAATGGAGCCGCTGCGGAACCGGGATCTCGAACATCTTGCCTGGGTATTGTTGCTGGTTGTCACTGTTTGCTGAGTTGTAGCTATATGGATCAAGACAGTTACTCACTGGTGCCATGTCTTGTTATGCTCTTGGCATAGCATAAGCGGCTTCCTTGATGTTCACTCTTACAAAGGAAGGTTCAGACGTGGCAATAACTTCAACACGTTTATTGAACTATTTACAATTCTCTTACTTAGGTTCGCTACTCAGATCTACTGTTGATCCTTCAATAGCTACTCAGACTGACAAACCAGTCTGCTATAATCCATATGATGGGTGTGATTTTGAATCAACCCTGTGTCTCTACTCACTGAGTGTCTCCACTAAAAAGAGGAAGATAATGTGTGTTGTGTCCTTTATATATTGGTTGGTGTAATGCCCCGGTGTGGTAGTGTCACCTCTGTGCGTATCGTGAATGCCCATTGGTCGTGTCCTATCTTACTGACCTATTGGTTGAGTGTCTGTGTGTCATGTCTCTGATGCTCCCTCTAGTGTCTAGCTAGTCTACATGTATTTACATTAACCCCTTGTGTATTTACAGTGATGCATATCACCACATCACCCACATTTAGTGCAAAAAAAACAAGCTCTCATGTGAAACAAGCTGTGCTGAGCCCCCAGCGTCTGATTCGCCTGACTGAGAACTCAGCTATTCGCAAGGGGGAGCATCATTTAAATGTCCCTCAGCACTCAAGCCATGAGGATGGCAACATGGAGGCCTGCTCCTCAAGTTCTGGTGCTGATTTGGCCAGGCGCCTGGATGCTGTGGGGGTGAGGCAGGGCACTCTTTGCCCCTGAGGAGGTAGGAGACTCAACAGCACGGTGACAAATGCCGCCTGGGAGGCAGTGGTAGCATCAGTGAGTGCAAGCAGCATGACCAGGAGGTCCGCCATCCAATGCAGGAAGATGAATGAGTTCCTATGAGCCATTATAAATAAGACACAAACTTGTTTGTAAATACCAGATACACTTGAGATGTTACTCTGTAAAAACTGGAAAATACCAGTAAAAAATTTCAAAAAAAACAAAAGGCAGACTGCAACATTGAAACCACAGAGCCTATTGGAAACTCAAGGGGGGGTGAAATGGACTTTCATGAGACAAGTTGCAGCATGGCTCTGTCCTGTGAGAATTTGGTAGGCAGACAGGCTTTGATTTATTGTCACATATACCGAAGTACAGTGAAAAGTATTTTTCTGCGGTCGAGGGAACGTACACAGTACGTACATAGTCGACAAAAGAATAATCAACAGAGAACATTGACAAATGGTACATCAACAACAGTATTGGTTGCAGTGCGGGACAAGGGGCCAAGCAAAGTAGGGCTGCAGCTGTGGTTGGCCCGATTATGGGTCTCCATAATATTTGAACGTAACTTGAATGCCTCACATACACAACCCCCCCCCCTCCATCCCAACTACCCCAGCCAAAGATCAACCCCCGACCTGGTCCTCCCCAGCCCTCTTGAAGGGCCCCCACCCTTCCACAGCACTGGGGCATCAGCTACAGTGCCCTTGGGCTGCATGCAGTTAAATGGTGATAACTACTCACCTACTTCCTCCCCTTCGGTGCCCATCGTGCCAGGTCCCTGCCTTAGTAGAGGAGTACTAAATGACGCCCGGGTGACTTCTCGCTGGTGGAGGGGTTGACTCCCAGGAGGCCTCTCCGTTCAACTTTAATCTCGCTAATAAGATTTAAATGAATGCAAATTAGGTTTCGTCAGGTTCTCACCCTTTCTGGGAGAGATCCTGATCATGGCAGCTGGAGGGGGCCAGAAAATGTCAAACTGTTTGGCACTCGGCACAATTCCCGTTATAGGGCTCTCCTGTTCTCTCCCCAACATAGCGGGTCTGGCACCGGGCACAATGTGGCCGGAAAATCGTACCCCATCTACTTATCTTGCAATACTGAATCAGTAATTGGCTCCTTTAAATTTATTGCAAAGACCAGTAAAAGCATCATTGTATCAATAATGAATTACAATTCAAAAGTCTGAACATGCAATTATTACAGATAGAAGGGCCTGATTCAGCAGATATTAGCAACAGAAAGATATGGGGGAGAAGTTAATATTACTTGATAACTATGGTTTTCTGTGCCTGTCTAATTTAGCATTTACATGCCACACAAAGTTTCATTCTAATTTACATTACCAATGCTTTTTGTGCTCTGCAGGTGCTAAAATAGCATTAAACAAACAAAGTACAAGTACAGATTGAACTTGACCTGTGTTCTATTTATAAAATAAGTAGAATTGTTATTTCCACCAAATGATGGTATATACAAAGAAATGTTGCTTTAATATCTACTTGCCACTCGGCTCGAACATACCAGATAGAATTCAAATTATCCAGTCATTTGAAAAATATATGTGTAGACACAGATTCAGCTATTTGATCTCTGAAATATCATCCTTCACATTTGAAAATTGTAGACTCATCTTAAATCTCTAAAGAAGTCATAGATATGCTGAGATGAAAAGAATGACATAAATGCAATTCTAATTAAGAGCTTCATTTGAAATTTTGAATCTTTTATCTATCAAATGCATCCTGATATATTGTAAACATGTGTTTCTCTGTTTGCAAAATTAGGATGAGATGAATAGCCCATATTATTTTCTTCATTAAAGAATAAAGTACACTGAAGGCAACTGTCGAAGTATTATACATCCCAAATCTATAAAGAATCAGACAAAGAAACTTAGGTGAGGCTCAATGTTTTTCAGAGTTCCATAAGTTTGAACTTATCCTATGTCAGAGAAGGAGTAAGTCATAGGCCAGGATTTACCATGGGTGCGACAGAAAATTTGACAGACCAACCAAAGGTCCATTGACTTTAATCCAGCAATTAATCCATAAATTACAGCCCAGCAGCCAGCCGAGTGCGATGAAGTAATAGAGACAGTTGAGAGGGAAATGTGATGGATGTGTCTATATAGATTTTAAGAAAGTTTGACAAACTACCAGATAAAAGATTGACAAAATTGAGGGTGGCGGAATATGATTGTCAATGTCATCCCAGGTCGCAGAAATCTTCTGCAAATTACAGATCTGCAGTGCCAGACATGGACACTGCTGCCAGTGACTGTGAGGGGACCTGTAGCCCAATTTCTTCACATTGGGCTCCTCCAAGCTAGAGAAGGCAATTTCTCCAATATCTTCCAGTTTGCTTTCCATTGCTGCACAAGGCAGGTGACTGAAACTTTTTGGGCCAAGAGAGAGGAACATGTTGCATTCTCTCAGACCAGAGAAGCAGCTAGAGCACACAAATGTCGTTTCTCGGAAATCAGGCTTCCCCGTGGTGCAGGGTGCCATCAACTGGTGTTACAGGCACTGCATCTAAATGCTAAGTTATACAGTAAACACAAAGGGTTCCACTCCATGAATGTGTAGTGTGACTCTTCTCAGCATATCGTGTAAGTGAATGTCTGGCATTCTAGAATCAGTCATAATGCATTTATTTTCTGCTAGTCTGCTGCTTCCTTTGTACTTCGTCGTTATATCAGACCAAAAAATGTTGCTGCCCACGCTACCTGGCACATGATTCCACTGGATAACCCATGGCCAGCACATAATTGTTCCTTGTAACATCATCAAGCAGACCATTGGTGTAGTCAAGTAATACCGCTACTGCCCAACAGCTGGAGGAGACCTGCAGTTATCCCTGCGGCTTGTGTCACAATTCGTTATGGTCGGCTGTAGATTCCATACCTGGCTATCACAAGCTCTTTCCAACAGGTATATAGTGGAGGGCTGAAGAGGAGGAGGAGACAGAGGAAGATACACCCAACACATTCCCTTTCCAGCCAGGCTGTCCATGATATTCTCACTGGACTACAGTTCCACTAATGCAATCTCAAATTCTCATTAAACAACAATCAGCTCTTCCAAGTGTCACTGATCATCACATAATCCTCTTGGCCGCAATGCTGGAATAAAAACTACCACATTCCAAACCAAATTATTTCAACAAACCAATCAATATTCCATACAAAGATTTAATTATCTTTGTACATTTGTTTGTGCTTCTCTTAGAACATAGAACATAGAACGATACAGCGCAGTACAGGCCCTTCGGCCCTCGATGTTGCACCGACATGGAAAAAATCTAAAGGCCATCTAACCTACACTATGCCCTTATCATCCATATGCTTATCCAATAAATTTTTAAATGCCCTCAATGTTGGCGTGTTCACTACTGTTGCAGGTAGGGCATTCCACGGCCTCACCACTCTTTGCGTAAAAAACCCACCTCTGACCTCTGTCCTATATCTATTACCCCTCAATTTAAGGCTATGTCCCCTCGTGCTAGCCACCTCCATCCGCGGGAGAAGGCTCTCGCTGTCCACCCTATCTAACCCTCTGATCATTTTGTATGCCTCTATTAAGTCACCTCTTAACCTTCTTCTCTCTAACGAAAACAACCTCAAGTCCATCAGCCTTTCCTCATAAGATTTTCCCTCCATACCAGGCAACATCCTGGTAAATCTCCTCTGCACCCGTTCCAAAGCTTCCACGTCCTTCCTATAATGAGGCGACCAGAACTGTACGCAATACTCCAAATGCGGCCGTACTAGAGTTTTGTACAACTGCAACATGACCTCATGGCTCCGGAACTCAATCCCTCTACCAATAAAGGCCTTCACACCATAGGCCTTCTTCACAACCCTATCAACCTGGGTGGCAACTTTCAGGGATCTATGTACATGGACACCGAGATCCCTCTGCTCATCCACACTACCAAGAATTTTACCATTAGCCAAATATTCCGCATTTCTGTTATTCTTTCCAAAGTGAATCACCTCACACTTCTCCACATTAAACTCCATTTGCCACCTCTCAGCCCAGCTCTGCAGCTTATCTATGTCCCTCTGTAACCTGCAACATCCTTCCGCACTGTCTACAACTCCACCGACTTTAGTGTCGTCTGCAAATTTACTCACCCATCCTTCTGCGCCCTCCTCTAGGTCATTTATAAAAATGACAAACAGCAACGGCCCCAGAACAGATCCTTGTGGTACGCCACTCGTAACTGAACTCCATTCTGAACATTTCCCATCAACTACCACTCTCTGTCTTCTTTCAACTAGCCAATTTCTGATCCACATCTCTAAATCACCCTCAATCCCCAGCCTCCGTACTTTCTGCAATAGCCGACCGTGGGGAACCTTATCAAACGCTTTACTGAAATCCATATACACCACATCAACTGCTCTACCCTCGTCTACCTGTTCAGTCACCTTCTCAAAGAACTCGATAAGGTTTGTGAGGCATGACCTACCCTTCACAAAACCATGCTGACTGTCCCTAATCATATTATTCCTATCTAGATGATTATAAATCGTATCTTTTATAATCCTCTCCAAGACCTTACCCACCACAGACGTTAGGCTCACCGGCCTATAGTTACCGGGGTTATCTCTACTCCCCTTCTTGAACAAAGGGACCACATTTGCTATCCTCCAGTCCTCTGGCACTATTCCTGTAGCCAATGATGACCTAAAAATCAAAGCCAAAGGCTCAGCAATCTCTTCCCTGGCTTCCCAGAGAATCCTAGGATAAATCCCATCCGGCCCCGGGGACTTATCTATTTTCACCTTGTCCAGAATTGCCAACACTTCTTCCCTACGCACCTCAATGCCATCTATTCTAATAGCCTGGGCCTCAGCATTCTCCTCCACAATATTATCTTTTTCTTGAGTGAATACTGACGAAAAGTATTCATTTAGTATCTCGCTTATCTCCTCAGCCTCCACACACAACTTCCCACCACTGTCCTTGACTGGCCCTACTCTTACCCTAGTCATTCTTTTATTCCTGACATACCTATAGAAAGCTTTTGGGTTTTCCTTGATCCTACCTGCCAAAGACTTCTCATGTCCCCTCCTTGCTCGTCTCAGCTCTCTCTTTAGATCCTTCCTCGCTTCCTTGTAACTATCAAGCGCCCCAACTGAAACTTCACGCCTCATCTTCACATAGGCCTCCTTCTTCCTCTTAACAAGAGATTCCACTTCTTTGGTAAACCACGGTTCCCTCGCTCGACCCCTTCCTCCCTGCCTGACTGGTACGTACTTATCAAGAACATGCAATAGCTGTTCCTTGAACAAGTTCCACATATCCAGTGTGCCCAACCCTTGCAGCCTACTTCTCCAACCAACACATCCTAAGTCATTTCTAATGGCATCATAATTGCCCTTCCCCCAGCTATAACTCTTGCCCTGCGGGGTATACTTATCCCTTTCCATCACTAACGTAAAGGTCACCGAATTGTGGTCACTGTTTCCAAAGTGCTCACCTACCTCCAGATCTAACACCTGGCCTGGTTCATTACCCAAAACCAAATCCAATGTGGCCTCGCCTCTTGTTGGCCTGTCAACATATTGTCAGGAAACCCTCCTGCACACATTGTACAAAGAATGACCCATCTAATGTACTCGAACTATATCTTTTCCAGTCAATATTTGGAAAGTTAAAGTCTCCCATAACAACTACCCTGTTACTTTCGCTCTTTTCCAGAATCATCTTCGCCATCCTTTCCTCTACATCCCTAGAACTATTAGGTGGCCTATAGAAAACTCCCAACAGGGTGACCTCTCCTTTCCTGTTTCTAACCTCAGCCCATACTACCTCAGAAGAAGAGTTCCCATCTAGCATCCTTTCCGCCACCGTAATACTGTCCTTGACTAGCAGCGCCACACCTCCCCCTCTTTTGCCCCCTTCTCTGAGCTTACTAAAACACCTAAACCCCGGAACCTGCAACAACCATTCCTGTCCCTGCTCTATCCATGTCTCTGAAATGGCCACAACATCGAAGTCCCAGGTACCAACCCATGCTGCCAGTTCCCCTACCTTATTTCGTATACTCCTGGCATTGAAGTAGACACACTTCAAACCACCTACCTGAACACTGGCACCCTCCTGCGAAGTCAAATCTGTGCTCCTGACCTCTATACTCTCAATCTCCTGTACCCCAAAACTACAATCCAGGTTCCCATACCCCTGCTGAATTAGTTTAAACCCCCCCAAAGAGCACTAACAAATCTCCCCCCCAGGATATTGGTGCCCCTCAGGTTCAGATGTAGACCATCCTGCCTATAGAGGTCCCACCTTCCCCAGAAAGAGCCCCAGTTATCCAGAAATCTGAATCCCTCCCGCCTGCACCATCCCTGTAGCCACGTGTTTAATTGCTCTCTCTCCCTATTCCTCATCTCACTATCACGTGGCACGGGCAACAACCCAGAGATAACAACTCTGTTTGTTCTCGCTCTGAGCTTCCATCCTAGCTCCCTAAAGGCCTGCCTGACATCCTTGTCCCCTTTCCTACCTATGTCGTTAGTGCCAATGTGGACTACGACTTGGGGCTGCTCCCCCTCCCCCTTAAGGACCCGGAAAACACGATCCGAGACATCACGTACCCTTGCACCTGGGAGGCAACATACCAAACGTGAGTCTCTCTCGCTCCCACAAAATCTCCTATCTGTGCCCCTGACTATTGAGTCCCCAATTACTAATGTTCTACTCCTTTCCCCCCTTCCCTTCTGAGCAACAGGGACAGACTCCATGCCAGACGCCCGTACCCCATGGCTTACCCCTGGTAAGTCGTCCCCCCCACAAGTATCCAAAACGGTATACTTGTTACTCAGGGGAACGACCGCAGGGGGTCCCTGCACTGACTGCTTCTTCCCAGTCCCTCTTACAGTTACCCATCTATCTCCAGTCTTTGGTGTAACTACTTCCCTGAAGCTCCTATCTATGACCTATCTACTGTGTGTAGCTCTGTGCCAAGTTGGTCCCAGACTCCTCCATACTCCTTGGCAGGAACAGCATGCTGCTTCAGAGGATTCAGGTAATGGAGTGAGTATAGAAAATGGTTAATTGGCATGCGCACCAAAATGCTTGATGCATTTGCAGTCCTGCAGGAAAGCATGCTGTTACTGCCATGGAGGAGTCTGAATTACAGAGGAATGTGGCATCATCTTCAGATCTGTTGCTGGCAACGACCTGTTAAGTGACCACTCCAGTCATGGCCAGCCCTATTCCATGAGGGTTTGTGCAATTAAATGTTGCTGTCTGCAATTATGTGCCACCTTGTACACACAGAGAATAGAAATTGTGTCAGCATTGCAATGTATTTGGGTAACTTGCTTGGCAGAGTTAAATAGCTGGAAGCATGTGGGAGCCAAGAGATATGGGCCTAAGGCTGAGAGATGTGGATCTATGGCTTGCAGCAGTTCTCAGTGTGTGAGGGTGTAGTGAGGCAATGAAAATTATACATGAGTCGTGCCTGATAAAGATTGTTGGTAGGTAAGTGAAGGGGCTTAGTAATAGAGCATTAAATGAAGCTAATGATTCACTTGTATGACTATCACATTTGATGATGGATTCTTTGATCTTGACCACTCATGTGAGAGCATTAAAATTCTTTCTGCTCTGCATCCAGGTCTTTGGGGTTATACTGCTTGCATTGACAGTAATCGCATCTGTTCCCATGTCCTTCTTTGATTGTTTAAAAGGCCTCCGGGTTCATTGTGGGAAAAGGACATTTTCCTGCCGACCACCTCCTGCACCAAGACCTCCAGTGCTGTGTCAGATAGGCTTGGAGCATACTCTCAGCCCTCTTGCCATTTTTCCTTTTCTTCTGCCGCAGACACATTTTTCGGACTACTTCCAGTGTCTTTGGCAGCCAGAATGCAGATTCCCTCTTAGAGATTCTGGCTGACTTTAAATAATGCAGGCTAATCTCCTGTTGAGGCATGCAGCCACTCAGCAGCACATTTTGGACTGGCTACATACTACTCTTATTTAGGTTAGCAGGCAGCACAATGTTTGCAACCTGTTAATGGGACATGATGCCTTCCCCTCCATGCACTTTTATTGAGTTTAATGCAATTTCTACCTCCTCTAATACAAGCAATGGAGAAATTTAAACTTATTTCCTCCATATTTTGTGGCTGAAATATTAAAGCCCAGAAGAATAATTCTAAGTACAAATTTCTCATGCCCTATCTGCCCTAGGAATGCGTTGGCTATAATTTACATTTGCATTTGCAAATCAGGGTTCAAATGCTGACTGTCGGAAACCAATCCAAATTAATCATCAACTGGACACAGCTTGCATCATGCTCTTCTGAACTGTTCGGCAGCATAGCCACATACAATTAAAGGAGGTCATTCACAAGAAGGAACGGTAGCTTTTCTTGCAGATTCATTTCATGGAACTATGAGGAGCAAAGGTTTTCCTCCTGGCTCCACCACCCCAACCTGCCAATGAACTGTGGGTTGCCTCAGCATGGATCTGGCCAAAATTCCTAAATCCACAGCTGATGAGCTACATTGAGACACCCAGATTTCAACCACTGTTCATTACATAGGCTAAACCCCTATGTCCATCAGACTGACATTTTCAGGCCTACACTGCAGTCAGGCCACCCATTTTGTACTGGAAACTGAGAAGACTCAGATTGCTGAGTTAGGGGCTGGTTTAGCACAGTGGGCTAAACAGCTGGCCTGTAATGCAGAACAATGCCAGCAGCACAGATTCAATTCCCGTACCGGCCTCCGGAATGTGGCAACTGGTACTGGTTCACAAAGTTGTGGGGTATGGGGGGCTCGCGATCCAAGAAAAGGGAGGTTGGGTGAAATGGGTGTGTTCTGAGGGCAGTTGGGGGCTGAGGGGGTTCAGAAAATTGGGGCTGCTTTAAAAGCGGTCCCCCAGTGCGTGCATTGTCATCCTGCACTGGTGAGCTCAGGAAATGACAAAGAGTGGACTCAACGAGGCTTTCGTTGTCAAGGCCAAAAAAAAGCGAAGTGTCGTTGAATAGCAGTGTCTTTCTTGGCGACAAGAAACATCCTGCTAAGCACGCCGTTCAGTGGACTTTAACTAGAGTCCGCTGCATCGCAACGTGTCCAACCTTAAATACGATTCCGCGATTGGACAGCACTTGCTAAAGTGCTGTTAAGAATAACACTGAAAACCAATTTAAGATTATCAGTGGGGCTCACAGTATGGCTCACTTATGCGTGTTGAGCTACTTACATTTACACACAGAGCCCTGTCTTTTGCAGTTTGAATGAACATCTTCATACATTGCACCTTTTTCAACTAAACAAGATCTTCAGGTACAGCCATTCCCTGATTCATTCCCCAGGGCAATGTCTTGATCAATCGGAGTCAACCTTCCTGATTTGAATTTAAACAAAAGCTTGGCAGTTAATTATTCCCTCGCGCATTCTCTATGGCAATGTCTCGACCAATCAGAGTCCACTTGCCAACCAATCAGGATTCTCTTCTCATGCAGTGCAAATTATTGTTCCCTTTACTCCTGGTATTCCTGTGAATCTGTCCTGAGATTAAAAAGCTTATTTTTTTCAGCAATATGTTTAGCAACACACCACAGTATTTCCAGGTGCTCAGCTGATGCTAACTGGCGGAGCCAAAATATACAAACTACAAAGACATCCATTCCACCCTCCTGTTCATCAAGAATACCGTCACTCTCAAACCATACATAGACACACATATAACTTGGGTGATGGATAAATTAGAAGGCCAATAGGCAGTGTGAAAGTCAAATGTGTGGCCATGGATATGGCTAAAAATTCTAATAGAAAGAGATGTTAATAAATGACTGAAGGGTACTGAATTTCAAAAATAGGTGTAGGTTAAATCATAAAGAAGTCACTAAGTGAAGAGGAGGAAGAGAGAGGGTATTTCAAGGAATGCCTCAGGATAGCACTTGAGAGGTAGTTGACAACTGGGACATTAAAAGGAGACACAAATCTCCTCCCCTTCCACTGCCAAATCACTGTGTGAGAAGTTGGAGAGGCCGGGGGTGGGTGGTGAAACAGTGGAATTCTCTGATCATGTGCTGCTACCAATATTGAGTAATTTTTTCCCACCTCCCCTCCAGAACCTATTTATTTTCCTGCTTCACAATGTTTGTTGCTATTTTCCTTGCACCTTTGCCATGCCTTTCTGCCACCTTACCTGCCTTCGAATTATTTTCCTTTTTTGAGTTATTTATTGCTTCTTTGAGAAGACCTTTCACATCATCTATCAACAACCTTTACAGTAAGCAATTTGTAGGTCATTCAATCCAGCAAGCTCTCTTTGCTCACTGCAATGCCTTTGATGCTTTTCTATTCTAAATTATGGCAGTTTGCTTATCTTACAGTCTTCAGTTTTCACAGTGGTTGTAAACACAATACATTGTAAACAAAATATAAAAGTTAGGATATGGTGAAAGAGTGATTCTCTGCTAAATAGTGGGTGAGGAGATCTCCAACTAAAATTTAGTTTAACATTTTTAATTTAACTCTGAATTTTAAAAACTGCAAGTTAGGTAACAGAAACTGTGGGAGTTAACAGTTAATGGGCTGGATTCTCTATTCTCCATTCAGAAGTGCTCCCGCTGGAATAGAATCTCTCTGGGTTTCCACTCTGGGAGGAATGGCGCCCAAAAGTAATCCACTCCCATTATCCATGCAAACGTATGCATGGAGGGGAGTTCACGGGATTCTTTCGGAATCCCGGTATCAGACCGCCATTTTGCACGGTTGACCCGATACAGAGGTCCAGCTACTGGCCCAATCCCCCTTTCACAACACAAATCCTGCTCCCCCACTGACAAGTAGGGGCATCCTCCCCCCCCCCCCCCCCCCCCCCCTCCCAACAGGAATTGCAGGTCCCGCTCTCCCCTCCACAGCACACACAAGGGTGACTTGACCCCCAACACAAAGCTACCCATCCGGGAACCCCATCAGACCTCCCCAGCCCCCCATCAGAACCCGAACAAAGACCCCCAACAGAAATACCCCATTCAACACCCTATCCCCATCAGACACCCCCCCCCCCCCCCCCCAAATAGAGCTCCCTGCCTGAAAGCAGAAGAGCAATCCAGGCAGTAGGTTTAAAAATCACTGCATTTTCACTTACCCTTTCCTAACATCTGCTGCCTCAGGCAGACATGTTCAAAGCAGCAGCTCTTACAAGTGTCAGAGACTTCCTCGGAAGATCAGTACTCCTCACAGGGCTTGTAATTTTTTTACAGCCTTTAAAATGTAGATCTTCCATTGAATTTCACACACCAATACATTACATTGCAGTTTTATTACTTGAGACAGCTGAGTGGTGGATTGTTTATTGGCCTATCCTTCAGGCTTGAATGTGTCTCCATTATCCTGCTTTTGATGCTAACCACAATGTTTATTGTATTGCTATGACTGACAGGTCCTCACCACATCAAAAGCAGTCAAGTGCTTTGACTGTTTCTTTTTCACAGCAGAAAGTACTTAGTTGTCTTTGCTGTGGGGAATGGCTGTCAATCATAGCGGTATTTCAAGGAAGCCTCTCACACTTGAAACAGCTGCTGCTTTGAACATTTCTGTCTGAGGCAGCAGATGTTAAGATAAGGTAAGTGAAAATGCAGTGATTTTTCAACCTGCTGCCTGGACTGCTCTTCAGTTTTCAGCCGGGGGAGGTGGGGTCTAATGGGTGTCTCTGTTGTGGTCTGATGGGGGAGTCTCTGGTGGGGGTCTGTTGGGGCTCTTAGCGGGGGTTTAACTGAGGAGTCTAACAGGAATCTACGGTCTTCTTATGGGAAGGTTGATGGGGGAACTGGAGGATCTGATGTGGGTCCTAAAGCGGGGATCTGGGGGTACGGGATTTGCTTTGTGCGGGGAGGGGCCCTCCAACGGACTTTGAGGAGAACCTATATTACACATTTACTCCCTTGATCCACCCCGAAGGTTCACCGTGTCAGGGCCACGCTTGAAAGTATCTGCACCAATCCACACCCATGTGAATCACCGCTGAGAGGCTTGGAGCATCACGGGGGCTTGGGGAATCTGATTACCAGCCATTAATCTGATACAAATGGGTACAAATCACCCATTTGTATCCTCCTGCCAGTGGGTGGTGTTTAGTTCGCTGCTGTGGCCAGCAGGAGACCAGAGCATCAGCCTGCCGCCGATTCCGCTTTTAGCCTGACGTTCAATTCTCTGCCAGATCGGGAACACCACTACTGGCAGCGGGAGGCAGCGAATCCACCCCAACAGCTGTAAATGATTGTCTGTTTAGGATCTAATTACCATGAACAGGAAACATGTTTCTTGGGTGTTGCTCAAAAGCTCCATAAAAGTAATCAGTAAAGGCACATGAACCGACTGGTCATAAAGAGTATATCACAAACAATATGATAGACGAAAAGCACAACAATGTTTGCAATTATATCAGGAAAAAAGGGTGGTCAGAAACAATTTGGTCTTCTTCACAAATGAAAATAATGAAATGGGAAACATGTTGAATAATTATTTTGTGTCAGTATTTATAGTGTCCAGCTGAAACTGTGTAGCATACAGAGTAAAGGCTCCAGGTAACCAAATCCTAAAATAGCAATCAGCTCCCCAGCCATCGAGTGATAATCTTAAGGTATAAAGCATCAACGTCACCGTTCATGGGAACAGGGTGTTAAGTGATACCTCACTTTCAGGTCCTATCTCACATTTTCAGGACCTATCTCACACTTTCAGCTGGCCAACAGACCCTAACCTTTTCCCCATAAATTCCGACGGTTCCATAAATTAACCTTGTATAAAAAATTTCAATATTTGACATTGTTCTTCCTCTTGAATGCAACATCTAAGTATTGTTTAAACAAGTAAGACGCGACAAAGCAAATATGTTTCTGAAGGGAGAGGTGTAGTGCTTTCTGTGTTGAAATTGTACACTGAACTGGAACAAGTGGAAAATAATATAAAATGGCAGGCATACACTGAACTATATCTGAACTCAGCAGTTTCATACTCCAAGCTGGTTGCCTACCATAGAAAAGCTAGTCTTCTGGTTGTTCGCTTGCAGTTTTATCACTGTAAGAGACAGGAGGAAATTTTGACTATGAATTGTCATTTTAAATTAAAACTTGAAATATAAACCTGAATAAATGCTGTAGAAAGGCAAATGTTAGGTAAAAGTCAATGCAGGCAAAAAAAATTTACCATATCGATCCCTCTAGGCTCAAGAGACAGGAATAAATACCACACCAGTAAAGATTGGGCTAAAACTTGAAGGAAGCAACATAAAAAATGTGAAGTACTGGATATTGAAACAATGGCTACCACAGAGAGATACATCAAAAAACTATTGTAAATACACAATGAGTGAACTACTTCAAGACAAGGCTGTCCAGCCACTTGAGAGAGATTGTAAGTGGCACATGCAGCATGAAGAAAATATTCAGCAGAGAAAACCGGTTAAAGCAGTTTCCTCGACCTGTCTCACTTTTTGAATAAGTATGTCATCTGGTTTGAGAAGCCAAAACTCTACGAGAAACCTACCAGTGAACCCAGAGCTCATAATGATTGCAATATCTTCTACATCTGACTGCATCCAAGAAACGTGCTAACCCAAATTGGCCTCAACATGTAAAACCTATGCCTCAAGGACAATCAAAGAACACTTAACTATATGTCCCTTTACCGTTATTTATTGGAGTCTAACTTCCCTTATTTCTGATACCCGCGCTTGAATGTATGCGCGTGCATTTGTATCTGCATGTATGTGTGCATGTGTGTGCACAATTGTGTGGGTCTGAAGGACTGCACAAGGGCTGAATGCTTGATATTGTGTTTTTATTACTTCCCTTGGGTTTAGTGGTTAGTAAATTGGTTCTTTCCTTGACTCGAGGAAACCTTGTTGATTAACTCCTTATTGATCGCAGCTTACTGGTCAAATACATTCTGATTTGAAACATATCCTTGTGAAAAAGAAACTTAAACACTTGTTGTGACCAACCAAGAAGGTCATGTACAGGGCAGACAATTTACCCCTTCTCACCTGGTCGTAACACCACCACTGGATGTCTCCAAGCCTTTTACAGCCAAATAAATGCTCGAGGTATTGTCTTGATTGCAATTTAGGAAACATGCAAACCAAATCGCACCAAGCAAATTCCCACAAACAGCAAGGTGATAATGACCAGATAATCTGTTTCTTTGATGGTAATTGGAGGATAAACATTAGCCAGGATAGCTCCCTGGTCTTCTTCAAAATATTGCATTGGTTCTTATAAATTCACCCAACCAGGTAGATGGGTCTCATTTAACCTTTAATAGTGTCAACCTTGATTTTTGTACCCAAGCCTTGGTGTGGGAGTTGAACCCAGAACATTGGGAGCAATTCTGGACATTTCTGGAGCAATTCAGAACATGCTAATGGGGCAGCGCTTCTGAGGAGTGCCAACACCTGGTGGGCTCATGATTAAGCTTGGCCCTTGATGATACAGCTGAGGTATAAGGGTGTCCAGAGGGGTGGCCTCGGCGGTCTCCTAGATGCCTTCTGAGCATTTAAAGGACACAGGCAGCATAAGGCAGCGTGGGCAGCCAGGAGCCTGCAAGTAACACCCAAGGGTTGCTTTTAAAAGACAGACTGCAGCAATAGCAGTTTAAGCTAGGCCACCCAGATTCTGAGGGGGACACTCCAAGTCCACAGACTTGACACCAAGTCACAACCTGCTACTGCAGGACTGGCAGTCATCCCTCAACAGCCCAACAGGTTTCAATAGTTTTTCAGTGTTCTTATGGCCTCCCGCTCCCTCTACGCAGCTATGGTGCCCAGTCCACGTTTGTAAATTTCTGCGAGATCTCAAAACTCCGAAGGGCAATTACTTGGAATACTAGTTTTTAGTGGCGTATATTTTCAATTTGATATGCTGTGAAAAAAATATGTGAACTAGGGAGGAATAGTCCAGTCATTGAGTGAACAATCAATAAAGAATATTTACTAACTTAAAAGAAAAAAAACAATGGCAAGAAGAACTACTATATACAACAACGCTTAATTACATTAACGAAAGAGAAAATGCTGGAAAATCTCAGCAAGTCTGGCAGCGTCTGTGGGGAGAGAAAAGAGCTAACGTTTCGAGTCCGATGACTCTTCGTCGAAGCTAACAGACAGAGTGGGAAATATTTATATTGTGGAGTGAGAATGAAAGATGAGTCATAGCCACAGAAACCCAGGGAAACCGGGTGCTAATGGCCCAGATACCAAGGGGAAAGAGTGCTAATGGCAGTCCCCAGGAAGGACAAAAGATGTGAAAGGTCAAACAGCAGAGAAACTAACATCAGAGGATGAATTGTAGGTGTGGGGGGAGGGGAAGGCGGAGGCAAAGAGGAGAAAGGTGCAGGAAAGAAAGAAATGGTAAAAGACAGTGAAAATAAAATGAAAACAATTGGGTCGAGGTGGGGCTGATCATCTGAAGTTGTTGAATTCTATGTTCAGGCCGGAAGGCTGTAGCGTGCCTAACCGGGAGATGAGATGTTGTTCCTCCAGTTTGCGTTGAGCTTCACTGGAACATTGCAGCAGGCCAAGAACAGACATGTGGGCCTGGGAGCAGGGTCGTTTGTTAAAATGACAAGCAACAGGAAGGTCAGGATCCTGAATGCGCACAGACCGAAGATGCTCAGCAAAGCGATCCCCGAGTCTGCGTTTGGTCTCTCCGATAGAGAGGAGACCACATTGGGAGCAGTGAATGCAATAGACCAGATTGAAAGAGGTGCAAGTGAAACGCTGCTTAACGTGGAATGAGTGTTTTGGGCCTGGAATGTTAAGCATGGAAGAGGTAAAGGACCAGGTGTTACATCTTCAACAATTGCATGGGAAGGTGCCATGGGTGATGGAAGAGGTACTGGGTATGGTGGAGGAGTGGACTAGAACACATTTTCAAAGCACCATTTTGGAAAGTGGCATCGTCGGAACAAATGCAACGGAGGCAAAGTAGTTGAGAGAAAGGGATGGAGTCCTTACAGGGTGTAGGGTGTGAAGAGCTGTAGTCCAGATAGCTGTGGTGGATATTAGTGGATAGTCTATTGCCGGAAATGGAGACAGAAAGATCAAGGAAAGGAAGGGAAGTTTCTGAGATTGTCCAGGTGAAAGTGATGGATGGGTGGAAACTGGAAGCGAAGTTGATGAATTTTTCCAGGTCCAGGTGAGAGCATGACGCGGCACCAAAATAGTCATCAATGTATTGATAAAGGAATTGTGGCAGGGGGCCCGGATAAGCCTGGAACAAGGAATGTTCCACATACCCCATAAAAAGGCAAGTGTAGCTGGGACCAATGCGGGTACCCATTGCTACACCTTTGATTTGGAGAAAGTGAGATGAGTTAAAGGAGAAGTTGTTGAGAGATAGAACGAGTTCAGCCAGGCGGAGGAGAGTGTTGGTGGATGGGAATTGTCTGGGTCTCTTTTTGAGAAAGAAGCGAAGGGCTCTCAGGCCATCCTGGTGTGGGATGGAGGTGTAGAGGGATTGCACATCCATGGTGAATAGAATGCGGTTAGGGCCCACGAACTGGAAGCTGTCAATATGACGCAGGGCATCAGAGGAATCCCGGATGTAGGTGGGGAGGGGTGCAGAGGAGTGAGGATGGAGTCAAGATAAGAGGAAATGAGTTTGGTGGGGCAGGAGCATGCTGACACAATGGGCCTGCCGGGACAGTCCTTTTTGTGGATTTTGGGAAGTAGGTAAAAGTTGAGGGACTATGAGATTGGAAGCCGTAGGGGGAAGGCATCCGGAGGAAATTAGGTCACTAACGGTGTTGGAGATAATGGTTTGATGTTCGGTGGTCTGGTCATGGTCCATAGAACATAGAACATAGAACAGTACAGCACAGAACAGGCCCTTCGGCCCTCAATGTTGTGCCGAGCCATGATCACCCTACTCAAACCCACGTATCCACCCTATACCCGTAACCCAACAACCCCCCCCTTAACCCTACTTTTATTAGGACACTACGGGCAATTTAGCATGGCCAATCCACCTAACCCGTACATCTTTGGACTGTGGGAGGAAACCGGAGCACCCGGAGGAAACCCACGCACACAGGGGGAGGACGTGCAGACTCCACACAGACAGCGACCCAGCCGGGAATCGAACCCGGGACCCTGGAGCTGTGAAGCATTTATGCTAACCACCATGCTACCCTGCTGCCCCCAATATCTGTTGCTGATGATCACATAGTTACTCACTGGAGGTAAGAGGAAGTATCGGAGAGTTGGCGCTCAGCCTCTGCGAGGTAGAGGTCAGTGCGCCAGACAACAACAGCACCCCCTTTGTCGGCAGGTTTGATGACAAAGTCGGGGTTAGACCTGACAGAGTGAAGAGCAGAAAGTTCAGAAGGAGAGAGGTTGGAATGGGTGAGGGGGGCAGAAAAATTAAGACGACCAATTCCCCTTCGACAGTTCTCAATAAAAAGATCAAGGGCAGGTAATTGTCCCAGCGGGGGGGGGGGGGGGGGGGGGGGGGGTCCACTTGGAGGCAGAATGTTGGAGGCACATGAAAGGATCAGTGGAACGGGGGGAGGATTCTTGCCCAAAGAAGTGGGCACGGAGACAAAGGCGACGAAAGAAGAGTTCAACATCATGTCGAGCCCGGAATTCATTGAGGTGGGGACGTAAGGGTACAAAGCTGAGTCCTTTGCTGAGAACAGCACCCTCAGCCTCAGAGAGGGGAAGGTCAGAGGGTAAGATAAACACGCGACAAGGGCTGGGATTGGGAGAAATGGGGTACGAGGGATTGGGACTGGTGGAGGACCTGGGATGGGTAGCTGTGTTGATACTGGGAGGACAGACAGTATTACACAAAGTTACCCCTTTGTTCCCAGCTACCTACGTTCCCTCAACTTTGAGACACCTCTTTGTTCCCAACCAACATCCAATATTATAGAACTCTGTGAGCTAAATCCAGCAGGTAATTACAATGCACAGGTTATTTGCCAAGCTTGGGAAAACCGTCTTCAGTTTTAGTGAAGACAAAATCTGCTCCATCTTTTCGGTGGGGAAACTTGCTGCAGCTGGGTGTGGCTGTGACGGTAGCTGTGTCTGTGTCTTCCCCCAGTCATTGTGCTATGGAGATATCATTCTTTCCGTTTGATGGCATCCACCCTGTGGCATCAGTTTTTCGCATATATGTGTCAATTTCCTTATCTCTCCACTTTGAAGTTACCTCTTCTATATCCCATTGTTTTCCCCTCGTCACTTAAGTAAATACTTGCTTTTCACACAGTAAGCTAATTCGCATCTCTAAATCTCTCCAGACAGTTGCCCTTATCAACTCCCTGTTTTATTTTATTTTGCCCCAATTTTATTTTTCTAATCTTAATTTTCCCCAATTATTAACACAGATAAAACTATAGCATTTGCAACCATCTCCAGCCAGAAGTGTTAAATGATGGTTCTTCGCATCCTCCTCTTGCGATTCCACCATCACAGACACCAGTCTTAGCCAATTTGATTCCAATCACATGGCATCAAGAAACCACTGTGTATTGATCACACAAAGGCACAGGTGCCGACAGCATCTTGTTATGGTGTTAAAGACTTGTGCTCCAGAACTAGCCACACCTGAAACTGAACTGTTCACATACAGCTACAGCCCTAACATCTACTGGACAATGTGGAAACTTGCGCCAAGCTATCCTGCACAAAAAGCCAAACACAATCCAACAGAAATCAACATACCCAATTATCGCCCAATATACCTACACCCAATCACCAGCAAAGTGACAGAAGGAGTGGTCAATAGTGGAATCAAAAGTGGCACTTATTCACCAATAACTTGCCATGAATGCTCAGCCTTGGTTCTTCCAGTACCCCTCAGCTCCAGATCTCATTATATTATTGGCTCAGTCGGGGCACAAACTGAATTCCAGAGGCAAAGGGAGAGAGGATCTGTCCCTGGCATCAAATCAATGCATCAACAAGCTCTAAGAAACCAAAGTCACTGGGGATCAGGGGAAACTGACTGAAGTCATACTGATCACAAAGGAAGATTATTAAGCCTGTCTGAAGGCAATCATCCAAGTCTTCAACCACCATTTCATCAGAGCAGCACCCTGGACCCAACAATCTTCAGCTGTTCCAATACCTTAACCCCATGGTAAGGTCACAACTGGGATATCTGCTAATGATTCACTCTGCTACATTCATTTTACAATGAAACAGTCCATGCCTTCCTGTAGTACAATTTGGACACCATTTAGACTTAGAACATAGAACATACAATGCAGAAGGAGGCCATTCAGCCCATCGAGTCTGCACCGACCCACATGAAGCCCTCACTTCCACTCTATCCCTGGAACCTAATAACCCCTCCTAAACCTTTTTGGACACTAAGGGCAATTTAGCATGGCCAATCCATCTAACCTGCACATCTTTAGACTGTGGAAAGAAACCAGGGGCGGGATTCTCCGACCCCACGCAGGGTCGGAGAATTGGCGGGAAGCGGCGTGATTTCCGCTCCCGCAGGTCTCCTAATTCTCCCGCCGGTAAAAAACCGGCGTTGTGCAAATCCCGCCGGCAGCCTGTGAAAACAGCTGGCGCCGGCGGGATTTCTTTTTTTAACAACTAACCTTAAATCTCCGGCCCGGATGGGCCGAAGTCCCGCCGCTGGGAGGCCTTCTCCCGCCGCCGAGGTGTACACCACCTCGGAAACGGCGGACTCAGCGGCGCGAGCGGGCCCCCGGGGTCCTGGGGGGGGCGGGGGCGATCGGACCCGGGGGGGTGCCCCCACGGAGGCCTGGCCCGCGATCGGGGCCCCCCGCTCACTCCGCGGGGCAGTGCCGTGGGGGCACTCTTTCTCCTTCCGCGCCGCCACGGCCTCCGCCATGGCGGACGCGGAGGAGAACCCCGCATCGCGCATGCGCCGGCAGTGAGGTCAGCGGCCAGCTGCCGCTGACGTCACTGCCGGCGCATGCGCCGACCGCCGAAAGCCTTTCGGCCAGCCCCGCTTCCGACTGCGCCGGGTGTTTGCGCCAGTCTACCGGTGCAAACTGCTCCGGCGCGGGGCTGGCCCCCAAAGGTGGGGAGAATTCCCCACCTTTGGAGGAGGCGCAACCCCTGAGTGGTTGGCGCCACTCCCCTACGCCGGCACCCTCCGTCACGCCGGGTAGGGGAGAATCCCGCCCCAGAGCACCCGGAGGAAACCCACGCACACACGGGGAGAACGTGCAGTCTCCTCACAGACAGTGACCCAGCGGGGAATCGAACCTGGGGCCCTGGCGCTGTGAAGCCACAGTGCTATCCACTTGTGCTACCGTGTGCCCCCCACTTGTACTGGTAATTAACAAGTGTCCGAATGCTTAGTTGTGATATTGTAGATTTTGTAAAAAAAATCTAATCCTCCTTTTAAAAGGACACAAGAGGACTTGAAGATGGTTGCCAAAAGGTACGTGACCTTTTCAACTGCAATGTCAAGGCCAAGCTTCCAGCCACTGTCATTTTCTTAGGGCTCGCCTGTTTCAGGTGACAGTCTAATTTGAATATGCCAAAGACGGACCTATGAGCTATCAATGGATGGAATGCGCAATAGTACGCCATCCATAAGTTTATATTGTGTTAGGAAGTACCAACAGTCCTTAAAGAGACGCCTGCAGGCCACTCCAAAACCAGCTAGGTTTCGGAAGCTTGAAATAATTTTGGGGGGAGACAGGAGCTCCACAATAATCTTCATACCCGCAATGGTTACCTGTCCCCATTTGATGAAATCTCCTTCCCTTAGTCAGATCCAGCAGATTTCCTGATCATAAAGTTGCCTGTAATTGATCTCACAGCTTGCTAATCAAATATGAGAAATGCAGCCCTCAAATGGCTCAGACCACAGGAAAATGACATTGTGCGGATAGTGCAGTTACCCTCCATGCTGCATGTCACTATAAATCCCATTGTCTAACTTACTAGCAAAATTAAATATATGCCAGTTTGTGCATCAAACCAACTAACACCAAAGTACCAAAGATATTGAATATTTGGAGTATTTTCACAAAATTATACAATTTTATTTGAATTCTGAAATCTCATAAGAATTTCAGAAAGAATAGTCGATTCAGCCCCTTGTGATTTTCCGCTAAAGTAAATGCCCAAGAATCATATATGAATTGAACAAAGATAAAACTGCTCTTTAGCACAAAAATAAATCAATGTGCCTATTTTCTAGGCATCAGTCATTTTCACCCGGAGTAAAGTACTCGCTGTGAAATCATATTGTTAATGATAAGACTCACTTTGACAGCTTTAACACATTGTTCAATGATCGAGTTTTAACTCTACTACTGGTGTATCGACGACAGCAATTGAGCCAACTGGGGCAGCACGTTGGCACAGTGGTTATTACTGCTGCTGCACAGCGCCAGGGACCCGGGGTCAATTCCAGTCTGAGGTGACTGTGTGGAGGTTGCATTTTCTCCCCGTGTCTGCGTGGGTTTCCTCTGGGTGCTCCGGTTTCCTTCCACGGTCTAAATATGTGCAGGTTAGATGGATTGGGCATTGTAAATTGCCCCTTCGTGTCCAGGGATGTGTGGGTTATGTGTAGTTATGGGTTGAAGTGGGAGGCTGGTTAGGATGCTCTTTCAGAGGGTTGGTGCAGACTCGATGGGCCAAAAAGCCTCCTTCTGCACTGTAGGGATTCTATAACTATTGAGAGGAAATGGTTCTATAACTTCAGTATTTCGTAGATTGTCTAGTAGCTCCGTTTTTTTAAATCTCGAGGTAATATCTTCAATCACTATACATAAAAAACTATTGTAAATTTTAAGGTAAACGGCAGTGGGATTTTTTATTATAGGTTTTTATGTGAAATTGGATTCAAATGGTTACGGGCTATATTTTGTCAAGCATTCCTGCACAAAAATGGTACGAGAATGATTAAGTATTTCCTTTGTGTAGAAATTCACATATCCAGTTTAAGCACCATGAAATTTTCTCCGAATTATGGAACCATGCCATGGTGCAACCACAGTTGGCCTTAATTACATGTGGCTGCTCCGTCAGTCAGTGGCAATGTAGATGAATGTATTGCACTCAGTGCAAGTTACATCTGCTTGCATGGAACACAGCAGTTGCTCATATACAGGAGGACAATGAGGAGCTCCTGGCAGACAAGCGTCCACAAATCTTTATTCAAGATTCCTGCAGGTAAGAGGTTCTTTTACTTCTGCATTCTGCTGACAGATATCTGCACTCTGAATGATAAGTAGAGGGTTAGTAAGAAATTCAGTGGGATTTTTTGATTTCAAACAAACTTAAAATCAGATGCATCTATAAGTAGGCAGGCAATCTTCTTTAGCTGATTATCACCTCAAGCAGTGATGGTGAAAATACCTCTAATATTTTTCACAACAATATTTGCATTACTATTAACTTTTACTGTCCAACAGCGTGCTTCTCTTTGATATTTTCTCATCTACAGAACTCCTCCTTTACAATAGATAGCCCAAAGCCATTTATGTTGCAGTTGATTAGAGCTCTGAACTACTGAGTTATTCCATGTATTTACCTGACAGCCATAACATTACTCAGTATTTATGCAAACATAGTTAAAATAAGACTGCTCTATTTTTTGAAAATAAATTTAGAGTACCCAATTATTTTTTTTCCAATTAAGGGACAATTTAGCATGGCCAATCCACCTAACCTACACAATTTTGGGTTGTGGGGGTGAAACCCACGCAGGCATGGGGAGAATGTGCAAACTCCACACGGACAGTGATCCAGGGCCAGGATTTGAACCCGGGTCCTCAGCACCGTAGTCCCAGTGCTAACCACTGCACTACACGTCGCCCCTTAAGACTGCTCGACTAAATGTTCCTGGTGATCGCAGTCAAATAAAAATTAGTAATACGAAATCAAATTCGGGCAGATTGAGTACACACTGGCCTCTGCCAATTGCCGAATAACTGAAGAAACATTCCACTTGATTTCATCAGCTAATTGTTGGGGTGTATGGCCTGCATTCCTGGCATCACACCAGCACTGAAATACATATACAACATTGCTCAATTGCATGGAAGGAAGAACCTCTTCTTGGACTGACAGCAAACATACTTGCAAAATCCAAAACAAAACATCATGGGTGCAATTCAGCAGAAATAAATCAAAGTTCACTTTCAGGCGTATTTGGCGGGGTATTTCTTGGCAGCTGCAGCACCGAGATTCACCCTGCTATTCATCAGCACTTGGCCGGATCTTGGGCCTCGGGGAATTTCTCCCCATCACAGCCACACTTAGAAATATTTCCTGCACTGGCGAGCTGAGCTCACCAGCAGGATCAACTCTTCACAGATCAGGGTGCCATTTTCAACTGCAGCCCTGATCTCAACACCCCCACTGCACCACCCCTCCGACCTTTTATTGGCCCCTGGAACATCTCCTCAGCCCTTCCATTATGGGAAAGACCCACCAGGGTCTGCACCCTGGCAATGTCAAGCTGGCACTGGGCATCATGCCACAGCCAGCCTGGCACCCTGGCAGTGCCACCTGGGCACACTGATAGTGGTAGGGTGGCGCTGCCAGAGTTCCAAGGAGGTACTGCCAGGCTGGCAGTGCCAAGGTGCCCAGGTGCCAAGAGTGAGTGCCAAGATACTACCCTGCCCTGTCCCCGACCACCCAGGGGTCTCTAATGGCCTAAGACACACCCCCTGCCAACCTACAAGGTGCCATCATGCCTGGTCCACGTTTCTGGAAACCAGTGCTAAGTGACACCCAGTTGAGATCTCACAGGCGTAGCTATTGGCTCCCAGGCGCCCGCTTACTTAAATGAGCCATCAATATCTGGATCACGTCCAGTGAGTGTGTGATCCAGATCGTGCATGTCGGGTGACTCGCAATCGGACCGACACAGAGCCCAATTTGGGGCTCTCGTGGGTTTCACCCATTATGGCTGGTTCTGCGCCAGGCCCAATGCGGTGGCTGAATCGCATCCCAACTCTTAGAAGTGATTACATACAAACATATTATGATGAATGCTGGAATTTCAGATGTATTGCATTCCAGGTATTTTCATAGAATTTACAGTGCAGAAGGAGACCATTCAGCCCATCGAGTTTGCACCTGCCCTTGGAAAGAGCACACTACCTCTGCCAAAACCTTCCACCCTATCTCCGTAAGCCAGTAACCCCACCCAACCTTTTTTGGTTACTAAGGTCAATTTATTATGACCAATCCATCTAACCTGCCCATCTTTGGACTGTGGGAGAAAACCGGAGTAAACACACGCAGAGACTAGGAGAAAGTACAGACTCCACACAGACAGTGACCCAAGCCGGGAATCAAACCTGGGAACCTGGATCTGTCTAGCAACTGTGCTAACCACAGTGCTACCGTGTCGCCCCACGTGGAGTAACGGTGAAAAGCCTGGGTTAGTGTGTATGTGACTGCTGCAATCATGTTTTAAATTAAATTCTAGTTTGAAAGGCAAGTATGTTTTGGAGCCAGGGGTGCAATTAAACATTCGTAAAAAGCTTGGGTTAATGGAATTTTGTTTTCATTAAGGTGATTCCCTGTGGAGCTAATTAGATTTCAGCTTTGTACGGTGATGCCATTGCTATGTGTAGCTAAGGCACAGACATTTTATAGAAAAGCAGGTCAGTGCAGTTCTAGCTGAAGTTGTGACCAGTCAAAATGTTTGCTCTCTGCTGTTCAGTTAAAAAAATATGCCTGCAGTCAGATAGTGTGGTTGGAAAGGTAAACAAACCAGCAGAAACAGATTCTGAAGAAATACAGTCAAGAGTTTCTGCGTGAGTCTGACAGCAGTCAGATCTTTTATTTAAAGTGTGTAAAGAGATCTCTTTTTATCAAAGAACATCTCTGTGAAACAAGTATTCCTGAGCGCCAGTGATATTTAATAGTGGATTGAGAGCTGACATGGGATTCTTCTTGTTGCTTGAGTGGGAGTAAAGATAGCAGTCCTTCACTGTATTGAGTGGTATTATTTAAGAGGTAATTATACATTATTGTTTGGCATGTTGTTAAAGATATTCTCATACTGTTTTAGTAATAAAGTTTGTTTTAATGTACCCTATCCCTATGTATTTGTGCAATCGTTCCTGGAGTGAGGTACCCTTTCCTCACAGTCTTATAAAATTAAAAATAAAATATTGGGGTTTCTGTCTATTATCCTAGCCACTGTTGAGGTCTGGTCTGGGATCATAATAATATGAATGGGAGCAGGAGTAGCCTATTTGGACTCTAGAGCCTGTTCCACCATTCAATAAGAGCATGGTTGATCTGATTGCGGCCTCAACTCCAAATTCCGCCTACCGCCAATAACCTTCGACTCCCTTGTTAGTCAAGAATCTATCAACCTGAGCCTTAAATATATTCAATGACCATGCCTCCACCGCTCTCCAAGACTCATAACCTTCTGAGAGAAAATATTTCTTCTCATCTCTGTCTTAAATCGGAGACCGCTTATTTTTAAACTGTTGCACTGAGTTCTAGGGAGTTCCTCTTTCAAAGGCACTTAGTGCTCATTTAAGAGACCCAGCATCAGGAAGAAGAAGGCAGCTGAAAGTCACACCTGACAGATGCTTCAGATCCACTGTCCACCTCTCTCATGGCCCCTCCCCGCAATCCCCATTCCATTCTCACTCACCTTTGACCTGTGGTCCCTTGTTCATCCTGTACTGCCAGCAGCCGCCACTGCTGACAATGGTACTGACAGCAATGAGGAGCTGCCAGTCTCTGATTGATTGGGTGTTCTTGGTGGTTCCTCGCCTCGGAATGCTCAATCCTAGAGAAGGCTCGATAGTGGTCAGTTAAGTACCTGATAGGCACTTAATAGTGTTGGGCGTCCCACATAGAACTGCCAGAGTTCCCCACCACTGCTCCTCTCAACTGCTGTCCCGTGGTGCCTTTTCATATGCCAAATTAGTTCAAAGCCTCCAACCCACACAGATTAGTTAATCTCCCCACAAGGACATTGGTCCCACCCCAATTTAAATTTATTTTTATTCATTCAAGGGGTGTGCACATCCCTGTCTGCGCCAGCATTTACTGCCCATCCCTAACTGCCCTTGAACAAAGTGATCATTTGCAAGGCTATTTTCAGAGGGTATTTAAGAGAGTGAACTACAATGCTGTCAGTCTAGAGTCACATGTTGCCCAGACAAGGTAACAGTGGCAGATTTCCTTCCCTAAAGGACATTAATGAATCGAATGGTTTCATGGCCATCATTAAACTTTTGATTCCAGGGGCGGGATTCTCTGGGCCCCCATGGCGATTCTCCGGCCCGCGATAGGCCGAAGTCGTGCCGCTGTCAAGCCTCTCCCGCCGGCGGGAATCAAAACACCTACCTGACCGGCGGGATTGGCGGCGCGGGCGGGCGGGCTCCGGGATCCTGGGGGGGGGGGGGGGAGCGCGGGCCGATTTGGCCCCGGGGGGTGCCCCCATGGTGCCCTGGCCTGCGATCGGGGCCCACCGATCGGCCGGCAGGCCTGTGCCGTGGGGGCACTCTTTTTCCTCCGCCTTCGCCATGGTCTTCACCATGGCAGAGGTGGAAGAGACACCCTCCCCTGCGCATGCGCCAGGATGATGTCAGCAGCCGCTGACGCTCCGGCGCATGCGCGGACTTACGCCGGCTGGCAAAGTCCTTTCAGCCCCGGCTGGCGTGGCGCCAAAGGCCATTCACGCCAGCCGGCGGAGCGCCAACCACTCTGGTGCAGGCCTAGCCCCTCAATGTGAGGGCTTGGCCCCTAAAGGTGCTGGGGTGGCCCGACGCCAGAGTGGTTCACGCCACTCCAACAGGCCGGGACCCCCTGCCCCGCCGGGTAGGGGAGAACCCCGGCCCAGATTTTTATCTAATTCAAATTTCACCTTCAACTATGGTGAGATTCAAACTCGGGTCCCCAGAGCATTACTCTATGTCTCTGGATTACTAGTCCAGTTACAATACCACTCCACCACCACCTTCCCATAAAGTGCCAACGATCCAACTTGTTTACATGAAAATGAAAATCGCTTATTGTCACGAGTAGGCTTCAATGAAGTTACTGTGAAAAGCCCCTAGTCGCCACATTCCGGCGCCTGTCCGGGTAATTTGTCCCGATGGCCTAGGAATCTAAAGCCCTCCACCTTATATAATTTCTCCAGCCAAACATTCGCCTGCATCACCAGTTTCTATACTGACTCACAAATGGCACTGATAAAAATATCGGGATTGTCACCTTTGAGGTCCCATTCGTTCAACTATTACAGCTTCCAAAACTCTAGGAGTGAGAATTTCAACCTTTTCCTTTCCACTGTCATTGATTTCAACAAGGACCACTACTTCTACCTGTTCCCCCTTTTTTTTGCAGAATGTTCTGCATCTTGTTGTGATATCCATAGAGATCGATAACTTTTAAAAAGCAATTTAAATTTTCACTGACTTAAAGGAATCACAAGACAAGATTTCAAATTTTAGGACTTTTACTTTAACAAATTAACTAAAACCAGCATTGATTAAACTACTAAGTAGGCAACTAATACTGCAAACAACAGAACGTGGGTGCCTGAATAAGACTGGAATCCCACACCATTGTTATACATTGTACTGCACTCGACATAGAATTACAGGCTTTGCAGCAACCATTCCACAGTTACTTCTAGTTTCTAACATGCTCACTCTCCACATTTTTCTGAGTCGTAACATCTAATGCCAATCAAAGTTTGCTTCACCCAGTGTTCGGAGAATCCCCAAACCAACCTCCAGCAACAAGGCCCATTCTGGCGATCCTTCCCATACACCTAAGGATGAGTCTTCTAATGTGCTTACATTTCCAAGGGTTCCGCCTCTTCGATCTGAGAACATCCACCCATTTACAGTCTGCTGGTAGCTAGCAGAGAACAGCCCTTTCTGTCCACAACGGCTGTTGCTTTGCTGACTGTCTGACTGTCTCTCTCCCTCAGTGTCCAAATGTTTTAAAAATCAGACTGCCTGACAGTCTACAAGTCTACACATAGCAAAGTCAGCTGATCTCGCCATTGTTTTCAGGCGTTAAACCTGGCACATGAATTTCAATGCCACTAGACATAGGCCCCCTGCCCCCATGATAACCAGACCACACAGGCGTAGCAGATAACATGTTCATCTTCATGTCACTATTTTACCTTGAATTAATGAGAGTTTAAAATATAACCACTTTATAACATCTAGTAGTCATAACAACTTATTTGACGACCTAGGTATCTTTTCTCTGTTACCAGGGTGGGAACACACCATTAGTGACTTATATTTGGTGGTTGCAGAAAAATGTTTCAACCCTCTCCTGTAGTAACTGCATTTCTACATTTTCTTGTGCCATATCTGTGTTTCGCACAGAGTTGAGGATTTGCTTCTGACTGCATCTCTGAGATATCATCACCTAACCATAAGAAAATAAGAAATGAGAAAAGGAGTAGACCTTACAGCCACTCGAGCTTGCCCCACCATTCAATACGATTATGGTTCATCTTATGCCTCAACTCCACTTTCCTGTTTATTCTCCTAATCTCTTGATACCCTGAGAGATCAAATATTTATCTATCTGAGCTCTGAGTACAAACGTTGAGGCATCAACAACCCCCCACCCATGTTTAATGTCATATAATTTGTGAAAATGCATGATGTCCATGGCCCATGAGTTGTAGAACCCTTCCATCCTCCCCGTCAACATGAACTTTACTTTCTCGAGTGTTGGGAACTCCAGCAGGTCCCCTCGCCACGCTGAGGCACAGGGTGGGGAAGCTGACCTCCACCCCAATAGAATCCACCTTTGGGCGATTAGCGAGGCGAAGGCTAAGACATCTGCCTCCGCACCCGCTTCCAACCCCGGCCGATCTGACACCCTGAGTATGGCTTCTAAGGGACCTGATTCGAGTCTTCCATCCACCACCCTTGAGATTACCCTACATGCCTCCCTCCAATACCACTCTGTTTTGGGCAGACCAAAACATATGAACGTGATTTGCTTCCCCCCCACCCCCACCCACAGCGTTCACAGACATCCTCCACCCCCTCAAGAAGTCAGCTCATTCTTCGTCATGTGAGGTGTGCTCTATACACCACCTTTAACTGTATCGGCCCCAACCTCGTGCACAAAGTTGATGCATTCACCCACCAAAGCACTTCACACCAGAACCCCTCCTCCATGCCCTCCCCAACTGTTCCTCCCATTTTGCCTTAATCCCATGGAGTGATACCTTATCTTCTCCCAGAATAACAAATTAAATCGCCAACCCCTTTCTCCAATCCCCCCGCCGACAATATCTCTTCCAACAGTGTAATAGGAAAGCTCTGTACCTCCTTCCTGGCAAAATTTCAGACCTGCATATATCTAAACATCTCCCCCTGCCCCAAACCAAATTTCTCCCCCAGCTCCTCCAACTTTGCAAACTGGCCTCCCAGAAACAAATCCTTTAATACCCCTGTCCTCCCATCTCCAAAAATTCCAATCCCAGCTCCCAGGTTCAAATCTATGATTCCCTCGAATCAGCATTTCCCTTCACCCTACCCACAACCTAAAGTGCTGGTGCAAGTGCCTCCAGATCTTCAGCATCGCCACTACCACTGGACTCCCTGAGTATTTCCCCAGGGCCATCGGGAGCGGCGCTGTTGCCAACGCCCTCAAGCCCGACCCCCTGCATATACTCTCCTCCATTCTAGCCCACTGGGCATACCCCCCTCTCACCCAGCCCCGCAGCATCTCAGCATTCGCTGCCCAGTAATAACACAGTAAATTCGGGAGACTCAACCCCCTGACTGCCGTCCTCTCTGAAGCAGCACCTTCCTAATCCTGGCCACTTTCACTTCCTCTCCACCCCGGCAAATAAACAAGGTAAACATCTTTTCTACTTCCTCAAAATAAGCCTTTGATAAAAAGATCGGCAGGCACTGAAAAATGAACAAAACCTGCGGCAATACATTCATCTTAACTGCCTGCACCCGACCTGCCAGCGATAGAGGAGACAATCCCATTTTACCAAATCCGCTTTCACCCTCCCCACCAGACTATGATGTGGAGATGCCGGTGTTGGAATGGGGTGAGCACAGTAAGAAGTCTTACAACACCAGGTTAAAGTCCAACAGGTTTGTTTTGAATCACTAACTTTCGGAGCACTGCTCCTTCCTCAGGTGACTGAAGAACCCCACTTGACCTGTTCAAACGCCTTCTCGGCGTCCTGCGCCACCACTTACTCTGTCTCCCTCCCCTCCGCCGGTGCCAAAACTATCTTCAGAACCCTCCTAAGTTTGAAAAAAGCTACCTCCTTCTTACAAAACCCCGGCTGATCTTCCCCTATCACCTTCAGGAGACACTTCTCCAGCCTCCCCGCTAACACCTTCGCCAACACCTTTGCATCTACATTCAAGAGTGATATGGGCCTCTACAACCCACACTCTGTCAGAAACTTATCCTTCTTGAGCAACAAGGAGATCGATGCTTGCCTCAAAGTCTGCGGCAACAACCCCTTCCCTATCGCCTCCTCCAACATCCCCACCAACCGCGGCGCCAGCTTATCCCTAAATGTTTTATAGTACTCCACCCATCCGGCCCTGCTACCTTCCCCGAGTGCATCCTCCCAGTCGCATCCTTTACCTCCTGCTCCCCTATCACCCTCTCTAATGTGGCCCTACCCTCCTCCCCCAACCTCGGATATTCCAAACCATCCAGGAATTCCTGCATTCCCCGATCCTCCCTGCTGCTTCTGACCATTGCATCCTCTCGTAGAACTCCTCAAAAACCCTATTAATCCCATCCGGAGCCACCACCATCTTGAACCTGAACAATTTCCCTCATCGCTGCCTCCCTCCAAACTTGACCTGCCAGCATGCACCCTGCCTTTTCTCCATACTTGTGGACAGCTCCCCTCCCCCGCTTCAATTAGCGCACCTCCTTCCTTGTGGACAGCCGGTCAAAACACACCTGCAACTCCTTCCTCTTTTCCAACAATGTTGGATCCACATCCTCTGCATACCTCCTGTTCACTTCCAACATCTCATCTTAACTTTTGCCACTCCACACTCTCCTCCTTATCCACAATTGCATTAAATGATATCAAGTGAGTCTCCTGCAGCATCGCCACGTCTGCTTTCAAACTTTTCAAATGTGCAAGCACCCTCGACCTCTTCACTGGGCCTCCCAACCCCCTCACGTTCCACGTTACTATCCTAACAGGGGGTCTTCTCTCTCCCCCCTCCCGGCTTATCCTCCATCATCATAATTTTGGGCCCTACCCACTGAGCCTGACCCGTCCCTATCGATTGTCGACATCGAACCCTATCCTCCCTCCCAGAACCCCCCCTACACTCTCTCTCTCTCTCTCTCTCTCGAAGAAACCCCACCCAGTGTCGACCCCCTTCCCATTTTTCTCACCTCCTAGGCCCATTGAAACCTGCTCACCAGGCTCCAATGTCCACAGCCCCTCCCCCCCACAACACCTCCGTTCACGAGCTCACTTGAGTTAGCTAGTGCGGGGGCCCCTGCTCAGGCCTTTCCTCCCCTCCTGCCCCGTCCCAGGGGAACAAAAACAATCAAACATACTTTTCAAAAAAAAACATTGCTACAAAGAACTTTAAACTCTATAACAGCATGAAGAACATATTCAAAGCTACAAAGAACAACAATAAAAGACTTTTAACCTCTATAACAGTATGAAGTAGGAACATTATTCAAAGTTACATATATACATTCTCCACTCTTTACTTCCGTCCCAAGCCCTCTGCCTTCATAAATGCCTCCGCCACCTCCACCGTCTCAAAATAAAAGTCTCTGGAATTCACCCTTAGTTTTGCTGGATACACCACTACAAATTGCACTCCACTGTCGTACAATGCCACCTTCACTCGGCCACTTTGCCAGTTCCACCGTCAAGTCCTGATACATATGAACCTTGACACCAGCCCATTGCAACTCACGCTCCTCCTTTGCCCAGTTCAATACCTTCTCTTTCATGTGATATCTGTGAAAACAGATAATCACTGCCCTTGGCAGCTCGTTTAACTTAGGCTTAGGCCTCAGCAGCCGATAAGTTTGGTCCAATTCATACCGAGAGGATTCTGGTCCCACCCCCATCAGTTCTGCCAGCATCTTGGCAAAGTACTCTGTCAGCCTCAGGCCCTCCACCCTCTCGGGCAGGCCCACAATCCTTAAATCTTGTCGTCTCGAGCGGTACTCCATATCCTCCAGATTTGCTCGCAGCCCCTTATTGGCTTCAACCACCCTCTGAAGCTCATCTCCCATCGAGGTGAGCTGATTGCTGTGCCGTGACATGGCCTCCTCCATTCCCTTCATCTTCTCACTCTATTTCCTCACATCAGCCAACACAGCTACCTTCACTGGGGCAATTGCTTCCTCTACCAACGCCTTCAGTGTCACTGCCATCTGCTTTCTCATCACCTCCATATGTTTTGCAAACTGCTTTTCGAGCTCTATACACACCATCTCATCTTCTCTGCTGTAAGCAGTGCGGCTCCACTCAGCATCCCGGCCTCCGCCCTCTTGTCAACCCCGGGCTGGTCCTCGCGTTCGACGGTGAGCTCTCATTCTCTCCCCTCCTCGCTGCTGTCTTCCTCTGATTTTTGGACATCTTTCGCCTCTTTACCGGTTCTTAGTCCTTCATGAATTGCCCCCAGGACCGGGCATTACAAATTCCCAAAAAGAGTCCTGCTGATCCACACTTTGCTTCAGTCCTGTGCTTCAGCTGCCTCACCCTCTGCCACCGTTTCGGCTGCCTCGAGTCCTGGATTCGAGTCTGCCGCCTCGACTGCCTCGTGACAGCGTCGGGCAGAAAATGGTATCGGTGCCAAGATTGAGGTTCGCGTCCAGCTCCAGCAGGAGGATGCAAATGGGTCGGACCGGGCACCATATTCTCAGGGCCCATGTGATTGTCCGGTCCACTGAGCCAGGAATCGAGTGGGATAGAATTGGTGAGATCTTCATAAATGTGGCCCTGATACGGTGGAACTCAGGGTGGGCCAAAGGCGTAAACATTTTGAGGAAGCTGCTCCCAATGTCAAACGGAGGGCCATCCTCCCGCCGCCCCCAACAATGCAAGACCTGCCCACCCCACTCCCACTAAAAACCCCAGAGATCCCCACTAGAGGCCCCCCAAAAGAGAGACCCTTGCCTGGAATCCCCCAATAAGAGAAATCCTTGCCTGATGCCCCCATAAGAGAGGCCCCTGCCTGGATCCCCCATAAGAGAGACCCCTGCCTAGAAACTAGAAAGCAATCATAGAACATAGAACACTACAGCACAGTACGTGGCCTTCGGCCCTCGATGTTGCGCCGACCTGTGAAACCATCTGAAGCCTATCTGACCTAAACTATTCCATTTTCATCCATATGTCTATCCAGTGACCACTTAAATGCCCTTAAAGTTGGCGAGTCTACTACTGTTGCAGGCAGGGCGTTCCACACCCCTACTACTCTCTGAGTAAAGAAACTGCCTCTGACATCTGTTCTATATCTATCACCCCTCAATTTAAAGCTATGTCCCCTCGTGTTGGTCATCACCATCCGAGGAAAAAGACTCTCACTGTCCACCCTATCTAACCCTCTGACTATCTTATAAGTCTCTATTAAGTCACCTCTCAGCCTTCTCCTCTCTAACGAAAACAACTTCAAGTCCCTGAGCCTTTCCTCGTAAGACCTTCCCTCCATACCAGGCAACATCCTAGTAAATCTCCTCTGAACCCTTTCCAAAGCTTCCACATCCTTCCTATAATGTGGTGACCAGAACTGCACGCAGTACTCCAGGTGCGGCCGCACCAGAGTTATGTACAGCTGCAGCATGACCTTGTGGCTCCGAAACGCAATCCCCCTGCTGATAAAGGCTAGCACACCATATCCTATAACATCCTTCAGCACTATCCACAACTCCACCGACCTTCGTGTCATCTGCAAATTTACTAACCCATCCTTCTACACCCTCTTCCAGGTCATTTATAAAAATGACAAACAGCAGTGGCCCCAAAACAGATCCTTGCGGTACACCACTAGTAACTGAACTCCAGGATGAACATTTGCCAACAACCACCACCCTCGGTCTTCTTTCAGCTAGCCGATTACTGATCCAAACCGCTAAATCACCTTCAATCCCATACTTCCTTATTTTCTGCAATAGCCTACCGTGGGGAACCTTATCAAACGCCTTACTGAAATCCATATACACCACATCAACCGCTTTACCCTGATCCACCTGTTTGGTCACCTTCTCAAAAAACTCAATCAGGTTTGTGAGGCATGACCTACCCTTCACAAAACCGTGTTGACTATCGCTAATCAACTTGTTCTTTTCAAGATGATTATAAACCCTATCTCTTATAACCTTTTCCAACATTTTACCCACAACCGAAGTAAGGCTCACAGGTCTATAATTACCAGGGTTGTCTCTACTCCCTTCTTGAACAAGGGGACAACATTTGCTATCCTCCAGTCTTCCGGCACTATTCCTGTCGACAAAGACGACATAAAGATCAAGGACAAAGGCTCTGCAATCTCCTCCCTGGCTCCCCAGAGAATCCTAGGATAAATCCCATCTGGCCCAGGGGACTTATCTATTTTGACATTTTCCAAAATTGCTAACACCTCCTCCTTTTGAACCTCAATTCCATCTAGCCTGGTCGACTGAACCTGAGTGTTCTCCTCGACAACATTGTCTTTCTCCAGTGTAAACACTGACGAAAAATATCCATTTAACGCTTCCCCTATCTCCTCTGATTCCACACACAACTTTCCACTACTATCCTTGATTGGCCCTAATCTTACTCTAGTCATTCTTTTGTTCCTGATATACCTATAGAAAGCCTTAGGGTTTAACTTGATCCTATCCGCCAACGACTTTTCGTGTCCTCTCCTCGCTCTTCTTAACTCTCCCTTTAGGTCCTTCCTGGCTAACTTGTAACTCTCAAGTGCCCTAACTGAGCCTTCATGTCTCATCCTAACTTAAGCCTTCTTCTTCCTCTTGACAAGTGCTTCAACTTCCTTAGTAAACCACGGTTCCCTTGCTCGACAACTTCCTCCCTGCCTGACAGGTACATACTTATCAAGGACACGCAGTAGCTGTTCCTTGAAAAAGCTCCACATTTCGATTGTACCCATCCCCTGCAGTTTCCTTCCCCATCCTATACATCCTAAATCTTGCCGAATAGCATCATAATTGCCTTTCCCCCAGCTATAATTCTTGCCTTGCGGTATATACCTATCCCTGCCCATTGCTAAAGTAAACATAACCGAGTTGTGATCACTATCACCAAAGTGCTCACCTACATCTAAATCTAACACCTGGCCTGGTTCATTACCCAGTACCAAATCCAATGTGGCCTCGCCCCTTGTTGGCCTGTCTACATACTGTGTCAGAAAACCCTCCTGCACACACTGTACAAAAACTGACCCATCTATAGTACTCGAACTATAGTATTTCCAGTCAATATTTGGAAAGTTAAAGTCCCCCATAACAACTACCCTGTTACTCTCGCTCCTGTCGAGAATCATCTTTGCAATCCTTTCCTCTACATCTCTGGAACTATTCGGAGGTCTATAGACAACTCCCAACAGGGTGACCTCTCCTCTCCTGTCCCTAACCTCGGCCCATACTACCTCAGTAGACGAGTCCTCAAACGTCCTTTCTACCGCCGTAATACTTTCCTTGATTAACAATGCCACCCCCCCCCCCTCTTTTACCATCTTCTCTGTTCTTACAGAAACATCTAAATCCTGGAACCTGCTACAACCATTCCTGTCCCTGCTCTACCCATGTCTCCGAAATCGCCACAACATCGAGATCCCAGGTACCAACCCATGATGCAAGCTCACCCACCTTATTCCGGATGCTCCTGGCGTTGAAGTAGACACACTTCAAACCAGCTTCTTGCTTGCCGGTGCCCTCTTTCGAACTTTTAACCCTATCCCTGACCTCACTACTCTCAACATCCTGTACACTGGGACTACAATTTAGGTTCCCATATAGAGGCAGCAAAAAAAAAGTGTTTCAAAACTCATTTGTGCAATACACATGCTGGCTCAGGCAAAGGAAACAGCATCTGTCAATTCCTAGAAAGAGAAAAACAGTCAGCTGGGTTTAAACCCTCAGATCTTTTACTTGCAAGCCTTTTATTCATACCTCTTGTGAAATTGCTTTTGCTAAGCTGTGATTGTCAGCTTCCACACACACACGTAGCTGTCTGCATTGGTTCATTAATTTCCCTTCATGCTTGAGTGACTTTGAAGTACCCAACTGTGAAACTAACAAAAAGCACTTAACTGTCTGTGATGTGGTCCAGGAGCTGTCAATCATAGTGAGATGTTTATAAACATGGCAGCCCAATAGCGAGATTCCCGCAATCCCGAGAATAGGAAATTCATTGCAATCTTTGCCATGCATAAAATTGCATGACAAAGTATTGGGGCTCGCTTCCTGATTTGCACTCTCAGCGTGCGCGCAAATCAGGTGCAATTCAGCTCCAGCAAGACAACATAGATTTTGATTTTCCGTTCCTTCATGCCGGTGGGATTTGGCAATGCTGTTGCAGTGAATGGAGCACCAAATTCTTCGTCCTGGCTGACAGCGGTAGCTAGGCGGACTCGCAACGGAGAATTCCGCCCATAGTCTCCCAAACAGGGAATCCTGCTCAAAGTGATAGAGAGAGGCCAACATGGGGAGGGGGGGGGGGGGTGCAGGAGAGTAGATGGAGATATATGCTAATGGAGAGAGAAAGTGTGGGAGAGTGAGATGAAGAAATACACTGAAAGACAGGGGTAAGGAGCAGTGACCAAAATTAAGGTTTTCAAATGGATGAGCACTTCATTTGCATGAATGTGGGTTTCTTGTCCAATTAAGGGCCATGGGCAGGCTCTTGAAACCTGAGAATCAACCAAAGGCCTTTCAGTTCAGAGGAGCACACGGGGCGCGATTCTCCCAGCCCCGCGCTGGGCGCCATTTGCGCCGACGCGTTTGGCGCAGCGCCGGTCGTGGGCCGTTGCACGAGGCTGGGCCGCCGATTCTCCAGCCCAAATGGGCCGAGCAGCTGCGCGGGAAAAAAAACAGTCCCGCCGGCGCCATCCACACCTGGTCGCTGCCGGCGGGAACTCTGCGCGACGGGTCGGGGGGCGGCCTATGGGGGGGCGGAAGGGGGGGGGAACTCCGATGGGGTCTGGCCCGCGATCGGGGCCCACCGATCAGCGGGCCGGCCTCTTTCACCGCCCCCCTCCCCGGGCCTACTTTGTTGCGCGTCCGGCCCTAGAACCTCCGCACCATGTTGCGTCGGAGCCGGAGCGTTCAGTAAGGCCACCGCGCATGCGCACGTTGGCGGGTCGCCACTGCACATGCGCGGGTTGGCACCGCCCCCAGTGCGCGCCAGGAAGTAAGGCAGGTGCGGCGTGAACGGCTCCAGCTGGCCCCCTGTGGGGGACAGAATCGCTACTGCCAGCGCCCGTTCCGCGCTGGTGTGAAACGCAACGGCGTTCACAAAGGCGCAGACACTCTGTCCCGTGATCGGAGAATCGCACCCCGCGGTCTCCGTGAAAGGTAAGGACCTGGGAGGACACCTCAATAAAATGGCCTCTCAGCTATTTACATTTTTTTTAAAAGATACAAAAAACAACCAAAGCCACTACTGTGGGGAGGGGAGCCTCTCGATAGGGTGATCTCTGGCTGCACCAAAACCTAAACAGATAGGGAGGGCTTGAGGGGCTGCCGGGGAAGTAAGTTGTGATGAGGATGTTAACAGGCTACAAAGAGACATAGGTTAAGTGAGCGGACACAGACTTCCGATTGTGATGCTGATGAGCGGAACTGAGGCGGTGGGGAAGAAAGCCGAGAGGGGTGGCTAGAGGCCCTCCCAGCAATACTCCTTTCACGACCGGCATGGTTCTAACCACATATGGCTGGTTGGGACTCTCACATGGTCCGCAGCCGGCCTGATGGGGAGCGTGGGAATCCAGCACCGGGGGGGCAGCAATCGGGCCGGTCCGATGCAGCAGCGCACGGCCGATCGGGGGTGGCTTGCTTCTTGGTCTTGGTCCAAGGTCTGAGTCCGCGATGGCGCTCGGCGCAGAAACTGGAGGCCGTGCCGTGCGCATCTGCGGGCACGGAACCGGAAGTGCGGGGGCCCATATCTGCAGCCAAAGCTGCGAGACGCTCTCCTGGTTCCTGCTAGCCCCCTGCAGGTAAGTTTATTTTTTGCAGGAAACTGGGGAGAGAAACGCCAGCGTTTTTACACTGGCGTGGGGCATAGCCCCACTTTTGGAGAATCCAGCCCCATTACCTCAGACTGACATCAGAAAGAGAAGGCCCGCAGGAATTTAAAGAATTAAATGTTCACTGACCTGCTTTTAAAGCAGGTGGCACTGAAACTTCCAATTGCCGGAGCTGCTTGGGGCCTGCATCAAGAGTTCTCGCAGACCATAGTGCAGTTGAGCTCCAGTGGATTCATGGGAAACACGCCCCTTTTTGGTTGCACTAGCTGTCGTAGAGCAGGAGAGGACACATTGAAATTGATAGGCCAGGGAAAAGGTGTGTCTAAGGCAGTGGTCGGCAACCCATGCGGGCCATCTGGGTCTGAGTACGACCCACGAGACATTTGACTATTGCCCACAGGCAGGGTTGAAACATCTCAATTTCTGTCCACATCGTTTTTGTCCTACCGGTATGACTGTAGTGATACGCACGTAAATCAAGGGCAAGTGAAGTGAGGTGCATGCTGATTGCACACATGATTGAATGTGAGAGCCGTGCTCTCCCTTTGGGCCCAAAGTGTAATATTTAATTTGTTTTTACTATTTGAAGTTGATGATAGTTCTGTTAGTATATAAATGAGCAAGCATTTTCTATAACTCACCATGGAATATTTGGTATGAATTAAATGTATTTAGTCTTATTCATGGGGTCATGGTTATTGACCAAACCTGATTTCAATCTTGCGGCCCACTTAGATGAAGGAGGGCCACTTATGTGGTCCACTCACAAGCCTAGGTTGCCTATTATTAAGGTAAGTGGATGGGATTTGGATGGTTGGGAGGGTCAGAGGCCAGGAACAGGGTGGGTGTGTCGGACTTCGGGGCTGAGGTGGAGTTTGGAAGTTGGGCAGTGGGGAGTTGGAAATCGCAGGTGGGGGGGGTCAGAGGTCAGGGAGGAGAGGTTGGAGGTCAGAGTTGGGATGTCGGAGGTTGGGGAATGTCAGGTGGGAGGGCTTGAGGGGGGTTGAAGGTGGGGAGGGCAGAGGGTCTAGGTGGGAGGGGGCTGGGCGTGGGGATAGGTTAAGGGGGGAGGCGGGGTTTGCGAATCGGTATTGGGGTCCTGTTGGAACCACGGCTCGGGGAAATCCTTGGGGGGTCAAGGTGGTGGGGAAAACTGTAGGGAGGGGCAAGTCGAGAGTGTGGGGTGGTCCTATTTGGGGGAATGAGTTTGGGTGTTATCAATATTTACACAGAGTTAAAAGATGTTTTAATTCTTCTAACCTTTTTGAAGTAACTATTGTAACCCTGGGGGTACCATCCGCAGTTAGCGATTTAAATTGCATTTTCAGATGGTTCCCAGGGTAGGGCAATTGTCCAGTGGAAGTTAGCACTTCTGGGAAATTGCTATGCAAACCCATACCTGTAAAGCTCTGAGAGGGGTACCCCACTGCATCTTTTGGATACCCCCAAATCTGAAGCTGTGGAGCTTGGAAGTTACAGCCTTTTGATGTGTATGTTAGCAAACAATAAAACAGAAGAGCCTATTCCAACAGTGCAGAACCTCATGCGCAGAAATTGGTTAATGTTGTACCTATTATAGGCTGAAAAGACAGGCACAACATATACCAATTTCTACACCATTATTTCTACGCCTTTGCACTTACTATGCATCACCACCTTCTTATGTCATTCCAGCCTCCATAACCTTCTAAATTTAGCTACCAGAATAATTTGCAATAAGTCACTACAATAAGTATTTAAGACAAAGATTAAGCGAATCACGTTATTTTGCAAGAGTAAATAATGTTATAATTAGAAACACTCATCTCTAGAATAACTGAGCAGCAAATTTCCATACAGGGGACGTTAACATAATTAAACACTCAAATTTGAAATTCACAGTAGAGTTCTCAGAATACCACATGAAGCACCTAATATTCTCTTTTATAGATTTAAAAGATCTGTGCTTTGCCTCCAGATAGCAATATAGCAATTAAGGTAGTAGCCCTAGAGTGAAATGAACATTTGTGAAGATTGCTTTTTCACACTTCGGATAATACTGGGAACAAATTACTTTCATGGTTAATTTCCTGTAAGAAAAATTAAACTGCAGAATTATTCATTTCGCTATAAACTGAACTACTTTATACTGAAGGTACAATTTTCTAATTTTTGGTCCATTTAGTGCATTGTACAACTCTTCTCTAACTGAGCTTTCTCCACCGGCCTCCCTTCCACATATTCCATTCCTCAGTTTCAACACATTTGCATTAAAGTAAAAACCATAAAGAGCTGCTGAACCCACCTGAGACTTCAAAACTTTCAGTCCACTTGTTTCATAAGACTGTTTACTATTTTATTTCCGAACTGAAAATTTGGATTGCCAGTCTGTCATAGTTAGTAAAACACCTCACACATTCTTTTGAAAGTTCCATTAAAAGGAAATGGGTGGGACTTCCAGTGGTGGCCATGAGCTACGTGACCACACAAAAGGTGGCTCCCACCTGGAAACTTGCTTTTGGACCTTTTTAACCCGATGAGGTGACAGTGAGAGGGGTGGTATCCTGTTTAATAAGCGGATAACTGTTACAGCGACCAACATGGCGACAGAACCCAATAACATATTATACCATAGAATTTTTACAGTGCAGAAGGAGGCCATTCAGCCCATCGAGTCTGCACCGGCTCTTGGAAAGAGCACCCTACCCAAGTTCCACACCTCCACCCTATCCCAATAACCCAGTAACCCCACCCAACACTAAGGGCAATTTTGGACACTAAGGGCAATTTAGCATGGCCAATCTACCTAACCTGCACATCTTTGGACTGTGGGAGGAAACCGGAGCACCCGGAGGAAACCCACGCAGACACGGGGAGGATGTGCAGACTCAGCACAGACAGTGACCCAAGCCGGAATCGAACCTGGGACCCTGGAGCTGTGAAGCCATTGTGCTATCCACAATGCTACCATGCTGCCCTAGTGAGTAAAGCCTTGGAGGGTGCTCTGGTGGTACTGGTGAACGTGTACCCCCGAACTAGGATAATGCAGAGTTTATCAAGAAAACATTGGCGCCAATCCTCGACCTCGACTCCCACCAATTGATTGTGGGGGGTGACTTAACTGTGTTCTGGATCCGAGAGTGGACAGGTCAAGTCCCATGTCATGTGCAATGTCGGGAATGGCAAAAGAGCTGACTGTTTTGATGGAACTGATGGGGAAAAAGATTCTTGGAGGTTCAGTTGCTTGGGGGAGAGGGAGCTCTCCTTCTTCTCACATGTTCACAGGGTGTACTCTCAAATATACTTCTTTGCAGTGGAGAAATCAGTGCCTCCATTGGTAGTTGGGGCTGAATATACAGCAATAGTTATCTCAGGCCGCGCACCACATTATGTGGATATGAGGTTGGAGGCAGGTCAGACCCAATGTCCCCTCTTTGGAGGTTAAACTCGGTTCTCCTCGCTGTCAAGGCACTAGCCATCGGTAACTATGTGAGCTGAAACCAGAACAGGGAAGGCTTACACTCCACATTCTGGGAGGCACTGAAGGCGGTGATTGGGGGGGAAATAATATCATACAAGACCCACAGGGATAGGGGAGGAGGACAGGGGATGATTGACTCCATATTGGAGGTGGATGGACTGCACTCCACTGACATTGGAGCTGATGGCGGAGAGGAAAAGACTGCAAATGGAGTTCGAACTGCTTTCAATCTGGAAGGCGGTGAGCCAGCTCCATAGAGGGACCTCCTATGAGTGTGGTGACAAGGCCAGCTGTCTATTGGCCCATGAGTTGATGGGGGAGGGGGGCGTGGTGGGTGGTTACAGCTCCAGAAGAGATTGGAGGAGTTCATGGAGTGCATTAACTCCATACAAACCGGGAAGATGCCAGAACCGGATGGGTTCCTGGTGGACTTCTACAATATGTTTGTGGCGTGCTGGCTCCACACTTGCTGGGGATATTCAACACTTTGCTGCTGAGGGGGGCCTTGCCACCCACTTTCGCATAGGATTCGATCTCATTTTTTCCGAAGAAAGACAAAGATCCAGTGGAGTGTGAGTCATACAGACCGCTATCACTTCTGTACATGATGCAAAGGTTTTAGCTAAGGTTCTGGCAAGGTGACTGGAGAGTTGCTTGCCAGATGTGATTGTGGCGGATCAGACTAGGTTTGTCAAAGGTCAAAAGCTGTTGGCTAACATTAGGCGATAGTTGAATGTTCTCATGTTCCCACTCAGGGAGGAGACACCAGAAGTGATCAGCTTCATGGATGCAGAGAAGGCCTTTGACCGGGTGGAGTGGAAGTATTCAAGGTGCTGGAACAGTTTGGGTTTGGGCCAGTATTCATCTCATGGGTGAAACTGTTGTATAGTGCTCCCATGGCAAGTGTCCAGATGAATAGCATGAGCTCAGATTACTTCCGGTTATACAGGGGTACAAGACAGGGCCTGTTAGCCCCACAGCTGTTTGCTCTGGCAATTGAACCAATGGTGATCGGTCAGTGGAGAGGCAGTGAGAGAGAAGGCAGGGAGCATAGAGCGCCCTGCCATGTGGACGATCTGCTGCGCTACGTCTGAGACCCCCTAGCCAACATGGGAAAGATAATGGAGCTCCTGAGAGAGTTCGGAGCCATCTCAGGATACATAAAAACATAGAAAATAGAAGTAGGAGGAGGCCATTCAACCATTCGAGCCTGCTCCCCCATTCATGATGATCATGGCTGATCATCAAGTTCAATAACCTGATCCCGTCTTCCCCCCATACCCCTTGATCCCGTTAGCCCCAAGAGCTGTATCTAATTCATTCTTGAAATTACACAACGTTTTGTCCTCAACTACTTTCTGTGGTAGCGAATTCCACGGATTCATCACTCCCTGGGCGAAGAATTTTCTCCTCACCTCAGTCCTAAAACGTTTACCCCTTATCTTCAAATTATAACCCCTAGTTCTGGACTCCCCCACCAAGAGGAACATTCTTTCTGAATCTGCCCTGTCTAATCCTGTTAGAATTTTGTAAATTTCTAGCACGGGACTGGTAGTAATCCTGAGGCAACTGCCATTGAGATCCTCCTTTTCAACTTGGTTCCTAATTCCCTATATTCTACTTTTAGGACCACATCCTGCTTTTTACCTATGTCGTTTATACCAAGGTATACCATGACAACTGGTTGCCCACCCTCCCCCTTCAGGATATCCTGCAACCACTATGAGACATCCTTGATCCTAGCATCAGAAGCAACATACCATTCTATAGTCTCTTTTGCGGCCACAGAAACATCTATCTAATCCCCACCCAACTGAATCCCCTATGGCTATTACATTTCTATGCATTTTGCTCCACCCCTGTGCAGCACAGCCAACCATGCTGCTACGAATTTAGTCATTGCTGTTATCCCCTGAGAGGCCATTCATTCCCCCCAGCAAGATAGGATGGGGAATGTGGAGTGAGGCAATGCAGAGGGTAAATTCGGCCTCCTTGTGCGCGAGGATGGGCTTGATTCAATTTAAGGTGGTGCATGGAGTGTATATGACTCAGGCAAGGATGAGTGGGTTCTTCCAGGGGGTGGCAGACGAATCTGAGAAGTGTGGGTGTGGGCCAGCGAATCATGCACACATGTTCTGGGGCTGTGAGGAGTTGGAGGGATATTGGGAGGCAGTATTCAGGGCACTGTCGAAGACTGTGGGGGTAGAGGTCAGGCCAGACCCAATGGGCAATCTTTGGGGTATCAGAATGCCTGAGCTCGAGTTATGGGGATCAACGGTGGGGACTGTTCATGACAATGTTTGAAGAATTGTTTGGCATGGGGATGAAAAGGTAGAAAAAAATCACGAACTGGGAATTGTGGAGCTGTTGACAATGTTACTGATTTGTGTTTTTGTATTTTTGAATTTGTTTGAAATAAAATACATTTTTAAAAACTTCAGATTTTCATTCTTTTCACAATCAAAGAAATAGGAGAGCTTCCCCTGGCTTCACAAAACAACTGGTGGACATTGCTGGCCTGGGCACTTCCTTCTTAGCATTTACTCCCCCCCCCCCCCCCCCTCTCTACAGGGTCTACAAGAAGACTGCTACTGTTACTGATATGAGTAAGCTGCTGCTAAATGCTTGTTGGTACATCCAGTTTACCAATTAAAAACAGTTGACCCAACCACTGAATTAAGTACGGAGCAATCTTGCAGCTGACTTGCAGCCCATTTTGGGCACAAGTTAATTTTGTTTTACCTAATTAAGTTTTTTATAGAGCTGGATCAGGTTATTCCTTGCTCTAGTGAAGACGTTGGTATGATATTGATTAGCCTAACATACATACAACCCAATATAAACACAACTGCATGTAGCTACTGATAAGATAGTAATACATAAGGATCCAGCTCAAATGATCAAGGAAAAAAAGACACAGAGTGGAAAATTATAAATTGTTATCTTTTTTAGATGAGGGACTTGCCACTTATAGGTAAATTTCTGAAAGGATTCTCCCAATTGTATTAATTATTTATCTATTATCTGGTATAGTTTACATAAAATGCCAATTTAGTCTGTGATACGATAATAAGATGTATTCATGCATTACTGCAGATACTTTGCATAATAAACCCAATGAATCATGTCAACATATCTCAAATGGCATCATTGCTTAATGCAAGTTGATGAGTAAATTATAAGAAATGTGATTGATCAAATCATATTGGTAAATGAGATTCCATCAGCAGGATCAATGCGTGATAATAGGGTCATAAAGTCCTCATTAATACTAATCATCAACAGATTGTTCGAGACCCTCCTCTTCCACAGCCAGGCACAAATATATTCCTCACAGGAGGTTATACAACAGACTTTAAAAATTACAAACTCCGGATGAATATTTTGCAAGGCATTCCAGGGTGGTTGCTGTTTTAGGAATATCTTATGGTTTCAATTAACACCAACTCAAGGCTGCAGTGGGTGAGAAAAGGGCTGATCGTCACCTTCTCAGGAATACAAGAGGTGGGCAATTAGTGCAGCCTTTCCAGTGCCTCCTTCTGCAGAGAACAATGGCATTAAAAGTTACTGGGAGGACCATTTTCTGAGTGAAGTATAGTATCAAGGTGCAGAGTGAATAGAAGCATTACAGTTGGCGTAGGCCTTCTAAACAGAAAAATAAAAGAGGATGCGGTTAAAAACTGCATGCATCGATGTGAACACCTCTTCTTGCAATGCAATAAGCTAAAAAGAAAAACAAGCACATATTTCCGTAAAATGCAGATAGGTTGAAATCAATTTTCATTAAGGTCAGTGCATTAACTCAGTCACAAAGGATGCACAGAGCAGATCCTCCTTTTTGCTTATGGTTAGATCTAAAATTTAATTTTCAGGCTTCACAACACTGAATCAAATTGAAGGTCAAGTTTACCCATTTGTACCAGTACACTGCACCTTTAGATCAATGTCAATAAGTAGGTCATTTCATTTGTGGTTTTTGCTCATTGTTCTTTCTAAAGTTCAGATTCAAAATAATTGATGCATTAAAATAAATGTTAAAGTTTCAGTAGGAAATGCTGAAAAGCATTGGAGAAGAGGAGGCCATTAGACCCTCAAGCCTGTTCTGCATTTCAGTTACAATATGGCTGATCTGTATTTCATTGTCATTTAGTCAGCGTGTGCTTTTATCCCTTGTCCATCGAAAATCTATTTTCAAGAAAAATAATAATAGCTTATTGTCACAAATAGACTTCAATGAAGTTACTGTGAAAAGCCCCTAGTCGCCACATTCCGGTGCCTGTTCGGGGAGGCTGGTACGGGAATTGAACCCGCGCTGTTGCTTTGTCCTGCATTACAAGCCAGCTATTTATCCCAGTGTGCTAAACCAGCCCCATACATTGCAAATATATATATATTAAAAGTCCATGTGTATAGTTGCTTCAACTATTAAGAAAGAGTTCTATGCTTAGAAGTTAGCATGAGCATTTGATCGGAAGAACTATTTGGAGATGTGGAGATAAATAACGTCAGGAAAAGAGACAGAAAGCCCAAAGTGTTGCTCTTGAGGCCTATCCACTACCATCCATTTGAAGCTGTGTGGAGGGGAGAGAGAAGCAGCAGACGCAGCTTGGCAGTTGGAAACAAGGGGTATTGGAAACAATATGGTCGCGTACCAAAGGCAGGTTCCAATTAGTGGACAATGGCAGTTGCAGATCCCGCCCAAACAGTGCTGAAGGGAGGTTATGTCCATCCTCTGAGGCTGCGGACGTAACCCAGAACAAGGTCGCTATCAGCACTTTAAAGGGGCCCCTGGCATGGGATAGTGTTCAGTGACTCAAAAGAGTATTAATTTAGTGGATTAACTAAACAAAGAGATGTATGCATTTTCTTTTTTTTTAACAAACAATTTTATTGAGGTATTTTTGGCATTGTAAACAGTAACAATATACATTAGTTCGCAGATACAAATTACAAAAAACATAGTGCAAATAACAATATCTCTCTCGCAAATAGACCTGCCTATTCTTCCCCCCCTACTCTACACTATTCTACCCGTCCCCCGTCCCCTACCCCCGGCCCTGCTGGCGATTAGTTCCCCACGAAGAAGTCGATGAATAGTTGCCACCTCCAGGCGAACCCCAATAGTGATCCTCGTAAGGCGAACTTGATTTTTTCCAAGCCGAGAAAGCTTGCAATGTCCGACAGCCATACTTCGGTCTTTGGGGGCTTTGCATCCCTCAAGGCCAACAGTATTCGTCGCCGGGCTATCAGGGAAGCAAAGGCCACAACGTCGGCCTCTATCCCCTCCTGGACTCCCAGGTCTTCCGACACCACAAAAATCCACCTCTGGACTCATCCCCTCCCTTGTTTTCAGTACCCGGGATATGACGTCCGCAAATCCCTGCCAGTATCCCCTGAGTTTTGGACACGCCCAGAACATGTGGACATGGTTCGCTGGTCCTCCCCCACATTTAGCACACTTGTCCTCCAACCCAAAGAATTTGTTCATCCGGGCCACCGTCATGTGGGCCCGGTGAACTACCTTAACTGAATCAGACCGAGCCTTGCACATGTTGCGGTTGCATTTACCCTCCTCAGAGCGTCTGCCCATACGCCTCCCTCCAACTCCCCACCAAGCTCCTCTTCCCACTTGAGTTTCAGTTCCTGATGTATGCATTTTCCAGTATAGCCAAGCAAGTGCATTTAAATATTAGCTAATCTCTGCCAACCATGTCAACCTTCATAGATGACAGAAATTTTAAAAATCAGCAAGTCCCCTCCTTTTGGCATTGGAGAGTTGTACATTTGTTACATTTTTCCATACATGGGTGTCAGTGGCAACAGAGCAAGGGAAGAAGAGTACCAGTAGGGCCAAACCAGCCTCCTAATTCAGTTAGGCCACCCTTGATGCCCTCCTTCAGGCAGTCATGATCAACATGACCAGCTCATGTCAAACACTGGAAAGAGGAGGAAGCCCGGCCAGACTCCTGCTCTCTGAGAGGAGGTTGCCGAAAAGGTCAACAGTGTGGGCATGATGAAAAGGATGTGGTCCTAGTGACACAAAAGGCCAATGGCCTAATGAGATTGGTCAGGTTGAGTAAGGCATCAATATGAGCAATCTTAGTCTAGTGTGCCAAAGTTGTGTGAATGCACCCCTCTGAATCAGAGAGTCCACCTGATGAAATAATTTTCAAAAGGTTCATCTGATCATTCAAATGAGCAGTACCTGCCGCCGCTGAAGTGTGAACTGCAACACTGAGATTCTGGTATGAAAATGTGGATAGCCCATCTGTCATAATTCTCACCCTGAAGATATATTATTGCCTTCAGAGCGTATTATTGCTGTGTCTTGGGTGGTTAACAAGGTTAATTGCCTTCTCATTTGCTATTTGAATAACCTGGGTAGGTTTCTGGCTTTTTGACTTCACCACCTACCGTATTATCTCAAACCAGTGTAAGGATGTGGGAAACAGCACCCAACATCATCACACCCCGCATTATGCTCCACCAAGGGGAAAACACTCCCGGTCTGGGAGCATTTTATTCACCCCAATGAGGATCTACATTCTAAGCTAACCCAGAGGACTGTGAAGAGTAGCTGGATTATGGCCCAAAGCCACAAAATTGCAATCGAGTATCCACAAACAGGTTAGTTGGACAGTCACTAATAAATCCAACAAGGAATTCAAACTGATGAGAATGTGGTCTTCACTACCACATGGTGTGGTTGAGGCAATAGCATAGATTCATTTAAGGGGGATCTAGATAAGCAGAAAGGTTATAAGGATATACAAAATACGTCAAACAGAAATTATTGTTGAATATAAACACAGGCATAGACCAGTTGGATTTTTTTTTTATAAATAATTTTTATTGAAATTTTTACAAAATACAAAATATAAACATCTTAACTTTGTTAACATACAACCGCGGTAACCCCCCATGAACAGTACCCCCCCAGCTCCAAGAGCAACTTCAAACAAAAGGAAAGAACAAAAACAAAGAAAAAGAAAGAAGAGAAAAACAAAAAAGAAAAAAAAAGAGATAGCACCCTCCACAAACCCATGTGCACAGTTCTCCCTCCCCCCAATCCTTACCCCCCCCCCCCCCTCCCCCCCCCCCCCCCCCCGGGTTGCTGCTGCTGTCGGCCTATTTCCCTACCGTTCAGCCAAGAAGTCCAGAAAAGGCTGCCACCGCCTGAAAAACCCTTGTACTGATCCCCTCAGGGCAAATTTCACCCTCTCCAATTTAATGAACCCCGCCATATCCGAGATCCAGGCCTCCACGCTTGGGGGGTCTCGCATACTTCCATTGGAGCAAGATCCTCCGCCGGGCTACTAGGGACGCAAAGGCCAGAACCCCGGCCTCTATCGCCTCCTGCACTCCCGGCTCCACTGCAACCCCAAAAATTGCGAGTCCCCAGCGTGGCTCGACCCTGGATCCCACCACCCTCGACACCGTCTTTGCTACCCGCTCCCAAAACTCCCCCAACGCTGGGCACGCCCAAAACATATGGGCGTGGTTCGCTGGGCTCCCCGCGCACCTAGCGCACCTGTCCTCTCCCCCGAAAAACCTGCTCATCCTCGACCCAGTCATGTGGGCCCTATGCAGCACCTTGAACTGTATGAGGCTAAGCCTCGCACAGGAAGAGGAGGAATTCACTCTCTCCAGGGCATCCGCCCACGTCCCCTCCTCAATCTCCTCACCCAGCTCCTCTTCCCATTTACCCTTCAGTTCCTCCACCGAGGACTCGTCTACCTCCTGCATCACCCGGTATATGTCCGAGATCCTCCCTCCTCCGACCCACACCTCCAAGAGCACCCTATCCTGCACCCCCCGTGGAGGCAGCAAGGGGAACCCCTCTACCTGCTGCCTGGCAAACGCCCTCACCTGGATGTACCTAAACATGTTCACCGGGGGAGCCCAAACTTCCCCTCTAACTCCCCCAAGCTCGCGAACCTCCCCTCCACAAACAGGTCCCTCAACCTCGTTGGCCGCCCAGTAGTACCCACAGAGGTTGGGCAACGCCAGCCCCCCTATCCCTGCCTCACTCCAGAAACACTCTTCGAACCCTCGGAATCCCATGCGCCCACACAAATCCCGTGATACTGCCGTTGACCCTCCTGAAAAAGGCCTTCGGGATAAGGATGGGGAGGCACTGGAACAGGAACAAAAACCTCGGGAGCACCGTCATCTTGACGGACTGCACCCTCCCCGCCAGTGACAGTGGTAACATATCCCATCTCTTAAACTCCTCCTCCATCTGCTCCACCAATCATCTGAGGTTGAGCCTGTGCAGGGCCACCCAGCTCCCCGCCACCTGGACCCCTAGGTACCTGAAACTCTTCCCTGCCTGCTTCAATGGGAGCCTACCAATCCCCTCCTCTTGCTCCCCCGGATGCACCACAAACACCTCACTTTTGCCCAGGTTCAGCTGATACCCCGAGAAACCCCCGAATTCCCTAAGAATCCTCATCACCTCCGGCATCCCCCCCACCGGGTCCGCCACCTACAGCAACAAGTCGTCTGCGTACAGCGACACCCGATGCTCCTCCCCACCCCGCACCAGGCCTCTCCAGTTCCCTGACTCCCTCAGTGCCATGGCCAGGGGCTCAATCGCCAACGCGAAGAGCAAGGGGGACAGGGGGCACCCCTGTCTCGTCCCCCGATACAGCCGAAAGTACTCCGATCTCCTCCTATTCGTGGCTACACTTGCCATCGGGGCCTCGTAGAGCAGCCTCACCCACCGGCTAAACCCCTCCCCAAACCCAAACCTCTCCAACACCTCCCACAAGTACTCCCACTCAACCCTATCGAAGGCCTTCTCCGCGTCTAACGCCACCACTATCTCCGCCTCCCCTTCCACAGCCGGCATCATAATGACATTGAAGAGCCTTCGCACATTTGTGTTCAGCTGTCTTCCCTTCACAAACCCCGTCTGGTCCTCATGTATGACCCCAGGCACACAATCCTCTATTCTAGTGGCCAGGATCTTTGCCAGCAGCTTAGCATCGGCGTTCAGTAGCGAAATCGGCCTATATGATCCACACTGCAGAGGGTCCTTGTCCCGCTTCAGGATCAAGGAAATCAGCGCCCGTGACATAGTTGGGGGCAGAGTCACCCCCCTCCCTTGCCTCGTTAAAGGTCCGGACCAACAGGGGGCCCAACAGGTCCAAATACTTTTTATAGAATTCAGCTGGAAACCCGTCCGGCCCCGGCGCCTTCCCCGACTGCATGCTCCCTATCCCTTTGACCACCTCCTCCAGCATGATCAGCGCCCCTAGTCCCTCCACCTGCTCCTCTTCCACCCTCGGGAATCGCAACTTGTCCAAGAAGCGCCCCATTCCACCCTCCTCCACCGGGGGTTCAGACCGGTACAGTTCCCCATAGAAGTCCCTGAAGACCCCATTGACATCTACCCCCCTCCGCACCACCTTCCCAGCTCTATCCATCACTCCCCCAATCTCCCTGGCCGCGTCTCGCTTCCGGAGCTGTGCGCCAGCATCCTGCTCGCCTTCTCCCCGTGTTCATACACCGCCCCCTGTGCTTTCCTCCACTGGGCTTCCGCCTTTCTGGTCGTCAGTAGGTCAAATCTGGCCTGAAGGCTACGCCTCTCCCCCAGCAATCCCTCCTCTGGGGCCTCCGCATATCTCCTATCCACCTGCACCATCTCCCCTATCAGTCTTTCCCTTTCCCTCTGCTCCCCCCTCTCCCTATGGGTTCGGATGGAGATCAATTCCCCCCTCATCACCGCCTTCAATGCCTCCCAGACCGTCCCCACCCGAACCTCCCCATTATCATTGGCCTCGAGGTATCTCTCAATACACCCCCGGACCCTCCCGGCCACCTCCTCATCTGCCAGCAGCCCCACCTCCATGCGCCAGAGCGGACGTTGGTCCCTCTCTTCCCCCAGCCCGAGGTCCATCCAGTGCGGGGCATGATCCGAAATGGCAACGGCGGAGTATTCCACTTCCTCCACCCTCGTCACCAGCCCCCTGCTCAGGACAAAAAAATCAATCCTTGAGTAGGCCTTGTGTACATGGGAGAAAAACGAGTATTCCCTGGCCCTTGGCCTCGCAAACCTCCAAGGGTCCACCCCCCCCCATCCGGCCCATAAATCCCCCCAACACCCTAGCCGCCGCCGACCTCCCACCCGTCGATCCAATGGGGGATCCAGTACTGTGTTAAAGTCTCCCCCCATGATCGGGCCCCCTGCCTCCAGGTCCGGAATGCGGCCCAACATACGCCGCATGAACCCCGCATCGTCCCAATTTGGGGCATAAACATTCACCAACACTACCCACTCCCCTGCAGCTTGCCACTCACCATCACGTACCTCCCGCCACTGTCAGCCACCACCTTCAACGCCTCAAACGACACCTTCTTCCCCACCAGGATCGCCACCCCCTTACTCTTCTCATCCAGCCCTGAGTGTAATACTTGGCCCACCCACCCCTTCATCAACCGGACCTGGTCCACCACTCTCAGGTGTGTCTCCTGGAGCATGGCCACATCCGCCTTCAGTCCCTTCAGGTGCGCAACTACTCGGGCCCTTTTGACCGGCCCATTCAGCCCCCTCACATTCCAGGTTATCAGCCGGATCCGAGGGCTCCCTGCCCCCTTCCCCTGCCGATTAGCCATACCCCATCCCTTGCCCACCCCCGGCCAGCGTCCCACGCTCTGCCAGTTTCCCACGGCGGCAACTCCCCCCCTCTAGCACCCCGTGCGTCTTCCAGCTCCTTCCTGACCATTTCAGCAGCAACCCAGTACCCCCCCCCCCCTCCCCTCCCCCCCGGGCTAGGACCCCTCCTAACCGCGCCCCCCCCCCCCCCCCCCCCCCCCCCTACAGCACTCCCGTGAGCCAGCTAACTTCTGCTGACCCCGGCGACTCCCGCCCTACTTTCGGCTCCTACCAACGTGGGACTGCCCCTCCTCCATTGTGTGCGGGAAAAGGAAACCCGCCCCCCCCCCCCCCCCCCCCCCCAGTGCGGGAACCCCGCAGAAAGCCCGCGCTTTCGCCCTGCTGGGCCCCGCCTCCTCCAGGGCACTCCCATTGTCAGTCCCCCCCACCAGCTCCCCGAACACCCCGTTTACCCCTCAGTCCGAACCCGTCCACCCAACCCCTGCTTGAAAACCCATACAGAAAAGTCCCGTAAGACATCACCCCACCCACCCTAAGGCCACCCCACATCTTACCCCAAACACCGTAAATGCAAATACAGTATAAATAAATACAGTATTATACAGCATCCCCCATCCGGGGGACCCTCAGTTTGAGTCCAGTTTCTCGGCTTGCACGAAGGCCCACGCCTCCTCCGGGGACTCAAAATAGTGGTGTCGATCCTTGTAGGTGACCCACAGACGCGCCGGTTGCAGCATTCCAAACTTCACCTTCCGTCTGTGGAGCACCGCCTTCGTCCGGTTAAACCCGGCCCTCCGCCTTGCCACTTCTGCACTCCAGTCCTGGAAGATCCGCACCTCCGTTTTCTCCCATTTGCTGTTCCGCTCCTTCTTGGCCCACCGGAGCACACACTCACGATCCACGAACCGGTGGAACCTCACCAACACCGACCGCGGCGGCTCGTTCGGCTTGGGCCTCCTAGCCAGAATTCTGTGGGCCCCCTCCAACTCCAGGGGCCCCTGGAAGGACCCAGCCCCCATCAGCGAGTTTAGCATCATCACCACATAGGCCGCTAGGTCCGACCCCTCCAGCCCCTCCGTGAGGCCCAGGATCCGTAGATTCTTCCTCCTCGACCGGTTGTCCAGCTCCTCGAACCGCTCCTGCCATCTTTTATGGAGCGCCTCATGCATCTCCACCTTCCCCACCATGGCCACGACCTTGTCCTCCCTTTCGGAGGCCTGCTGCTGCAGCTCCCAGATCACAGCCCCCTGGGCTGTCTGGGTCTCCAACAGTTCCCTGTTGGTTACCTTGATGGACTCCAGCAGCTCCACCTTCAGCTCCTGGAAGCAGCGCAGCAGAGTCGTCTGCTGCTCCTGGACCCACTTCCTCAGCTCCTCGAAGCTTTCGCCGGCCGCCATTTTGTTTTTTGGGTCCCGATTTTTTTCTGGGTGTTTTTTCCGACGATTCTCTCCCTGCCCCGCTCCTGGTCTGGACCATGGGGCCACTGGGGCGACTCCTGGCCTCTTCCCCGTCGGGATTTGCCTCCTCAGCTCCGTTGGGGGCCTTTAAAAAAGCCCCGAAGTCCGTTGACCTCGGGAGCCGCCGAACGTGCGGCTCAGCTGTGCATTGCCGCCACCGGAAGTGACCAGTTGGATTTAACAACTGATTTTTGTGCCCCAAAATTCCCAACTAAAGAATACAAACGGCTCAAAAAAGCAAAAGGAAAATTACAAAACATGCAAATAAACTGTGTTTAAAAAGAGCATGGGCAGAATTTTATGGTCGCCGCCAGTGGCTTTGAAGGCAGATGGGGAGCTTTGAAGTATCCAGTTGTGAAAATAGCCACAATGTTTATAAATATCTAGCTATGATTCACAGCTCCTAGACCACAACAGAGACAGTTAAGTGCTTTCTGTTAGTTTCAGAGCTGAGTACTTGAAAGCCATTCAAGTGTGAAGGAAGATTAATGAAACAATGCCACCAGTGGGTGCCTGTGGAAGCTGTCAATCACAGCCTAGTGAAAGCAATTTTATTGAGAAATGAATGAAAGGCTTGCAGATCAAAGGTCTGAGGGGATTTAAACCCAGCTGACTGTTTTTCTCTTTCCAGGAATTGACAGGTGCTGCCTCCTATGCCTGGATCAGCAGGTGTATTACACAGGTAAGTTTTAAAGCAGTGATTTGTTTTTCACTGCCTTTGACTGGACTGCTCTCTATCTTCAAGGCAGACATCTCTATTATGGAGGGCTTCCAGGCAGTGATCTACTTAGGGGGTTTCTGGTGAGAGTCTTTCTAATTATGTGGTCTCTGGTGGGGGTTTGCTAATTAGGGGGTTTCTGGTGGGAGTCTCTCTAATTAGAGGACCTCGAGTTGAGGCATCCCTAATGAGGAGGTCTCCGAGGGAGTGTCTCTAATTAGGGGGTCTCTGGTGAGACTCACTGTAATTAGAGGATCTCTAGTTGGGATATCTCTAATAAGGGAGTCTCTGTAGGAGTGTCTCTAATTAGGGGGTCTCTGCTATGGGTCTCTCTAATTGGAGGGCGTCTAGTGGGGAGGTGGGGGGGTCTGGTGGTGGTGGGGTGGGCAGGTCTTGAATTGTGGGAGGGAGGGTGGTCTTCCAATGGTCCTTGGGGGCAACTCCCTTACAGAGTTATCCTCTTGGCCAACCGCGACGTCCACGTTTGTCAAGACCTGCACCAGTTGTTGCCCACATGATTCTCGGCACGGAGGTTCAGAGAATCATGAGGTTCTTGTAGAATATGGTGCAAGTTAATAGGATGCAAATGGATCTTAATGGCACATTTGCATCCTCCTGCTGGTGGAGGGCGCAAACCACGATCTCAACGCCAGCGGGGACCGGAGCAGCTGGCGCCAATCCCATTTTTTCACCTGATGCTGGATTCTCAGCCCTACGGCAAATCGTTCTGCCGGCGCCGCAAAGCAGGTAAATATGGGGAAAATGGACAACTGTACAAGCTGCTGAAACAAAATAATAAGACTGCTGAAAGATAATGAACCCAGAAAGCTGATAGAACAAATGACTATAATTTTATTTTTCGGCACTCCAGTTAATGAGCTAATCAGAGAGAATCAATATGGATTTATTATGGTGAGTTTTCAAAGTCCTATTTTGCAAACAGTTTGGTTTCTGTCATAACCCCCATGAGGACCATCAGGAAAGCACTATTGATCCCTCTGTGGGATTTGTGGTGTACGAGCTTTCCAGGTAGTGGGCAGAAGCCAGCCAGCTGATGATCGTTAAGAACTACGCATGAAAGCCAGACCAAGCAGGGCCCAAAGTTGTTGGTTGTCCCAACAAGACCTGGATTGGGAGAGAGTTACTGCCGTGGGTAGAGTATTGTACATAGTTCAATAAATCCTTGTTCCAATACCGCTGGCCTCCTCAAGGTGCTTAAGTTTTCAATTTAAATCTTTAGATCGGCCTTACTTTCTAGCAGCTCCTGAAAAGCAAAAAGTAGCCCTCAAGTAAATCTCAAGAAGAGCCTTAAAAAAATGTTGACCCCTGCATGCCAGCCTGTGCAATTAATGCAACAAACCACATTTTATAACAGAAAATATGAGCCTTCACTTTCAAATTTGTCTGAGGTTTGGGATTTAGCTGTTCTTCTTGAAAATGCAGATTGAAGACTTATGACACCACTGGGCCCTAAGTGCAATTTATTTTGACTAATAATTCTGTGCTGTACTGTTCTATGTTCTAATCTTTTATTATTGTCACAAGTAGGCTTACATTAACACTGCAATTAAGTTACTGTGAAAAGCCCCTAGTCGCCAAACACCAGCACCTGTTCGGGTACAAAGAGGGAGAATTCAGGATGTCCAATTCACCTAACAGCTCGTCTTTTGGGACTTGCAGAAGGAAACCAGAGCTCCCGGAGGAAACCCACGCAGACACGGGGAAAACGTGCAGACCCCACACAGACAGTGACGCAAGCGGGACTCGGACATGAACTTCACCATAAGGTGAAGAGCATGCAAATCAGAATCAAGATAGGTGCTTTTTGTGCTTGCTTTTCTGGGTCAATAAAACATAGGACATTACAGCGCAGTACAGGCCCTTCGGCCCTCAATGTTGCGTCGACCTGTGAAACCACGCTAAAGCCCATCTACACTATTCCCTTATCATCCATATGTCTATCCAATGACCATTTGAATGCCCCTAGTGTTGGCGAGTCCACTACTGTTGCAGCCAGGGCATTCCACGCCCTTACTACTCTGAGTAAAGAACCTACCACTGACATCTGTCGTATATCTATCTCCCCTCAATTTAAAGCTATGTCCCCTCGTGCTAGACATCACCATCCGAGGAAAAAGGCTCTCCCTGTCCACCCTATCTAATCCTCTGATTATCTTGTATGCCTCAATTAAGTCACCTCTTAACCTTCTTCTCTCTAACGAAAACAGCCTCAAGTCTTAGGAGCGGAACTGCTCCGCTGAGCCCAATAAAGAAAGTTTGGGCCTCTCTACCCGGGCCTCACTGCCTTTTCCCTATCACAGGATGCCAGCAGGTAACCCTTGGCCACCCAATTTTACGCAGACCAGCAGTCACTTCCTACGCACAGCTGTCTAATGGCATGTTAGCAGGGCTGAGTAGTTAAAATTGCTGCAGTCTCATCCTGCCACAGATGGAAAATTAACTCAACTGGATTTCTGGAGATTCACAGCAAACTGAATTCCACCGCAAGATATCTCTCTCCCAGGCATAACCCGGAACAGAGGATAAAATTGGGTGGAGTGTAAAACAGGTGCCTGATCTGAACCTGTCAACTGCCACCCAAGCACTTTAGATTAAAAATATCCCCATGGTTTCAGTCAGTTTCTGTGCCGCTGAACTTATTTCCTCAATCTCAACTGTATCCTTTTCTCTTCTCTTGTCTCTGCACACTTAAATTTCTCATTCTCCTGCAGCTTAAAGAAAAGAGAACATGAAAAACAATCATTTTTGTTTTGCATGGATGCAGCTCCACAACTCTGTAATGTTTCACCAGAATATAATTTATTCTTTTAAACAGTGATCGAACTCAGTCACCATTGTGAATCACCTTTCTGTCTCAAACTTAATTTGCCCTCATCTCTAAGAACTTTAAAAAAAACTCCACACAAGCAAGCATGGTAATAATCGAGTCACTCTACCTTTTCTTACAATGGGTGCGGTTTTACTTCCCTGTTGAGCCCAGCGCCGAGCCCATTACACCTGGTGCATCGCGGGAGAGGCCCAAAACGGGTTTTGTGCAGGACACCGAGCTGATCGCGATGCGTCTGGCTTTCTACATCCAGCACCATCTGGATTGCGCCCCTCAGATAATCACATTTAAATGATCCATTAGCTGCATTTAAATATGCGCAGTCCATTTGAGGCACATTCTACAAGTAGTCACCGGCCTGACCGACGTGGCCTCATTCCTTCACGGATTCCTACTGGTCTCCACAGAGACCAGGTGTGATGGCCACGTCGGGGAGCTCAGAGGCCATTGGAGCCCCCCGGGTGGTCAGGGACAGAGCAGGGCACTGCAAGGAGGGTGAAAGGTGTGTTAAGGGTGAGGGAACAGAGGCGGCCTGAAAAGTGAGGTCTCATGCCTGGGTAGTGGGGAGAGGAGGGGATTTTCTACTCACGCCACTTTTCAATGGGATTTCCCATTGAAGCCACCCCAAGCCACCAGATCGTTGGGTGGGGATACACTGCCAGTGGGAAAAGTGAATCACAATGGCCTCAGAATTCCAGCCATTCTGTTCAGTTTAGTAAGATGATATAGTCATTGGGAGGAGCCAGTGGTTAAAGCAGTCAGGTTTACAGGATGAGTTTCTGGCTGGAAGGGGAGCTGAGAAGGTTCCTGAAGAGTACAACCAAAGATTCCGCATTATTCTGACAGGATGTCAGGTCTCTTTCTTTCAAGCATTCTCAAAAGATCTTTTTCAAAGTGGAGTGTCCAAGACATCTCTTTAAAGCAAGTATTCCTGAGTCTGCTAATAATAATAATCTTTATTGTCACAAGTAGGCTTACATTAACACTGCAATGACGTTTAGTGTGAAAAGCCCCAAGTCGCCACATTCCGGCACCTGTTCGGGTACAGAGGGAGAATTCAGAACTGTACTTAAGAGTGAATTATGACTTGAGATGCTTTTGTTATTTGAGTGGAAATAAAGATAGCAGTTAAGGGTTATTGTTTTTAAGGGGTAAATTGTAAGCTATTTTCTTGAGTGGTGTCAAAAGATATTTTGATACTGTGTTAGTAATAAAGTTTGCTTTAATCTGCCATTACTATATTTTGCGTGAAATCACTTCTTGAGTGAGTTATCTTTTCCTCACAGTCTTACAAAATTAAAATACAATATTGGAGTTCCTGGGAAATATTCTAGCCACTGTTAGCGTCTGGCCCGGGATCGTTCTAGTATGAGGATGAAGATGAAGATGAAGAGGAACTGGTCACACAGGAAGTTCTGCAACTAGATCCTGGTCGATGTAAGCCTGCCGAAAAAGGCAATTCTCACTGCTAAATCCAAAATTTATGGTTTGAGCTCTATTAAGATTTGAACGTACAATCTAGGCAGGCAGTACTGAGCTAAGCTGCAGTGTCAGAGGTGCCATTATTGAATGAAAGAAACAAATTCCTTGTCTAACAGTTAAAAATGCCGTAAATGCCGGGAGACCACACTCCCAGGATCTACCCTGCTCTCCATGCCTCGCGAGATCTAATGCAGCCTGCCGATTGTGGATGGGATCACCTTCTGGCAAATCTGCATATTAGAGTGAGACAGCTAGTCTCACTCTAAAATGCAGTTCTCTGAGGTGTTGGCAACTGCCCCCTCCGCCTTGGAGACCTCGGGCGAGCGCCATTCAGTACTGGTCTCCACAAACAGGGACCAGAGAAAACGGTACTTTTGAGGGTCTCCCAGAGGATTGGAGGCCCCCAGGTGCATGTCTTCTGGGCACGGTGGTACCCTTGACATTGCTGGTGCCACCTTGGCAGTGCCAGCCTTGCACCCTGGCAGTGCCACTTGGGTACCAGCTTGACACTGTTGAGGTGCCCAGGTGGCACTGTCAGCTGGCAAGGGCACTGCCATGGTGGCGGGCTGGCACTGCCAAGGTGCCTGGCATTTTCTGCACGGCGGTGATCAGGCTGAGGTTGCCCTGCATGTGTGTGGGGGTTGTGGGGGCGAGCTCAGGGATTCCCTTACAGTGAGTTGGGGCTTGGGGGGTGTTCGGGGATCACGTCAGGACTTGAGATGGGAAACACGTGGCTAAATGCACTCACTATGGGACATAGTTCACATCTGGTTCGATCGGGAACTGTTATGTCTGAGGAAAAACAACTTATCAATCAGTGTCAGACCTTGCTACGCCAGTATTACTGTCTGTCATGAGATATTAAAGAATCTGTTCTTTATTTATTAATGTATTGCTGCCCCAACCTCTACAATATCACATCCTAATCACCTGCTTTCTCACTCCCTCAGAAGCAGCTCAGATACTATCACCTGGAGCAATCAAATAATGTAAGTGAGACTGTGGTACTGAGAGATTAAATGTCAGAGGAGCTGGGAATGGGTGAGAATGCGTTACCATGCCAGCAGAAGTGAAACAGGAAGCTGCCCATGGTGTCAGAACTGTACATCCAAAATCTCTCGAGCACTTGCCTAAAAAGAATGGCCAAGAGAAATTACAATTCTGTGAAGGTTCCGTGATCAGCCTCTGAGCATGTTAGCAGCTGAAAGTTAGGACTGCAAAGTCTATTGTCCTTAGCTTGATTATCAGGGAAGTATTTTTGCATTGCAAGTACCAGGTTGCAGTCTGACAGATGCGATGAAATCTGTGACAGCATTCCACACCCTCCACCTCAGCAGTGATTAAGGAATAGGGCGACAGCAATACAGAATAACAGCAACTTTAAAACAGCTATCATGCATGCACTGGTTGTCTCAGGACTTTCATGATCAAACATCTCTCACTGAATTAGATTATCGTCCATGGCAGCAAGGCTATGCCAAACCACCCACAAGCCAGCCATTCATTAACTTTGCTCGGCCAATGAAAGCAGAGTGTCTGGTGTTTCATGCATCACCTAACTTCCAGAAAATCGGACATTGGCTATTGCATTTGCATGTTTTCATACATGGTCTAGTCATTCATCAAGTGGTTCATCTTTTTGTCAAGAAATTTAAGCTGCTTGACATCCAGAGAACAATGGGTGACATCAACTGCGTCTTGCATTGTACTGGTACCAAAAATATGACCAAACCGTCTTGCTAGGTCATGCTGCTCTGTTGTCATTCGTAAGTTTGATGAGTTCGTCAGCCCTTTTAAAAAGTGGGCCAGTACTTTGAACAAATACGGAGGCATTCCCTGGTTAATTATTATTCATTTTTTATAGCAGCTTGAAATTAATTTTTTGGATGATCACTTTCAGAGTGACAGTTTGGGATTTCCAGGCAGATGATCTTGACTGCAATTCTCAACCAGTGGCTAGCACATGTTTCCCACTGCCTCTTGTGAGAGGCATTTTCTCAAATACAGCTCCTCGGCAAGTTGTCAAAAAATTTAAACAGCCTGCTGTGGTGTTCTTTGTGTTGCTTATTTCAGAATGGTTGGCGAAATATTCACAAAAACCACAAAATAGCATTAACTTAAACAAAGCTATGATTTTATTTACACCACTAAACTGGGATTCGACATGTCATCCTGAAGAATACACAATTGATCAATAGCATCTAACTACACTCATTTACTGTTAATCTCACTACTGGTATAAACTATAATCTAAACTTACTTGCACTATCTGCTCTTCTGACCTTCACTAGCTAACTCCTGCATATACTCCTCCCCTAAGGTCTACCATCGCTGCCTTATATAGTTGTAACTGCAGCCCCCCCCCCCCCCAGTGGCTACTCGCAACACTGCAATAACCCTTGCAATGCTGATAGTCATGGTAATAACACACCTGCAAAAATAAATTTGGGGGCATGTAAATATTTTGCAAGGTGTCACCTTCTCAGATTCAAGATGTTTCTTTGTAATTTGACACATGCACCGGTTAATAAACAACAAGTTGTGAAGGAGAAGCATCAATGGACGAATCTTAAAATGAAGAAGTACAATACGTGCCCAAATCAGGATGGTATATGATTTGGAGCATGATTTTGAGGTAAATATTCCAATGACAATTTCTTATTGTTCTACACGGTACTAGTAGCTGCAGGTTAAAGTATGCATTAGACTTTTATCTACTCATGTTTAGAAGATTGAAGGAGGTTCTAATTAAAGGGCGTAATCCAACGGCCACACCGCGCCAGAAAAGAAGCTCGCCACAGTGCAGCGTGATCGCTGAAAGCCGGGAGGCCCCGTTCCCGGGATCTACCCGGCTCGCAACGCCTCGTGAAATTCAATGCAATCTCGCGAGACATTGCAATGTGAAAAAATGAAAATCGTTTATTGTCACAGGTAGGCTTCAAATGAAGTTACTGTGAAAAGCCCCTAGTCGCCACATTCCGGCGCCTGTTCGGGGAGGCTGTTACGGGAATGTGAATCTCGACAACAATGGACGGGATCACCTTTTAGCAAATTTGAATATTAAAGCAAGTGCCGGGAAACACGCGGCTAAGCACGATCGATAGGGAAATAAATAAGATAATTGCAGATGATCTATTTGTTCTGGTGAAAAAATACTGAACAAAAGATGGTATAGTCTTAATATTAGAGCTTAGGTGTGTAATCAAGAAGCATTTTTCCCCACACAAAGTTTTCACAAAGGAAAACAACAGATTTGTAATAGCTAAAACACATCAAGGAATATGAATCAAAAGTGGTAACTGGAAGAAAAGGTTGTAGGATCTGAATGGCCTACACTGCTTTTGTGTTCCTTAGCTAAGTTCAGTAAATTTCTACAGTTCATGCTGCAGATGTACATCATGCAGCCACAGTTCGTTCAGAATGAACATTGATTTTTGTAGCAGAGACACTGATCAAGTAGATTATTCTGTTCTGGATGGTGTCGGAACCCTGAATTCTTGTTGGAGCTACACCCATCTAGGCAAGAGATGAATATTCCAATACAAATCTGACTTTAACTTGTACTGGGTGAAAAGGCCTTAGACGGTCAGGAGGTAAGTTGCCCGAGTACCCAGTCTCCGCTCTGGTTTTATAATCACGGTATTGATATAGTTAATCTTATTAAATTACAGATTAGTATTTACATCAATATACTGGTAGTGGGAGACTTTGTGATGAAGATTCTGTTAGCTGGATTTGCTCTTATTTGAGGTGGTTACTAACTTACACACGGTGAAAATATATTTCATATCTTTAAAATGATGATTATATCATCAACAGAACTCAGCATATCTTTAGAGTCAGTTCAGGCTTTAATTTGAAGGGGTCAGAGTACATAATGACTCATTCTATGATATTTTATTATCTTGGTGAACAGCACCTATAATAGGCTACGTAGTCTGTCCTAGCGCATATAACTGACTACTTACTGTATGTTACCGTATTGTAGTGCCCACAGAACTCCAATAGAACGTGTCATTTTCATCTTGTGTCTCAGCTTACACTGCTGTCATGATTTAAGGTCCCACGCATAAAAAGCAATTGTACATAGAAGGTGAGTTATCCCCAGTGTTCAGATCAATACTTATCCCTCAATCAACATCAAAAAATAACAGATTTACTGGTCATTATCACATCGCTGTTTGTGGGAGTTTGCTGTGCGCAAAATTGGCGACCCCATTTCCTATAATTCAAACAATCAATATAATTAAAAGGTACTTTGTAGGCTGAAAATCACTTTGAGATATTCAATAGCATGAAAAGCTCTTTATAAATGTCCTTCCTTTTATTTGTGGGGCTGTAGTGTTGCAGGACTGATCATTGGTTTTCTTTGTTCATGCAAATGCTCACAACTTGGGAGACCAAGTCTTTTCAAACTTGATATTTTGACAGAGGAGCTCTGTTTTTCTATCTTTCAGGAAGATCACAACACCAGAAAAGATGCAGGAAGGACACTAAATTTCAGTTGCCTTAAGGATTAATGTTAGTTAAGACAATGGCGACAGCTACCTAAGGTTCCTTAGTTTGATATTTAGTTTCCGGAAATGCTGCATGTCATGTTATTCAAAATGCTGGAACTAATAGTCAAAAATTAAAATATTGGACTGCTCCAATAGCAGCCCCTGGAAATAAATTTTGAAATGTTAAGACATATTATCTCTTTAAAAAAATTCAAAGAATCTTTGCACTGAAGTGTGACTTTTTTACTTTATCATACAACTATGAAATATTCAGCAAATCTGCAGCTTAAGTGAACAAGTTCACGGCTCCCTGCCCTCCCATTGTAACTAATTATACTCATATGTAAAGCCATTTGGTTCCAGCTTTCATAGAAAAACAAACTGAATCACAGAAGATGATTGCAGAACCCGAATGAATTCCTGATACCCAATGTAAGAAAATGTTATTGATGTTATTCCCTCACCCTGAAACATTGGCCTTTGTTGAAAGCTGTAAATTTAGTATGTTGCTTTTAGAGATGTCAGATTTTTTTAGCTGTTCTTCAGCTCTTCCAAATTTTCGCACATTAGCATTTCTGTATTTCTCATTTCTTTTAAAAGTATACTATTTCTTTTCTTCCCTCACTTTGAAAATTTATGGTTCAAGTTCTGCAGTTATCTTTTTCAATTGCTGCTGCTACTTTTCCTTAATTGCTTGCAAAACTTTCAGCCAAGTGCCGTTGCCATGTTTGACGTTAGGGGAGAGAGTTTGAAAATAAATAATGCAATTGGCAATGCATTACAGAATAATAAACAAAGGGGCATATGATCACATTTTCTCTTGGGTGTTGTGTGTACCCGTAGTGAGTCATCTTGCACCAGAAAGCAAGGATAACTCAAGTAAAATAACTCTTAATTGGCCAAAAGCAAATTGTTGCGGCTGCTGAAAATCTGAAATAAAACAGAAAAGAGAAAACTCTCAGCAGATCCGCAGCACCTGTGGAGAGAGAAACAGAGTTAACATTTCCGATGTGACATTTTATCAGAACTGATCATTGATCTAAAACATTTCCAAAGATGCTGCAGGCCAGCTGAGAGTTTCCAGAATTTTCTGCTTTCATTTGATCATCATTGTTCCTGGCAGAAAATTTGTGACACAGCAGTCAAAATTGGCAACAATCCTTTACGGGTTGCTTTTATCTTTAAAAATAGTGGCAAAAATCTATGAAGTGACAGAAGCAAGTTGCTGGTGTAGTGCAGAACGATCAGAAAATGCAGCAGGGGAGGTGCTACTGTGCTGCTATTACAGTGAAGTGGTACCTTCCAGGCACAAGTGCTGCTCGAACAGGCTGCTGAACCAATACATGATCCCCTAAATCTGGAAGGAGCTGAAGAAGATTTTTGCTCAGATATGCAAGGTTGACAAAAGGTAAACTTGTTCACACTTTGCATAGTTTAATAATTGTCTTACAAGGCAGCTTATCAGTATTTTTCTGCAGGCTTGTTGTGGCACTACAAGATCATTTCCACCTTCTGTCATGTGATGCATTTATACACAGACTCATCAGGTCTCAGAATTAGCCTTCTGCTTTATGCCTCAGCTGCTAGGTTAAAAATATTCACATATGGAAAGAGCACCTGTGGCTTTAACAGACAGGCAAAGTACTGACTGTACTTAACCAGCCCGTGCTTGCACAGCTTAAAGCATAATGGGTGGAATTTCCCAGAAAATTACTAAGGGGTGGATTCCCCGCCACCTGCCGCCAGTAGCAGGCTTCCCGATGCAATGGCGAATCGAGCATCAGGCTAAAAACAGGACTGGCCCATTCTGATACTCTGGGCCCTCGCCAGCGGCAGCAGCGAGCTACACTCCCTGCGCCGGTGTGAGGATGCAAATAGGTTATTTGAACCCATTTGCATCCAGTTAACGGGCTGGAGGCCCAATTCTCCAAACCCCCATAATGATCTGATCCTCTCAACCATGATTCACGTGGGTATGTGATTGGTGCAAGTATCTTCAAGCGTGGCCCTGATACAGTGGACCCTGCGGAGGGTCAAGGTATGTAACATAGTTGTAACTGTCAAGCTGGAAGTGCCGCCTGGGCATCCTGGCAGTGCCACACAGTTGCCATCTTGACACTGCCAGGGTGCCTGGGTGGCAGGGGCATTGCCAGGTTGCCACGTTGGCAGTGCCACGGAGCCTAGGTGGCATTTTGCCCATACCAGGGATCGGGCCTGATAGTGCCCTGTCCATATGAGGTGGGATACGTGTTGACGATCCCCAACAAAGTGAGTTGTGACATTTGGGAGGGAGGTCCAGAGTTCGCCTCGAGAGACAGGAAAAGTGACAGTGATGCCATGGCGAGGATTGCAGTGTGGCATCGGTGTACCTGTCCAGTTCCCACTCCCCTCCCACAGTCGGTGAACCTGGAGGCAGTCAAGAGCACCCCATGCACGTTGGCTCTGGCGCACACATCGTGTGGCCTTCCATGACTGCCTGGTCCCCATGACGTGTCCATCCTCCACCTCCCCCGCATTCTCTTCGTCGGATAAGGCCTGACTTTCATCCTCCCCTGCAGCGCGATGGGTGGAGAATGCAGAAGGCCGCCACGATGTGTCATATTGTAAAGCTCCTCCAGAGTGGTCTAGGCACCAGAACCACAACTTCAAGAGGCCAAAGTACCGGCCGATCATACCCTTGGATGCTGCATGGCATCATTGTAGCTGGTCTCAGCATCGGTGTGTAGCCTCCGGATAGGCATCATTAGCACGACCGCAGTGGATAGCCCCTGTCGACCAGGAGCCAACCCCACAGCAGGGGCATCTCGAACATGTCAGGAATTCTTGTAGGGGGACATGGATCCCATCGATCACTCCCTGGACCCAGGGCATGGCGACGATGGTGGTAAACCCCGCTGTCCGGTCATCCTGGTGGGCTCGGTCCACATTGAATTGAATGTATTGTGCCGACTGGGGATACAGGGCTTCCATGATGGCGCAGATGCACCTGTGCACCGAGTTCTGGCACCTGGAAGGATCCCATCGCGTAAAGTTCCAGGGTGACCGTCACCTTGCCGGGCACCGTGAGCGGGTGTCCTACCCTATTCCCCCACGGTGCCAGATGCGCCATGGTCTGGCAGATATGTCGCACTGTCCCCCTGCTCAGCCGGTGTCTTCGACGGCATGCCCAATCCGGCAGATCCTGGAATGACAGGCGCTGCTGGTACACGCGAGGCCTCATGCGGTGCCTCCTTTGCACCTTCTCCTCCTCGGCCTGCTGGGCACCTGGCTCTCCATCCTGAGCAACTGCCTCCTGTTCCTCTGGGGCACACTCCGCTGCTGCAGCTTCCATCTCCTCCTCGAGCAGCTCCAGCTCGTACAGCTGCAGGGCATCCCCTTGGGCTGCAGCAACAAGGAGGAAGGCCACCATTGCTGTTTGAATTTCAATATCCATTGTCTGCAGGGGGAAACAGGCCGACATGCTGGCATGTTCCATGCCCACGTGCCCAACCGGGCTACATGATGCGGGCTCTGCCCCTGCAGGTCAGCCCACATTCCCTGCACCCCTGGCCCCGTCGGTGCCTGGCACTGTGGGGACTCTGGCCCATCCTTGCTGCCGGGGATACTGTTAGCTGGCGCTGCCCTTCCCAGCAGTACGCTCTGCTGTTCATGCCCATGCCCCCGGAGGGACTACAGCAGGAACTTCCCAGGGTGGGCCACCTGATGCCCTGCTGGCACGTGGCGGCTGGTTGGGTGGGGCGGGGGGGGTGGTATGGCAGATAGTGGGGTGCAGGGGTGGTGTGGTCGGGGCACCCATACAGCTGGTGTCAATCTGCAGAACTAAGGCCAAGGTGGGGGTCAGTGGGGTGCACAGCAAGATGGCTGCCTTGCAGGCCGCGGCAATGGTAGACTGTGCACCCCAGCCACACGGCCTGTTCCTTCTTCACCCCACCCCCCACCCCCCCCCCCCCCCCCCCCTCCCACCCCTGGCAGGGACCCCCACCCCAGCCAGTACCGGCCCGGCAGCCCACAGTCGCACCTCTCCATGTCTTACTTCCTCTCTCTCCCTCATCGGCCACAATGCCGGTTTCATGATTTTTCAAAGCACAGGTGATCCTCATCAGAAATTAAGAACAAAGAACAAAGAAAATTACAGCACAGGAACAGGCCCTTCGGCCCTCCCAGCCTGCACCGATCCAGATCCTTTATCTAAACCTGTCGCCTATTTTCCAAGGACCTACTTCCCTCTGTTTCCCGCCTGTTCATATATCTGTCTAGATGCATCTTAAATGATGCTATCGTGCCCGCCTCTACCACCTCCGCTGGCAAAGCGTTCCAGGCACCCACCACCCTCTGCGTAAAAAACTTTCCACGCACATCTCCCTTAAACTTTCCCCCTCTCACCTTGAAATTGTGACCCCTTGTATTTGACACCCCCACTCTTGGAAAAAGCTTGTTGCTATCCACCCTGTCCATACCTCTCATAATTTTTTAGACCTCAATTATGTCTCTCCTCAACCTCCGTCTTTCCAACGAAAACAATCCTAATCTACTCAACCTTTCTTCATATCTAGCACCCTCCATACCAGGCAACAACCTGGTGAACCTCCTCTGCACCCTCTCTAAAGCATCCACATCCTTCTGGTAATGTGGTGACCAGAACTGCGCGCAGTATTCCAAATGTGGCCTAACCAAAGTCTTATACAACTGTAACATGACCTGCCGACTCTTGTACTCAGTACCCCGTCCGATGAAGGCAAGCATGCTGTATGCCTTCTTGACCACTCTATCGACCTGCGTTGCCACCTTCAGGGTACAATGGACCTGAACTCCCAGATCTCTCTGTACATCAATTTTCCCCAGGACTCCTCCATTGACCGTATAGTCTGCTCTTGAATTGGGTCTTCCAAAATGCATCACCTCGCATTTGCCTGGATTGAACTCCATCCTGTCATTTCTCTGCCCAACTCTCCAATCTATCTATATTTTGCTGTATTCTCGGACAGTCCCCCTCGCTATCTGCAACTCTACCAACCTTAGTATCATCTGCAAACTTGCTAATCAGACCACCTATACCTGCATCCAGATCATTTATATATATCACCATCGGGCCCATCGGAGATAGCGAGTACCGGGTCAGGCCTGCTAATGATATGCAAACGGTGTTTACTGTGCATGCGTTCTGGAACACATTGATACCACTGTCGAGGCTTCGGAGAATTGTGATTTGGCGTGAGATCAGCACCCACCGTGATTTCGGCATCAGAACCGATTTTCCGTCCAATCCCTATTTCGCCGCCGGCCAATGGAGAATCCCACCACTTTTTTTTTAACTGTCCATGATCCCAATGTCCCCTACACCTACATTCCTCAACAGTGATCAGTGGCACTGCTGAGGGTTCAGAGCTTCTTGGCCTGTAATTTGGTCAGAAGCACGGAAAGTCCACCTACCATAATTATTTGGATGGCAGACCCACAGTCGACCAATCGGGAGGACATTGTGGTAAAATTACCAAGCAGGTCCCATTGCCATAGCTATAGTCTCAAGATCCGTTTTTCATTCTGCTTTGGGCTCCCCACACAGCTGGTAAAATACAGCCCATGGTTATGGCGACCAATAATGGGAAATAAATATTTTAGGCCACACAAAATCTCAAAGAGACAGGTAGAATGGAAGAGGAGGCTGGGTAATGCTGATAATAAAGGATGCCCTCAGACAGTAGAAAGAAGCTTGGATGGGTTTCTCCATCCAGCAACGCTGGAATCATAAAGCACGATCGGGCAGAGAATCGCACGTCAGTCAAAAATTGAGACTGGCTCCGGACGCCCAACGGAATGCCATGCTCCGGTGCCTCGACACTGGCATGAATGCATTCTACGCTGCACCCACAGTAAACGTGGTTCGCATATCATCAATGGGCCCATCCCAGTATTCTCCGGCCCTTCCCCGATGCTCCTCCACTACCAGGAAGAATTACCAACAGCAAGGTTCACTTGTGGTATTTAAAATCAGGAAACAGGCGCTGTGGTTGCTGGGAGAGCGCGGAGGTTTCCAAAGGTGCAGCCGTGAACTTCTGGTCCTGCCACTGACATGGCTAGCTGGGAGGGGGCATCTGCCAGGGCCAAGGTGAGTAATGTGGGCTGACCAGTCCTCCCCGAGACCGGGCTGTCGAGGCCCAGACCTCCATTGCTTTGGCTTACAACACAGCCATCTTGCTGTGCAGTCCACTGACTAGCCACCATTGCCCCTGGTTCCACAGAGAAACACCAGCCGTATGGGTGCCCCCACTTCACACCCCACACCCACAACCCGGCAACACTCCACCGGAGGGTCATCAAGTGGCCACCCAAGGTAGATGCCCACAGTTACTCCTAAATGAGAGTGCCCAACATGGGTCACAGAGTGCACTGCGGGCATGGGTAGCGTCAGCAGGGATGAGTGCCAGGACCAGAGGCCAGTACGGTGCGGAGGACAGACAGCCGGGGGAATCGTCGTGGGTGGATGTGGGGATCGGAGACGAGGGAGGGGAACATGTGGGGCAAGGGCTGCAGTGCAGGCCGAGGGCACTGCGTAGCCCTTTGGGCACGGGGGTATGCACCATGCTAACATATCTGCAGACAATGGATGTCCGTATCCAACCAGGGATGGTGGGTATCTGCCTTGTCACGCGGCCATGGGGAATGCCCTGCTGCTGTACAAAAAGGAGCTGTTTGGGGAGGACAGTGCAGCAGCGGAGCTTGCCCCAAAACAGGAGCCAACCAGTAAGGATGGAGAGCTGACCTCTCAGCAGGCCGAGGGGGAGGTGGGAAGGAGGTGCCGTGTGTCCTGGCAATGCCTGTCCTTCAAGGATCTGCCGGATCGGGCATGTCATCGAAGACTCTGACTGAGCAAGGGGACCATATAGCATATCTGCTGCATCATGGTGCACCTGGAACTGCGGGGCTATGGGGGGACACCCGCTACTGGTAGTCATCAAGGTGACAGTCATACTGAACTTTTTGCCATGGTTTTCTTCCCCTGTGATCTCGCAGGCCTCGGTGCACAGGTGCATCCGCGCCATCACAGAAGCCCTATATGCTAAATCGGCACAATGTATCAGCTTCAATGTGGACCAAGCCCACTACATTCCCGGGCAGCGGAGCCCGATGCCATCACCGGGATGCTCCTGGTCCAGGGGGTGATCGATGGGACGCATGTGGCCTTCACAAACCAAAAGGGGCACCACTCCATGAACGTGCGGCTGGTGTGTGACCACAACTTGCACATCATGGACGTCTGACTGCACCAAATACCCAGGCAGCGTGCATGACACCTTCATCCTGGCACACTCGACGGTTCCTGACACCTTCGAGGCGCACCGCCGGGTGAGGGGTTGGGTCTTGGGTGACAGGAGTTATCCACTGTAGTCGTGGCTGATGATGCCTATCCGGAGGCCCCAGACCAATGCAGAGACCTTCTACAAGGACTCCAGGCCACAACCTGATTCAGTGGTACGCCAATGTCCTGAAGATACGCTTCAAGTGCCTGGACTGCTGTGTGTTAGAGGAATGAGGTGGGAGGGGCAGTGTATCCTCCAGTAAAAAGATGGGCAAGGCATGGGGTCTGGGCAGCCACAGGGACTCACGCAACATTCCCGTCAGGACGTCTACTTGCTGCCAGGTTAACCAACTGGGGACCGACCCAGCCCGCCATCCGACCGTCCGCCCCCTCAGGGGCTCCTACCTTCACCTGATGTATAGCTGCACATGTGTAGTGAGCGCCAGATAGTGCCCCAGGTGCCTCTTCACTATAATGCCCAATCGAGGCAAGTGTCTCTGGGATGGTGGTGAGTGTTGGTGCAGCTATGACAGAAGGTTTGTGTAGTGCCGGAGTGGTGCTCCGGGGTGTCGCGGGCTGGTGTTTGGGGGCTCACGTCGCTATCCGGTCCCGCCTCATTGCTCCATGTGCCCTGGGGTTGTGGCCGTGATCGGCAGGTGACCCTGCGAGGCACAAGAAATGACGCATGGATTGCAGGTGGGGAAGTGGAGGGGTGGTGTGCAGGTGACGGGGTGCTGGGATCGGGTGGTGGAGGGATGGTGTGGAGACGGTGGGGTGCCGGGGTGAGGGGTGGTGTGGGGTGATGCAGCAGTGTGGGGGTGGTGCCACGTGTGTCATAGGGACACCGCAACTCAGCTTGGTTCCCCAACGCCGACCTCCACATCGACAACTGCTGACCAATGCCTACTTCTCCACAGCGGTGAGGGGCCGCAGGTCCAGCGGGCTCCCTCCAGTCTGCTCTCTCACTCCCTGCCGTTTTGTGTCACCTTCTTCTGGGGGAGACAGAAAGTGCTGTGTGTGGCAGTCGGAAGCGGGCAGCACAGCGGGTGGGCAGCTAGTGGCATGTGTGCGCAGAGAACCTGGCCATGGTATTGGTGATGGCATGTGGTGCAGGGTGGGTGCGAGCAGGCTGCCGGCGGGTGGGGTTTGGGGGTTACAGGTAGGTGGAACGGGGGTTGTTGCAAGGGGCATGGTGCTGCTAACTCACCCCAAGGATGTCCTGCAGCTTTTTATGTCCTCACAGTGCTCATGTCCCCTGCCACCTATACCCAGGCCCAGTATACAGCAGAGGGTGGCAGCCTCCTTCCCACCCCAGGGAATCAGGTGCCCCGTCTCTCCTTCATGGCAGCCAGCAGGGTCTCGAACTCTGCATCCGCGAAATGGGTGCCACTCTTCTTGAATGGAATGAATGTGTGTGGGGAGTGGAATGCTTATATATGGCTGCAGCTTGTCAGCCTCTCGAGTACCAATTGTGACACTGGCGAATCAGACGCCATTTTGCATTGCAATTGCGCTAATTCCACGTAGTGTCAGTGCTAGTCCATTAGTGGATCCTGAATTGCTCCAGGACCGGCGCTGCGTTCGGGGTCATGATACCACAATGGTTAGCATTATTGCTTCACAGTGCCAGGGTCCTAGGTTCGATTCCCAGCTTGGGTCACTGTCTGTGCGGAGTCTGTATGTTTTCCCCATGTCTGTGTGGGTTTCCTCCAGGTGCTCCGGTTTCCTCCCACTAGTCCCAAAAGACTTGCTTGTTAGGTGAATTGGATATTCTGGATTCTCCCTCAATGTGCCCGAACAGGTGCCGGAACGTGGCGACTGGGGGATTTTCAGAGTAACTTTGTTGCAGTTTTAATGTAAGCCTACTTGAGACAATAAAAAAATTATTATGATTAGAACACCACTGATTCAGTCCCACCATCAGTATTTAGACTCTGAAACAGAGAACTCGGCCCCTTGTCTCAGAAGATTAGGAAGTAGAACCAGAATGGGTAGAGATTAGGAATAACAACGGGTCAGAAAGCACTGGTGGAAGTAGTTCATAGACCTCTATTTATACTGTTTACCAGAACATTAAGCAAAGAATAATTGGATGTTACAATACAGGCAATGTAATACACTTAAAAAGATCTTTAGTCTTCACATAGACTGGACACATCAACAAGGCAAAGGGAGTCTGAAAGATGAATTTGTAGCATGTTTTCGAAGTGGCTTGGTTAATTAGAATTCTCGTAGTAAACAATCCTCGTGGGAAGAAATTATCATAATACAATTCAATTCCACATTAAGATTGAAAGCAACATACTGACGTCCAAAACTAGAATTTTCATAAGAGCTAATTGCACAGATATGAAAGGAAAGCTGGTTAAGGTTAATTGGATAAATGGACTAAAAGGTCTGACAGTAACTAAACAGTGGGGGGCATTGAAAGAAATAATTAGAAGAATTTCTTAAAAGTACATTCCATTAAAAACACAAAATCTCAGTGAGAAAGATCCATCCTTCGTTTATTGGCAAAGTTCAGGGGTATTAAATTAAAAGAAGAGAATTTAATGATCTAAAAAGTAATAGTAAGCTTTAGGATTCAAAGAGTTTTAGAAACTAGCAAAGGTTACCAAAGAGGATTCAAATATATATTGTAGCCATCTAAGATGGACACTGGGCTACAAAATGGAGAACTGCTAAGACTGCAGGGAAAAACAGTCTTAGTGAGGACAAGCAGCTTGGAGAAGACTGTTTTGCATTCTGCACGTACAGAAACTAGTTTCTGGCCAGGTGCAGAGTTTCAGCCAAAGGTGCAAATGGGAAACAGATCTGCATAGTAATGAGGTGATCCAGATCCAGACCATGCACAATAGAAACATTTAAGTATCAATGGATACTTTTCCATAGACGCCCAGACAGAATGGCGCCAAAGCAACCAACACAAAGAGCCGTAGGGACCGCCCCACCCATCGAGGAACGACCCTCAGATTGGGGAGTTTGGAAGATATCGATTGGGAGAGACCCAATTGATACCTGGCAGGTGAAAGAACCGCCCCAAGGGGGCACGGACTTCTAGGACCTATAAGAGTAGGTCCCGCACATGGTTCGGTCTGCTTGCTCCGGCCCAGGTCAGTTGTTTTGCTCCGGCCCAGACTTGTTACATTGCATCCTGACTCCAGTTTCATCACCGGCCGTTGAGCCTCAGCCATCGAACTGTAAGTGCCAATACAACGATCGCTACGTGATCCAGACCTTGCTAGATCTTGACAACTTTGCGAATCAGAAAGTTGCAGACCAAGAACGGGACGAAGGCCTTGTTCCCTGACCTTGCCTGTTCCTGTCTAGCTAAGTATTTAGTTATTTAGTATTAGAAGTAAGTTAGTCTCTTTAGCGTATGCATGTGTATTTATTATATTTGTTATAATAAACACCAATCGTTTGGACTTACTAATCGGTGTACGGATTTATTACTTTGAACCTGACCTTGATATACTTGTGACGGTGTCTCAATACGGCACCTGGCGACTCCGAGCATAATTACACATACAGAGCCATAGCAGTGTTAAGCACACGGCCTTTAAACGGAGGCGTGTTAATCACACTCCAGTAAAACGAGCAACAATATCAACAGGTTAAGTGAGTGGACAATATAGTGGCAGGTGGAATAAAATGGGGAAGTGTGAAGTAGTTCAAACAGAAAAAAACGAATGGGCGGAATTCTTCAGTCCCCAAGCCACGTTTCTTGGTGGGACGCCATTCGCTGGCGGCTTCTCTATTCCTGCTTGTCAATGGGATTTCCCATTGAAGCCACCCCATGCCACCAGGAAATCCACAGGCGGTGGTGCACTGGGAGAGGGAAAAGAGAATTCCAATGGTTGGAGAATTCCAGCTAATAAATCTAAAAAGCAAAAACTTTAAATATTGATGATCGGGGAGGTTTGAATGTACAAGCAGAAGGAACACAGACTGTTGGCATGCAGGCACAGCAAGCAATTAGGAACGCAAATGGCAAGTTGACCTTTATTGTAAGGTCACTAGAATACAATGCTTAGGGGGTTTCCTACAACAGCACCGTCTAAACTGTACCACCTGAAAGGACAAGGGCAGCAGATACATCAAAACACCACTGTTGTGCTTGGTCCTTGTACTATTATGAATAACTCACCAAACACTTTGATCTGTCCAAACCAGACTTTTTTTATTGTGTCTTATGCAGTAGGATGACAATCTGATACAGAGCACGTTATCATGGAGTCTTGCTACTCCTCTGAAACTTGCACCTTGTGCTGACCAATTTCATGTACGTCTTATTACCCTCTATCTCTTGTTCTGCAGATGGCCAGATGTGCCCCTCTTTATATGCAGGTCTCAGGTCACATGACCTTGGTCTGGAGACCATATGGGTCTGTACTGCCATCTGCTGGTTGGAGGTCTCATACCATCCAACAATGATATGGCCCATAGGCATAATACCACATTCCCCTTCTTCACAAAATATCAATATAATATACTTTTTACAGGCAACATTACACATTCCATGTTATGCAGATATGGCATATCACTGATACAGTGAGCACGTTTCACAAAAGCATTCTGTGCAGAAATCATTGTCTACTTCTGCAGAGTCTGGCTCACTTGCCGGTTTCTTACTTGTCTAATGCTTCACACTGTGTCTTTGAAAGGCCTTTGTCCAAGACCGCCATATCTGCGCCAGCAGTCGCTTTTGCTTTCTGGCACATTGTTTGTTGTTACCTACAAGTACTTTCGCTACTGGTTGGCTGGTGGGATGTGGTAGTTCTCCCAGCCTTTTCTTCTTTTTCTTCTTTATTTTCTGGATGTGGTGAAGTGCTCGAGAGTGTCTCTTGGTTATCTTCTTTGTAACAACCTCTGTCATGGTGCTGGGTGTCATCGTGTGGTGAGGTGTCCGAAGAGGTTTGAGCACCTCCTCATCTCTGGTCTGTGTGAGCACGCCCATTTCTGTGTCCTCCATGGACAGTTGGAGCCTTCTGGTGCCAGGGTGTAAACTGGAGTATCGGCAACAAGTGCTGCCTCTTAGTGACTCGTTCGAGCATTCTTCACGTGATCGTCGTCACTGGAAATGACTATGTTCTCTGGCCATGAGCATCAAGCGTTTGGTCATCTTGATCAAATTGAGGAATGTCAGAGAGATCAGTAAAACTGCACAACAAAATAGTCATTGGGTCATCCTCTGGGTTACTCCTGGAGTCGCCAATTACCTGAACGTTTGAACTTCCATCACCGTAGTCATCATAGATGTCTTCTCATTCATCGTCAGAGGCCTCAAGGATTTCCACTGGTTCAGCATTGGAATAATCAGACTAACCATCATCAGAGTCACAGTCACCATCTTTATCATCGATGTTTTCCCATTCATCGTCAGAGTGGTTGACAACCTGGGGATCAACCAGCAGAATTGTTTCAAAGTACAGGAAGGAGTCATCACGTACCTCGTGCATCAACTTTTCTAATATTGGGACAATTACAAGGGGGCACAAGTCCAAGGTGAGAGGGAAACGGTCCAGCAGAGATGTGCGGGGAAAGTCTTTTACACAGAGGGTGGTGGTGGCCTGGAATGCACTGCCATGTGAGGTGGTTGAGGCAGATACGTTAGCGACCTTTAAGACTTATCTGGATAGGCACATGAACAGACGGCGTATAGAAGGAGACAGGCGGTTGGTTTAGATAGGACACGTGATTGGCGCAGGCTTGGGGGGCCGAAGGGCCTGTTCTTGTGCTATATTGTTCTTTGATTTCCTCTGCTCACAGCTGTTTCTGTGGCTGGCCCGCTGTGGAATAAGCAGCTTAGATTGCAGCTTCTATTTTTGAGTGCGCCATCTCCGAGCTCCCGCTCCTCTCAGCGTCCAGCACGGTCCAGGCGTCCCACGTCACCACCTCGTCATTTCGTCCAGACCACCTGAGTGGCGCTTCATGAGCCCCTTCATTGAGCCAGTCTTCGCTCATGGGAAAAACATCTACAAGCAGTTCATACTTGTCTTCATTCGTTTCGTCTTCCATACTATTATTTTCACTATCTTCTGTGAGATCTTCAAACATATATTTGTTGCAGTCATCTTCAGATTCAGACGTATATTTGTAGTAGTCATCATCTTCAGCTACATATTCGAAGCACTCATCATCGGATTCAGCATTGCCTGCAGTGGTTTACCCTGTAAGATATAACATTGCACAGAATTACTTGTTCATGCAGTAGGCTGCCAAGTTCAAAGTCAGCCATGGGTTTTGCTGCCGAACTTGGGCTTGACGGGCCATGCCGGGAAATTTCAGGAGGACTGAAGAAATTGAAAAACGATTCATTTGGTCCAGGTTTTGTAACTGTTCTGCAAGCAGTTCGACCTCTGCGCTTGGGGGTTGTTTGAATTGTTTTCACCGTTACCTTTTGCTCTCCCTCCAGCCGATCTTGCAGCCTGTGCTCCCGATGATTTCTTGTTCATCAAACCCAATTTGGATGGCCCCGACTCCACTCGATATTTTTTTGTAAACACTCTATTTGTGAAAAACTCATTGGGCTGGAATTTAAACTCCACGGCGAGTGGAGTGCAGCTCCACCACTTCTCCTGCTCTGTCCATTTAATATTGATATCACGTAGATACTCTAATACAGGCTTGTCATGCTCCTGTATCATGGCCCTGAGCACATGCACGTTCTTGAAGGCTGTTATCCAGAACCGCAGAATGCTCGCTGGCTGTTCCGTCTTCTCGTCTGATTTTTCGTCCTCCACCAGTATTTCTTCTGAATCCTCATAAACCATGCACACACTAACATCTTGTCAAGATTCGTAGTCTTTAGCCGGTCAGTCGTTTTCCGGAACACATATTCGCTGAATTAAATTTAGGGAGTGACATAAACCTACCCCTAATATAGTGTCAGTGTCCATGTTGACAATATGAAATGGTAACATGTACCTCAAGTTTTGTATTGAGAGTATAAGTTCGCACTCACTGAAAGTTTCCATTGTTCCTGTTCCGATGTACACCGGCAACGCTGGCAGACCATTGACTTTCCGCTGCGCGTTAATCTTTTGCAGAGCAGACCGGCTGAGGAGGTTGGGCCTCAAAGTCATGTTAAACTCCTATTTTCTCTGTTTATATGATCCCAGGACCCTCACCTGGGATGGGGGTCCGATGTCCCAACTGCCCTTCCAGCCCTGGGCAACCTGAAGATTACTCTTGGCCTGTGACCTCAGGTAGCCCTCTGTTCAAAACCATCAATCTTGTCTGACCTGTTTAAACTCTGAACAGGCCTTCTCATTCTGAACTGCTCTGCCTGCCAGTTGATAAGCAGACCAGAAAGTTAATTGAAGATTCAAGCGAGGAAAACTTTCCCTTTACTCACATCTGCGCCGCCAGCCTTATGCACTTAAAACTGCTGATTTTTGAAGTATCTGAGCCTTCCGAGAAAGCCCACAACACTTTAAAATCTGTAAAAATTCCTGAGAACCCTTAAAACGCCTAGCATTCTTTTACTTTCACAGTGCAGTACCTTTAACTAGCCTTTGATTGACAGCTTAATGATTTAAACACAGCTGTCAGGAGGTTTGTTTATTTATCTTTCCCCTTCACATTTGAATACATCTGAAGTACCCTCCATTGATCCCAACTGCAATGTTTATAAACATGTAGCTATGATTGATAGCTCCTGGCCACATCAAAAGCAGTTAAGTGCTTTCTGCTGAGAAAAATAGGACGGGAAAGCACTTAAATTCTAGATGTTTATAGACATTGTGGTTAGGTTCAAAGCTACATTCAAACATGAAGAGAAATGAAAATAAACAACCCAGCAGGTGTAAGGGACAGGTGAATAAAAAAGCAGTTGTTTTTCACTCTTTCAGTCTGGGCTGTTCTTTTGTTTCCAGGTAGGGCTGACTGATGGGGGAGGGGCTCTTCTATATGGAGGGGGTCTCTGATTTGGGGGTCTGAGATGGGGGAGGTCTAATGGGGTCCCTGATGTGGGTATGTGATAGGGGTACCTTAAGATCTGTTTGATGGGAACCTCTGATGGGGGTTCTGATTGGGGAGTCTGATGGGGGCTGGGGTGAATGGGCAGGATTTACGTTGTGAGGGCAAGGGGTTCTCCGATGGATATAGAAACATAGAAAATTGGTGCAGTAGGCCATTCGGCCCTTCGAGCCTGCGCCACCATTCAATATGATCATGGCTGATCATGCAAATTCAATATCCCACTCTCCACACCCCTTGGTCCCTTTTGCCGCAAGGACCACGTCCAGCTCCCTCTTGAATACATCCAATGAAGTGCCCCCAACAAGTTTCTGTGGTGGAGAATTCCACAGGTTCACAACTCTCTGATTGAAAAAGTTCTTCCTCATCTCAGTCCTGAACGGCTTACCCCTTATTCTTAGGCTGTGACCCCTAGTTCTGGATGTCGCCAACATCAGGAACATTCTTCCCACATCTAGCATGTCCAGTCCCATCAGGATTTTATGTTTCCATGAGATCACCTCTCATTCTTCTTTGGGGGCACCTACCCCCTTGGCCCACTGCTTCAAGGCCACACTGGTAAATACAATGTACATCCGCGTGAATCGAGGGGGCCAGAGCATCACGGAGGAGTGGAGAATCTAGTATCCAGCCCATTAATAGGATGCAAATGTGTTCAAATAAGTCATCTGCATCATCCTTCTGGCACGGGGTGTTAACCTCGATACCGCCGCCAAAGGGGGACCGGAGCATCACAACAGGATTGGCCCGACACGAGATTCTCGGTCACATCGAGAACTCCACTACCGGCAGCGGAGAATTCCTCTCCTCCCCCCCCCCCCCCCCCCCCCCCCCCCCCATCCCAGGATATCTTTATCTTGGTCCAGGAGCAAGTATGTAGTTGAAAGCTCAGCTTAAGGTCAAAACACATCAAGGATCTAAATAGTCTGGTTCAGTCTTTGACAGTTGCAAGGGAAATCGATGGAGTCAGTGGTTTACTAATAATTAGATGCAGGAAATTTCTGTTTGTCCTGTACTGGATGTTGGGCAAGCTGTGTGCCAAATTACTGAGCAGTCAAGAGAGGCGATCATGATGTAGAGCGGGGTGTCATAAACCAACATTTGGGATCGTGTTTGTTTTCGGAAAATGTGGTGAAGGGGCAGCACATAGTTGAGAATTGGAGGATAGATTCTTGGGAAACTCCAGAGGCAATGTTCCAGGAAGGAGAAGAGCAGCCATTCAAGGTGATTCTCTGACTATGACTGAATAAATAAGAATGGACTAGGAGAGTTTGTTATGGGGATCATTGTATTATGAAAAGTTGTCATTCATTGGTTCTCCCAAAACCTGAAGTGCTTTGTGATATTTGATCAAATACATATTCATGAATTTGGTACACAACGCAACTTAGTGATTTTGTAAATCTAAGAACCTTTATGACATCTATATAAATCATCTCTTTCACACAATCTGCACTTCCTGAAACCCTTGTCTCCCAAGGGCAGTGCCATCGCATCCTCTGTGTGTGTCTAAATAGATTTATGACATGCAGATCATTCCAATAAATAGATGAATAAACCATTGAAACAAGTGGTCCCAAGATTAAATATTTTTTCCCAAATTGTAGGGGACCATGCCATTGTTGATCTTTTACACTTCATTCAGGGCAAAACAGTATTTTATTATTCTGATGACAGTGGTTGTGTCAGGTTTGGCACTGTTGTTAATTACACTTTGGGGGACATTTTTACATACGAAAGGAGGCAGGTTTGGGTGCATGAAGTGAGTTAAACCCCCCCTAAGTGACGCTGGGTCAGGATACGTACTTCATGCCAGCCACTCCAGGTTTCATAAGTTTTAGATGAATAGGTAACCCTCTTGGAGCTGTGAGGAAGATAATTAAGTTCTGTAAATTGTCAATTAAATGTCTCTTTTACTCTGCATTCTGGTTTCAACAGACAGTAGACCTATTATCGAGCTGTGAGCTGCTTGTCAGTGACACCGAGGTGAGCACACTGTAACAACTCCTTCTTCAGTGAAAAGGGCTGCCTGGGAAGGCTTCGGTCTGTGAAAACTGGAGATCTGCAGCCATCGCAAGGTGAGTGAATAGCTGTTCCTCACAACACTGCTTCTCACAGAGTGCTTTCAGTGCTTGATAGGTAATTGCCAATATCTTGGAACTCATTTAATCTGTCTTGCACTTCACTCACCTTGATCAGCACTTCCTTGCTGCTAGCCTTCACCACGGCATGACAGCAGATTATAGGGCGGCACGGTGGCACAGTGGTTAGCACTGTGGTTTTACAGCACCAAGGACCCAGGTTCAATACCAGGTCACTGTCTGTGTGGAGTTTGCACATTCTCCCCATGTCTGTGTGGATCTGACCCCACAACTCAAAAGGATGTGCAGGGTAGGTGAATTGGCCACGCTGAATTGCCCCTTAATTGAAAAAAAAGAATTGGGTGCTATACATTTTTTAAAAAGAGAGCGGATTATACTGTTCTACCTTGCCCCTCTGGTGAAATCCAAGAGGCGCAGCAACACCAGCAGCCCTTCTTCTCAGCTACATATTGCTCCACCATGCAGAAGAGATGGATATTGAGATGCAGCTTTTGAAAAATTCATTAACGGGATGTGGGGATCGCTGGCAAGGCTGGCATTTATTGCCCATCCCTAGTTTCCCTTGAGAAGGTGCAATCCTCAACAAAAGCTGTACAGGCATCAACTCTCTTGACATGTGGGAGCACCAGTGCCATAGAAGACTCAGGCTTTCAGAGCAGGACACCTTCAGCCTTCTGGAAACAAAACCTTCTTCACAGTGGACGAGGTGGGCATTCAACGCCATCAGCCATCAAGGTGCCTGTCACTTGCATTGCAAACAGTACAGAGAAGGTTCACTAGGTTGATTCCAGGGGTGAAGTGGTCGTCTTGTGTGATGAATATAGAAATTGTTATATATTGGGTGTGATTTAAAGACCTTGGCAATCCTGGCATGAATCCTGCGAGCCGGTTTGATTGCGAAAGTGGCCTAAATCGCGAAGCACACCAGGCGGTAACCTATTTGCAATTGAAGCGGCTCACTCTCGTTGGCGAATTCCGGAATGCACCTATGCACAGTGAGAACCTACTAATCGCCACTTAAAGGCAAATCTCCATCTCATTAACAAGATGGTCGTGGTATCTTATGACCTCCTGGCACCAAACCAGCTTGCCAGTGAGAGGTCCCATGAGCAACAATTAGTGCTAGTCTACACAAACAAGGACCAGGCAGAACAGCACTTTGATGGGTCTGCCAGGCCATTGAAGGTGCCTTAGGTGGTCAAAGCAGGGTTGCAATCTGGCTCTCCTCTGATACCCAGATACCTTGGCACTGTCAGGCTGGCACCTTGGCACTGCCACTCTGGCACTGCCAAAGTACCATGGTGGCACTGCCAGGTTGGCAGGAGCACTGTGAAAGATGGGATGAGGGAGGTATGGAAGATGGGGGTGAAGGGGGTATGGACAGTGAGGGGGTGAAGGGCGGGTGATGTGGCCATTATATTTTGTATTCTGTTGTCGTAATGTTATTTAAAAACCTTGATTTAAAATGCATACTGGCAGTATATCTGCTAAAGCTGTAATTAAGGTGTCGTAAAACAGTGAAGTATTTAATTAATTCCAACCATTTACTTGGTTACAGATAAAGGGCTAATGGAACATTGTTTGTATTTTGGATGGTTCCCTGGATAGCAAATAATTTATCAGGGATTGTATTTAATTCTGGCTAAACAGGTCATGGAACTTAGTCGGATATAGATGATGTAATTAATGGGAGGAACCAGGTCTGTCTGCAGTTTTGCCGTCTACTAGACTATTGTTAAGTTGAACAGCAGTTTTGCCAAATGATGTTAAGTTGAGCAGAAGAGTATTGGATATCCTCTTGAAAGAAACTCTCTCCAAAAATCTCTACACAGCTAAGCAAGTAACCTGTTTTGTTAATTGTATTTATAAGTGACATTTGAACTGTATTGGGTTGCTTAATTGAAATTAATAGCAGGTGCAGAGTGTAAGTTCAAGTTTTTCCTTTTTTTAAAAAATAATTTTTATTAAGATTTTCACAAAATATAAAACAATATTAACAAAACAACCATAGTAAAAACCAAAAAACAACCCCCCCCCCCCCCCGGGTTGCTGCCGCTGCCGGCCTATTTCCCTACCGTTCCGCCAGGAAGTCTAGGAAAGGCTGCCACCACCTAAAGAACCCTTGCACCGACCCTCTCAGGGCGAATTTCACCCTCTCCAACTTGATGAACCCCGCCATGTCATTGATCCAGGCCTCCACGCTTGGGGGCCTCGCATCCTTCCACTGAAGCAAAATCCTACGCCGGGCTACTAGGGACGCAAAGGCCTGAACACAGGCCTCTTTCGCCTCCTGCACTCCCGGCTCCGCAGCTACCCCAAATATCGCGAGTCCCCAGCCTGGCTCAACCCTGGATCCTACCACCCTCGACACCGTGCTTGCTACCCCCTTCCAAAAGCCCCCCAATGCTGGGCATGCCCAAAACATATGGGCATGGTTCGCTGGGCTCCCCGAGCACCTAGCACACCTGTCTTCGCCCCCGAAGAATCTGCTCATCCTCGTCCCGGCCATATGAGAAGTTTTTCCTTTTATGCAAGAACTGTTTAGCTGATAGTAAAGCTAATTCTTTGATGTTAAGGTGGTTAATTCAGTGTTTAAATTTAAGTTTGTTTCAAAATTTAAAATACCAATTGGTCAGCGTAATCACTCCTGAGGTGAGGTATCCTTTTCTCACAGTTTTACAAGTAAAAAAAAAAATTGTTAGCTGTTCTTGCCAATATTCTAACAAAAGTTGGGGTCTGGTTTGGTATCCTAAGAAAAGTTGGGGTCTGGATCGGTATCCTAACACTTGGGTTAAAGGAAGGTTGAGCAGTTGGACTTATATCCATTGGAGTTGAGAAGAATGAGAGGTGAAACAGAAAAGATTCCCAGAGGGCTTGACAGGGTGGATTCTGAGAGGATGGTTCCACTCGAGGCGGAAGTAGAACTATGGGGCACAGTTTAAAAATAAGAGATCTCACATTTAAAATAATAGTAAGGAGGATTTTTTTCTCTCAGAGATTCATTAATGTTTGGAATTATTTTCCGTAGACAATAGTGGAGCCTGAGTCCTTAAATAGATTAAAGGTACCTTGGGCAGCACGGTAGCATGGTGGTTAGCATAAATGCTTCACAGCTCCAGGGTCCCAGGTTCGATTCCCGGCTGGGTCACTGTCTGTGCGGAGTCTGCACGTCTTCCCCGTGTGTGCGTGGGTTTCCTCTGGGTGCTCCGGTTTCCTCCCACAGTCCAAAGATGTGCGGGTTAGGTGGATTGGCCAGGCTAAATTGCCCTTAGTGTCCTAAAAATAAGGTTAATGGGGGTTGTTGGGTTACTGGTATAGGGTGGATACGTGGGCTTGAGTAGGGTGATCATTGCTCGGCACAACATCGAGGGCCGAAGGGCCTGTTCTGTGCTGTACTGTTCTATAACTGTTCTAAGACAGTTTTTGATCTATTAAGGAGTTCAGGGCCATGGGGGGTGTAATATCTCGCACGGGACCAGCGGGGATGCTAGTCTGCCCTGCGCTCATTGCAGAGTATGAGCTTCCCCACTAAGGACGGGATCGCCCGATTACCCAGTGTACATAAGGTTGGCCAATAAGGCACCAACCAGAGAGAAACACAGTAGGGGTCAACGGGGAAGTTCACATATCTCGTTTGTTAACAAAACTCTGTTCTTATTTAGACTCGGAGGGGACTCCCCGTATCCTTATTAAAAGGGGGTAGCAGAAATGTAGCTCTAAGGCCATAATCAGAGTAGCTATGATCTTGTTGAATGGCAGAGCAAACACGAGGCACCAAATGGCCTACTCTTGCTCCTATTTTTTATGATCTTATGAAGATTTAAGAAGTAGAATCAGATAGAAAAGAAAAAGAAACATGACAGTCATCTAAACACACTGCTGAAAGAGAGCAGTGAAGATCTCCCTCTCTCTCTCGGATGCTGAACGAGGGTCTTCAAGGAAGTACAGACGTGAACCAAGTTAACTCCAGAATTCTACAGGAAACCAACTAACTTCAAACAGCCACGACGTTCAACTATCTGTGCCTCAAAGACAAGCAAAAGACATTTTATTGGACTCTTTGGGCGCGATTCTCCGCTCCCCACACCGGGTGGGAGAATCGCGAGAGGGCCCCCCGACAAATTTCACGCCCCCCTCCCCCCCCCCCGGGCTCGGAAGAATCGCCGCTCGACGTTTTTCACGGCGAAGGCCGATTCTCCGACCCGGATGGGCTGAACGGCCTGCCGTTCGCGACGGCGGCAAACGCACCTGGTTGCTGCCGTCGTGAAACGGGAGTGAGAAGCCCGTTTGGGGCTTGTAGGTGGCCTAGCAAGGAAAGAGCACCACGACTGTGCTCGGAAGGGGACAGGCCCGCGATCGGTGCCCAAATCGGACGCACTATTTCCCCTCCGCCGCCCCGCAAGATCAAGCCGCCACGTCTTGCGGGACGGCTGAGGGGAAAGACGGCTACCGCGCATGCGCGGATTCATGCCATCAGCGTCATGACGTCAGCCGCGCATGCGCGGGTTGGAGCCAGCCAACCTGCACATGTGCGGCTGACGTCATTAGGCGCGCCGGCCGCGTCATTCCTGGCGCGACGCCCCCGCGGCCGAGAGTTACGGAGTTACGGAGCGCTGCTCTTAGCCCCGCCGGGAGGGGAGAATAGGGGGCGAGGAACGGCCTCCAAGGCCGTTGTGAAACTCACGATTTTTCCCGGGAGCGGAGAATTCCGCCCTTTAGGTTTCTTGTTTCTGATACCTGTGTGTGTGTGCCCATTCCGATTGTGGCTTCAGGTCCATTTTTCGGCTGGCCCCTCATAGTCCTTCACTCCTTGGTAGATCAAAAATCTGTCTGACACACCCTTGAATCCATTTAATGACCCAAGCTCCACTGTCTTTATAATTTTCTCTAGGGTTTGTATGAAATAAACTTACTCATTCTTTGACTCATCAAAGCCTGGTGTGATTGGCCCTGTATTAACAAATAAGTACATTTGGATTGGAGAAGGCATGTACGGGGAAAATCTTTTCAAACCTTTGCTGCAAACAACCAAGGGAGCTGAACAGAAGGGGAGCCAGCTCACTTCTCTTCATCCGGTTGTAACAAAACTAGGGGCCAATTTATGGGATTTGTTCCCACAGACTAACAGAAAATTTAGAGCGGGGAAAGTAAATTGTTCCTTTGAAAACAATTTGAAGACTGCAAAAGGTTTTCTTTGGTCCATAAAACCAAAGTGTGAAAATGTCCTCATTTGATACCAGTGCTCTTCCGGAAGAAAGGGGTGTCACTTCTGAGGATTTAAAAGTTCTGCCCCTCGAAGAGCTAAAAGAGCAAGGAAGTTCAGATTTTCACCCGAAAGCCAGAAAATCAGAAATTTAAAAAGGAGCGCCAAACATCTAGAGATGGAAACTGAAGTCACCGAAATGGATAAATTAGCGGCAGAGAAATTAAGATTGGAGCAGTGGAAATTGGAACCGAAATTTCAGGAACATGAAAAATAGTGGTGGACAAGAAAGGGACTGGTGTGAAGAGGGAGAATTCTAGGAAAGGGAGTTTAAATTAAAACAGCTAGAATAGAGAAGCAGGAGTACCACTGTTTTGGAGAAACCCCTTACTGAGACTTCAGGTCTGAGGCTACATGTTTGCCCATTTAATCCTGAAGTTTGACGAAGAAAAAGAGAGCCTTCTTTATCTCTTTCAAACAGTTCGCACATCAGTTGAAGTGGACAGTTCAACACTGGTCCCTGCTGTTGCAGAGTATGCTTTGAGGAAAAGCTTGCAAAGTTTACTCTCTCTTCTCTAAGGGAAAGAACTATTCTGTCTAATTCCACCTTTCAGCTCTTGGTCTGTAGCCTTGTAGGTAACATCATCTCAAGAACAAATCTGGTGTGCTTACTTAATATGGGGATGTCTTCATTAATAACGGGTTTGGGGTAGTGGGGAGAAGGCAGGAGAATGGAGGCAAGGAAAATTTCCGCCATGATCGAATGGTGGAGCAGATTCGATGGGCTGAATGACCTAATTCTGCTCCTATATCTTCTGGACTAAGGAAAGTGCCACAGGCTATGAGGTAACAAAAAAGGCTCTTTTAAGTGTGTACTAGTTAGTGCCAGAAGTGTACTGTCAGAAATTCCTTACCCTCAAGCAACGGCCTGGCCAGACATATCTGGAATTTGAAAGGCTTAAACAGCTTGCTTCTATCTGTGGATTTAACAGACGGCACCATTGAAAGCCTTCATGAAATAATTATCCTCAAGGACTTTAAAAAGGATTTACCGTTTTTCAGGTGAAGTGCCGATGCCGGCGTGGTGTAGCCATCTCAGATGGCCACCTGCAAAGGACCATGGGAATTATGGCCAACCCAGGACTCAGAGCTTGTGTGTATATTTGCAACCCAGATAGCGAGACGCGATCAAAATCCCTGCTCGTTTGCGTTCTAATGGTCCATTTCTCCAGAACAAAAGAACTGTACTCAAGTAACCGATATAGATACAGACTAATCGGCGCCACTCCCTTTACTCAGGGAGCCCAAACAGCCAAGGTCAATGGGACACGCCCAGCCATCAAGGCACCCGCCCCTATATTAGCCAAAATCGAAGGCAGCGATTGAAGCCTGTCGAATTATTGGGTCCAAGTTGAGGACCGCCCCAAAGAGCGCAAAATCCCAGAGGGATAAGAGACACAGCCATGTGCTTGGTCTCTCGTGGATCCGGCCTATGCCAACCCAAGTGCAGCATAACGACCAGACAGACAAGTTCAAGACCAACGGTCGCTACCAGACAGATGAGCCCAGCAGAAACAGAGCCACTTCTTACACCCAGCAATGCAAGATCTGGACAAAGGCCTTGTCCATCTGCATAGAGCTGGTTGCCCTGAAGGTAAGTATAAGTTATTGTAGTCGTTAGGTGTAGTTTAACTTGTAGTGTTTTGTGTTTCATGTTGAAGTAATCCTTGTGTGTAAATAAATCATCTTTGAACTTGAACTGACTAACTAGTTGTGTGGTCCTTTGTTCGATATCCGGTAAAGCCCTGTGGTGGTATTATTTGATAAAGTGCATCATTATTAATTGGCAACATTATTGATGACTCTGGTGGTGATTGGCAACAGTGGGAACTGTGGCGTTTTACAATGCCAAAATCGGCACCGAACCCTCACCGAACATGCGACTAGTGAGAAGCCAGCAGCCGCGCTGAGTAAAACTCTTGACTCCCACGATATAAACCACTGGAAAATGGGCGGGTCCATGGCTGCACATGCAGCGGTCGAGCCGTAAAACATGGCGCCGGCCATGCGCAGACCCGACCTGACAAATCGTGCCACCCTGGCCACCCCTCACCAGTCCCCCCAGCCCTCGCAGAAGCCCCCCCCCCCCCCCCCCCCCCCCCGGCCAGGAGCACAGCTCCTGGCTGACCATGGCAGCTTTGAAATGGTCCCTCACCCTCCCTCCAGTCAACACACAAGCATGGCAGCGATCAGACCTGCTCCTTGCTTTGGGGATGACAACATTGCCAGGTTTCTCGAGCTGTGGATGCTAGACAGAACATCCTGTCCCCCCGATGGGATTGGAGGATCAGCAGCAGGATCACCAATATCACCTCGGAATTAGTGGCAGCGGATGTCAGTGCAGGCAGCATGACAAGGATGACGCAGAAGGCCAACAACCTTCACCGAGCCGCAATGGTAAGTTACCTACTCTCTCCTCGCATCAGTTCCATCTGCCAGCCCTCAAATTCCCAAATCCCCTTCCCCCCACAAATCACTGGCTGACACTTCTCACCCTCCCCACATCCGATCTTCGTGCTTGTTCCTCAGCGCTCCCTGGAACCCACTCGCACAACCCCTTCATGTCCAGTTGCAGTGCCCACAAATGCCACCTGCCATATACCGCCCGATCCATCAAACATGCAGCTCACAAAGACCTCTCTTTGTCCACACAGGAGAAGATAGTCTATAATAAGCAGAAAAAGGCCAAGGTGGGGAGGGGGGGAATGAACCCGAGATTTGAGTCCTCACCCCCTCTGAGGAACGGGCCTTGGCGATCGCAGGGTTGATCAGGGAGACAGCAGTCACCGACAACGAGGTTGGCTTGCGCCGCAGAAGTGAAGATCCACTGTACCTTCACCAAGATGACTTGTCTTAAGTGAGTTGTTCATTTCACGCAAATGATCGTTCCCTCTCACTGACCACATGTCCATGCTCTCGCAGGATCTCCACTTGATGTGGCTGGACCATCCGGAGTCTTCCCCCATCTTCCATCCAAGTGACCACCTCGGCGGAGAGCTCCGAGCAGACCATAAGGGAGGCACCACAGCTTTCGCCCCACCATCCACCAGCGCAGGGACACATACCTTGGGACGGCATTCGTGGACAAGGCTCAGGGCACAATCTGGAGAACACCATACAGCTGCTGATGCATGTCAGGTGGAGACAGGAATATCCAAGGGAGTCAGGAGTTGCAAGGATCAGATGCCAATACTCTAGACACCAGTGCCTCTCAAGGTCAGGGGGCAAAACAGGGTGGCACAGTGATTCCAGTGACACCGGTAAGTCAGCCTGGTCCCTCCAGCTTCAGGTCCTCCTGAGGGTGTCTGGCAAGGGCCAGCCTCCCCGGACAGGCGCCGGAATGTGGCGACTAGGGGCTTTTCACAGTAACTTCATTGAAGCCTACTCGTGACAATAAGCAATTTTCATTTCATTTTGATTTCAAAGGCCACAGGATGCAAAAACCAGCAGGCTGCCTCCACCTCTGAAGTGCCTCCTGGGAGCACACCTAGAAGTAGCAGTAGACCACGTAAGACCAAGAAGATTGAGGATCACTGAGTGAGCACAATAGGTAGGTACAAATGCCCCCAATGCAGACCCCATTTAGAGGACGCGTGTGAGCACTATCAGCAGAAAGGCAGGAGTCAGATTTTTGTACAAATTGAGAAGCACCAGAGCTTACCTCACAGCGAGCGATCATTACTCTCCTAGCTTGTATATTGACCCCCCCCCCCCCCATAGCGCCGAAGCAGGTCCATCACCCTGGGGTGATGTTACACAGACCCTGGACTGGTTGAAAAGGGTAGCCGTGGTGGGGGAAGGAAGGGAATGGGGAGGGGAATAGGGGGAGGAAATGAATGGGGGAAGGAGGAGAATGGGGGGGGGGGGGGGGAAGAGTGGATGAGCTGAGGGGCAAAGCCTTATCCTTTGAGAAGATTATGAGGATAAGGGTCCTCCAGTCCTGCTCCTCCGGGCATGCCGGACCATTGCTGCCGCCTGTCCTCCACTCTTCGGTTCCTCCTTGGGCTCATCCACCATCTCCTCCTGGTATGACTCCTCCTCCTCAGACGAGGTCTCATGTCCCTTCTCCTTCTCCAGCATGTCTCCACACTGCTGTGCCAGGTTATGAAGGGCACAGCAGACTACCACAAAGCAGGAGGCCCTCTTGGGGTGTGTACTGCAGTGCACCACCAGAGCAGACCAAGCTTCAAAACCGCACTTTCAGCAATCCGATGCACTGCTCAATGGCAGCACGGGTTATATTGATCTCCGCCTCGGTCTCCAGTTTTCTCAGTGTTGTCATCAGCCAGGACCTCTGCAGGTATCCCTCATCCCCCAAGAGCCAATCCATCATCCTGGGCTGGTCCTCAAAGATGCTGGAGATCTCCGAGTGTCTCAGGATGTAGCTGTCATGCACGCTTCCTGGTAAGCATGCATACACGTGCATGTGATGGTCGCACACAAGCTGAACATTCAGGGAGAGGAACCCGTTCCTATTAATGAAGGGCAGTCTCTGATGTCCAATACGCGCAAGGCAACAAGCGTACCATCAATTACCCCTTGGACATGGGGGTTCCTGGCGAGGGTAGAGAATCTTGTTGCCAGGGCATCTAGGTGGGCTTGGTCCAGCTCCAAGTTAATATAGTCTGCTGTCCAGGCAGACAAGACATCTGTAACTTCACAATACAAGTGCGGGCTGTAGCTTTTGATATACTGCACAAGCCTCCACTCGAGCCCTGGAATTAACCAGTTGCCAAATGGCCTTCACGGCCACTCCTCCTCTATGGGATACCAAATCCAGGAGGAGATGGCACACTGTCTCTTTGTTGTGACACAGTCTCCTATGGCACATGCTGTCTGTCATCTCACCGAAAGACTAAAGATACTTGTGTAGCCATCTGGGATGGCCACTTACAACGAGAAACATGGACGTTCGGCAAAGCCTAAAGGGAAAGTGGACAATGTAAGATTCAGGCAGGCACAGAGCCTGAATGTACATTTGTGAGCAGAGAATCCAGACAGCATCGAAACCCCTAACCGATTAGCATTTTAACGGCCCATCTCCGTAAGACAAAGGACTGGTATGCAGGTAACCGATACATGTCCAGGCATTTTGGCGCCACTCCCTTTACTCAGGAAGCATAAACAGCAAGATCAATGACCGCTTAGGATACGCCCAGCCATCAAGGCACCAGCCCCTTTATTGGCTCAGATCGAAGGCAGTGATCTCGGACTGTCCAATTAATTGGGTCCAAACCTAAGGACCGCCCAAAAGAGCACAAAACTCTCCAAGGATAAAGAGAGACACTGCCATGTGTTTGATCTCTTTTGGACCTGGCGCTCCGGCAATGTCCATCTTCAATCGCAGCACAACGACCAGAAGCAAGTTCAAGTTCAACGCCCGCTACCAGACGGATGAGCCCAGCTGAACAGCAGTTACTGCCCCAGACCCAGCGGATCCAGGTTCGAACAAAGGCCACTGTTCCTCTGACCTAAGCTGGGTGCCTGAAGTTAAGTACAGGTTGTCATAGTTGTTAAGTGTAGTTCAACTAGTAGTGTTTATGTTGCATGTGTTAGTTAATCTTGTGTGCAAATAAAGTACCATTGATCTTGAACTAACTAATTGGTTGTTTGGCTCTTTGATCGATACCCGGTTGAACTTTGTGGCGGTATCATTTGAAACCTGGCGACTCTGAGAGCATATCATATCACTTTCTAGATAAAAGAAGGGCAACCTTATTGACTGCCATATTTATAGCAAGCAAAAAAGGCAACACCTGTACACCTTGGGCCACCGCTGGCATCCCTCTTTGGGTTCATCCTCGACCTGATGGGTGTGCGGCGCCTCCCTGCACATGGGGTGGTGTCTCCAGCCTGCATCGTTACTGCTACCTTCTCCGGCATCAGGACGCTTGGGCTGCCACCAACACTGCGACGTAAGGACATCTCCGTGCTGATTGCTGGCGGTTATGCAAAAACCTATGGGATTTATTGGGGCAGGTAATCCCATCGCAGAGAATGGGAGTCAGAGAGCACAGAAGACATGGCTATATCTCTGACTGCAGCAGACACACGACTGAAAGTGGAGATTAGGTTAAATAAAGCCCTGCGAGTTAGGGATTGTGTATCAGAAGGAAGGGTGGCCAAATTTCCCCAGGGTGAGATGAGTAACCCTATAGTGATACTAAGGGATACAGAGGCCAGCTAAACTCTACTGCTGGAGCAAGGCATTACCTTTCCACCATGGAGTGCAAGGAAGCACCAAGGTATTCAGTAAAGAGTATTGAAGGTGTTTTCATGCCCATCCCGTCTTACCAGATGCACCTGCAGTGAAACCAGGAATGATGACTGTGGGTATTGCCCCAGTTTGCCCTGTGGATGGGGTTTACCTGTGCCTCGGCAATGACCAGGTGTGATCAAAGGTGACAGCATCTCCCGTAGTCTCAGAGAAGCTGACCGAAGTCAGGGAGACACAACAGTGGCAGAAAAACGCACCTAACATTTTCCTGACTGTGGGGAACCCAGTCTATAGCTGGACAAGCTCCGTCAGCGGAGGCTGAAATTGAGGAAAGGACAGGAATGCTGTCGAGATAATGTGGAGAGATATTACGGCCAGCACACGGACTTCCGGTAACCGGGCATGTTGATATGTGAAAAACCCAAGCTCACTTCAGTCAACATTTTTACTGGCTACAACTCTAGAAGGATGCTGCAAGGTTTTGCAGAACCTGCCACAGTGCCAGGTTGTGGGGAAACTTCAACCTGCAATAAAATCTGCCCCTTAAATTCCTATGTTGGCTATTTAGGAACAATTCACCAAGGTGTTAGTGGACTGTGTGCACATCTGCCCAAAACAAAAGGGAGCTGCCAGTATATTCCCACCATCATGACTGCAGCTACCCATTTCCCAGACGCTGTTCTCCTGAAAACCCATATTTGTCAAAATAACGGTGCAAAAACTTAGCCAATTCTTTATCTGATATGAACTGCCTGTTGAGAGTCAGTCGGATCAGGGCTCAAGTTTAATGTCCAAAATACTTGGGCAGCAGGTCACGACCCAGCTGAAACCTTGAGCATAGCAAATCACAGTCACAGAGGCACTAGAACGGGATCATCAGATGCTACAAACAAAACATACTACCACGAATAACCCCTTGAGCGGGATAACGGACTATGTTTTCCTTTGCCCTCTATCAGAGACTCGCCCAATTAACTCACTACTTTTACTCAATTTGAATTAGGTTACAGACACCAAGTGAGCAGTGCTCTGAAACAGCTCACAACTGGAAATCAGACAACTAGTCTTGACAAAGCAGACAGCAGAGAAATTGAGAGATGGTGGAGTGTTAGAACTGAGTCTTCTCAGTATATCTGTGGCAGCTGATCCCATAACTGTAAATGATGTCCAAAAGGGCACCACATACCTGAGACAATGAAAGGGGAGGGGGGGAATAAAAAGACAATGGTACAGGGACAGGGGCAGAACCCGACAGGGGACGGCGCGGAAGGAAGAAGTGCCCCCACAGCACAGGCCCGCCCACAGATCAGTGGGCCCCGATCACGGGCCAGGCCACCACGCGCCCCCCTGAGGACTGCACCTGCCAACTTACCTGCCAGGTCCCGCCGTGTGGGACCATGTCCAATCCACGCCGGTGGGACTGGCCAAACACAGGCTGCCGTTCAGCCCATCGGGGCCCGGAGAATTGCCAATGGGGGGGCGCTGCCAATAGCCCCCGACCGGCGTGGCGTGAATCCCGCCCCCCGCCCGAAAACCGGCGCCGGAGAATACAGCAGCCGGCGTCGGGGCGGGATTCATTCCGCCCCCCAGGGATTCTTCGATCCAGCGGGGGGTCGGAGAATCCCGCCCTTAGTCTTTTTGTTATCTTCTGAGCTGTACTGCAAAGAACCCTAACAGTTGGTTCAAGTGAGGGTGTAATATATCTGTAGACAATAAAAGGGATTGTTTTCAGAATTTTCCTTGACAGTTGAAGAAAGTATTGAGCAGGTAAGTGCTGGGACTAACTCAGCTGGCTGTTTCACACTGCATGCAATTGTTCTTTCTTTGTGTAAACCCCAAAATCACGTACCTGTGCCTTGGACTCCTTCCCCTTCCCATTAAAGCTGAACAACATGTACCTTTCTGCTACAACTTCTGGTGTATCCTATGGTTGAATGGTAAGTCAAACAGCTCAATGAGTGACTCATATTTGAAGATTGTACTGGCAATAAAATCTACATTACTTACTACATTTCAAAATTCCAATTCAAACAACACTGCTCGTCATTAGATGTTATATGGGGGACAGATACAATGGCAAATATTTGCTAAGCAAGGAAGGTTCATTTCCATTCATCGTCAATGACAACAAAATGATTACAAGCAGTCCTCAGCAGCTGGTGAAGTTTCCATGTTAAGTTTATAAAGGATGCTGTAAGAACATGAAGCCCACTAAAAATACTACAGCAAGTCCTGGTTTCACGTTTCCCCATTTCAAATCATTTTGATTTAACGTCATGCTTTAGATGGGGCCAGTATTCCCAGTTAGAGTTGTGGATTCGCATTTATGTAAGTCATGTCATGGAGTCGCATGACCCGATCGGCACCATCTCGGAGCAGACTCTCCTGCTCCTCAATCCTTCCGGTCGCCACCGACCCTCCCAATAGCCGACCCCCACCAATGGCCGACTCTCCCACCCGCCACTATTCCAGCTTGCAACTTACTTCCATGACCCTGCAAATTGAAACTGCTGTCATTCCACAGGTTGCTTCCTGTCTCTTGACACTCATCTCCCATGCCGTCACTCATTCACGATGAGGACTAGCTAGCAGGAGCATCGGCAAGTGGGGAAAGGCAGCCAGTAGGAAGTTCAGGGAGCACAGCCGGTTCCTGAGCCACAGGGTGCAGGCAGCAGAAAACTTGGCGAGCAGAGGAAGCAAGGGACAGAGGAGGAAGCGAGCAGGGAGATGGCATTGGGAGAAAAGTGAGAGGAAGTAGAAAGAATTTGCATTTTTCTGTTAAGTTTTTAAAGTATGTTTTATTTTATAAGTTATTTCAGTTACAACTAAGCATAAATTTTACAGCTGAATTTGGTTGTGTGCTTAATAAAAACATGAACCGGGTGCTCACTAAATAGCTCAACAGCAGCAATAGTTTCTTAGGCTCAGTTGACTTGCATACGTTGTTTCTACACCACAGGATTTCGATCATTTTGCAAGCAGCATTTTGGACCACTCAGTGCTCCAGCCTGGGCAGTTTAAAGGTCTGATTAAGGTGAATTTTCAACATTTTAAAGCCTTAAAGGTGGTATAATGATCCACTTTCACACACATCATTAGTGAACATAAAAGATATTTATTGATAAGAATTGTACAGCAGCCGCATAATTGTAGCGAACTCCCAAACTCTCTCTCCCTCGGAGCCTTTCTCCCAAGGGGTGATTACATACTCTGAGTCCCAATTGGTCACCCAAGCCAGGTAATCCTTACTCTGCTGTGTTGCCCTTAAAGGGACAATCACCATATCCCTCCCCATTTAAGTCCTGTATACAATCTTCAATAACTAATGCACTCAGTCCTAACTATTAACTAAACATTATGTACATGCGTTGGACAATTATAAATCGGGTCTTTGAGGGGGTTTTCTGTTTCTTGTAGAGCGGCGTAATTCTGTTGTCAGAGACGCTTCCAGATGATCGACATCAACACGAATGGAAATAAAAGGTACCTCTTCTGGCACAGGCAATTCATCACTATTTGCTTCCATGGAGACATAAGCTATGTTGATAATAGGTCAATCAGGTACTTCGGTGCTTACGAGTTCCAAAACATTTCTTGATGGCAACAATGACTGCTGGAGCGTCTCGCTGCTCCTCAAGTGGTTCACTTGCCTGTGAACAATCCATCCCTCCATATCCACTTGGTATGAAAGGGGTCTGGTCTTAGGGACAGAACTTTCTGGCAGTTGGGATTCTCTGTTCCAGCCGTGCGCAAACACCCACCCGCTGGTTTCCCAGCAGTGTGGGGTGGCTTCATTGAGCAATCCCATTGACAAGCAGTGGGAGTAGAGAATCCTGCTGCAATGAATGGGGAACTGCTGAAAAACACACGTCTGGAAGATCAGAGAATCCAGTTCAATAATTCCAGGAACCAACTTGATCTACTACCGAAGTTTCTCACATAAAAGGCTTAATTTACCATAAACAATCATGCTGTACTATGTGAATCATGGCTTGTTTTTTGATTACTTTGGCTGGTTTCTGCCCTCCTTTGCATGTTCGGCCTTAACTCCACTTTTCTGCCTGTTCTCCATAACCCTTCAACCCATTACTAATTAAACATCTGTCTCCATCCTCTGTACATTTACTCAATGTCCCGACATCCACCGCACTCCGGGGCAGTGCATTCCACAGATTCACGACCCTTTGAGAGAAGTAATTTCTCCTCACCTCTGTTTTAAATCTGCCACCCCTTATCCTAAAACTATGACCTCTTGTTCTAGATAGCACCACAAGAGGAAGCATCCACTCTATGTCTACTTTAACAATACCTTTTATCATCCTTTACATCGCAATTAGATAAGAGGCTTCCATTTACTCAGAGCGTTACAATAATAGGGTCCAACTTGCCTGTTTTTAGATTCAATAGGGTGAATACCAGAATCACCGATGTTAGACTCTTTCACATTGTATACTTGTAACATCTTGGTTGATAGACTACTCAGATCGACTTGACTTAGCTCTGCAATGCTTTATTGAATGTCCTCTTTTGTGACAATAAAAACATTCAGCCTCCTGTTCTTGAAAATACAGAAAAATGTGTAATTTGAAACATGGAAGTCTGGCAATATCTGGTCTGAGAGGATACAGGGAAAGATCCCACAAAAGGTTAATAGCAGCTGAAAGAGCAGGATTATAAAATGCAGATTCTTTCTCACAAGCAGGCTTAGCAAACACACAGGATCCTTGTAGTAAGCTAAAACAATGGCTCACACCTTCATTGAATGTAACTATCTTAGGAAGTTTCTGGAAAAGCATGGATGAGAGTTTCAATTGAATTAAGTGACGAATGTTTAAAACAGGCAGGTCTTTCAAGTCATAACCAAGTAAAATTTTAGCATAGTTAAAAACAAAGGTTTCACACCTTTATTGAAATTAACTTAGTAAACAGCTCAAAAGGATGGATGATGTTCAATCAAATTTGGTGTCAATTCTAAGTGTGAAATTCAAGTAAATTAAAGAAAATTGGAGACAACCTGCCTATGAGAAACATAATTTAAAGTCAAAATCAAAGGCAAAGTTATGAACTGGGGACAATTGAAAAATTAAGGGCGCGATTCTCCCATATGGGGAGAAATCGTAAGGCTGGTGTCAAATCCGGGCGGGTTTGACGCCAGCCCCCCCTTCCCGACCGGGAACCGATTCTGGTCCCCGGTCGGGGCTAGCATCCCGACGCCGTAAACTCCGGCATCACGGGCTTAACAAATTTCGTTAAGCCCGCTTCCCAGAGTTAGCGCCGGCTGACGCGTCATATGACGTCAGCCGCGCATGCGCGTATTGGAAGACTCCAACCCGCGCATGCGCGGATGACGTCATCGCGCATTTGCGCAAATCCCGCGCATGCCCAGGCCGGGATACCCCTCAGCCGCCCCGCGAATGGATACTGCGGGGCGGCGGAAGGACAAAGAGTGCGCGGGCATCGGGCCCGCTGCCCGCCATCGGTGCCCACCGATCGCGGGCCCATGGCACCCTTGGCACGGCCGTGGTACTGCCGTGCCAATCGGTGCCATGGTTTTAAAAATCGACAGTTTACGGCCGTTTTTACGAACGGCCAGACCAGGTGTGTTTGCCGTTCGGAAAAACAGCCGTAAAGGGCTGGGAACTCGGCCCATCCATCAGCTGAGAATCGCTGCCGGCCGTAAAAAAATGGCGGCAGCGATTCGTATCAGGAGTCGGGCGTGGGGGGGGGGGAGAATAGCGGGAGGGCGTCGGAACAGCGTGGCCGTAAAATTTTACGAGCCACCCTATTCTCCGCACCGTCAGGAGTGCAGAGAATCGCGCCCTAAATTATTCAAATGACAGGAATTAAAAGTAACACCTATTGAAACCAAAGCATTTTTTGAATATCACAAAGCAACTTTGAACATCACAAAGGACAATGTAATCAGATCTGAGAGGTGAGGCCATGCCCAAAATGAATACTTAGTTGTATTAGAATGTTTAGATTAAAGATACTTCTTTAAAATCAAAGTGAAATAAGTTAATTTACAATAAGGCTCTAAAAACTTAATAATTGGTAGAAAGAGAACATAAACCCAAGGGGCAGAAGCAGACCAGCAACAGGACAGGAGGGGAGGAGAACTCAGAGAGAGAAGAGAAGCATATACAGCTCGGGCGTGGGAAAGACAAGACGAGCAGCTGAGCTTAAACAGCTATACATCTAAGGAAGACTAGAATTTAAACAGGAGTCAGAGTCAGCTGAGAGATAGCTAGCAGAGCCAGCTCTTATAGCTCAGTACATGGATCGACAAGACACAGCAACAGAGCTAACCAGCGAACACATCTCAAGAAGACCACACTTTAAAGAAGATTGATTGTCAAGGTGGGCTTGAAGGTCCTTACAACCAACTAGCAGGATCCAGAAGCAAGATCTTTTTACCTTTCTGTAAAGAAAGTGTTTGCAGCTTTTAAAAGAAAAAATATAATAATAAAATAGCTTAACTTAACCTGAAAAAGTGATTTTTTTCCTAAAGTTTACTTTACTTACTTACATAGAACAGTACAGCACAGAACAGGCCCTTCGGCCCTCAATGTTGTGCCGAGCAATGATCACACTACTCAAACCCACGTATCCACCCTATACCCGTAACCCAACAACCCCCCCCCCCCCCTTAACCTTACTTTTATTAGGACACTACGGGCAATTTAGCATGGCCATACTTAGCAATGCAGGACCCAGGACATCTATGCTACTAAGTGGTAAGTAGATAAAATCTTCGGTGAAGGTATGGGTTATAACTTGAAAATATAGTTTGACCTGAATAGCACCCACTGAAGCCTGCATCGGAGTCAGGGAGTGAGAATCCCTGTTCACCATTTAGAATATCAATCCTTTCTGGTATAGGGGGAATTCTAAGAATAGTGGTGAGTTTTCAAAAACACTCCTTAAACCAACATGATTCAGAAGTTGGTTACCTTCACTTTGGCAACATTTTGCTTGAAGCATTACTGACTGTTGGAGGGAAGAAATGCTCAGAGTCCGTTTGCAACCGCGTGGTGTTGGTGAAACGTTTGTTTATTCGAAAAATGGCTGTGTGCACAACAAGATAACTAGAAGATGCTGCTGCCTTCAGCTCGCACGAGTCTGTTCTGATTTTACAGGGATTTCATGCATCTATATTTTAAGTTTGTTCACAGTTACAGATAAGCATTGGCGTCATCGATCAATTTCATACAATACCATCTGATCAGGAGGTAACTGTCAAGATGTTTCCTGAGCCCCTTTATGGGAAACCGATTGACTCATACAATGGGTTTTTAGCAAGTTACCAGATCATGTTCAGAATGTTCCCCTGAACCTGAAATAATGCCGTTAGCCCTTGATGAGGCGTTAATGGATTTGTATTCCCTGCTCTGGGTAGAACAATGAATCTCCTACAGACAAGCTGGGGCCATAGTTTTGTGACGTGGGTTCCCCATTACCTGTAAGATAATTGAATTATCCTGAGTGCAGGTTTTCTTAAGGTTTCTGGCTGATCCAACAATATAACACTTTGCCTACCAGTTTTCCACACTCCATTTGCTGCTTTTAACCTCGAACATCTTTTTATTAAAATTATTTTCTCGCTAACACTGACTAATTGTCTATTCTGTACCGTTTTGTTCAGTTGGTGGCCGAAATTGTTTCCAGCTTCACAGTTACTTCAAAGCTTTTGACTCTATAGCTGACTGCAGGTTCCTGCTCTAGATGGTGAACAGTGCCTTTGGTGCTCTCTGCAACTATGCACTTTTTCAGCGCTTTCCATAGCCAACACTATCTTCATTGCTCGTTTAAAATTTATGTTGGCCGCTAAAAGCAATCGGTGTTGGATATTGCTGTTGTTCACGCCACAGACTAAGCTATCCCATAACATGTCAATTAGGGTGGCTCCAAAACCACAATTCTCCAATAATTGCTTCAGTTTATCAATGTACGTCGTGATCAATTTTCCTGGGGCTCATGCCCTCAAATTAAACTTGAATCTCTGGAGTATGACCAATGGTTGAGGTTACAATTGAGCCTTCATTAAATTCACTAGTTTACTAAATGATTTGTAGTCGGGCACGCTTGGAGCAGTAAGACTGCAGATAAGGTTTGGTCTGAGTTCCACTGACATTTAGGAGAATTGATTTGAATTTCGCCACCTCCCCTATATTGTTTGCTTGGAAATAATACCCAAGGTGCTCAATGTATTATCTCCAATCCTCCATGAATGAGTCAAATGGTCTTTTCGCCTAAAGAGAGGCATTCTGCAGTGCTTTTTTTCCTCAGACTTCGTTTGAAACAAGATACTCATAGGTGTCAGACAGAAGTAATGTCAGGAGAAGTTATCTTCATCGGCATATATAATGGGGTGGCATGGCGGCACAGTGCCTAGCACTTCTGCCTCACAGCTCCAGCGACCCAGGTTCAATTCCGGCCTCGGATGACTGTGTGTGGAGTATGCACTTTCTCCCCGTGTCTGAGTGGGCTTTCTCCGGATGCTCCGTTTTCCTCCCAGAGTCCAAAGATGATGGGTGGGGTTACTGGGATAGGGTGGAGGCGTGGGCTTAAGTGGGTTGCAGACTCAATGGGCTGAATGCCCTCCTTCTGCACTGAAAATTCTATGATTCTAAAATGGGTGAGATTTTCATCACTGTCAAAAGGATTTCCCATTGGATCCACCCCACACTGCCGAGAAACCCACAGCAGAGATGCACCATTGGCGGGACTAGAGGATCCCGCCGGCGTGAACAGCCGTAAGATCTCACCCACTGATGCACTTTCACAGACTTCATTAATGAACACAGAAGATATTTATTACTAAGAATTGTACAACAGGGCAGCACGGTGGCCCAGTGGTTAGCACAGCTGCCTCACGGCGCTGAGGTCCCAGGTTCGATCCCGGCTCTGGGTCACTGTCCGTGTGGAGTTTGCACATTCTCCCCGTGTCTGCGTGGGTTCCGCCCCCACAACCCAAAAAATGTGCAGAGTAGGTGGATTGGCCACGCTAAATTGCCCCCTAATTGGAAAAAATAATTGAGTAATCTAAATTTAAAAAAAAAAAAGAATTGTACAGCAGCCACATGGTTGTAGCTAGCTCCTAAAATATCTCTGCCCAGAAACTTTATCCCCATGGGGTGAATACACACTCTGAGTCCTGATTGATCACCCTGGCCAGGAGACCCTTACTCTGCTGTATTGCCCTTAAAGGGGCAAGCACCACAGGAGGTGATTAAGGCGGGAGAAAGATGAGAGTGAAAATAGAAAGTAAGAGAAGAACCAAGATGGGAAGTGTGAAAAGAGGGGCGAACTTGAATTTTCTTTGTGTTTGGCATCTTGGCATTTTGTATTGTGGAGTCTCACTTTCTGTATGCATTTGGGTTCTGGCATTTTTATTAATGAAGTCCTGGGTTTGTATGTATGAAGGTCTCGGCAAGCACTGCTTTTTTTCCTGTATAAGGGCTTGGATCTCTGAATTTTATTTGCAATAGGATTTACATTCCTACAAAATTGTCAATTTTGAAAAAACCATGCAGTCCTCAACTCCAAAGGTGTGAACATCCATAGTCTATGGTAGGCATTTCTGAAGCTCTACTTTTGGGTACTTTGGTTTATCATTTGTCAGGACCTTGGACAGCCTTCAGCTTGGTCCAGCAACATGCAGCTCTACACAAATTACTATTTTAAAAGTTTTGTTAGTTTTTTGGAATATATATGCCACACAAATGGACGCATTTATATGTCCATTGAATTAAAGAAAATATAAAATTGTTCCTTTTCTCTTTGTGCTAACATAACACAGCTCTTTCCATACACCAAATTGTAATATATCAGCTGTGACTCAGTTGGTAGCACCCTTGCCTCTGAGTCACAAGATTCAATTCTCACTTCAAGGCTTGAGCACAAAATGTTATATTAACTCTCCAGTGCAGCATTAAGGGAGTCCTGCACCGTTGGAAGTGCTGGCTTTCAGCTGAGTCACTAAACCAAGGCCCCATCTGCCTGTTTGGGTGGATGTACAATCTGCAATACTATTATTTTGAAGAAGTGCAGTGAAGTTATCTGTGGTACCTTGCCCAATATTTATTCCTCAATCAACATCATAAAAACAGATACCTGGCCATTATCGCATTGCTATTTGTGGGAGTTTGCAATCCACAAATTCTGCAGGGTCTGGGTGTGTGATGAATGTTGGAATTTCAGATGTATTGTATTATAGGTAAGGGTTAAAAGGCTGGGTTAGTGTGTATATTACCCGCCAGCAGGACCAGCTCCTCACAGATTTTAAACAGCTTTCCTGATCTCAACCCCCCTCCTCCATTTCAGAACCCCCTTGTTTTCAGAAATACCCCTATGTCCTTTCATGTTTTAAAGGAGATCCTATTTGAAAGACAACTAAGATTTTAGGAACCAAGGGAGCAATTAAATCATCGTAAAAAGCTTGGGAAAATAGAATGTTGTTTTGATTAAAGGATTCCCTGTAGAGCTAATTAGATTTCAACTTGGTACGGTGATGTCGTTGCTGGGTGGTGCTAAGGCATCAGGCATTTTGAGAAAGCAATTCAGTTCTGATCTGAATCAAGTTGTGTCCAGAAGTGAAGCAGTTTTGCTGTCACTGCAGTTCAATTAAAAGAGATTAACAGTCTTCAAAGCATTTCAGGCTTGTCTGAAAACAAAGGTGAGCTGAAACAAGCTGAGAAGCATCTTCTGAAGAAATATAGCCAGAGTTTCTGCATGGGTCTGACAGGAGTCAGATCTTTTCTTTAAAGCAGTTTCAAGAGATCTCTCTTTCGCAAGGAAATTCTCTGTAAATCAAGTATTCCTATATGCCATTGGTAGTTAAAGTGGATTGAGAGCTCAGATTTTTGTTTCTTGTTGTTTAAGTAGGAATAAAGATAGCAATACTATAGGATACTACATTCACTGTATTGAGGAGTATTGTTTAAGGGATAATTGTAAGCTATTTTCTTGTGTGATGTTAAAGATTTTAATACTGTGTAAATAATAAAGTTTGTTTTAATATACCATATCCCTATTTCTTTGTCCAATCACCTCCTGGAGTGAGGTATCCTTTCCTCACAGTCTTACAAAATTATAGTAAAATATTGGTGTTTCGGTCCAGTATCCTAGCCACTGTTGGGATCTGGTAATAATAGGTGTTCTTTGACCCTTTCAATCACATTTCATTTTGATGTTTTAAGTTTCATTTGCTTTTTGTTTTTGTTAGGGCAGCATCCATTTAAGAGACTGTCCATTTTACTTTATCCCTCAGTTTGTTTAATTTAATTTAATTTAATTTAATAGTTTAATCAAAATAGTTGCAATCCACAAGTTAGCTACGCTAACATGTTTCCTACATAAAAACAATGACCACAATCAAAGATGCTTCATTAACTGGAAATCCCTTTGAGACATCTGGTAGTTGGGAAGAGCATTACATAGGGTGGCATGGTAGCACAGTGGTTAGCACTGTGGCTTCACAGCTCCAGGGTCCCATGTTCGATTCCCGGCTTGGGTCACAGTCTGTGCGGAGTCTGCACATTCTCCCCATGTCTGCATGGGTTTCCTCTGGGTGCTCCACAGTCCAAAGGCAGGCAGATTAAGTGGGTTGGTCATGTTAAATTGAGCCTTAGTGTCCAAAATGGTTAGGAGGGGTTACTGGGTTACGGGGATAGAGTGCAAGTTTGGGCTTAAGTGGGATGGTCAGTGCAGACTCGATGGGCCAAATGGCCTCCTTCTCCACTGTAAATTTCTATGTTTCCATGTTTCTATAATGCAAGTCTTTCTCTTTTAATTTATCATCTTTCTTTCTGATCTTAATTCTGAATGTATTACTTTAATTTCTTTGTTTATAATGCTGTAATCCAGGGTGTGATCCACCCGAACGGGTGCGTTTCGAGGGGTGTTTCTCGGTGGCTGATGTGCCAAGATTGAACCCGCTATTCAACGGTACTTTGCCGTCAAGGGAAGATTCCCCCCATTGAGGCCACATTCACAGTTTTTCTGCACTGGGGAGCTGAGCTCGCCAGCAGGACCAGCTCCTCACAGATTGGGGTGCCATTTTAAACAGCTTCCCCGATCTCAACCCCCCTCCTCCATTTCAGAAGCCCCTTGTTTTCAGAACCACCCCCTTCACCCAACTTCTTTTCTTCCCTTGCCCTTTCATGGGCATGGCCACCCAGGCCACAACCCCCAGCAGTGCCAACCTGGCACCTGGGCACTGTCAGCCTGTCACAGGGTGGCACTGCCATGATGCCTGGCTGGCAGTGCTAGGCTGCCAAGCTGGCAGTGCCAAGGTGCCAAGCTGGCAGTACCAAGGTGCCCGGGTACTTTGCCCTGTCCCCGACCAGGGAGTCAACGTGCCAACACACCTGGTCCACGTTTGTGGAAACCAGTGCTAAACGGCACCCCACTGAGGTCATGCAGACGTGGGCGTTGGCTCCTGGGCACTGGGTGAATGTGGCGTTGGGATATAATCTCACAAATCCAATTAATATGGACAGATAGTCTGCAACTTCCATTTCACTTGTCCACCTAAAGAGATTTTAAAAGATTAATTGTAAAAATTGCTCAGCACTCTGAGACAAATGCTTCATGAGCATAGAACAATGAATATATTTGGGAAGAATGAAAAAAATGTGCACAGATTACCCTACAATATAGCATCCTATCTGCTTACCATTTAAACCAGAATGCACCCAAACTAGCATCAGAACTTGACTATGGATTTGGGTTCTGTTGTACCAAAGCAGATTACATAAACAAATCTGTGTCCATTATAGCGAGAAACATAGTCGTCAATTCAGGTGATTTCAGAATGAATTAATGTTATCGCTGCAGCTATGAAGAGAGCCAGGAGGTGAGGAAAGGAACAAAAAACGCAAAGAACAAATTCAGTTACACCAAGGTTAGACTGCAATTCAAAAAGTGCACTTCAGGATAAAACTTTTGTAAAAAAAAATATTATAGCAGGGAAGGTAAAATGATATAGATGCTAGAAATCTGAAATTCAAATAGAAAATATTAAAAATATACATCAGGTTAGGCAGCATCCATGAAAAGAGATTAAGAGGTGATATATTCCCAAATTAGGAAGATGTGTGACCTGGAAGGGAACTTGGAAGTGGTGGCAATCCTAAACGCATGCTACTTATATCCTTCAATGTGATAGATATCCACAGGTCTGCAAGATGCTGCCAAAGAAGCATTGGTGAGTTACTGAATTGCAACTGCAGATGGCATATACTGTAGCCATGGTGTACTGGTATTGGATGAAGTGAATTTTTAAGGTGTTGCGTAAGACACCAATCAGATCGATTTTTCCTGGATGGTGTTAATTTTATTGAGTGTTGTTTGAATGCCACTCATCCAGGCAATTGGATAGCATTCCATCACACCTCTGACTTCTGCCATGTAAGTAGTGGAAATGCTCGGCGGGGCGGGGGCCGCAATGCGGCGGCGTCAGGAGATGTGTCACTCACTGCAGATTACCCAACCTCTCATCTGCTCTTGGCCCCACAGTACTTATTTGGCCGATTCAGTTTCCAGTCAGTCGTCACCCTCGCCCCCACCAAAGCACTTTTATGGTGTACATGAGGTCTGAGACCAAGTGGCCCTGATGAAACCCAAACTGAGCATCAGTGAGCATGGACAGACTATGCATCTCCAATGTGTGCTACCCTAATCCCACCCACTTTGCCAAAGGATACAGGATGTACAGTTAAGTATCAATTCAGGAAGTCAATTACCAAGATCAAAATCAAAATGATAACTAGAAAATGAGTAAGGAATTCACCTCATAATTGATTTTTAGCTTGCATAATAAATGACCTTGTACTTTATAGCCCAATTTTGTAAGAACATAAAAACTTGGGTTGAACTGGTACATGACACAGGTAGACCAATGTTGACAACTGAAAGGATTAGTCAGCAAATTTTCCAACGCTAATTATGTCTTAATTTTAATAGGTTTGTAACAGACAAAGAACATAACAAAAAAGCTTGACTTATAAATGGTGGGACAGATGGTAAGGCACAAAGGTGCAAAATACAGTGAGTCAAAATAACTAAAGGGAAGCAATTATATTACCATTAAATGGGAGATTTTGATGGTGGCAGTAAAGATAATTAATTGTTCAAAATGAGACAAAGGAAGATTTTGCTAAACTGGCTTCTTTGTTGCTGAAGTGTTACGTAGAAACATACATAATAATAGAAAGAGGATGCCATTCGGCCCTTCAAGCCTGCTCCACCATTCATGCAGATCATGGTTGATCATCAAGTTAAATACCCTGATCTCTCCTTCTCTCCATATCCCTTGACCTCTTTAGCCCCAAGAAATATATCTAATTCCTTCTTGAAATTACACAATGCTTATGCCTCAACTACTTTTTGTGGTAGTGAATTCCACAGGTTCACCACTCTGTGGGTGAAGAAATTTCTTCTTGCCTCAGTCCTAAAAGGTTTACGCCTTATCCTCAAAATATGACTCCCAGTTCTGGATCTCCCCACCATCGAGAACATTATTTCTGCGTCTACCATGTCTAACCCTGTTAGAATTTTATAAGTTTCCATGGGAACCACCCTCACTCTGCTAAACTCCAATAAATATTATCCTAACCAACTTAGTCTCTCCTCATATGACAGTCCCGCCATCTCAGGATTCAGCCTGGTAAACCTTCGCTGCACTCCCTCAATAGCAAGAACATCCTTCCTCAGATTACAACATAAAAACTGCACACAATACACCAGATGTGGCCTCACCAATACACTATGCAATTGAAGTAAAACAACCTTATTCCTATAGTCAAATCCTCTCGCTATGAAGACCAACATACCATTTGCCTTCTTTACTGCCTGCTGTACCTGCGCAATTACTTTCATCGACTAAAGCACGAGGACACCAAAGTCTCGCTGTGTATCCATCTCTCTCAATTTACACCCATTCAAATAATAATCTTCCTTCCTATTTTTGCCACAGAAGTGTATAACCTCATATTTACCCACATTATACTGCACCTGCCATGCATATGCCCACTCACTCAGCATGGCCAAATCCCACTGAAGCATCTCTGCATCCTCTTCAGTTCACCCTCCAAATCATTAATATATAGTGTGAACAATTGGAGTCCTAGCACAGATTCCTGCGATTCCCCACCAGTCACTGCCAGCCAATCGGAAATTATTCCAACTTTTGCTTCCTGTCTGCCAACCAGCTTTCTATCCATCTCAAGACACGATCCACAATCCCATGCACTTTAACGTGACATACCAATCTGCTCTGTGAGACCTTGTCAAAAGCCTTCTGAAAGTCTAAATAAACCACATCCACTGGGTCTCTCTGGTCAACTCTACTAGTTACATCTTCAAAGAATTCCAATAGATTTGTCAAGCATGATTTCCCTTTCATGCTGGCTTTATCTGATTATATCACTGCTTTCCAAATGCTGTACTATGAAATCCTTGACAATGGCCTCTAGTACCTTCCTTACTACCTCGGTTGGTGCACTGGTCCCTATTTTCTCTCTACCTCTACTAAACTGGCATTTTCCACAAAGCCATGATCAGGCAAGGGCTGTCCTGCGCGGGTGTTGGAGGGGTGCGGGGTGACCAGGGATCCCCTCATAGTGAGTTGGGGCTTGGTTGGGGTGGAGTCGGGGGCACCAAAGATCAGGACACCATTTAAAAATGGGGCCCAATCTCTCACTACATTGAGGAGTACCAGCGAGCGGAACTCCTCGGTGCAGAAAACGGGGCTATGAGCGGTCTCGGCCGCATGTCCCCTTTGAGGCCCCGTATCAACCCAAGTGATGTTTGATAGCATTGTATTTCTTGGTGCTGCGAGCACCGGGAAACACGCAGTTAAACTTGCTCGTTATGGGACTTTGTTCCCATTTATTTAAGTGCCGCCCAGTACTCCAGATGGAAACTGATCAAGGCCCTGTACAAATGAACTACAAGTTTCTCTCATTTGTATTCTAGCCAGACTGAAAGACCAGTAATCCATTAGCCTTTTAATTACACTTTGCATCTGCGCACTAACTTTTAATGATTTGTGTACCTGAACATCCAAGTCCATTAGCTCCTTCACAGCTCCTAACCTTTCACCATCAAGAAAACAGTCAGATTTGTCTCTTTTTAGATCCAAAGTGACAACCTCAGACTTCAGCATAGCAAACTCCATCTGCCAGTTTTATCCACTTGTTTAATTTGGCTTTTTCCCTTTATAGCTTCCTGCTCAATGTACTGTGCTTCCTAACACGTCTCATCTGCAAACCTGAGTATGCACTGATCTAATCCTTCATCTAAGTAATTGATAATATTGTTATGGACAGTGTTGTAAATATCTAGTTCATGTTTTTTTTATATCATTTTTAGATTTGGGAATTAAAAGATAACTGTAGAAAATGGGAGGAACACAAATAAAGTTAGCTTGGAGTCTATAACACTTAAAAGGTTGGGGGCCACGGTGCCTTGAAAGGTTAACAACTAGAGAGGTAAGGTGACTAAAATGCCAGACTTTAAACATTTCCAAAACACCTCAAGAAATGGCAGTTCAAAAGATGACCCACGTCTGTTTAATAAAGTCAGAACAGAAGAGGTAAAGATATAAAACAGCAGATGAGCTTACTTAGCCAAACAGTTGAAGATGTGGGGCACAATTTAATGGAAACATTTCAAAGTCCAGCTTTGGGCGCACCTGTCGGGGTGTTTTGCAACAGCCACATTGACAAGATTCGGCCCATATTCAACTGCACTTGGTGCCGAAAATGAGTCCCCATGGGATTCTCAACATTACTGGCTCCCTTGTCATCTGATTCGCCCAAATTGTGCCTCAGCAGCTTGCCACTAAAAAGGGGGAACTTTTTTAAGCGCTCCCTCACCATTCACTCCCAATCAACATGCAAGCTTGGAAGCGAAAAAAGCTGCTCCTCGCTTTGGAGATGCCAACCTTGTGGTGATCCACTGTGTAATTGTGTGTGTGCCTATATTAGGGGATGTACAGTAGTACCTATACTACAGGTTCGCCGGTAGCCCCTGCCGGCTAGCTCCGCTCACAAGGAGCCGTATAAATATGCATGACTTCTCCTGAACAGCCATTCTACCAGCTGCAGTCGGAGGATAAACATCTAACTGTAATAAAGCCTCTATTGTACACATTCGAGTCTTTAGTACGATTGATAGCGCATCAAACCTCAAGTTTCTTGTGCTGCGGATGAGGGGTGAGGCACCCTGTTCCCCCAAGGGGGCAGGAGGACCAGCAGCAAGACCAGCATTGCCACCTGTGGGCAGTGGCAGCAGCTGTCAAGTGTGGGCGGCATGACCAGGAGGACCAGCTTCAAATGCAGGAAGAAGACAAACAACCTCCAACGAGCTGTAAGGATAAGTTACCACCTCTCGCCTGGCATCAGTTCTGCCTGCCACCCCTCATATTTCCAAACTCCCCCTCCGCTCCCTACCCCCCCCAATCCACTGACTGACACCTCGCACCCTCCCTACATCCAATTTTTGTACTTATTCCTCAGAAGCCACTGGCACCCACCAGCACAACTCCTTCATGTTCAGGTGCGGTGCCCACACATGCCACCTGCCCAGAGCACCCCACCTGACCCATAAAGCAAGTGGCTCACAATGGCCTCGCTTTGTCACCACAGAAGGACAAGGGAAAATGGGAATGGGTCATGATGGGGGGGCAAATTCTGGAGATTAGAGTCCTCATCACCGATGAGGAATGGGCCCTGGAAATCACGAGGTTGCAGTCCCCGACATCGAGGTAGGTTTGCGCCTAAGAGGTGAGGGTCCACTGTCCCTTCACCCAGATGGCCTGTCTCAAGTGAGTTGTTCATGTCAGACAAAACGATCCTTCGCTCTCACTGACCACATGCCCATTCTCTCACAGGATCTCCAACTGATGGGACCGGGCCATCCAAAGTCACCCTCGCCGTTCAAGAGAACACCTCGGGGGAGAGCTACGAGGAGACCACCAGCAAGACCACAGTCAAAGGGACTGAAATTGATTTTCAGGATACAAACCACAGCAGGGCTCTGTCCTGGGAATGTTTGGTAGAACAGATAGGCTGCACCTGTGGTTGTCCTTGTTATGGATCACCACAATTTTTAATGATGGCTTGAAGGCCTCACAGGTGCAAATCCCCTCACCACACCCTCCCCTCTGGTCCAGGGGCGAGCCCGACCTGGAATGCTTCAGCACTCTGACCAAGCCCAACCTCCCCGAACAGTTTCCCAACCCCTCCAACACTGGGAGAGCAGCTCCAGTGCCTTTGAGCTGCATGCTGCTAAATGGAAAATGACACTAACCTCCTCACGTCCCCGCAGTACCCATTACGCCAACATCCCGTTTTCGAAAAGCAGTACTAAATGATGCTGCCTGACTTCCCACTGGGGAGTCGGATCATTCCCGGGAGGCTGCTGGATTCGACTTCAGACTGAAATGAACGCAAATGGGTGTTAATGATAGTCTCGCCATTTTTAGGCGAGATCCGAGAACTCGGCATCGTGTGCAGGCCGGGTGAATCGCAAAATGGTTCCTGCCTGGTGCAAAGGTCAATTTTGTCCTCTCCCACTATTCACCCAGCATCCCCCATCTGCGCCGGGCACATCGCAGTCACTGCCTCGCACCTGTGGGCCAAGGTTTTCCAGCTCTTCCCACCAGCTATTCCATCACCGCCTCCACCGCCACAAAACACAGTGCCGGGGGATGGAAAATTCCACCTCATGGTGGCGTCTGCAAAGCTTGCAAGGATGATGACAGTGCAGAAAGATCTTGTTTTGGAAGTTAGGAGCAGCAATTCTACTACTAACCCCCTTCTCCCACCCTGTGCCTGGCACACCCCCTGCTATTGCTGGAGATGGAGGCAGCGTCCCTAAATGGGGGTCACGCCGGGGGCTTGGCCCACAGCGTGCACGCTAGGCGTGAACCAGACCTCCATATTTAAATGACTCATTAAATTAATTTAAATAAGCTCAGCCCCTTTAAAACCGGAGTTTCCCGACTTCTGGCAATCATCCAGTTTTGCTGGTGGAAATCACTACTGGTTTTCAAAGACGGAAATTAGTCATGGTGACTACACCAAGGTGCTCGGGAATCATTGGACCCCCAACCGGCCGGGAACAGGACAAGGCCCTGGCACCCTGGCAATGTCAACCTGGCAATGCCAGGATGCCAGGGGCAGTAACATGGGGCGGTGCCAGGGGCAGTCCAGAGAGCAATGCTAGGATGTCAGGGAGTACTGCTAAGGGGCAGGGCTGGGATACATCATGGCCATGAAAGGGGGGAATTGAGGGCATGAAGGGGACCTGAATGGGTCGCATGGAGGGTTGGTGGGCCTGAAAGTGGGGAGTCTGAAGGCATGGACCAGAATGTTTGGGGGGGGGGGGGGGGGGTCTCCTCTGCTCACCCATATCCGGTATTACTTACTTGGATGGGGTGGGGGGGGGGGGGGTTGATGTCGGCGTAGATGGAAGGGGGGCAGGGGTGAATTATTTCGCGATTGGCGGGTGAGCTTTCCCTTCCGGGGTTGGGGCTATTACCATGTCTGCAGTGGGCAGCGATGTCCGCAGTCTGGGGGTGGGGAGACCTTCAATCTTAACTTTGATATCGGGGCACCCTTTAAATGTTGCGCCCTGATCTCTGCGGATTCAATCTTGCTGACGCCTTTAGCTTCCCGCTCCAAAACAAATTACAAACATTTATATAAACATAGTTAGAAGTTATAGTATTAATCACATTTGCTTTGTTTAATTCTTTTATGTACAATAAAGTTTGTTTTTAAAAAGTTAAATTTTGAGACGTAGTTCCAGAAGCACAACATCTGCCTGGGTGACAGATGTTTCCTGGGATCAGGCACCCTCTGACTGTCCGCTCCCTCGCGAAACTCTGCCTCCATCTGATGTGCTGTAACATTTGTGTGGTGCTGACCAGAGGGTTACCCAGGAGCCTGATCATTAAAATAACCCACAGAGGTGATAGTCTCCCAACAGGAGCACGCAGTTCCTGGAATTCTACTCCGGCGACAGCACAGAATAGAGTATCTAGCCCTCGAATTGCATGTCCAGAGGGTGATAGATCTGTCCAACAATATCACATCCAGGATGAAGGAATTAAGCCGCATGAAATCAAGAAAGTGCAAGTGTGGTAGTATGACTAGAGGTATTACGGTAACTAGCAATGCCGAGACACCATTGGTGGAGAAGGCTCACTGCTCATTGGCCCAATGGTATGTAACACTAGTCACCCATTGGCTAGAGTTGCAAGGTAGCTCCGCCCTGTAAGGCAGGGTATAAGAGCCCGTGTGTTCCCCACAGCTTCCTTTCTGTACCTGAGCTGCTGAGGAAACATCTTGTCTATTAAAGCCTTCAGTTCGGACTACAACTTCGCTTCTGTGGATCAGTGCATCAATTTAATAGACAAATTTTAACGGATGGAGCTCCGCATCAAGCCGGAGAGTCTACAACTCAGCCCCCACGCGGCAAACGCAGCAGCAACCTTGAAGAACTGGTTAGCTTGTTTCAATGGCTACCTCGGCACGGCAGAAAGCACATCCATGAGGGAGCAGAAACTACAGATCTTGCACTCGAGAGTGGGCCCGGACATCTACTCGCTCATCGAGGACGCTACAGATTACGATTCCGCAATGGAACTACTCAAAGTACATTATGTCCGCCCAGTGAACCAAGTCTACGCCCAGCACCTACTGGCAACGAGATGGCAGAGCCCTGGTGAGTCACTAGACGATTTCTATCATGCGCTCCTCATGCTAGGGAGAAACTGCAGCTGCCCACAAGTTTCGGCAAACGGACATACTGAACTTTTGATCCGGGACGCTTTTGTTGCGGGTATGCAGTCCCCGCAAATCCGCCAGAGACTGCTCGAAAAGACACTCTGGGCCTCAAGGAAGCATGGGCCCTTGCTGACTCACTGGACGTGGCCTCCCGGAATGCCCGCACCTACGCCCCCAACCGCGCGGTGGCCCCCTGGGCAGCGTGGAAATCCCCCCCCCCAGCGGACTCGGAATCGCCCCAGGCCTGCGCTGCGAGACGCCCCGGCAACCCCGCTGGGCCCCGTTGCTATTTCTGCGGGCAGGCGAAACACCCCCGACAGCGCTGCCCAGCCCGCTCAGCAACGTGTAAGGGGTGCGGCAAGAAGGACCATTTCATGGTAGTCTGCCAGGCCCGGGAGGTTGCTGCAGTTCCGGGCGGTGAGTGCGCATCGCCGCTCCAACCCTCTCCGCAGGCCCCGAGTGGCCCACGAACATCACCAGCTTCCTCCCCCAGTGCCACGTGGGGCCCCCGGGCGCCGCCATCTTGCTCTGCCGATGCCACGTGCGGGGAATCGGCGCCACCATTTTGTCCACCCCCAGCCATGTACGACCAGTGGGCGCCGCCATCTTGGACCGGCTCCAAGGACCCCAGCACGGGTGACCACACACCATCCGAAGACGATTCCGAACTTCTGCCACGTTTGGCATCGGTGACTGTGGACCAGTCTCGACCCCGCACCCTCTCCACAGCAACGACGACAGTATTAATCAAAGGGCACGAGATGTCCTGTCAACTCGACTCTGGGAGCACGGAGAGCATTATACACCCTGACACGGTAAGGCACTGTTCTCTTCCTGTCCACCCCATCAATCAAAAAATCGCCCTGGCCTCTGGCTCCCATTCAGTTGCAATCAAAGGGTATTTTGTCGCGAACCTCACGGTCCAAGGGAGGGAGTTCAAGAACTACAGGCTCTACGTCCTCCGCCACCTCTGCGCAGCCATTCTCCAAGGGTTAGTTTTCCAGTGCAATCTACAAAGTCTAACTTTCAAATTCGGCAGCCCTATACCCCCCCTCACTGTCTGCAGCCTCGCGACCCTGAAGGTCGATCCCCCCTCCCTGTTTGCAAACCTCACCCCGGATTGCAAACCCGTCGCCACTAGGAGCAGATGGTACAGTGCCCAGGATCGGATGTTCATCAGGTCCGAGGTCCAACGGTTCCTGAGGGAAGGGGTCATCGAGACTAGTAACAGCCCCTGGACAGCCCAGGTAGTGGTGGTAAAGACCGGGGAGAATAGGATGGTCATAGACTACAGTCAGGCCATCAACAGGTTTACGCAGCTGGACGCGTACTCTCTCCCCCGCATATCCAACCTGGTAAACAGGATCGCGCAATAAAAGGTCTTCTCCACGATGGACGTCAAGTCCGCCTACCACCAGCTCCCCATCCGCGCGAGTGATCGCAAGTACACTGCTTTCGAGGCAGATGGGCGGCTCTACCACTTTTTAAGGGTTCCTTTTGGTGTCACTAATGGGGTCTCGGTCTTCCAGCAAGAGATGGACCGAATGGTTGACCAATACGGTTTACGGGCAACATTCCCGTATCTCAATAATGTCACCATCTGCGGCCATGACCAGCAGGACCACGACACTAATTTCCAAAAATTCCTCCAGACCGTGAAAATCCTTAACCTAACGTATAACAAGGATAAATGCGTGTTTAGCACCGACCGCCTAGCCATCCTCAGCTACGTAGTGCAAAATGGAGTGATAGACCCCGACCCGGAATGCATGCGCCCCCTTATGGAGTTCCCCCTCCCCCACTGTTCCAAGGCCCTGAAGCGCTGCCACAGGTTCTTCACTTATTACGTTCAGTGGGTCCCCAACTACGCAGACAAAGCCCGTCCTCTCATCCAAACAACTACTTTCCCCCTGTCGACGGAGGCCCGCCAGGCCTTCAGCCGCATCAAAGCAGACATTGCAACGGCCACGATGCGCACCATCAACGAATTCTTCCCCTTCTAAGTCGAGAGCGACGCGTCCGACGTAGCTCTGGCAGCCACCCTCAACCAAGCAGGTGGACCCGTGGCCTTCTTCACGCGTACCCTCCACGCTTCCGAAATTCGCCACTCTTCGGTTGAGAAGGAAGCACAGGCCATAGTAGAAGCTGTGCGACATTGGAGGCATTACCTGGCCGGCAGGAGGTTTACCCTCCTCACGGACCAACGGTCGGTAGTTTTCATGTTTGACAATGCACAGCGGGGCAAGATAAAGAACGATAAGATCTTGCGGTGAAGGATCAAATTATCCACCTATAACTACGAGATCCTGTATCGTCCCGGGAAGCTAAACAAGCCTCCTGAAGCCCTGTCCCATGGCAGATCTGCCAATGCACAAGTGAACCGCCTCCGAGCCCTTCACGAGGACCTCTGCCACCCGGGGGTCACTCGTTTCTTCCATTTCATAAAGACCCGCAACCTGCCCTACTCCATCGAGGAGTCACTAGGAACTGCCACATCTGCGCGGAGTGCAAGCCGCACTTCTACCGTCTGGAGAAAGCGCATCTGATAAAGGCCTCCCGTCCCTTTGAACGCCTCAGCATGGACTTCAAAGGTCCCCTCCCCTCTACCAACCGCAACACGTACCTTCTCAACGTGATTGACGAGTACTCCCGCTTCCCGTTCGCCATCCCCTGCCCCGACATGACCACAACCACCATCATCAAAGCACTCCACAGCACTTTTTCCCTGTTCGGATTCCCCGCCTACATACACAGTGATAGGGGGTCCTCTTTTATGAGTGACAAACTGCGTCAATTCCTGCTTAGCAAAGGCATTGCCTCGAGCAGGACAACCAGTTACAACCCCCGGGGTAATGGACAGATCGAGAGGGAGAACGGAACGGTCTGGAAGACCATCCTACTGATCCTACGGTCCAGGAATCTCCCAGTCCCCCGCTGGCAGGAGGTCCTCCTAGACGCCCTCCACTCCATCCGGTCTCTGCTCTGCACTGCAACTAACCAAACGCCCCATGAACATCTCCTTGTCTTCCCTAGGAAGTCCTCCTCAGGGACCTCACTCCCGGCCCCATCCAGCTCCGGAACCACGTGCGGGCGCACAAGTCAGACCCATTGGTCGAGAAGGTCCAGTTACTCCACGCTAACCCCCAGTACGCATACGTGGAGTACCCCGACGGCTGACAAGACACGGTCTCTCTACGGGACCTGGCACCCGCCAGATCCCCACCCTCGCCACCAGCCCCACCCTCCCTCCCACCGGCGCACCTCACTGTCGCCCCCTGCCCTGGACAACTGTTTTTCCCGCCGGCCCTGCCTGGACCACACCCCCACACCCCCCCCCCCCCCCCCCCCCCAAGGCGCTCTGCAAATACTCCCTTCACTGGCCAGTCAACCGCCCCACCAGCGCCATCAAGAAGTCTGGATGCCCCCTCCCCGGGTCAGCCACCCTCACCAGCGCCATCTAGGGGTGTTGAAGCCACTGCCGGGAATGGATCCATGCTCCCGGAGTCACAGACGCCTGCACCTCCACTGACGTCTCCGCCGAAGCTCCGTCGATCGCAAAGGACAACCAAGGCCCCCGACCGTCTGATTGTTTCACTATGAACCGTATATGGACCTTTTAATGTGCCATTTACATGGCCGATTGTGTAATTGTGAAACTGTATTATGTTTTGTAAATAGTTATGGGCCAGTGGGCAGACACAGTACGAAAGTACCGCAGTACCTCAACAGTCATACTACCAGTATGCTATTCAACCCGGACAGACCACCAGTTATGTTCGGGCGACCAAGTCGCCGCCTCGCCGCCACACCCCCCCCCCCCCCCGCCGGATTCTTTTTCAACGGGGGTGAATGTGGTAGTATGACTAGAGGTATTACGGTAACTAGCAATGCCAACACACCATTGGTGGAGAAGGCTCACTGCTCATTGGCCCAATGGTATGTAACACTAGTCACCCATTGGCTAGAGCTGTAAGGTAGCTCCGCCCTGTAAGGCGGGGTATAAGAGCCCGTGTGTTCCCCACAGCTTCCTTTCTGTACCTGAGCTGCATCAGCAGGTAAAAGTAGTGGCACGACGTTAGTGTCTTCCCTGGAGTCGTGCTCCGGGTGTTCTGAGGGTCTGGATAGGGGAGCTACAACCCCGGATCGCTTTGCCCTGTCTGATGGTGATCCTGCAAAAGACATGGGGCGAGATCTTGGGAAAGACTGGTCTGTGGGAGAGGGGTGAATGACTTGCTATAGGGCACAAGCGTTGCTTTTTTGGTGCATGCTGAACTCCATCACAGCCCCTATCCTCTCCTTGGTCTCCCCCACGAATTTCAGGGCCTATTCCTCATAGGGGGTGTGGACCCGGATATCTGGGATGGCTCCTCCAGTCTCCTGGGCCACTTTCTCCTTAGGGGCACAGAAAGTGCACACTGAAATGCTGAGGTGTGGGTTTTATGAGGGGTTTGTACCTAGTGGCAGGTGTCTGATTGGCTACTGGCCAGAGAGGCCAAGACATCTGTTGGGGGTTCGCGGAGGGTGGGTTGTAAGGGCGATGCAGGCAGGTGGAATGTTGTTAGCCGCTAGGGTATTGGGGAAGATGTGAGCAATGAGGGATGGTAGTGATGCCAGGGGCACAGAGTTAGTTACTCATCTGAGCTGTTGCAAGGAGGTTATTCATCTTCTTACAGCATTGCGTGCCAACCCACCTGCTGAGGCTCACAGCACTGACAGCCTCTGTCTGTTCATCCCAGGTCTTCTTCAGAAGAGAGGGCTTGAGTCTCCATCCCACCCTAGGGAAGAGGGTGTCCCTCCTCTTCTCAACGGCGTCCAGCATCCAGTTGATCTCCAACTCCAGGCTAAAATAGCAGTCTGTGGTAAGTGTAGCACGTGAAGGCTGCTCCAGCTTGTCAGGATGTAAAACGAGAATACCAGCCCAGCCAATTAGATGCCAGTGGGGTCAGGGATCATGGGGGCTGCAATTGGACTGCATGCTGGGCCATTTGCATAACTTGAATTTCTCCTGGCCGGCATTCCCGGAGGGAGCACGCAGTTCCCACGATTCTACTGCGGCGTAGCACAGAATGGAGAATCCAGCTCAAGCATTGCATGTCCAGAGGGTGATAAATCTGTCCAACTGTATCACATCCAGTATGAAGGAATTAAGCCGCATGAAATCAAGAAATAATGGGCCAGAAATTGAAGTGCAGACATCTCACAAGCTATGCCAGTAGTTAGATTTCTTCCCGCACGCTTCAGTGTTAAATCTCAGTGGAAGTGTGAGCTGATAGCAGCATGGTGAGGGCAAAGGGGTATCTGGAATCTGAGTGAATGGTGATGCCCATAGTTTATCTCCTTAACCAATATTGTTTAAGGTCCGAGGAAGAAACACAGGAACAACGGAGAAGGAAATAGGGTGAATTAGAATCAAACACAGTACAGAAATCAGAATAAAAACGAGACAAAGAAAGAGATGAGAGAAACAGAAAAATTAGAATTAAAATTAAAATCAGATTTTAAATCTCCAAGAACAATTCACTGCCTAAAGGAATGAGCCTCCACAATTTAAACTGTTCCTTTTTGGGCCAGAGATATGGACTGGCATTCATTAATAATTAGCATGGGGCGGAGAATCGCCCGGGGCCGGCGTCAATCCTGCCCCCGCCGTGTCTCCAATTCTCCGGCCCCCGAGATTCGGCAGGGGCGGGAATCGCGCCGCACCGGTCGGCGGGCCCCCCGCGGCGATTCTCCAGCCTACGATGGGCTGAAGTCCCGCCACTGAAAGGCCTCTCCCGCCGGCGTGGTTTAAAGCACCTACCTGACCGGCGGGATTGGCGGCGCGGACGGGCTCCAGGGTCCTGGGGGAGCACGGGGCGATCTGACCCTGGGGGGTGCCCTCACAGTGGCCTGGCCCGCGGTCGGGGCCCACCGATCGGCAGGTGGGCCTGTGCCGTGGGGGTACTCTTTTTCTTCCACCTCTGCCATGGCCTTCACCATGGCAGAGGCGGAAGAGACCCCCTCCCCTGCGAATGCGACGGTATGACGTCAGCAGCCGCTGACGCTCCGGCGCATGCGCGGACTTACGCCGGCCGGCGAAGTCCTTTCGGCCCCGGCTGGCGTGGCACCAAAGGCCGTTCACGTCAGCTGGCGGTGTGGGAACCACTCCGGCCCGGGCCTAGCCCCTCAATGTGAGGGCTTGGCCCCTAAAGGTGCGGAGAATTCCACTCCGACACGCCGGGTAGGGGAGAATCCCGGCCATGAGGTTAAAACGATCTATGCATTGCTGGACTTACCTTCGCGGCCAGTTTAATGGGTAATTAACGTGCAAAACCAGCAAATTCTTAAAAATAATGAGAAGCTAAGGTGGAATACTAGGTGTAAAGCAAACAGAGGAGTAGTGAAAATCGATTCTGGAGATGCGCGACTCGGTGTTTGTCTTAATTGCCCGAACAGCTGCCCATTTTACACATTGATATCAGCATGCATCAGTAAAATCCCATTATTTTTCCAGTAAGACTCAATACTCTCAAAGGTAATAGTTTATCAGAAATATACTGAAACAGCTTTACCTTTACTTGAGCATACTAATTATTCAAAGTCTTTAATTGGTCAGCTATACAAAGAACCCAATTTTAAAATAGCCTCTCTGACTTTGTATTGATCATTTGAGCACAAAATTGTTTCTGTATTAATTAAATGCCAGAAAATGGTATATTGCTGCAATACATTTAAACTCTGCTTGAGCCCATAATAATTTAAACTTGCTTCAGGTAATGAAAGCTGTCAAGGACTTTCACAGCTGTGTTTATAAAGTCAGAGATCTCAACATCTAATTCTATTTTTTATGACATTAGGAAGAAACGGTTAAGTTACAATCAGCAACTCCACCCTGATTGGCAATAGTTGGTTCCATTTGTGTAATCATTAATGCACTGAGTTGAGAATGCAAGAGTCCAGGGACAAGCTAAAATTTTAGACATCTTCCATCTAAAAGTTGTAAACCAGTTCTTCTGGTGTAGAATTTAAGAGGATTCCTTAGAAGACTGATGGACTTACCCAACAAAGTCCTTACACCACCATGTCTAATGATATATTGTTGGTGTCTCAACTCCTTCAAATTATAAGAGTACAGCAGACTGCTGCAGCTCAGGTAACCATTAATATATAACATGTATCTGAACATTGATGATAACTTCCATGGCAGTGAAGGTTACCACCCCATGATGCTTCCTTATGGCTTAACATTTACCTGGTCCGATATCATCTGAATATTAACATCACCACTTTGTTGTTCGTATAGGCAATGTAATGAATATAAAGAGCTCTGATCCTCATAACTTGCATTTATATGTTAGACATGGGAGAAAACCCCATCAACCAGTGCTCTTTTGCGCTGTGGGTCTGATGGCAATATTCTGCTTGTAAACATTGATGCTTGTGGCATGCCTAATACATTTAGACTGCAGAATAATGGATGCAGCAAATGACCCATCCTCCTCAGCACACCCCTCCCCCAATCAAAGGCTTAAAAAGGTATGCCATATGGAAACATCATGGGGTGGTAACCTTCACTGCCACGGGAATTATCATCAACGTTCAAGATGTTGTTCACTGGCAACAGCACATGGTACAACTTTGCAATTTGCTTCACAAGAAAAGTTAAGATATGTCTCCTTTGACATGCTCCGAGTGCTCTAGTGGTATTGTCACTGGACTTGTAATCCAGCGATCAAGGGCAATGCTTTGGGGAACTGGATTTGAATGCCACCACGGAAAATGGTGGAATACATATTTAATCAATAAAAATCTGGAATTAACTCTAATGATGACCATAAAACCACTGTGGAAAAAAAAATCTCATCTCGTTCATTAATGTCCTTCTATCTTCCTTACAACTAAAGGGAAATGCCAACCTTACTTTGTCTGGCCTATGTGTTCCTCGAGGTCCATAGCAATGTGCGAGACTTGTAAATACCCTCTGAAATGGCCTGGCAAACAACACAGTTGTATAAAACCACTAGTAAGTCAATAGTAAATAAGTCAATAAGGAATTAAACCGGATAGTTCAGCCAGCACTGACCTATGTATCAGAAATGTGAACCCTGTCAAGTCCTCCTTGCTAAGATCTGGGGATTGTGTGAAAATTGGGTAAACTGTCGCACAGACTAGTCACGCAACAGCCTAATCATACTTACAGATAATGTCCCAGGCATCACAATCATTATCACTAGGTCTGTCCTGTCCCACGGGCAGAACAGAGACAGCAGAGATAATGGCAAAGTGGTATACAGTCGGGAGGTTGGCCATGGAATTATCAACATGAAGTCTGGAACCCGTGAAGTCTCATGGCATCAGCTTAAACATGTGCAAGCTAATTACCACATACCACTTCCCACACACACCCCAACCTGCCACATCAACTTCAGCTGATGAATCAGTGCACATCCATATTGAACACATATTGAAAGTACTCTGGGGTCTTCAATGTCTATCACCAACAGTGGCTTGGTAACACCACCATAAACCAAGTTGGCCAGGTCCTAAGGAACATAGCTGCTCAACTGGGTCTACGACCGGTGGTGAGGGAACCAACAAAGGAGAAAAACATACATCACCTCATGCTCACCAACCTGCCTTCCACAGATGCAACTCTCCATGACAGTTTTGGTAGGAGTCACCAGCACACAATCATTGTGGAGACAAAGTCCCATCTTCACATTGAGGATACCCTCCATCTTCTTTTGTGGTATGATCACTGTGCTAAATGGGATAGAATCAGAACAGATCTAGTAACTCAGGATTGGGCAACCATGAGGCACTGTGAGCCATCAACAGAGGCAGAATAGTACTCAACCACAATCTGGAACCTCATGGCGCGGCAGATCCCCTACTCTATCATTACCACCAAGCCAGGGGATCAATTCTAGCTGCATGATGGATGCAGTATGGCATGCCAGGAGCACACCAGGCATACATAAAAATGAGCTGTCAACTTGGTGAAGTTACAACACTGGACTACTTACATGCCAAACAGCATTAGCAGCAATAAATAAACAGAGCTAAGCGATTCCACAACCCACCAGCTCAGACCGAAAACTCTGCAGTCCTGCCACATCCAGTTGTGAATGGTGGTGGGCAATTAAACAATTCATTGGAGAAGACTCCACAAATATCTTTTAATAATAATCTTTATTAGTGTCATAAGTAGGCTTACTTAACTCTGAAGTTACTGTGAAAAGCCCCTGGTCGCCACACTCCGGCGTCTGTTCAGGTACACAGACGGAGAATTCAGAATGTTCAATTCACCTAACAAGCACACCTTTCTGAACTTTTGGGACACCTGGAGGAAATCCATGCAGACACGGGGAGAATGTGCAGACAGTGACCCAAGCCGGGAATCAAACCCGGGTCTTGGCGCTGTGAAGCAACACTGCTAACCACTGTGCTACTGTGCCGCCCCTCAATGATGGATGAGCCCAACACATTAGTGCAAAAGTTGCAAAAATCTTCAGCTAGAAGGGGTGGCATGGGGTTACAGTGGTTAGCACTCCTGCCCATGGCACCATGGACCCAGTTCGATCCCAGCCCCGGGTCACTGTCCCTGTGGAGTTTGCACGTTCTCTCCCATGTCTGCATGGATTTCACCGCCAAAGCCCAAAGATGTGCAGCGTAGATTGATTGGGCATGCTAAATTGCCCCTTAAAAGAAAATCTTCAGCCAGAAGTGCCAAATAAATGATCCATCGAGGCCTCCTCTGAAGGTTTCCAGCATCACAGATGCCAGTCTTCAGCTAATTCAATTTGCTTCACATGTCATCAAGGATTGGCTGAAAACACTAAATAATGCAACGGGTTTGGGCCTTGACAATATTCTGGCAATAGTACTGAAGACTTGCTCCAGAATCTGCCATGTCCCTAGCTAAGCTGTTCCACGACAGCTACAACACTGGCATTGACCCAGCAATGCAGAAAAGTGCCCAGGTATGTCCTGTACACAAAAAGGACAAATCCAATAAAGCCAATTTCTGCCCATTAGTCTATTCTCAATCATCAGTAAAACGACAAAAGGGGTCATTAACAGTGCAGCATTTGCTTTGCAATAACTTGCTCACTGATGATCAGCGTGGGTTCTGCCAGGGTCACTCAGGTTCAAACCTAAATACAGAATTGATTCAAAAGTGGACAAAAGAGCAGAACTCCAGAGGTGAAAAGAGGGTGACTTCCCCAGACATCAGGGTAGCATTTGACAGAGTGGGGCATCAAGCAGCCCTAGCAAAATTAGAGTCAATCAATTAGAGTCAATGGGAATTAGTGGGGGAAAACTCTCCACTGGGTGGAGTCATACCTAACACAAAGGAAGCTGATTGTGGTAGTTGGTGTTCAATCGCCCAGCTCCAGGGCATCATTTTCAGAGTTCCACAGAGTAGTGTCCTCGGCTCAACCATCTTCAGCAGCTACATCAATGACTTTCCTTGTGGGGATGTTTACATTATTGTTCAGCACCATTCACAAGTTCACAGATTCATGTCCAAATGTAGCAAGACCTGGACAATATGCACGGTTGGTTGACAAGTGGCAATTAACACTCATGCCACACAAATGCCAGGCAATGACCATCTCCAATAAAAAATAATCTAATCATCGCCTCTTGACATTCAACGGCATTACTAGCATTGAATCTCCCACCGTCAACATCCTGAGGGCTACCATTGACTAGAAACTGAACTGGGTTAGCCATATGAATACAGTGGCTACAAAAGCAGGACAAAGGCAAGGACTACTGCAGTGAGTAAATATCTTCCTGACTCACCAAAGCCTGTCCACTATCTACAAGGCACAAGTCACGAGTGTGAGGGAGTTCTCTCCTCTTGTCTGGGTAAATGCAGTTCCAACAGCACTCAAGAAACTGGACACCATCCACGACAAAGCACCACGATGATTGGTTAAATATTCTCATATACTGTACATGACGGAACCTCAATCAATAGTAATGATTAGACATGGATAACAGGGTCAGGTCAACTCCACCTCCACGTGCGCAAGGCTCAGCCTGACGCAACTAAAAGTGGTACATAGAGCCCACTTAACGAGAAACCGTATGAGTAGGTTCTTCCCGGAGGTGGAGGACAAATGTGAGCGGTGCCAGAGAGGCCCGGCCAACCACGCCCACATGTTCTGGTCTTGCCCCAGACTTGTGGAGTACTGGACAGCCTTCTTCGAGGCAATGTCCAAAGTGGTGGGGGTGAGGATGGAGCCATGCCCGATAGTGGCGGTCTTCGGGGTTTCAGACCAGCCAGATCTATTCCTGGGGAGGAGGGCGGACGCCCTTGCCTTTGCCTCCCTGATTGCCCGCCGTAGAATCCTGTTTGGCTGGCGGTCAGCAGCACCACCCAGAGCTGCAGACTGGCTGTCCGACCTCTCGGAATCTCTCCAAATGGAGAAAATCAAATTCGCCATCCGAGGGTCGGACGACGGCTTCCACAGAACGTGGGAGCCATTCATGCAACTGTTCCGGGACCTGTTTGTGGCCAACGTACATGAGGAAGAATAGTCGGGTGGCCAAGAACCAGGGGAAAATGGGCGGGAATCGGGGGAAGGTAGCCGGGGGGGGGGGGGGGGGGGGCTACGGGCTCGGTATGGGGGTTTGATGGCAAGCCAAGGCCCAAAACCAAACTATAAATAAATGCCTATAAACATGTGCCTCGGCCATATTGGGGAATGTAAAATATGTATGCTGGCTAAAGGGGGCGGCCACAATTATTGTTATGAAGATGCTTACCTGTAAATATTCATGTAAAAAAATTTTGTGTTTTCCTTTTTTTTTCTCTCTCTCTAATAACTTGTAATTTGTCATATATGAAATATGAAAACTCAATAAAAAACATTTATAAAAAAAAAGACATGGATAACTAGGAATAAATGATTAGTATATGCTAATTTCTTGTAATCAAATCTCAAATTATGACTGTCTGTACTATCCTTGAATCTGTTCTCTCTGGGTTCCCAATTTGGAATGCTAATAGCCCTTGCTATAGCTTTTAATAAAGGACTAGATTTTTACTCCAAGACTCTTCTACTGGTTTCTCATGAGTGGACAAGTGAAGCACACTAAAGTCAGATAGCTATACTTTTCTCCACAACAAACACTACGCTGCTGTTCTATCAATGTCATATTATAGTAATAGATTCATCCGATTCCTTTCATAGATTGGGCACAATCCAATGGCTATTAGAACTCTCACGCATTAATCTGCTGCTGAAAGATTCTGCATTTCTGAAAATTCTGAATATTTTTCATTTCTCAAAAATTAATTTGCAAAACTGCAAAATCTAAGTTTCCAGATTTTTCCCAAATCTAATGTCTGCCCTAAATCAGGTTTCCATATGCTTGCTTCATTGACGACAAACATGTTATTTCACAAAATCTCCCCCTGCAATAATACCAGCTTTTTTGGGCAGCAGGCCTGTCTTTCTTAAGGTACAACAGAAGCTCCTGAGATCTGTCAATGCATTCACAATCCCACAAAAAAAGTATGACAATCACTATTCTAGAATGCCTGCTTTAATTTGTGTTCTGCTTTATTTATCTTTGACCAACTGCCTCCTTTTGCATAACCGAACAGGTGCCGGAATGTGGCGACTAGGGGCTTTTCACAGTAACTTCATTTGAAGCCTACTTGTGACAATTAGCGATTTTCATTTCATTTCCATAGTCCCAGCAGTGGCAGCAGTCAATAATTCTACTTTCTGTCAGTTGCCGGTTATGTCTATCTCAATATTTTCAAAAACAGGGGTTGAAGAGAGCAATCTCGTGAGCCCAGGAGGTATTACTTTGGTTTCCTGTGTAGTAAAGCCACTACAGAGGATTGCCATAAAACAAAGGAGTCATAACTGCTACCCAGGAAGCAAGCATTCATTTGTAAAATCCATTTTCATGGTCACTAGCCATTCATTGGATGAAGTTCTTGTGGCTCAGGAAGAACATAGTGCTATTCGCAGGAGTCCCAGAAGACCATGTACCTTTATTTTGGGTAATCTTGTGAGGGGAAAAAAATAAATCTAGTGCTTTCATTCTGCTGTCAGTTTCTTGTGAAAATGAGAAACTTGCCTTTCTTGTCACTGCCTTCCTGTAAAACAAAGCTTAAAAATGTAATTGTCCTTAAATATTCCCACAGAAGTGTGCTGGGATTTGAACACACAACTGCATGGGCAAGCACTGCCTCACCTCTTGGGTAAATTAACCTGCCTTACACCTTTCTCTCATCCTCTTCTCACTCCTCCAAATCACAAAATTGGATACTCACCTCCAGAATTTTAATTGTACGGGAATCATGAAAGAGAAAGCCAAATAAACTAGAAATGAACATTTTGTGCCTCATGCCCAAGGATAAATTCCATTTCTCTGCATGCTAGAATTCAAACAGATGTTTTGCATTTAAAGGCCGAATTATTTGCTCAGAATTTGCATGCCTTTGCATGGTTCATTCTTAGCAAGAAAACTAAGGAAATATTGCACTCACGTTTACCAATGTGATTTTAATTATATAAAAAAACTCTCACGCATTTCAATTCAGCATCACAAGCTTCAGCAACTGAAAATGTTACTCCTCTGTTTTGCACACTTTCAAATGTATTTAACCATTCCTCCTGAACGTACATTAACGAAGCTCACACTAGGTTTTGAAAATTTAACTTATTGATTGTTACTTTGAAACCATGTGCTTTTAGAAAACAATACAGTCAAATTCTGGAAACATCCATCTTCACTGCAATTTATGAACGCAAGAGTTAGGAGTGGAAATAGGCTATTTGGATCCATGAGCTTGCTCTGCCATTCAATAAGATCATGGCTAATCTGATTGTGGCCTCACGCAACCAAATACCCTCATATAGGAACAACAACAGAAAATGCTGAAAATATGGGCAATGTTGCCATAGTGGTAATGATACTAGATTGGTAATCTAGAAGTTCAGGGCTAATGTTCTGGGGATACCCAGATACATGGTAACTAGTGGAATTTAAATTCAATTAATGAAATCTAAAATTGAAAGCTAGTCTTAGTTTCGTCGCCCCATTACTATAACTGATGGTTGTAAAAACCCACCTGGTTTACTGTGTCCTTTAGGAAAGGAAATCTGCCACCCTTACCTGTTCTGGCCTACATATGAATTCGAACCCACAGCTATGTGGTTGATTCCAAAAGGCAAAGAAAGTCAATCAGTTCAAGGACAATTAGGGATGGGCAACAAATGCTGGCCTTGCCAGCAACACACACTTCCATGAAAGAATAAATAACTCAGTAGGTCAGGCAGCATCTGTGGACAAAGAAAGAGAGTTAATGTTTCAGGTCGGTGACCTTTCACTTGACAAGTTAAAGGTGTCATTGTTTTTAAACAAAGGGTGGGTGGAACAAGGACAAAAGGAAAGTCTGTGATACAGTGGAAGACAGAAGAGCTTGAATGACAATGCTCAAACGTGGTCTCCTTTACATTGGGGAGACCAAAGACAGATTGGGTGACAGCTTTGCAGAATACCTCTGATTGTTAAGTAATGGGTTAAGAGACATTGCAATTAGTTGTCTCATTTATGTTAAATGTTCAATGATTGTCTCATTTATGTTAAGTGTTCAATGATTGACACTGATATGTAAAGGGCTTCAGGTGGACTCTGGAGCTTGTGATGATCTGTAGAGTTCTGTGCAGAGTGAGTTTGAACCATTAAAGGTGTGTTGGTGAAAAAGGAGCTGAACTCTTGCCTCTTCATACCACAGCATCTAACACATCTAACACTGATCAGTCCACAAGCACGCCTCTGAGTTTCTACTGGCCTGTCATTTTAATTCTCCATCTTGCTCTCAAGCTGACATATGTCCTTGGCCTGCTGCACTGTTCTAGTGAAGAGCAAAGTAAGCTTGAGGAACAGCACCTCATCTGTCAATTAGATGCAGTCTTCCAGACTCATCAATTGAACAACTTCAAACCGTAAACTTTGTTTCCCCATTTTGTTTCTTTTTCTTTGCATGTTTTGGTTTCTCTCTGATTTTTGCTTTCTGACAGTAGCTCACTCGACCTAGGAACATCTTTTGTTTCTTTTCTTGCCCCATCACCATTCCCTTTAGCCCTGTAAGCTTCTTCTGCCATTTAATCTCTCCTGTCTTTCACTCTATCACAGACCTTCATTTGTCCTTGCCCCACCTACCTCTTGTTCAAAATCCCAGTTCTGATGAAAGGTCATTGACCTGAAATGTTGACTCTCTCTGCACAGCCCTCCACAACACTGCTGCTGAAACAGGTCGAGAAAGCTGATCCTTTCCCTACATTTACTCTCATGAAAATTGTCCCTTCTTCTGTTTCCTCCCCTCGGCCAACACCTCTGTGGCACTCTGCTGCGTTCTTCTAAATGGGCTGCTCCTCTTCCCTGGTGGTCCGAACCAGAGAATTACCGGGCCTGTGCCCTCAAAGTGTGGTCTGTTCAGTCAAATAGACTTGGCAGGTTATGCTCTGCACAGACACCCAAAATTTACACCACTACCACTTATTCTGAGGGTTATTTCAGAACAAAGATTCGTTCATGTCAGGTCTCTTGCTCTGCAAGGACTTTTCTCTGCTACTTCCCCACTTTATAATGACTGATGTCAACGCGGTTCAACTACCTCAGCTGAATTGCCGAGGTGCTAGCACAGTATACAGTCATTTACCGTTCAAAATATTTCATTGCAATCAAAGAATATGGGCTTAATGCCTTTAATCACTCGAACAGGCTACCAACCACTGCCAGGCAGGTAATAGCCCATATCTAGCAACGGTCCACGGAAGCAGAAGAGGTGAAGGAGACAGCAATGCATCAGGGAGCCAACCAAGCATTCAACAATCTAAGCTTCCTTGTATCTCTGAAAAACTGCCGTAGTTGGGAACAGGATGGGCATCCTGCTGTGGGAACAGCAGGAGTTGTAAACTAAATTAAAAGGCTAAATTAAAACTAAATATCAAGGGTGATAATCCCTAGATTATTGCCCAAACCACATGCAAATTGGTATGGATAGATTAGACGAATTAACACATGGCTAAAGGACTGGTATTGGAAAGAGATTCCTTTTCATGGGACACTGACATAGTGCCCAGACAGAAAATGGGTGGACAATCAGACGTGCTGCACCTAAACATCGATCAAGGCCAGTGGCCTAATGGATAGGATAAACAGGGAGTTGGCAAAGGCTTACTGCTAGTATCGGCGAGGTTAGCATGGACAACCTGCAAGAAATAAAACAAGTCTAAAAATAAACTGTAATGATGCATGTTCACAGACTTATTAATAAATATAGTTTGTGTTTCTAATTAAGAAAACCTGTGATCCTCTTCTGCTTTGTTGCGCTTAAAGGAACAATCACCACATAAACAAACAGGAAAGGCCATCACAGGATGGACAAAACTAAGGGAGGTCTTAAATGACCAGGGAATAAATAATGTTATGTGCAATATATAAAATATGGTTAAAAATAAAGTGAGAGAACATGGGGAGAAGGCCAGCAGAATGCTTGCACAGCAGCTTAGGAAGAGGGAGGCAGCTAGGGAGATAGGGAAAGTAAAGGACGGTGAGGGGAACCTGGTCGGTGATTCGGTAGGGGTGAATAAGGCATTTAGAGATTTTTACAGCAGGCTGTACAGGTCGGAACCCCCTACGGGGCCCGAGGGGATGAGGCGCTTCTTGGAGGGGCTGAATTTCCCAACGGTGGACGGAGAGCAGGTAGAAGGGCTGAGGGCGCCAATTGGGCGGGAAGAGGTAGTGGAGGGCTTGAAGGCCATGCAGGCGGGTAAGGCCCCGGGACCGGACGGGTACCCAGTGGAGTTTTATTAAAGGTTCTCGGGATACTGGGGCCAGTGTTGTTGAGGATGTTTAATGAGGCAGGGTAAAGAGGGGAGCTGACCTCGGCGATGTCACAGGCAATGCTTTCGCTGATTCTTAAGCGGGACAAGAACCCGGAGCTGTGTGGGTCCTACAGGCCAAACTCCCTCTGAATGTGGATGCCAAGTTGCTGGCCAGAATCTTGTCCTCCCGGATTGAGGACTGTGTTCCGGATGTTATTGGGGAGGACCAGACGGGGTTTGTTAAGGGTAGGCAGTTGGTGGCCAATGTAAGAAGACTGCTAAATGTGATCATGATGCCCCCGGAAGGGAGGGAGGTGAGGTAGTGGTCGCAATGAATGCAAAAAAGGCCTTTGATCGGGTAGAATGGGATTATCTGTGGGAGGTACTGGAACGGTTCGGATTCGGGCGGAGCTTTATTGACTGGGTCAGGTTACTGTATCAGGCTCCTGTGGAAAGTGTGCAGACGAATAGGACAACTTCGGACTACTTTAGACTGCACTGGGGGACGAGACAGGGGTGCCCCCTCTCCCCACTGTTGTTTGCTCTGGCTATAGTGGCGTTGGCAATTGATCTGAGAGCTTTAATGGGCTGGGGGGGGGGGGGGGGGGGGGGGAGGGGGGGCGCACAGGTTTTCGCTTTGAGTGGATGACCTGCATCTGTACATTTCGGACCCAGTGGAGGGGATGGAGGAAATCATGAAGATTTTAAGGGAATTCGGCCGGTTTTCAGGGTATAAGTTAAACATGAATAAGAGTGAGATATTTGTGGTTCAGGCGAGGGGACAGGAGGGGCAACTGGGGGAGCTGCAGTTTAGGTCAGTAGGGGACAGTTTCAGGTACCTGGGCATCCATGTGGCACGGGAATTGGACCAGCTGCATAAATTGAATCTGGCCAGGCTAGTGGACCAAATGAAGGACAATGTCCGGAGATGGGACGCGCTCCCGTTGTCGCTGGCCGGGAGCGTACAAACGGTGAAAATGACGGTCCTCCCGAGGTTCCTATTTGTATTTCAATGTCTCCCCATTTTTATTCTGCGGTCCTTTTTTAAGCGGGTCAACAGGGTGATCACGGGTTTCGTCTGGGCGGGCAAGACCCCGCGGGTAAGGAAGGTAATGCTCGAGCGGAGCCAGGGAGAGGGCGGGCTGGCGCTGCCAAATTTCAGCAACTACTACTGGGTGGCTAACATAGCCATGATCATTAAGTGGGTGGTGGGGGTGGGGTCGGTGTGGGTGCAGATGGAGGTGGATTCTTGTAAGGGCACCAGTTTGGGGGCGTTGGTAACTGCGCCCCTGCTGCTCCCGCAGGCGCGGTACTCCACCAGTCCCGTGGTGGAGGCAGCCTTGAGAGTCTGGAGACAGTGGAGGCGGCATGTGGGAGCATCGGTCTGGGCCCCAATTTGTGATAACCACCGGTTTGCCCTGGGGAGTATGGATGAGTGGTTCCGGGTATGGCGGAGAGCGGGGATTGAGAGGATGGGGGATGTGTTCACAGAGGGGAGCTTTCCGAGTATGAGGGTGCTGGTGGAGAAGTTTGGGCTGGTGAGGGGACACAAATTCAGATATTTGCAGGTGCGGGACTTCCTTCGTAAACAGGTGGCAACCGTCCCGCTCCTACCGCTGAGGGGGATTCAGGATAGAGTAATTTCCAGAGGGTGGGTAGGGGAGAGCGTCTCGGACATATATAAGGAGCTTATGGGGTCGGAGGAGATGCAGACCGAGGAGCTGAAGCGCAAGTGGGAAGAGGTGCTGGGAGGTGAGATAGAGGATGGCCTATGGGCAGACACATTGAGTAGAGTCAACGCGTCTGCAACATGTACCAGGCTCAGCCTGATACAATTTAAGGTTGTTCACCGGGCTCACATGACAGTGGCCCAGATGAGCAGATTCTTTGGGGTGGAGGACAGGTGCGTAAAATGTGCGGGAGGACCGGCGAACCGTGTCCACATGTTTTGGACGTGTCCAAAACTTAGAGGATTTTGGCAGGGGTTTGCGGACTCACGTCCAAGATTTTAAAATCAAGGGTGGCGCTGGGTCCAGAGGTGGCGCTTTTCGGGGTGTCGGAGAGGATCAGGGAATCCAGGAGGAGAAAGAGGCAGAAGTTATGGCCTTTGCTTCCCTGGTAGCTCGGAGACGAATACTTTTGGCATGGAGGGACTCAAAGCCCCCGAAGTCGGAGACCTGGCTATTGGACATGGCCAGCTTTCTCTGTATGGAGAAAATTAAGTTTGCCTTGAGAGGTTCATTGTTAGGGTTCACCCGGAGGTGGCAACCATTAGTCGACTTCCTTGTGAAAAATTAATCGTCAGCAGACCCGGGGTGGGGGGGTGGGGGGGGGTGGTGTAGTCTAGGTTAGAGTAGGGGGTAATAAGGGTGGGACCTGTACGAAAGATTAACGGTTTTTGCACTATGTTTATGGTTTCATGTATCTTGTCTATTTTGTTGTTATTTCTATACCAAAAATACCTCACTTAAATGTTTATTAAAAAAAAATAAAGTGAGAGGAAATTCAATTAAAAATAAGTCAATCTGTCTGTATAGCAATGCAAATAGCATTCATATTAAAACAAGAGAACAGGAGATAATAATACATAATCAAGACCTAGAGTGGCAGGAATTACTGAGATATGACTGCAGAAAAATTAGAATTGGAAATTAAGCATTTCAATATACAACATGTTCAGAAAAGATAGAGAAGGAAAAGAGGTGGAGTGGCTGTTCTTCCTCAAGATAACAGTAGCAATAGGAAAAAAGTGACAGCTATCATTACATGAGAAATAGAATGTTGTTTATGCAATGTAATACAGTACAGTAGGTTGGAGGAAGTATGTGTGAAACATCTTACCCAGGAGTAAAACAGCAAAATACTTGCACTTTTCCAACTTGGCATTCCATACTCCTAATATTATGGTTACAAGAATATAACATTCTTGTTTCTTCATTAAAGAATTACATCATAACAGCACCACTTTTTATGCTACTTTCATATATTGTAAAGTTCTGTTGCAACCAGGCTTAAGAACAAGACGTCTTTCTTGGGATCTTAGGTTTAGTACAAGGTTTGTTTTGGTTTGATATGCTAATGAAGGTAGCTGGGCAACCATTGTGCACCAACATAATCTGATGTCTCTCTTTACAGCAGACAGATTTTTAAAAACTATTGTAAATGCTATCTTCATGCCTCGATATATTAATTGCAGCCACGGCACTTAAAAAGTCTGTGTTATTTTCTGATGTATAAAGCCCTGAACTGCAGAGTTGAGTTCAAAACTGTGTTGATTTTGACAGTACCATTACATTTTTTGCAATAGTTCACTTCAAAAAAAAGGGAAGCTTAAAACTGGGTGGAAAGATATCCTCAGTACGGTTGAACGCTGGAAAGTCAACTAAAGGACCTTTGTAACACAAGCTGGTATTTAATGTATCAAAATATTGCAATAGGAGTGTTGATTGGATAGTGTGCTTTAAATCTAAAAAGGAACAAGCACCAAGTTATATCAGTGAGGATAATTTAAGATCTTAAGAATCTTATTCAAAATCCTCCTCCTCCTTCAGGTCGCCGGCGACCATGGACTTCCATTAGATTGGTCCATGATTATGCTTAGTAAAGTAGTGCAGGGGTTTGCAAATGCCTTCCTCAGTATGACTGACCAGGACTCTCGAGCTCTTACCATCTTCCATCAAGCATATTGAAAGGATTTACAGGCTGATAATCAACCAGTGTAGCCAATTAATGAACACCTTCCACGATCATCAAGTCCTGAAGTGAGACTTGAATCAAGAACTTCGGGCCCAGAAGAAGGGATGCTACTCATTGTTCAACAAGATCCCTCTTATTCAAAATTGATTTACTATTAATCACTACACTCCAATATCTGTATTTATCGCTTTCTTCTGCCAAACTATATTGCTTAATGCATGTATAGATATCAATTATTTTTTCATATATTATCCTGGTACTGTGTTTGATATTTCCACCATTCAAAAACAATTAGGGGCTTAAATTCAATGTGTAGCATACACACTTGATTTAATTGTTGAATAAAGGATCCTTTAAGGACTTAATAGAAATGTTATTTGAAAGATCCTAGACAGAAGATTTCAATGTCCCAAACTGTTAATAATCATATATAAAAAGATGTAAAGCAAGTATCGGCTATTGCAAAAGATAAATCCACAGTTAATTAGATCAAAAATTGCTTTAATTCATAAAAGTTAATTTTGTATATTCAAACATACAGGGGGAATAAAGTAAATAAAAATATTCGCAAAGCAGGAAAATAAGGGGCCTTCAATTTAAATAATTGAACAGGACATCTGGTGCTTTTACCAATAGGAATGGTTGAGGAACATACCACTGGATAAATGTCTGAAGCAAAGGAAGATACAATCTATTTCCTTCTTATAAAATATGCAGTGATATTTTCCTCAATCATTCCCAGTGGAAAAGATGTCACACTCCAGCAAAAACCTCCACATGAAGAGATTTGTCATAACCTCACTTTTCAATCAGTGAGGACATCAAATTGATGACTTCTTGTCGCTAACTTCCTAACAGGAGAAAATTGGCTTTTCCTGTTCACTCTGAAAAACCTTTAGTATTCTTAAAATCATTTATTAAATCTCCTCTTAGTTTTCACTGCTTAAATTGAAATGGCCATAGTATTTCATGTCACTCCTTGCAACTATAATTTACCAATTTTGTTTATGGATATCACTAGCAATACCAAATCCTGATATTACCCTGGTAAATCTATACTGTACCCTCTATAATAGGTGCCCAAATGTGTATGCATAGTATTCAATGTTAGAGAAATGAACAAACTGTACATCGTACCTCACAACCACTATGGATCCAGCCTATTGGATGAGCATGGAGTTACTCAAGACAATGTCCAAAAAGGGATAATGCCTAGACTTCAATATATAGCAATGATTAATTCTCATTAGAGCGAGTGAAAGTGGGATAAAGCAAAACACAAATGAACCTTAGTACAAAGTCCTTCTTGGGTTACTTTTAAAATTAACACATTTTGCCTAGAGAGTAAAAAGTAGTGAATGAGTGGAGATATTGATCAGCCTCAACTTTAAAAGAAAGCTTTTCAATGAAAAGTTAAACTTAAAAATACTGTAAACGTTTGAAGAGTTTTTGAGCAGCCTCAGTTTGCAGAAGCGTGTTCCAAAATCCCATTACACAATCATCTTATTGGTCAGTCAAGTTCATACCACACAACTCCAGCTAAAACTTAGAAATTTACACAATTGTTTCAAAATATGTTCTGCAAACTGATTCAGTGCTATAACTTTTCAATTCAGAACAATGCGTAAGTATTATAGAAAAAGAGTACGTGTCAATTTTAATGCTTAGTGTATTCGCAAAGTTATTACACATTAGTGAAATATGCACACATGATGGTCCCTTCACAATAGTTAATGATGTTGTAGAGTACCATACACCTGGGGCGGAATTCTCCGCTCCCCACGCCGGGTGGGAGAATCGCGGGAGGGCCGGGCGACTCACGACACGCCGCCCTGGCATCCCCGCGATTCTCCCACCCCCCACTCAGATGAATCGCCACTCGCCATTTTTCACGCCAACCGCTGATTCTCCGGCCGGGATGGGCCGAGCAGCCTGACATTCCCGACCGGTACACGACGGCGGCAACCACACCTGGTCGCTGCCATCGTGAACGGCACCAAGGGCGCGATTCTCCGCAAATGCAGAGAGTCGTAAAGGCTGCCGTGAAACTGGCCGTGTTTCACGGCAGCCTCCGCGCCCCCTCCTGGGACCCGATTCTCCCCCCTCCCCCGGTCAGGGCTATCAGCGCGGCCCCGCGAAGCACGGCATCGCAGGCTTAGCGACCGTCATTAAGCCCGCGCGCCAAGGGTCACGGCGTGACCCACATGATGTCAGCCGCGCATGCGCGGATTGGACGGCTCCAACCCGCGCATGCGCAGATGACGTCATCACGCATATGCGTCAAACCCGTGCATGCACGGGCCGTCATGCCCCTCAGCCGCCCCACGGACTGATCCTGCGGGGCGGCCAGGGAACAAAGAGTGCGCAGGTTTCGGGCCCGCTGCCCGCGATCGGTGCCCACCGATCGCGGGCCCATGCCACCCTTGGCACAGCCGTGGTGCGGCCGTGCCAATCGGTGCCATGGTTGTCGGGAACGGCACTTTGCAGCCGTTTTCACGAACGGTGAGAGCAGGTGTGTTTGCGTTCGTGAAAATGGCCGTAAAGGCCTGGGAACTCGGCCCATCGGCTAGCGGAGAATCGCTGTTCACCGTAAAAAAACGGCGAGCAGCGATTCGTGTCGTGGGGCGGCTGTGGGGGGGAGAATAGCGGGAGGTCGGGAAAAATGTCAGGAAGGCCCTCCCGCTATCCTCCGACCCGTCGTGGGCAGCGGAGAATCGCGCCCCAAATCTTCGTTTGTGGCTTGTGGGAGGCGGAGAGGGGAGTGAGCACCACGGCCGTGCTCGGGAGGGGACTGGCCCGCGATCGGTGCCCACCGATCGCCGGGCCGGCTTCTCCAAGAGACGCACTCTTTCCTCTCCGCCACCCCGCAAGATCAAGCCGCCACGTCTTGCGGGGCAGCGGAGGGGAAGACGGCAACCGCGCAAGTGCGGCTGACGTCACATAGGCGCCGCCGTCACGTCATTTTCGGCATGCCGGCGGCCAAGAGTTACGGAGCACCGCTCCTAGCCCCCCGGGTGGGGGTGAATTAGGTGCGAGGAGCGGCCTCCAAGGCCGTCGTTAAACTCCGCCCAAGGCATTCAATTTGATAATACAAAACGAACAAACACCCAACAACATGTTGTCTTGCAAGGCCAAGTTATGTACCTGTGTTTTGGATAAAATGTATTGCTAATGAGGACAAATGAAGGAGGGGAAATGCTTAAAGTCACATCCATGGGTATGGTGATATACTTTGAGAATGTATGTTGTGAAGGGTGGCACGGTGGTTATCACTGTTGCCTCACGGCACCGAGAACCCGGGTTCTATCCTGGCCATTCCCCATGTGGAGTTTGCACATTCTCTCTGGGTCTCACCCCCACAACCCAAAGATGTGAGGCTAGGTGAATTGGCTCCTTAATTGAAAAAAAAACTGGATATTCTAAATGTAATAAAAAGTGAATGTATGTTGTGCAATGATATTTCGACCATATAAAAACACACATTTATTCACCATCATGGTGAAGCAAATTAAGGCCATTAAAAACCTTTCCATTTAACGTTTCCAAAACACAATATAGCACAACGTCAATGTCACAACGTCGATATCAAAGGGTTAGGGGATAAAGCCGGAAAGTGGAGTTATGATATATCAGCTATCGTTTTATTGAATGGTGGAGCAGCTCGAGGGGCCGTCCGCCTGTATATATTTCTTAGTTACATAATAGAGATGTCCTAACCAGTTCAAAGTATCACAGTCAGTTAAACGAAGACCCGGTGGACTGATTTGCCGAAGTAGTCATCATTCTCTGTAAACTGTAAAACTAATGCTGTGCTGAGACTAATGAAATTATTGGGCAGAATTACTAAGATTGCGCCGCTGTGGCTGCTCTTTTGAATAACTTCTGGCCGAATATTCTGACTGTGGGATTCAGTGCCATTTCACTCCTGCTCAATGGTGTACGCGCGCAGCACAATAAACCCATCCGAATCACAAACTAGCCGTGTTTGCTTTGTAACGTGCGCAAAGCTCTCTCCTTCCACATAAAGATTTAGTGGGTAATCTTTCGTTTCGACGTTTGATCGATCAGCTCAAATGTACAATGCGTTGATGCGAACCAGATTAAACCCGATATTGTCATTCGCCCACAATAACCATTCACTCGATAAAGACGCTTCCAAATTAAGATCCCCGCCGACCTTCTGAACTATCAGCTTCTCTGTATTTAGTTTACGGGTGAAATGCTCTCGCAGAAGTGATCAGGGCGACAGGTCCCGCTTACCTTTTTTTCCCCATTGAGGCTTTCCAAGATTTAACTTGCTTGAACTGATGATTTAAATGCATCTTAAGTTCAGTCGTTCCATTGTGTCTTTAGGGCAGAGAGACACTGTGGGTGCATGGACTGAATTTTGAAACTGCCAACCCCAATGTGATTCAGCACTCCAAACAGCGATCTTCCAGCGATTGGGGGGCGGGGGGAGGCGGGTGAATATTCCTCCTCAACCTTCAGGCTCAAGAAGCCAAGCTGCCCCGATCAACAAGCAAGAAGCCAAATCGGCCAGCAGCCGCTTCCCTCGTCCCTCACTTGTGCCGCGCACGAACGTTGCACGGAAACGTGCTCTTCACATCGACAATAAGTCCAACCTGACACACGTTAACCTGCTTCTTTTTCTTTTAAGTTGGGGGGGGGGGGGGTAGCGAGAGTTGACATTTAAAAAAAGTATCCAGCTCCTCTGTAACTATGGGTCGTTTTAGAAATGGAGACGCGTGGAAACAATTACTTCACGTTCATTTGAACTTCACACAAACACGACAGTTTGCACCAAACGTACTGTTGTTGCCCGCCTTCGAACAGCCTGACATGTGGGAAGGGACTGACGGAGTTGTCTGCTCCGCTGCCCTGGGAGCGAGTGTTTTCTGCCGGTCTCTGGCTGCCCGCTCTCCGGGTGGAGAGCCTGATTTCCCCCCGCCCCTGTTACACAGAGCCCTTTGCAATAAGGATGAGGACGCTCTTGCCGAGGGAAGAAGTGTTCTCCATCCAGCAAGAAACTGTGGCTATTTGGAATCCGCAGTTATTGCACAGTCTTTACTCCTCTCCAAAGCGACGGGTCCCAAACACAAAAGCGGCGCCGTTCCTGCTCAGACCCCCAACCAACCAGACACACACACACAGTAACAAAAACACTGTAACCTTCTTCACAGTAAAACAAAAGAGAACTCGGTCAAACCTTACCAGCGGAGATTATTTTGCTCCCCGAGTCTTATTTTTAATCATCAGACACGAATCAGCCAAACCGGTCGCTTGAAGCGGGAGCAAAACCCCTCGGTCTGCACGAGGGTTAAAAAGAGCGGGAGGAGAGCGCGAGTGAGTGGGCGGCGCGGCTGCTCCCCCGCAGGTGGACCCGATCAAGTCACCCCATCCCCCAAACAAAATCCCGGCGCTGCTGCTCTGCCTGGTTCGGGCGATGTTATCTCAACCGTGTCAATGTGAAACTCAAGACAATTCTTAATCTGCTTCCAAATGTATTTCCCGAAGCCACGCGGAGACCATTTTATTGACTCTTCGTCTTTCTCTGCGAGGATCCAGGTAGGGTGGTCTTTCAGAGAGTCGGTGCAGACGCAATGGGCTGAGTGGCCTCCTTCTGCACTGTGCGGATTCTCTGATTCTATGGGTGGGTGTCAGGAGCTTTGTAGCCGACAGCTTAAATAATCACGTTCAGCTCTCCTTCCTGCAGATAAATTTCCACTTGTCCACTGAAATTCAATTGTGCCAGGGAAACAACACAGTTGGTATCGGTTATCTTAGTACCTATCCGTAAATAAGTAGAAAAGTGTTTTAAAATAATAAACTTTTTGTGAATAAACACTCTTCTATGATTGCAGGAATCACATGGAAACACAACAACTTTTTGAACTTAATGTTGCAATGAAGCCTCTTGGTTTTACTCTCTCCCCAAACACTGAAAGGATGTGGGAAATATCTACATTATGCACAAGATTGTAAGCATATATATTTAGCTGGACCAACAAACACCATAGCTGCAAATTTAATGGGTTGGGTGGGGGTAGGTGCAGTTTTGGGATGGGCAAACCCCCAGGTCCTGGTTAATTTAACAGTTGGACCTAGTTAACATTTTTGGTCTCCATTTCCCAGCCACAGGAAATCGAGATCGGGAGGTTGGCTGTCTGCCCACTGGCCAGTGCAGTCTGCAGAACCAAGTCTGATTCAAGGAGCAGAGGAGAGCATCATGGGGGGGGGGGGGGGGGGGGTTGCGGTTGGGAGAGAGACATTAGGGGTCCAAGGGGGGAATAGTGGGGAATCTCAAGAGATTGAGGGTCATGGAGGGTACATTCTTCGGGGAAGAGGAGAAAATATCATAGAAGAGGTCAGAGTGTTACAATAGAGAAAATCAGAGAGGGCCCCTGGAGCACATGAGAGGTGGCGGTGGCACAAGGACATTGCGGGCCTTGAATGACAGTGGGAAGGCAATGGATCATATGCGATGGGGATCCGACCAATGGAGAGGTTAAAATATTTCTTTGGCAGGGGAATTCACCTCCTGGAATCACGTAAGTTGCACCTCCCTGCCCCCATCACACAAATCCAAAACATAGAGCCAAAAACAACTTAAGTAATAGACACCCAAGGAACTCAAGGAGAGAGGGTGATGCTTGAAAAAACAGTATCTGCTGACAGAGTGGTCACACATGGGGGTTTTAAACAGAAAGCATAGTCGTAGACAGTGGAAAAACTGAGAATTTGGTGAGAGGGGGAATGCAATGCAGAGGGGAAGAAGATACTGTTCTTTTGCTTCCGATGCTTGTGTATGTGTAAGCTTGAGGCAGCAACTATTTAGCATAATAATCATATGTTTTAGTCTAAAAACAGAAACTGGAACAGAAAAAAAGAGCTGACAACAAACTACAAATTATTTAGTCTAAGATATGACAGAGCAGGTTGTGTGCCTGAACAGTTGAATGTGGGAATTTGTGGATAGTGAGTCTATCCCAAGCAAATGGTACCTGGTGTAGATGTGTCTGTTTAGAATTTCTTTTGGCTTAATATCATTGAGTTGGAGGCACTCTGACACAGAAGGGAGGACGAGAAGTATCTGGACAGTTGGTTCCAGACCTCAGTCACACTTTCTAGAGGTCCTATTCTATAATTTAGTTTCTAGTACCTGATGCACTTCCCAGCATGCCCTGAATAAAGAAGCATGCCAGAAGAACAAAGGGATTCTCAAGACAGTTGAAATCCAGAGTACTTCAGTCCTAATTTATCAAGAAATTTTAAGTATATTGTTTTATTTTCTACATTGATTTAGTTGAAGCAAGATTGGTCAATTTAGAACAAAGCTATTTTTGAAGTTTATTTCTTATACATTTTGAAACCTTTTTAGCACCGTTTGAGACCATATTTTACCATGTACGCATTTTATTGTTAGAGTATGTTAAACCTTCATAGAATCACTACAGTGCAGAAGGAGGCCATTCATCCCATCAAGTCTTCACTGACCCTCTGAAAGAGCACCCTACCTATGCCCAGCCCCCACCCTATCCGTGTAACTCAGTAAGCCCACCCTTACATTTAGGACACTAAGGGGCAATTTAGCATGGTCAATCCACCTGACTTGCATATCTTTGGACTGTGGGAGAAAATCAGAGCACCCGGAGGAAACCCAAGCAGATATTGAGAGAACTTACAAACTTCCACACAGACAGTAACCCAAGGCTGGAATTCGGTTCTTGCCGCTGTGAGGCAGCAGTGCTAATCACTGTGCTGACATGTTGCCCTTATGTTGTTGTTAACCAGTGTTGGCAACCAACTAACTAATGAGGTTATTTTGCAATTGCAGGATTGCTCCACATTGCAGCAGAATAGAGTCAATGAAAAGAAATTGCAGCCAGTCCAATATCTCAACAGTGAAACCAAGATTGGAAGAAATGAGATTATGTCGAACCTAATGTAATAATTTCTATCACAATCATTGACTGCCTTTCAGTGAGAATTTGGGTAGCTTGATGAAATAGTTTTAGATTATTTATGGTCTGGCATCATTTGTTACACTTACCTTATCCCACTAATGGCTATGATTTTAACGTAACATTAGTGTGGTGAATTGAAGATTTGGAGAAAACATAAGGCCAGTATTTGAATCTGGAGCAAATTTTGAGTAGGTTGATGTCTAAAGTGAAAATTAAACCATTCATCCACCACACTGCCGCAGATGGTTTGACTCCAGGACTTCATTTACATCCTACTGGCTAGCTGTCTGCCAAAATTGGGCAGCTGACAGACTGTTGGCTGAGTAAAATAACAAGGCGCTGAACTAAATCATAAGGTTTTTAGCAAGGTGTTCTCGGTGGGAAGGGGGAGGTCTGAGGCAGCAGAGACTCTGGGCTAAACTTTATCTTGATGGCGCTGATCATGGCAGTAGTGCTGTGTCCACTAGTGTGTCAGGAGGCTGGCTGTACATGATCTCAGCGCCAGCTGGCCAGGTAAGGACTGTGTGACACAGGGGCCATGTGCAAAGCGTGGGAGCCATGCAATACAGGTGGTGCCATGACAGGCAATGGTACCACAAGTAAAGAGCTGCCTGCTGTGTATTCATTGCTGCCTGAAACAATGATTCCTTCCTGGTGCTGTTGCCGTTTGTTGTTTCTCTTCTGCTACCCGGAGTGGTCCTGCTACTGCTGGATCACTCCAACAGCTACTGTTGCCTTCAGACATCCTGCTGGGCTCCTCATCCTCTTACTGAAAATTCAAAGCAAACAAGGATCTCACTGGAAAGCAACACCAACAATAGGAGAAGGAAGACCATGGACGATTCCACAGTTCAGTGATGCCTCCCTGCAGGTTCTCCTCCAGGCTACAAGGATAAGGCAGGAGGTTATCTTCCACAGGGGTGGCAATGGGAGAAGGCCCCACCTGACCAAGAAAACCAGAAGAAATCAGCTGCCATAGGATCACCCCCAGGAACCAGATCATGTGTCAAAAGCATATCAGTGGCCTCCTTTGGTCTGCCGAAGTGAGTACTCAATTCCTTTGGAGCTTTCATGTGGTAACACAAGAGAGTTTGTGTGGTACCAAGGGAGTGTTCACCCAGTCGTGGAATGTAAAGCAGGATATCCTGTCAAAGGCGCCTTTCAGAGAGGCACCTGCATATGTTTGTTAACTCCCACAATTTCCTGGAGAGTAGCAATATGCAAGTGGCATACATGTGGCCCTATCATTACCCACTGATTCCCACTAGCGTAGGATTACCCACTAGAGGGAAACTAACGCTCTCTCAGAGGAAAGCACAGCAGATAACAGTGATGAAAGTGTGCTGTGCCTTCATATCCTCAACCCCCCCCCCCATGGAAAAGGATACCTTGAAGTTGGCCGTGCAGCCTTTCAGGGATGCTAACCCAAGACAGTGAGTCAACAACTGTGGGTGCACATTGTTCAATCTGGCACGCAGAAGTCGTAGAACTAGTTGATCAATTTTGAACCATGGATTCCCACAGAAAACATGGCTGGGATGAGGAAATGGGTAGCCCTTAATCCTTGCATGTTTATCATAGAATTTACAGTGCAGAAGGAGGCCATTCAGCCCATCCAGCCTGCACCAGCTCTTGGAAAGAGCACCCTAGTTAACCACACACCTCCACCCTATCCCCACAACCCCATCTAATCCAAGGGCAATTTGGCATGGCCAATCCACCAAACCTGCACATCTTTGGGCTGTGGGAGGAAACCGGAGCACCCGGAGGAAATCCATGCACAGACAGGGAGAACGTGCATACTCCGCACAGACTGTGACCCAAGTGGGAATCGAACCTGGGACCCTGGTGCTGTGAAGCCATAGTGCTAACCACTATGCTACCGTGCTGCCCCACATTACCTACTCATGCATTTCGAGATTGAGACACCAGGGCTCAGCCACCTCTATGTTTCCACACAGCTATACACTGTGCTCCTGGGGATGCGTTAATGGAGTTCCAATTGAAGGAGGCAACAGCAGGGCTGATTAAAAGGTAAGATTTTATGAGAATGTTGCTGAAAAGATATATGGCTCACAGGAAACGACTCTGTAATATGTTGTCCCAAACCTCCCTTGTTCACTGCCTGTGGTCCAAGAGGTTCCTTATCTTCCTTGCCTGGTGAGCAGGTTCCTCCACATCTTCATTGTCAGAGAATGCATCGTGATCAACAATGTCCTCATTGTTCAAAGCCTCCTTCTTCTGAAGTGAACATTAGACATACAAGACCATTGCTGGGCATACCGAATGTCTCAGATCAAGGCAACAAAATAACCTATGAAGAATGCCGGTAGCCTGCTCACTGGCCACTCCAGTTGACCTCTAGCAGGTGGTGTAGATCCTTTCTACATCCAGGTCTGGGTTCCTCACAGGTGTGAGTCGCCATGTCTTTAGTCGAAGAGTTTGGAAAAGCTGTTAATTGCCAAAGTTATTATTCAATTTGACTGCTCCCTCAGAACCATGCATCTGGAGGATCCCCTTTCAATCAGGGCACACCATTATGACATTGCTGGAATGGAAGCCCTCTCTGTTGATAACTGCTGTCAGCTGACCCATAGGAGGCACATGTGTGCCAATTAGTGACATCCTCCAACTAGGGGAATCCAGCAATGGTCCCAAAGCTTTCCATATGGCTGTCTGTATTGGTGCCGTAGCCCTCTTAAAACAGGGAATCGGTCACCTCCATGATGCAATGGTCACTGCAGACTGGGAAATACTCAATTGGGAATGTCCCAATAGATCCCTGAAAAGAACCAGAGGTGTAAAGTTGAGAGCCATGGTTATCTTCAGGGCCACTGGCATCGAGTTTCTACCAAACCACATGGGTCTCAACTGATCTTATATAATCATTGTGCAGGGATCAGTAATGATCTCCCCAGAGGGTCACAGTCTTCATCTCTGCAGGAGTTCAGCTTCGGGTGGTATGCGGTCTTCTGGGAATATGCTCTGCTGCACATACATGGCTCTTGGCATGCTCACTGTGCTCTTCTCTGCCATGTCCATCCTGACGCTGGCCTGCTTGCTGGTTGTGAGGTTGGTGATGTGCCCCAATCAGTGCTGGACCAATCTCCTTGTCTCCATGCCCCCCCCCTCCCCTCAGTGTTGGCACCTCCTCCTCCCTTCTGCCAACATCTGTCAGTTTCCTCTGTGCACCCTTACTGCCACTGCACACTAGTTCACCCGATAACTTTGGTGGAGAGGCAGTAGTTCCTTGTCAACGCCCATTACATTGCCACCTCTGAAGCCAAGTGATGCACTACTGCAATGATAAAATCCAAATCACTGCGCAATATTTCATTTAAAGGAACTTTAAGTGCCTCAAGTGGTGTCCCACTGTCTCAATCTAAGAAGTCTGCGTCATGCATGGTTCTTGTGGTGATATGCATCACTGTAAATACACAACAACTAAGTAAACACTAGAGGGAGCACCAGAGACAGCATGACATGCAGACATACAGCTAATGAACACATAGAACAGGACACTGCCAATGGGCAGTCAAGACACCCAGAGGTGACACTACCACAAGGGGGCAATCCATATAAAAGGATAGGGCACAGATGCTCTTTCTCTTTCCACAGGCGACACTTAGAGAGAAGGACAGGGGCAGATCAGAGCATCACGCCCACCGCATGGATTAGAGCAGACTGGTTAGTTAGACTGAGTTACTATAGCAAGATTAGCAGGAGAGTCGAACTCAAGTAGGAGAATTGTTAACTGTTCAATAAATGTGTTAAACCTATCTCCAAGTCTGAACCTTCCTTTGTCAGAGCACACATCAAGGAAGCAGCTTCTGCTACATGAAGAAGCATAACACAACAGTTCTCATCAGTGGTAAAATTCGGAATTGGAGTCACAATGTTCCAGGCACTCCCCTTCCTCTTCGCTCACACTGGGGGCTCGGTAAAATTCCATCCTTACTTTCTTTGTGAAGCTTGTGTATAAACTGGTGCTGCCGACACGGATGCAGCTTGTAGCAAGCTGTGCAAGTCACATGCGCTCAGACTGCTGGTGGATCCAGCAAACACTATATGCAACTACAAAATAAGGAAAGCAGAGGAGCATTTTGATTAGCGTAATCCCAGACACAAGAGGAAATAAATTCTATCAACCTATTGGATTCTAATGTTCGTCTCAAGCTGGTATCAGGCATTTTGATGCACAGCTGTGGCAGGAACACCAATCTGAAAGACAATCGAGGAAACTGGATACAGTAATTTATGGTTGTTTGATTGGTTTCAGCAGTACCGACAGTGAATTCTTAGAGGCAAACAGAGTTAAAGGAACATGACAGCATGCAGCATCTTCATGCAGAAAAGCTAAAAAAAATCAACGCATCAACTTGGGTTTGATTGTGACAGACTATGAAAAGTATACGTTAGCATTATATCAAGAATATTAGCATACATTGTGGGAAGCAAAACATTTAATTGCGGAAGAATATGGTGGTGAAAATTGCAAAATCATTTGCACCACACACCCAAACTGGATTTTTCAAGTGACACCAATATGTAAATGCAGCTGTTCAAAATAGGTTAGTTCATCCTTTAAACCTTGTAGCAATAGATATTTTAAAATCATGTTTGATCAACAAACTTAAGTACAGAAGGGAACGCGACATTATCCAATCGCTATGCACATTGTCATATTCTGGTACAGTTGAAATGCATATATTTTCTAGGTTTGACTGAAGTGCTGGACACTGATTATGCTGGTCCCAATATTCACCACCCCCTTTCCTCCCCCACAACTGGCAGAAGGAGGTTGGGAGGAGGAAGTTAAAATACTGAAAAACAGAGAGCGCATTCTTAAACTAACACATAAGCACCCGTTTTATTGACAGTGCGTGGGTCCAATCTTGAAGAGGTATTTTAAAATCGGGCTCCAAAAATGCGATTGAGGGCCCTATTTCTATGTCGACGTTTCCCACCCGGTTTTCCCAGGGTTCGGAAAAATTGGCTTAAAGTGGAAAGAGGACCTGCTAAACACAGATGTTAAGTTTTTTATAGCACTCTTTGAGGGCCAGGAAGACCTAAGTGTTCCCCTGGCTCCTCAAGAAAATGCTCAGTCTCCCAATGGTCCCTCACAATTGACGACCTCCCCCTTCAATTTGAAGTCTGCCTCGAATCTCCTAGCCGCCTCCACAGATGATCGCAATTGCCAACGATGATCGCAATTGCTAAGTGTATCCATAAATCTGCTGACCACCTCCCTGATCCCCACAACTGAACCCTGTCCCACATTCTCGATTCCTGGCGTCCAAGAGTGCTTTGGCATTGCTGAGTTTCTGACTGGTAGCCTGCTTCTTCCACCAACCCCATAAATATCAGGACCCATTGATCAGACTGGCAGAAATGCTCATATTAGCAATGAGTATAGAATAATGACTATGTGTAAAGATGATAATATAGAGCAGTACTAATATGAAACCTGTACTGCATGTTTTAGCGGCATATTGTTTGATATTATTGTTGTTCTGACTTTGGAATTAAAGTTGCTTTAAGATGTTGCAAATATATTTTTATCAGGCTTTGCTGCAGTAATGAAAATTCAGAAGAGCATGATGGAGGAGGGGGCAGCCTGGTGGCTGGTAGGTGCATAACTTCAAAGTACTATCTACGAACATATTTTCCTTAAGAAAATACTTCCAAAAGCTTACTTGTATTTAAAATCACAAGGTCTCACACGTTGTGACAGAGGTTAGATTGCTGCAAATTGGGAGAAGTTAATATCTCAAAAGTTTATAAGAGATCTCCCTAGAGACAGTGAGGTAAATGAATATATTCTAATTTCCTTCCTCACTAAAGATAGTGAAGTTAAAATTCACCACTATTCTTAGAATTCCCCCTATACCAAAAAGGGTCGATATTCTAAATGGTGAACAGGGATTCTCACTCCCTGACTCCAATGCAGGCTTCGGTGGTTGCTATTCAGGTCAAACTATATTTTCAAATTATCCCCCGGTATAACCCATACCTTCACCAAAGAATTTTACCTACTTACCCCTTAGTAGTAAATGTTTACATCAAAGATACTTTTTAACAATCAAAGTGAAATAAACTAATTTACAGTAAAGTTGTTAAAACTTTATAACTGTTCGAAAGAGAATATAAACCCGAAGAAAAGGGACAGCCAGCAGAGCCAGCTCTCACAGCTCAGTACATGGGAAGGATATAACACAGCAACCGAGTTCACCAGCGAATACATCTCAAGAAGACCTGTCGATGTCCTGGGTCCTGCGTTGTTAAGTAAGTAAAGTAGGCTAATAACCACTGTTTCAGGTTAAAACTTTTACGTTATTTTATTATTATTATTTTTTTTAAGCTGTAAACACTTTCTTTACAGAAAGGTAATAAGATCTTGCTTCTGGATCCTTCCTGTTGGTTGAAGGCACCTTCAGGCCCACCTTGACATCAATCTTCTTTAAAGTCTGGTCTTCTTGAGATGTATTCGCTGGTGAACTCGGTTGCTGTGTTCTATCCTTCCCATGTACCGAGCTGTGAGAGCTTGCTCTGCTGAAAATTAGTTTCTTTCACTTTGATTGTTAAAAAGTATCTTTGATGTAAACATTTTCATACAACTAATTATTCATTTTGGGCATGATCTGATTACATTGTCCTTTGTGATGTTCAAAAAATGCTTTGGTTTCAATAGGTGTTACTTCTAATTTCTGTCATTTGAATAATTTAATTTTCCAATTGTCCCCAGCTCATAATGTTGCCTTTGATTTTGACTTTAAATTATGTTCCTCATAGACAGGTTGTCTCCAGTTTTCTTTTAATTGACTTGTGTTAGTAGAATTTTACACTTAGAATTGACACCAAATTCGACTGAGCATCATCCATCCTTTCCAGCTGTTTACTAAGAGAGTTAATTTCAGTGAAGGTGTGAAACCTTTGCTTTTAACTATATGCTAAAATTTTACTTGGTTATGACTTAAAATACCTGCCTGTTTTAAACATTCATCACTTAATTCAATTGAAACTCTCATCCATGCTTTTCTAGAAACTTCCTAAGATAGTTACATTCAATGAAGGTGTGAGCCATTGTTTTAGCTTATTACATGAAACCTTTGTGTGCTATTAACCTTTTGTGGGATCTTTCCCTGTATCCTCTCAGACCAGATATTGCCAGACTTCCATGTTTCAAATGTCACATTTTTCTGTATTTTCAAGAACACCCCGTCTTGACATTTGAAACATAACTATATCATTTGGTTAATTGCCCCCCCCCCCAGCCAATTGTACTGACTAACATATATCCCTGATCTTTGTCATTTGTATGCATGTGTTGCAATTTTAAATTGTGCACCAAAATCAATTCGTAAATGTATCCATGTCTCAGACCAGTGTTGATAAGAGTCTTTTTTTTTTCGTTCAAGTCCAATTACCCTGAACCATAGCCATAGCCGCTCAGGAAAGTAACACAATCGCTTTCTGTGTGCTCCACTACCTCCAAAGCATTTTACTTCCTTGGGGTAGCAGCACCATAGAAGCTTCCTCATGTCCCTTAAAAACAGCACACAACTCAGTCCATCAGTAACCAAAACTGTCTTTTGTCCATCACTGGCTGTTAAGTGTCCCACTTCTCCGTCATCCAAATTGCTTTTTATTTCTCATTGGAATGGTAAATTATGATATCATGTACGACCCACTGATTCCCTTGCTTCATTAATTTCAAAGGTTCAATTGATCCTGCTTGTATTCCTAACTTCTCCACATTAATGTCTAACATTGTCCTGAACTATGTATGTCTTCTAACCCCTGGTTTACATGAGAGAATATCTTTCTGACAAATTTCCTTCAAATCCCTTCCATCTGTCATCATTTCCCTTACAACATGAAAGTGTATATTTTCCATTACAGCATTTGCAGCACAATATGCCAACAGTATTCGCAAAACCACATCGAACTGTCACATTTTCCAAATAAATTCTCCCTATTGTTAAATACATAGTATTAAAAAAAATTAAGTCTTATCTTAACACATTACTCATTACCTAACCACAGAAATAGACTGTGTATTACAACTTTACATATTTTCAACTGTTATCACAATTTTAATACTAAAAATAAGATACAATATCGACACATCCCTTCGTGGCTTTGGGACCAATAATTATTACATACTAAATATGGTGTAACAACAACATCAATATTATTTGTGATGTTCTATGCAGTTAAATTAAGAAAACACACCAAACCACGACTATTCCCCCTCTATTAAAACATTCACACAGTTTAGAAATGCGGATCAAGTTCTTCAACGGCACACATACTCCCCCTATCATATATAGCACTCCCTACCAATTTACATGAAATTTCTTTCTTTAATAACGATTACAGCTCTTCAATGTAATATTGTTTTCTGCAATGGTAACAAATTTCCCGCCGTAGTATCAAGCTACAAAAATTGTTAAACGATTATCATTTATCATGTTGGGGTTCCTCGTCAGTCGCCGCTATCTGCCGAGACCCTTAATAACTCCACCGCGTAGTACATACCCCATGGAGACCCCAGATCACCCATCAGCTAATGTCCAGTTGGAGATGTCTGACCGGAGGTTTCACTGTTCAGTAATAATTTGATATTTTGATTTGTTTCTAACCCGTAAAGTTTTCCTCCGGGCTCTGTCATTTAATTCCCTCACATATGTAGCCAATTGTATCATTAGTTTCCCCCCAATCCTGTCTAAAACATTCTTCTCTGGAGTGTAGTTCTCTTCCTTCTTGTGAACTGGTTTGTTATTTATTTTTTCCATCTGAAAAATCAAATGAACAGATCAAGGGTGGAGAGGGCCCTTATCTTTAATTTGTACTTCCTAATTTCATTTGGTTAACCCAGAAGTGCCCTCTCCAGGACTTCCGGATTTCTTTTGCCACCATTTCTTTTTCAACAGGTTTATGTTCCTTATCATTGATGTACATCATACAATTAAGGCCTCTTAAGCCTCCTCCTCTGTCATTGCACTCCTGAGTGAGATTCGAAGAATCACAAACTCCTCCTCTGCTCACCCAGTGATCCAATCTGGTCAAAACCTTACCCTGATACTTTCCTGATATTTCTACTGCATTTACTTTAATTACTTTATTTTGATTACGACTGGATTTTTATGAAAGTATGTTCCAAACATGACATTTTAACTTTATCATCTGTCCAATCAATGCTGCTAACATGTTTTAACTCACTGTCTTCCCACCAATTGGGTCATGTGCTTTAATTGTGATACAATGTATTTTGCTCCAGACATCATGCTTCTCGATGAGATTACATTGATGATTTGGAGTTGGGGACCAAGGGCAATGTGTCCAAGTTTGCAGATGACACTAAGATGAGTGGTAAAGCGAAAAGTGCAGAGGATACTGGAAGTCTGCAGAGGGATTTGGATAGGTTAAGTGAATGGGCTTGGGTCTGGCAGATGGAATACAATGTTGACAAATGTGAGGTTATCCATTTTGGTAGGAATAACAGCAAACGGGATTATTATTTAAACGATAAAATATTAAAGCATGTCGCTGTTCAGAGAGACTTGGGTGTGCTAGTGCATGAGTCACAGAAGGTTGGTTTACAAGTGCAACAGGTGATTAAGAAGGCAAATGGAATTTTGTCCTTCATTGCTAGAGGGATGGAGTTTAAGACTAGGGAGGTTATGTTGCAATTGTATAAGGTGTTAGTGCGGCCACACCTGGAGTATTGTGTTCAGTTTTGGTCTCCTTACTTGAGAAAGGACGTACTGGCGCTGGAGGGTGTGCAGAGGAGATTCACTAGGTTAATCCCAGAGCTGAAGGGGTTGGATTATGAGGAGAGGTTGAGTAGACTGGGACTGTACTCGTTGGAATTTAGAAGGATAACATCAAAAACTTCTGGAGAGGGCCAAAGTTAGGAGAAACTGGCTTGAGGAATGGTGGCTCACCAGTGGCTATCTGGATGTCCGAATGCCATCAATGTTGAATGTAAACTTTGGAGGTCCTGCGCCCTATTAAAATTAGGGCAGCACGGTAGCATGGTGGTTAGCATAAATGCTTCACAGCTCCAGGGTCCCAGGTTCGATTCCCGGCTGGGTCACTGTCTGTGCGGAGTCTGCACGTCCTCCCCGTGTGTGCGTGGGTTTCCTCCAGGTGCTCCGGTTTCCTCCCACAGTCCAAAGATGTGCAGGTTAGGTGGATTAGCCATGATAAATTGCCCGTAGTGTCCTTAAAAGTAAGGTATGGGGGGGGTTGTTGGGTTACGGGTATAGGGTGGATACGTGGGTTTGAGTAGGGTGATCATTGCTCGGCACAACATTGAGGGCCGAAGGGCCTGTTCTGTGCTGTACTGTTCTATGAGGGGGGATCTTATAGAAACATTTAAAATTATGAAGGGAATAGATAGGATAGATGCGGGCAGGTTGTTTCCACTGGCGGGTGACAGCAGAACTAGGGGGCATAGCCTCAAAATAAGGGGAAGTAGATTTAGGACTGAGTTTAGGAGGAACTTCTTCACCCAAAGGGTTGTGAATCTATGGAATTCCTTGCCCAGTGAAGCAGTTGAGGCTCCTTCATTACATGTTTTTAAGGTAAAGATAGATAGTTTTTTGAAGAATAAAGGGATTAAGGGTTATGGTGTTCGGGCGGGAAAGTGGAGCTGAGTCCACAAAAGATCAGCCATGATCTAATTGAATGGCGGAGCAGGCTCGAGGGGCCAGATGGCCTACTCCTGCTCCTAGTTCTTATGTTCTTATGTTCTCTATTTCAACTGTATGTTTACCCAGAATCTGAACAATCTTGTCTTTACATTTTACAGCTTCACTGATTATTTTCCCTGCAGTTTTAGTTGGTAGCTTCACCCAAACTTCGTCTCCTACTTGATAATTTCCAGATTCACTCGGGCCCCCTTGTCCCTGGGAGACAGAGGTTCCGAGATTACTATTAAGATCAAACACTATTCTTTCAATGTCTTTATCCCAGCCTTTATCATTCTGATTCTTTATGGTTCAATCCTTTACTTTTCTTACAGACCTCTCAGCCATTCCATTACTCTCAGGTGCATATTTCACAGCCCAATTGATTGTTATTCCTCTGTCAGCACAAAAGTTAATAACAGCATTATTTCTAAAGTGCGGCGCATTGTCCATCCGGATCGATTCTGGTCTACCTCTTGAGGTCATCATTTCTGCCAATACCCTTTTGGTCGTGGCTCCATTTGCTTTGCTGGTTGCTCTGAGGTCAATTTCCCCCGTGCAGCTATCAGTTTTGACTAAAAAGTACAAATTACCTTTGCTGCTTCTGGGAAAAAGTGATCCTGCATAATCTAATGACCATTCTTGCATTAGTTTCTCAGTTTTTATGCTCCCATATGTTTTATTCCCTCTCTGTCCTCCACAGGCCATACATCTCTCACATTTTCTCCTTACTGCCGTTAAGTGTTGTCTCCAATAGGCTATTTTAATTCCCAACTTTTTCAACTCCCTTGTGACTACAACATGACCCCCATGCCCTGTGGCTTCATGTATTTGCTTAATTATCATTTGAAGGTCGGCTGCTGTGTTCCCAAGAGTCCCCAAGATTATCGTCCTAAGTCTGGCTAATTCATCCACTTCCTGATTCCCCTTGCACAGTTCCCCAGTTCCTTTTGTGTGTGCTTTTTGATGAATTGTCTGGATTTCCATATCTGCTAAAATGTTATCTATCTCTTCCCACTGTTCTTTCTGTTCCAGTAGTTTATTTCTACCATTCATCCAACCATTTAGTTTCCAAAACTTCAATTCTTTCATCAATCCTTGCTGCACGAAAAAGCTATTGGTTACAACGGTTATTTCCTGCAGCTTTCTCTGCTGATACTCCTTTAACCCTTGCAATACTCCCTCTACCTCAGCTGTCTGAGCTGACCCAATGATTATTCCCTGTTCCTCCACTACTATCTTTCCTGAATTGTTAAAAAATGAATGCCCATCTGGCTTGTTCTTCGTCCTTCTTCACTTTACTACCATCGGTATATAATACCCAAGCATTCACCAACTCCATTTTACTAACTGGTTCATCAAGTTTCTGTCCCTTTTTAATGTTGTAAATAAACATTAAGTCAGGGTTTAGAAGAATGGTTTCCCATCTTTCCCATCAAGCTGTATTCGCGCCTTGCTGGCAAATCTGTCTCTTGGTTAGCTCCTTTAATTCCAAAAACTCAGTTGTGACATACATTTTCTTACCACCCGACAAGTTTTCTATCTCTGCTATTCTTTTTGTTATAGCTGCTGGACATTTCTCGATGTCTGAAAATTTTTGTTCAGCTCTCGACCAGTTTCCTGTCAGATGTTTGATAGGTGTCTGATTGCTATGATTAGCAAGCGCCATACCATATCTATTTTTATATATGTCTAATTTAATGCTTAAATCATCATCTTCTTGTCTCCCAACTAATGGTCCCGATATCGCAACTGCTGCCTTTAACTGATCTAACCCCCTCTGGGACTCGCTGGTCCAAATAAAATCCCCTTTCAATGTTTCATAAATGGATTTAGCATAAAGACTAAAGTCCTTCACTACTGGCCTTAAATATCCCAATATTCCCATTATTTTTTAAACCCCTTTTTTCGAAACGGGCGCAGTAATTTCAGCTACCTTCTTCCTCATTTCAATACTGGCCTCTCTACCTTCCTTCGATACTGAATAACCTAAATAGTTGACTTCGCTTCTCCCACTTTGACATTTCTTTAGCCCTATTTTAAAGCCTGCTTCACTAAGTGTCTTAATTATCCTGGCCACTCTTTCCACATGTTTGTCCTGATCGTCATCTCCAATTAATATATCATCGATATATACTAAAGCCAAATCATCTTTAATCAGTTCCCTGACTATTGCCTGAAAGTGATTCGGAGAATTAACATATCCTTGTGGCAGTCTACAATATACATAATGCTTAGTTCTGAAGGTGAATGCTGTTTTCTCCCTGCTGTCTGGGTCTAATGGAACACTCCAAAATCCATTTGCCAGATCTATACTAGTTAAGTAAGTTTTTCCCGCGACTTGCTCTAAGGTAGTTTGTGGATAAGATAGTTTATCAAATATCTCTTATCCTTTTTTGTGACTTTATTTAGAGCTTTGTAATTTGTTACCATCCTAAATGTACCATCTGGTTTTCTTACTACTTGAAGTGGACTATTTGTTGAGGCATATGTGACCTCTTGAATAATCCCCTGCTACTCCAATTCCTTGATTGTTATCTCCAGCTCGCTCTTAGCTCCTCGGGTCAAAGGATACTGTTTTTGAGGTCTGTGTTGTCCACCGTGTATTGTGTGTTGGAACCGTTTGCTAATTAAACCTGTGTCATTCTTACCTATCGCTAGGTTTGCTCCCATTAATACTTTTTCCATCTTCTTCCAAGCCTCGTCATTTTAAATACTTTTCTCTTTCTGTTTCCTTATTTCCTCCATGTTACCAATTGGTTTTAATATCCTTACTTTTCCTGAATCTATTTTTATTAAATCTTTTCCTGCCATCAGATTCTCATTTCCTGATATTGCAAGTAATTCTCCTAATGTAATTTCTGGTCTAATATCCTTATTCCCTAATGCTCCTTCTATTATGTATTCTTTTCCTGTAAGTTTTCCAGCTTCTTCCCTTAGTATTGATATCTCAGCCCCTGTGTCCACTATAAATCTTTTCCCCCTGTATTCTACTACTAATTCTCCTTTTTCTGTTTCTGTTGTTTGATTTTGGATAGCCTGTTTAAGGGGAGAAGCCGAATCTGTTCAATTTATACGGGGGCCTCCTCTGCCTCTTCCTCGGAATCCCCCTCGCGAGGGTCCCGAGTACCACTCTGGTGGTTGATATCTACCTTGCTCAATCCTCCCCTGACAAGCTGCTCTTCTTCTCCTATCCTCAATGAATCTGTCTCTTTCCTCCCGACTGAGGGCTAGGAATTGTTCCCTTGGTAAGTAATTTAGATTTTGTGGTGGAGGTGGTCCTTGTGACCGCAGATTATACCCGTGTTGTGGCATTGCTGGTTGGGCTAGATATTGTTCCGATTTGTCGGGTATCTGTCGATTCGGTGGTCTGGTCTGAGCATTTTGTACTGAAACATTATTTTGGGCAGCTGCTGCTCTTTTTTGTTCCCCTTTTGTTTGTTTATCTTTAAATGCTTTGCCTGCCAAATCAAATTTCACCAGTTCTCTTCCTATTTCTTTTCTGGGGGTTGTTATCAGTATTGTTGAGAAGCTATTCCCTCCTGGAATCTTGGGTACTAATTCCCTCAGGAATCTGACTACATCGGCCCCCTCTTCCTTATTAACCTCATATATTCGGTCGACATATGTTGCGGGGTGTTCCGCCTCTATCATTTCTTTCATTAATTTAGCTCTCTCATTTCCCAAATCTAACTCATTTATTAAATCTGAGACTTCGTCTGTAACTATTTCTCCCACTGTATGTAAATCAAAGTTGGTGGATTCTCCTGATGCCCCCATTTTCTTTGTTAACAGTTTTAACCTCTGTGAATACTCAATTCTACTCTCCCCATGTTTCTTTGGGCCTGCTGTCTTCATTACTGCTGCTACTATTTTATACGGTACCATACCTCCCTGTCCTTCCTCTGGACCTAGCGTAAATGACTGAACTACTTTCTCACTTCTGGGGCACGGTGTTCTTAAAGAGGCACTTTTATCTGGTTTCCTATATTCTGAGAAATGTATTTGTCGTTGTACCGGTTCTTCTTCAAGATAAGGGGTACCATGTTGTACAAAATCTTCCACCGGTTCTATATATTCATCAAACATTGCAATTGGTACTTGGCTATCCCGTGGAACATAATTTTCCCTATCCATGGGAGTAGGTGCAGTTATTCGGGGTCTTGGAAGATTCTGTATCCTTTCTTGTGGTCTTAATGCTGCTATTATCTGGCCTTGTGTTTCTGTGCTGTTCCTTACTCTACTCATGGCTCTTCCGAAACTATCATACCCTTTGCCAAATTGTAGCTTTGGGGGTAACGTTTGGTAATCCCAGTAATTTTGTAGAATCAATTTGTTGACTTCCTCCTAATATGTCTCCTATTTTAAGTCCCCTAGATATAACCTCTCTTTCCCATCCTTCCTGATCTCTATGGTGTACCATTTTTGCCTCTGGATTATACATATAATGCGGTAAATCCTTATTTATTGGTCGATAAGTGGAAGGTTGTTGTTGTTTCCAGTAATCACTATAATCCCCTATTTCTAATGGTTTAGAATTTATTCTATTCCCAATTCTTCTCCTTGGTTTTAATATTTCCTCATCCTCTGATGAGGGTGATGATTCTTCCTGTCCCAGCGCAGGAGGCGCAATAATCCCAACTAGGCTTTGTTCCTCTTCGCTTTCTTGTGTTTCAAAAAAATAATCGATAAAAGCTCCAATGTGTGGACTTCTGGTGGCGGCGATGTCCGAGTGAGCCGCACATTCGGTGGGCTCTCACTCCGGCGGGGCGGAACAGCTGATTCCCCGCGATAGCAGAAAAGCTGCCGTGAAAGAAGAGGAGAGCGAGCTGCAGCAAATGAAAGTGTGGGAGGCCAGCAGGTGAGGAAGAAAGAGAGAGAGACGGAGGCAAGGAGGAAGCTGACCTGAAGGGTAAGATGGCGGACCCACGGACCTTCCTTCCTCCAGGACAAAGGGAAAAAAAAGTTTGGAGTTGCTGAGGAGGGACAGCTTGGACCCACTTCAGATGCCCAGGAGGGGAAAAATTTAAGGAGCTGGGCAAAGGAAAGCGGCAGCGAAGGCGTTGAGGAGCGGGCTGCGGCACATGGAACAGCGGGATTCCAGAAGGCAGAAGAAGAAGGAGAAAAAGGGACAGAGACAAGGACCTGAAGAAAATTACCTGGGACCTAAGATGGTGGACACACGGACCCCGGACTCAGTAATCCAGCTGGCGCTGGATAACATGCTCCAGGTAATGAAGTCCAGTTTTGAAGCGCTGAAGCGGGACAGCTTGGACCCAATCCAGAAAGCGGTGGATCAGCTGAACCAGAGGCTGGACGCCCAGGATGTTAAAGTTAAGGAGCTGGGAGAGGCGGTGGAGGAGCAGGCGGATGCGCAAACGGTTGCAGCGCTAGAAGTGGACGGCCTGAAAGAGCGGCAGAGAAGACTGCTGGACAGAGTGGAGGAGCTGGAGAATAGAGTCCGCAGGAACAATCTGAGGATGGTCGGCCTCCCGGAGGGGGCGGAGGGAGCTGATGCTGCAGCGTTTGTAGCAGACCTGCTGAAGCAGCTGATGGGGGCCGAAGCCTTTCTGCGACCGCTGGAGCTGGAGGGGGCACACAGAGTGCAGGCAAGGCAGGGGCGGCCGGGCGGACCCCCCCCCCGCCCGATGGTGATTAGGTTCCACAGGTTCGTGGACAAGGAGCGGGTGCTGCGGTGGGCAAAGAGCGCCAGGAGCAGCACGTGGAACAACAGTGTTCTCCGCATTTATCAGGACCTAAGCCAGGAGGTGGCTCGGCGGCGAGCAGCCTTTAAGAATGTCAAGGAGGTGCTGTTCAAGAAGCACGTGAAGTTTGGTCTGCTGTTCCCAGCTCGGCTATGGGTCACGCACCAGGGTCAACACCACTACTTCTCCGAGCCCGAAGAAGCGATGGATTTTGTGAGGGACCTGGGGCTGGTCCCGAATGGAGGCCCCAAGGACGCGAGTTAGGGCCCGAGAATCTTTGTGGGAAGGAACGCTGAATGTGCCTGGACTGCTGCTCAACGGTTTGCTGGGCCAAAGGGGCCAAGCTGAACATTTGAGACTCTTTCCTTTGTTCATGGACATTTATGTGCTTTTTCTCTTTTTTCTGTGGTTTTTTCCTTTTTTTTTCCCTGTTTGGGCTTTTTGTGCAGCTCGCGGAAGACACTGGAGCCGGCTTGCCCCAGTGGGTGGGGAGGAGGGCGGGGAAACAAGGGGAATGGGACAGGAAGGCGCCGGAGTGTTGAGTCACCGGGCTAGCAGATTGGCTAGTCAAGGAATTCAGATGGGGGGGGGAAGTTACAGCCAGTAGATGGCAGGGGTGGGGGTATCGGGGGATGGGGTTAGGGGAGGGGGGGTTGTTCTGCTGACGGGAGAGAGACTTGAAATAGGCACTGGAAAAGAGGTCGAGGGTGGAGGCAGCCAAAGGGCGGGCCAGGAATGGCGCGACCCACGGGTCAGGGGCCGGCCCGAGAAAGGCTATGGCTGACCGGCGGGATGGGGGGGTGGGATGTGCCCCCCGACCAGGCTGATCACCTGGAATGTCAAGGGACTGAATGGGCCAGTTAAGAGGGCGCGGGTGTTCGCGCACTTGCGGGCCCTGAGGGCGGACGTAATTATGTTGCAGGAGACACATCTGAAAGTGTCAGACCAGACCAGGCTAAGGAAGGGCTGGATTAGCCAGGTCTTCCACTCGGACTTGGACTCGAAGTCCAGAGGGGTGGCAATCATGATCAACAAGCGCGTGCAATTTGAGGCAGAGGGCATATCCGCAGACAGGGGGGGCAGATACCTGATGGTACGGGGCAGACTGGAGGGGAGAAGAGTGGTGCTGGTGAATATATATGCCCCGAACTGGGATGACGTGGACTTCATTAAAAGAGTGCTGGGGAAGATCCCGGACTTGAATTCTCGCAGGCTAATAATGGGAGGGGACTTTAACATGGTCCTTGACCCGACTTTGGATCGGTCGTGTCCCAGAACGGGTAGACTCTCAGCAATGGCAAGGGAGCTGAAAGGGTTTATGGAGCAAATGGGGGCAGTGGACCTCTGGAGAGAGGGACAGCCAACAGGAAGGGTCTACTCGTTTTACTCGCACGTCCATAAAGTATATTCCAGGATAGATTTCTTTGTAATAAGCAGGGACTGTATGGGGGAGGTAAAGAACACGGAATACTCAGCAATTACCATTTCAGACCATGCCCCACATTGGGTGGACCTGCAGTTCGGGGGAGCGAGTTATCAACGCCCGCAATGGAGGCTAGATGTGGGACTGCTGTCGGAGGAGGGGATCTGCGAGAGGCTTCGGAAATGTATAAAAAATTACCTGCTGGTGAATGACACTGGGGAGGTCTCAGCGGCGACCGTGTGGGAGGCGCTAAAGGCAGTAGTGCGGGGGGAGCTGATTTCAATTGGGGCCCACAGAGCCAAGGCAGACCGGGCAGAGATGGATAGATTGGTCAGGGAAATGGGTCGGATAGATGAAGAGCACGCGGAGTCCCCGGGGGAGGTTTTACTCAGGGAGAGGCAGAGGCTACAGGCGGAACTGGGGGCATTATCCACGAGCAGGGCCGTGGAACAGCTTAGGAAGGCGAGGGGAGTGGTGTACGAGTATGGGGAAAAGGCTAGCAGACTGTTAGCGCAGCAACTCAGGAGGAGGGAGGCGGCCAGGGAAATAGGTAGAGTGAGGGACGAGGGGGGGGCGCAAAGTGGAGGATCCAGCAGAATTGAATAGGGTATTCCGGGACTTCTATCGTAAGCTGTATACTTCGGAGCCGCCGGAAGAACCGGAGGGGATGAAAAGGTTTCTGGACGGGTTAACATTCCCAACAGTTGGGGGGGGGGGCGAGTGGAAGAGCTGGGGGCCCCGATTAGAGTAGAGGAGGTATTGGGGGGCCTAAAGGCCATGCAGTCGGGGAAGTCCCCGGGGCCGGATAAATACCCAGTAGAGTTTTATAGGAAGTTCTCTGAGCTGGTGGGCCCGGTCTTGGCGAGGGTTTTCAGTGAGGCAAGGGACAGAGGGACCCTGCCGCCGACAATGTCACAAGCCACCATATCTCTGATATTGAAGCGGGGTAAAGACCCGGAGGTGTGCGGGTCCTACAGGCCAATCTCCCTGATTAATGTAGACGCCAAGCTCCTGGCAAAGGTACTGGCGGGTAGAATGGAGGACTGTGTACCGGAGGTGATTGGGGAAGATCAAACGGGGTTCGTGAAAGGTAGGCAGCTGGCGGCCAATCTGAGGAGATTGCTCAATGTGATAATGATGCCCCCGGCGGGTAGAGAGGTGGAGGTAGTGGTGGCAATGGACGCCGAGAAGGCCTTTGACCGGGTGGAGTGGGACTATCTATGGGAGGTGCTCGGACGGTTTGGGTTCGGGGAGGGATTGGTGGATTGGATCAAATTATTATATCAGGCCCCGAGGGCCAGCGTCAGGACCAACAGAGAAGTGTCGGAGTACTTTAGGTTGTACCGAGGGACCAGGCAGGGCTGCCCGCTCTCCCCGCTGCTGTTTGCGCTGGCCATAGAGCCGCTGGCGATTGCGCTGAGAGCCGCAGAGGGTTGGAAGGGGATGGTGAGAGGCGGGGTTGAACACAGGGTTTCTCTTCATGCAGACGACCTGCTCCTGTACGTGTCAGACCCAGTGGCCGGGAACTATACTGGGAATGCTGAGGGAGTTCGGCCAGTTCTCAGGATACAAATTAAATACGGTCAAAAGTGAAATGTTTGTGGTCCAGGCAAGGGGCCAGGAGAACAGATTGAGAGGGCTACCGTTTAGGCTAGTTGAGGAAAATTTCCGGTATTTGGGAATCCAGGTGGCACGAGACTGGGGCAGGATGCATAAGTTAAATTTGGCCAGGGTGGTGGAGCAAATGAAGGGAGAGTTTCGGAGATGGGATGCACTCCCGCTGTCGCTGGCAGGGAGGGTGCAGACTGTAAAGATGACAATCCTCCCTCGATTTTTGTTTATTTTTCAGTGCCTCCCGATCTTTATCCCACAGTCCTTCTTCAAAAGAGTTAACGGGCTGATCGTGAGCTTTGTCTGGGCGGGAAAGTCTCCGCGGGTGAAGAAGGCAATGTTGGAGAGGAACCGCAGCGAGGGAGGGCTGGCTTTGCCGAGTCTGGTCAATTATTACTGGGCGGCCAATATCGCTATGATAAGGAAGTGGATGGTGGGTACGGGGTCTATTTGGGAGCGGGTGGAGGCGGCTTCGTGCAGGGGCTCCAGTTTGGAAGCCCTGGTCACGGCTCCTCTGCCGCCGGCCAAGTACACCACCAGCCCGGTAGTGGTGGCGACCTGCGGATATGGGGCCAGTGGAGGAGGCATGTGGGGGAGATGGGGACGTCTGTCTGGGCGCCAATCTGCGACAACCATCGGTTTGCCCCCGGCAGAATGGATGGGGGGTTCCGAGTATGGCGGCGAGCAGGGGCGGGAAGGGTGGGTGATATGTTCCTGGAAGGGAGCTTCGCGAGTTTGAGGAGCTTGGAGGAGAAATTTGGGTTGGTAAGGGGAAATGATTTTAGATACCTACAGTTGCGGGACTTTGTTCGTAGACAGGTCCCATCTTTCCCGCGCCTCCCGCCAATGGGGATCCTAGACAGAATAGTCTTTGGGAGGGACGAAGGGGAGGGTAGAGTCTCGGGTATTTATAAGGTGCTCATGAGGGAGGAAGGGTCCCAGACAGAGGAACTGAAACTTAAATGGGAGAAGGAGATAGGCGGGGAAATGGAGGATGGGCTGTGGGCAGAGGCCCTGAGTAGGGTAAACTCAACCGCGACATGTGCTAGGCTCGGGCTGATCCAATTTAAGGTCGTTCACCGGGCCCATATGACGGTGGCTCGGATGAGCAAATTTTTCGGGATAGAGGACAAATGCGCTAGGTGCGCGGGAGGACCAGCGAACCATGTTCACATGTTCTGGGCATGCCCTGAGCTGAGGGGGTACTGGGAGGGATTTGCGGGGGTCATGTCCCAGGTGCTAAAAACAAGGGTGGTGATGAGTCCAGGGGTGGCAATTTTTGGGGTTTCGGAAGACCCGGGCGTCCAGGGGGAGAAAGAGGCCGATGTGTTGGCCTTTGCTTCCCTGATAGCCCGGCGACGAATATTATTGGCGTGGAGGGACTCGAAGCCCCCGAAGACTGAGTGGTGGCTTGCGGACATGTCGAGTTTCCTGGGGATGGAAAAAATTAAGTTCGCCTTGAGGGGATCTGTGCAGGGGTTCACCCGGAGGTGGCAACCATTTATTGACTTCTTTGCGGGAGAGTGAGCGTCAGCAGGGGGGTGGGGGGAGGGGGGGGGGGGGGGGGGTAGAGTAGAGTAGGAGGGAAAATATGGCAGGTAGTACCGGTGGGAGGGGAGCGGGCTTGTGCAATATGTTACGGTGGAAGTATTGAAAGTATGTGGATGTTTGCACATTTTTGCCTTTTTTGCTTCCTTTCTGATGATGTCTGTAACTGTTTATAAAGCCAAAAACTACCTCAATAAAATTGTTTATAAAAAAAAGCTCCAATGTGTGGCAGATTGCCGAGGCCAATTTTCTTCCTGAAACGGACTTGGATCTGGGTATTGAAAATTGTATCCCTTTTTGAAATTTTCAAAGGGGTCTGAATTCCCTTGGCTATCTGAAGCACTGGGACATGTTTTTTCTACCTCTAACAGGGGTGCTGGCATTTGGTTGAATTGAGATTCAGATTGCTGTCTTGTTCCAGCTGTGTCTAAAAGGAATTGTGGCCATTTCTCTCGCCAAATCCTAATTATCTGACCTGCCCTAGCTGGAGGGGTTAATGCACATGTCTTTATTATTGCTCTCAGAGATTCCCTTGAGTTATTTTTGAATATTCCGTCTCCTAATAATGTCATATCAATATCTCTCCCTACACTATGTCTCAGGATTCCTTCCATGTTCGCTTGATTTACTTCTGTCTCCTCCATGATACTATACTGCTGTCCGGAATTGTTTTGTGATACTACATGTATAATTATTGTCCCATGGCTCAGAGTTGTGGCTCTAGCTATCCCTTCTTTAAATACTCCTCTTAGAACTACCTCCTCATCCATTTTTAGCGGTAACTCCGGATTGTATCTATGAGCCAATACCCCTGAAATACCTGCCCTAATTTCCCTTTTCTATTGGAAGGATTAACTTGTACGTCCTTTTGGGCATTTGTAAAGTCTCCTTCCACTAAGTGGATCTGCTTTCCTCCTACAAATAATTTTTTTATAAGTCTCGCCTTTTCCCATTCATCTCCAATTTTACTTGGCACATTTGTTTGAAACCCTACTGTTTTTACTGTGCTATCTGATTCTAGGACTGATTCGGCGTCATTTTCCATTTCTAATGCTTCATTTTTCTGCAGTCGTTTTATATATTTGTTTGCCACTTCAGACTTACTTTTGTGTTCACTAGGGATCTGTATTATTTCTTTCATGTTTTCTTTGTCAATGATTTTAACCAGTTTGGAGCACACTTTGCCCACTTGAGCAGCTGCATGCTTCTGTCTGTGTCCGAACAAAATTAGTGATTCAGCTTGCTTTTCAAATGCAAATTTACAAAGTGCTTTAAGAATCCTGACTGGATCTCTATATTGCAGGGTTTTAGGCACTCTAACAAAGAAGGAGATGTCTCCGTCTGGATATGTCTCTCTATTCCAGGATTTTTTTTAGCTCTTTTAATTTCTTCCATTCTTGTTTCATTGCTTCATCTCTCTTGACTGTATTCCAGGGCAAGAGAAGTACCCTAATTGCCATTTTTCAGATTTTAACTTCTGTTCCTGGTTGTCCCTTTCAGGTGCACTCTGAAATTAAGGATAAGTACCCTTTCTGGGCCCTATCCAAGGCTGACTAAGGCACTATCTTCCTGTTTTAGTTAACGGTCGATTGGTTATCGGTCTCTAAAGGTTTCTAGGCGTCCCCTATGTCTCTAGAATTCCTTACAATCTGCCTCACTCTAAGGATGATTTATTTTTTGGCCTCTTTTACCAGTAATGGATGCAATATTTTAGTGCTGGCACCAAAACGTCTGTCTGTGCGGAGTCTGCACGTCCTCCCCGTGTGTGCGTGGGTTTCCTCCGGGTGCTCCGGTTTCCTCCCACAGTCCAAAGATGTGCGGGTTAGGTGGATTGGCCATGCTAAATTGCCCCGTAGTGTCCTAAAAAGTAAGGTTAATGGGGGGGTTGTTGGGTTACGGGTATAGGGTGGATACATGGGTTTGAGTAGGGTGATCATTGCTCGGCACAACATCAAGGGCCGAAGGGCCTGTTCTGCGCTGTACTGTTCTAAAAAAAAAACGTCTTGCAGACTTTTTCTCAGGGTCAGTATCTTCTAGTCTACTGATTTTCACACCCAACCTGAGTTTTATGTCCCCTCGATCCACAGAATATCCTTACAAAAGTCAATCACACATGACTTTCCAAACTAAACTCGGCAGGTAAAGTTTGACTCACACATAGACTAGAAACTTCTGATATTCTAGCCTTTGTGCCGGTTAGAAACTTCTAATATTCCAACCGTTTCTTGGGAACTAGAAACTTCTAATATTCTAGCCCCAACTCTGCTTAACTAGAAACTTCTAATATTCTAGGCCTCCACTCTGGGCGCCATGAAGTTAAAACTCACCACTATTCTTAGAATTCCCCCTATACCAAAAAGGGTCGATATTCTAAATGGTGAACAGGGATTCTCACTCCCTGACTCCAATGCAGGCTTCGGTGGGTGCTATTCAGGTCAAACTATATTTTCAAGTTATCCCCCGGTATAGCCCATACCTTCACCAAAGAATTTTACCTACTTACCCCTTAGTAGCATCGATGTCCTGGGTCCTGCATTGTTAAGTAAGTAAAGTATGCTAATAACCACTGTTTCAGGTTAAAACTTTTAAGTTATTTTCTTATAATTTTTTTTAAAGCTGTAAACACATTCTTTACAGAAAGGTAATAAGATCTTGCTTCTGGATCCTTCCTATTGGTTGAAGGGACCTTCAGGCCCACCTTGACATCAATCTTCTTTAAAGTCTGGTCTTCTTGAGATGTATTTGCTGGTGAACCCGGTTGCTGTGTTCTATCCTTCCCATGTACCGAGCTGTGAGAGCTGGCTCTGCTGGCTGTCTCCTTTCTTCGGGTTTATATTCTTTTTCGAACAGTTATAAAGTTTTAACAACTTTATTTTTTTTTTATATAAATGTTTTTTATTCAGTTTTCATGTTTTATATTGAACAAATTACAAATTGTTAGAGAGTGAAAAAAAAACACGCAAAAATTAACATATATATTTACAGGTGAGCATCTTCGTAGTAATAACTGTGGCCTCCCCCTCTTTGCCGGCATACATATTTTACATTCCCCAACATGTTTATTGGCATTTATTTAGTTGTAAATTATTTTATTTCACTTTGATTGTTAAAAAGTATCTTTGATGTAAACATTTTCATACAACTAATTATTCATTTTGGGCATGATCTGATTACATTGTCCTTTGTGATGTTCAAAAAATGCTTTGGTTTCATAGGTGTTACTTCTAATTTCTGTCATTTGAATAATTTAATTTTCCAATTGGCCCCAGCTCATAATGTTGCCTTTGATTTTGACTTTAAATTATGTTCCTCATAGACAGGTTGTCTCCAATTTTCTTTTAATTGACTTGATGTTAGTAGAATTTTACACTTAGAATTGACACCAAATTCGACTGAGCATCATCCATCCTTTCCAGCTGTTTACTAAGAGAGTTAATTTCAGTGAAGGTGTGAAACCTTTGCTTTTAACTATATGCTAAAATCTTACTTAGTTATGACTTGAAAGACCTGCCTGTTTTAAACATTTGTCACTTAATTCAATTGAAACTCTCATCCATGCTTTTCCAGAAACTTCCTAAGATAATTACATTCAATGAAGGTGTGAGCCATTTTACATAAGCCGTTTTACCTTATTACACGAAACCTGTGTGTTTGCTCAGCCTGCTTGTGAGAAAGAATCTGCATTTTATAATCCTGCTCTTTGCAGCTGCTGTTAACCTTTTGTGGGGTCTTTCCCTGTATCCTCTCAGACCAGATATTGCCAGACTTCCATGTTTCAAATGACACATTTTTCTGTATTTTCAAGAACAATAGATAACTCAATCTGTTCTCACATATCACACTTTTATAAATAAATCTCTCCATGCTTTACAGAGGAGCAATTCTTCACCTTTGCCACAAAAGGCCGTATCTAATATAGTCAGAAAGTGGAGGCCAAGAAATATAAAAAAACTTAATAGCGTAATTATTTTTCCCTCTGGCAATTATCTCTACATCAATAAACATTATAAGATAATCTGAGGTTGAGTCTGGGGATCGAAATGCCTGATTACACCACACCTGTTGAAGCAGGGAACATACAGACTTCATGCAGCCTGCTAATCAACATGATTCCAAAGTGCAGCTCTATGCAAAATGATCTGGTGACCTTCTGCAAACCCTGCAATGGGCCCAGTTGCATGCGTGACTAGTATGAGACACAGCTAGCCTGAACACCTTAATGGAGAGCTGTTCTCTGCATATGCAACAGGAACTACTGTCATATTATCTGGAAGGCTTTTCTGTGGCAGCAAATGTACAGGCTAGGGAGAGGGCTCCAAAGTTTTTTTTTCTCCTTGTGGTGTCTGAAGCTTTAATGATGAAGGTTCGAAGGAGGAGAGATGCCATGTTTCCATATAGCCAAGAGACCCACAAGGCACACACAGACATGGGAGCAGGTGGCCAGGGATGTAAATGACCAGGTTGCGGATCCAAGGATCTGGTTGCAGTGCCAGAAAAAATTCAGTGGCCTCAAATGGGTAGTCAAGGCCAGTGAATGCACCTTCAAAAATCTCCTACCCACCACATCAGTAACCTCTGACGCTGTTCAATGCTCAACAACCCCATCCCTCACCTGTCAGTATTAGGACTTCATGCCTAACATTCAGATACCTCACACTCTGATGTTTATCAATACGGCAAGCCTTACATTCATTTCTTGCTACTTGAACATTTTACAGCTTTTTAGCTATACAACACCCAAACAAATTGCAGCACCCTCATTCTTCCCGCTTTCGTAGGATAAGATGGAAGATACTGCTGGGAGCCATATGCCATTAGCGGGAGACAAGCGGGCCAGCATCTCTTGGGCCCCTTGGAGGAGATAGTACTCTGCATCATCTGTGACTGAGTCCATTGCATTTGGCATCACTCAGAACATAAAGATAAAGATATGCCTGGTTGTAGGCACCTTCTCAAATCCCTCTACACCCTTACCCTTTTCTCTTGCATGAAGTGTAAGCTGCAGATGGTGTGACCGTGGACGTCCAGTAACCCCAGTATTTTCTGCCTGATCAGCTAATGCAGCTTCATCATAAAAGGGAAGAGCAACATCTGATGTAGAAGCTCTTTCAACTGATCTGATATTCACAGCTATCGGCTTAGATCCCTTGGAAGGTAGTATATAGAGTCAGGATCAGCATGTAGTGAGTCACCAAGTGGTTGAAGCTAGCAAGGGGGCAAGGAATTGTTTGTCTGGGTGTAACCTCACTGGAGAGTGAGGTTACACCCAAGTTCTGCGGCAATGGATACAGATTAGGATTATGATAGGGCAGCAAAGAGAAGAAAGATTTTTTTTTTTAAATAATTTTTATTCAGATTTTCAACAAATTTTAGCCAACAGAACAAAGAAAAACAGTAACCCCCCCCCAATACAAAAGCAATAAATTAACAAAAATAATGAGCATGAAACCATGCAACCACACACCCATCCCCCATAGTGAACAGGTAACCCCCCCCCACCCATCCCCCCCCCCCCCCCCACCCCCCCCCCCCCCCCCCCCCCCCCCCCGGGGTTGCTGCTGAAGTTGACCGCCCCCTAATGCTCCGCCAGGAAGTCCAGAAACAGCTGACACCGCCGGAAGAACCCTTGCACCGACACCCTCAGGGCAAACGTGACCCTCTCCAGTTTGATGAACCCAGCCATGTCGTTGATCCAGGATTCCGCACTTGGGGGCTTCGCATCTTTCCACTGTAAAAGAATCCTGCGCCGGGCTACCAGGGACGCAAAGACCAGAATTCCGGCCTCTTTCGCTTCCTGCACTCCCGGCTCCGATGCTACCCTGAAAATTGCGAACCCCCAGCCCGGCTCCACCCTGGAGCCAACCACCCTTGGCAAGTGTAGCCACCTGGGGTGACCACTGCCCAAACACAAAATGGAAGATTGCAAGGAATGCAGGGAAAATGGACATGTAAAAAGCAAGCAGCTTGCAGAGCGCTTGTATATTTGGACTGCTGCAGAAACCAGTTTTGGCTGTTGCTGAAACCAGACAACGCAATGAAAAGAAACAGTTAGCATATTAATGAGGCGATACCGAGCGATCCCCAGGCACAAAAGAAACAAGTTAACACTAATCGATATATTCAATGGAAGGCCAGAATTTTCGGCGCCAAAGAAACCCAAAACAATAAGTCCCAAGAACCGCCCCAGTGATCAAGATACTGTCCCGTTATTGGGGAATTCAAATCAATCGATTGGGAAGAGACCCAATCGATTGCGAGAGTATAGAGGGTCCGCCCAGGTGGGCGCAAGACCCTGAGAGGAGTATAAGACAGAGACCCTGACCCCAGCTCGCTCTCTCTGCCAGCCTCTCCTTGACCAGCCAGCCCTCCCAGCAGAACACCGTTGCAGCAGAAGAACTTTGTGGAGGAGAGGTCTGGAAAAGCAGCCGCCAACAAGTAAGTGTCACAACGCACGCTATGGGAATAAACACTCCTGACCCCTTTAGACCATAACTACTGGAAGCTTGCGGACCCAGGACAAAGCTAGAAGCCGTTGTTCCCTGATCCGGCAGTCCCCTTGTCCAGATAAGTATTTGGCCTATTAGTGGTAGGATTAGCCTAGTCTTATACAAGCTTATGCATGATTAGTAGATTACTGTAATATAATAAACGTGTCTTGTTTGAACTTACTAATTGGTGTATGGTTTTATTGCTTTGAACTTGACCTTGAAACTTGTGGCGGTATCTTAACGATACCTGGTGACTCCAAAGCTAAGTAACGAAACAGAGCCAAATTGAGTATTGAGGACACTCACCCAGAACCAGCAACACAAGGTCCCCGCAACACCCCTCCAACGCAGGACACGCCCAGAACATGTGGATGTGGTTTGCTGGGCTCCCCGAACACCTGCCACACCTGCCCTCTCCCCCAAAGAACTGGCTCAGCCTTGTCCCAGTCAGGGCAGCACGGTAGCATTGTGGATAGCACAATTGCTTCACAGCTCCAGGGTCCCAGGTTCGATTCCGGCTTGGGTCACTGTCTGTGTGGAGTCTGCACATCCTCCCCGTGTGTGCGTGGGTTTCCTCCGGGTGCTCCGGTTTCCTCCCACAGTCCAAAGATGTGCAGGTTAGGTGGATTGGCCATGATAAATTGCCCTTAGTGTCCAAAATTGCCCTTAGTGTTGGGTGGGGTTACTGGGCTATGGGGATAGGGTGGAGGTGTTGACCTTGGGTAGGGTGCTCTTTCCAAGAGTCGGTGCAGACTCGATGGGCTGAATTGCCTCCTTCTGCACTGTAAAATTCTATGAATATGCACCCTATGCAGCACCTTTAGTTGGATAAAACTAAGCCGCGCTCAAGAGGAGGAGGAATTCACCCTCCCCAAAGCATCCGCTCACGCCCCCTCATCGATCTCCTCTCCCAGCACCTCCTCCCACTTCTCTTTCAGCTCTTCCACCGAGGCCTCCTCCCCCTCCTGCAACACTTGATAGATTGCTGAGATCCTCCCCTCACCGACCCACATCCCCGAGAGCACTCTGTCCTGAACCCCCCTTGGCGGCAACAGTGGAAACTCCGCCACCTGCCGCCTAACAAACGCCCTAATCTGCATATATCTGAAGGTATTCCCTGGGGGAGACCCCACCTCCCCTCCAACTCCTCTAAGGTCGCACCACTATCGGACTCGTAGAATACCTTGCTGAGGGGAGCGGCAACGGCGCCGTCACCAGTGCCTCTAAGCTCGTGCCCACACAGGGCGGCGTCTCCAACCACGTCCATGCCACCCCCTCCCCCTCCATCACCCACCTACCTATCATTGCCACATTTGCAGCCCAGTAGTACCCACACAGGTTGGGCAGCGCCAACCCGCCCACTTCCCTACTCCGCTCCAGGAATACCCTCCTCACCCTCGGGGTCTGCTGCGCCCACACAAACCCCGTAATACTCCTACTGACCCTCCTGAAAAAAAGCCTTCGGGATCATGATGGGTAGACACTAGAATAGGAACAAAAACCTCGGGAGCACCGTCATTTTAACCAACTGGATCCTGCCCGCTAGGGAGAATGGCAACACATCCCACTTCCTAAACTCCTCCTCCATCTGCTCCACCAGCTTCGTAAAGTTTAGCCTATGCAGGGCCCCCCAGCTCCTAGCTGTCTGCACCCCCAGGTATCTGAAGCTCCTCTCTGCCCTTTTCAGCGGAAGCACCCCTATCTCTCTCTCCTGGTCCCCCATATGCACCACGAACAGCTCACTCTTCCCTACGTTGAGCTTATACCCAGAGAAGTCCCTGAACTCCCCAAGAATCCTCATTACTTCCGGCATCACCCCCTCCGGATCTGCAACGTACAACAATAAATCATCTGCGTACAACGACAGCCGGTGCTCCCCCCCCGCACTATCCCCCTCCAGTTCCTCGATTCCCTCAGCGCCATGGCCAGGGGTTTGATCGCCAACGCAAACAGCAGGGGAGACAAGGGGCACCCCTGCCTCGTCCCCAGTACAACCGAAAGTTCTCCAACCTCCTCCCATTCATCACCACACCCGCCACCGAGGTATCACCGACAGCCTCACCCACCTAATAAATCCCTCACCAAACCCGAACCTCCTCAAAACCTCCCACAGGTATCTCCACTCCACCCTGTCAAAGGCCTTCTCTGCATCCATCGATGCCACTATCTCCGCCTCCCCATCCACCGCCGGCATCATTATGACATTAAGAAGCCGCCGCACATTAACGTTCAACTGCGTCCCCTTCACAAAACCCGTTTGATCCTTGTGAATAACCTGCGGCACCACATCCTCCACCCTCCTGGCCAGTATCTTGGCCAGCAGTTTTGCGTCCACATTGAGGAGCGAAATCGGCCTGTATAACCCACACTGGAGGGGGTCCTTATCCTGCGTCAGAATCAATGAAATTAACGCCCTGGACAACGTCGGGGGCAAAGCCCCCCCTGCCTCATTCAAGGTCCTCACTAGCAGCGGGCCCAGCAGGTCTGAAAACTTCATATAAAATTCCACCGGGAACCCATCGGGCCCCGGTGCCTTCCCTGACTGCATACTCCCCATCGTATTGACCAGCTCCTCCAGCTCAACTGGCGCCCCCAGACCCTCCACCTGCTCCTCCCCTACTCTCGGGAACTCTAGCTTGTCCAAAAAGCGGTCCATTCCTCCCTCCTCCCCAGGGGGCACTGACCGGTATAACTCCTCATAGAAGGTCCTGAACACTCAGTTGATGCCCCTTGCACACCGCACCAGACTCCCTCCTCCATCCCTAACTCCCCCTATCTCCCTTGCCACCTCCCGCTTCCGGAGCTGGTGGGCCAGCATCCGACTCGTCTTCGCCCCGTATTCGTATACCGCCCCTTGCGCCCTCCTCCACTGCGCCTCCGCTTTACTGGTGGTCAATGTATCAAACTCCGCTTGGAGACTACGATGCTTCCTCAATAGCCCTTCTTCCGGGACCTCCGCGTATCTCCTGTCCACCCTCACCATTTCTTCCACCAACCTCTCCCTCTCCCTTTTCTCCCCGCTCTCCCTATGTGCGATAATGGAAATCAGCTCCCCCCTAACCACAGCCTTCAGCGCCTCCCAGACCACCCCCACCTGCACCTCCCCATTATCATTAGTTTCTAAATACCCCTCTATGCACCTCCGGACCCGCCCACATACCTCCTCGTCCAACAGCAACTCCACCTCTCACCTCCACAGTGGCCGTTGGTCCCTCCCCTCCCCCAGCTCTAGGTCCACCCAATGCGGGGCGTGATCCAAGATGGCTATCGCCGAATACTCCGCCCCTACCACCCTCGGAATCAACGCCCTGCTGAAGACAAAAACGTCAATCCAGGAGTAAGCCTTATGGACATGGGAGAAGAAAAATAATTCCCTACCCGCCGGCCTCAGAAACCTCCAAGGATCCACCCCTCCCATCTGGTCCATGAACCCCCTCAGCACCATGGCCGCCACCGGCCTCCTACCCGTCCTGGACCTGGAGCGATCCAGTGCTGGGTCCGGCACTGTGTTGAAATCTCCTCCCATTATCAAACCCGTCTCAAGGTCTGGAATCCGGCCCAGCATAAGCCGCATAAAGCCTGCATCGTCCCAATTTGGGGCGTACACATTAACCACCACCACCCGCTCCCCCTGGAGCCTACCGCTCACCATCACATATCTGCCACAAGTATCCGCCACCACACTCAACGCCACAAACGACATACTCTTCCCCACCAAAATCGGCACACCCCGGTTCCTCGCAACAAACCCCGAATGGAACACTTGCTCCCGCCACTCCAACCCCCCCCCCCCCCCACCCCCCCCCCCCCCCCCCCCCCCCCCCCCCGTGTGACCCATCCACCATTTCCCCCGACTGGCACAGTCCCCCCCCATTCTGACTCCAGCGCGGGGAAAAACCCGCGCCTCCAGCTTAAACCCCGCCCCTTGACCCAAAACGCGGGAAGAGAAGGCTCGCGCCACAGCGGGCCTACAAAGCATCCCCCAAGCTTCCCACAAGAAATTAAAAACAAAAACCAACAGAAAAGAGCAAGGGAGAACAGAGCCTCCGAACAATATACATCAGTCCCCAACCCCCCCCTTAATCCTCAGTTCCAGTCCAGCTTCTCTGCCTGGACAAAGGCCCAGGCCTCTTCCGGGGAGTCAAAGTAGTACTGGCGGTCTTTATAAGTGACCCAAAGGCGCGCCGGCTGTAACAGGACAAACTTCACCCCTCTCTTGTGCAGCACTGCCTTCGACCGGTTATAACCAGCCCTCTTTTTCGCCACCTCCGCACTCCAGTCCTGGTAAATTCGGACCTCTGCATTCTCCCACCTGCTGCTCCTCTCCTTCTTAGCCCACCTCAGCACACATTCTCGGTCGACGAAGCGGTGAAACCGCACCAGCACCACCCTTGGCGGCTCATTCGGCTTGGGCCTTCTCACCAACACTCGATGGGCCCCCTCCAGCTCCAAGGGCCCTTGGAAGGACCCCGCTCCCATTAGCGAGTTCGGCATCGTGACCACGTAGTCCAATCCCTCCGGGAGGCCCAGGATCCGCAAATTCTTCCACCGCGAGAGTTTCTCCATATCCTCCATCCTCGCCTGCCATTTCTTGTGGAGCGCCTCGTGCGACTCCACCTTCACTGCCAGGCCTAGGATTTTGTCCTCATTCTCTGAGGCCTTTTGCCGGACTTCGCGATCTCTGCCCCCTGGGCCGTCTGAGTCGCTGTGAGCTTGTCAAGCGAGGCCTTTAGTGGTTCCAGCAGCTCAGCTTGCAGCTCCCTGAAACAGCGATGGAGCAGCTCCTGCTGCTACTGCGCCCACTGCCGTCACGCTGCCGATTCCCCGCCCGCCGCCATCTTGGTCTTCCTCCCTCGCACCTTTCTCTGCTCCAAATCCGATTTTTTGACTGCCCCGCTCCTGGTCCAGTCCATCCACCGGCAGAGAGGCGCAGCTGATGTCTTCCCACACCGGGAAACGTCCGACCAGCGCCGCTGCGGGCCCTTAAAAGAGCCCAAAAGTCCGAAAAAAGCAGGAGCCTCTGAACGTGCGGCTTAGCTCCGCATCACCACCACCGGAAGTCCCAAAGAGAAGAAAGACGATTGGCATGCACATAAAGCTGTAAAGGCAGACACGCCACTGAGCCTGTTAGCTGATAGACATGTGCATGGAGCTGCATTGGCAGACATGCCACAGCCTGTTAGCTGATAGACATGTGCATGGAGCTGCATTGGCAGACATGCCACAGCCTGTTAGCTGATAGACATGTGCATGGAGCTGCATTGGCAGACATGCCACAGCCTGTTAGCTGATAGACATGTGCATGGAGCTGCATTGGCAGACATGCCACTGAGCCTGTTAGCTGATAGACATGTGCATGGAGCTGCATTGGCAGACATGCCACAGCCTGTTAGCTGATAGACATGTGCATGGAGCTGCATTGGCAGACATGCCACAGCCTGTTAGCTGATAGACATGTGCATGGAGCTGCATTGGCAGACATGCCACTGATCCTATTAGCGGATGAACACATGCACAGAGCTGCATTCGCAGACAAGCAACTGGTCTGTTTTCACTGTTAAAAATAATGAACCTGGCTCCAATTTGACACAGAGCTTCGTGTGGAGCTTGGAACCCATGTTTCAGTATGGAAGTGTGGTCAACACTCTGACAGTAATTATGGATTTGAGATATACGCGTGAAGCAGTGCCTGGTGGCCAGTGTCATAGCTCATTGCAACACAGGCAGAAGTCCTCCACCATCTCAGTGCTACAATCAACGCTCATATTGAGGTCATGAGTTCCAAGCTTGTTAATCTTTTAATTCAGCTCAGCAACTGAGGTTCACGAGTTTGATCCTGGGTATGGAAGGATTTTCTCATGAGCAGGGGTTGAGTAGATTGGGCCTGAACTCATTGGAGTTTAGAAGGAGAGGCGATCTTATTGAGACATATAGGTTTTTCAGGGGCATTGACAGGGTAGGTGCTGAGAGGTTGTTTCCCCTTGTGGGAGAGTCTAGGACCAGAGGGGATAACTTAAGAGTAAGGGGGTTGCCTATTTAAACCAGAGATGAGGAGGACTTTCTTCTCTCAAGAGGGTAGTGAATCTGTGGAATTCTTTACCGCCCAGAGCTGTCGAGGCTGGATTGTTAAGTGTGTTCAAGGCTGAGATTGGTAGATTTTTAATCAGTAAAATAATTAAGGGTTATGGGAATAAACTGGGAAAGTGGAGTTGAGGGTTATCAGATCAGTCATAATTTCATTGAATGGCAGAGCAGGATCGATGGGCCAAATGGTCTACTTCTGCACCTATTTCTTATGGTCTTATCAAAGCTCGGAATGGGACTCAATTCCTCATTCGAACTACCAGACTTTATTGCATCCCGGAATCTAAGCATATCCCCAGCCAGTTCATGTCTCATTTATTTCTCAAATCTCTTCTCCTTTCCTTATCTCTTTCCTCCATTGCTAACCTCTCTCTGGAGTTCATGTTTGAGCTTTCATATTTCCATTTCTTTTGCTCGCCCTTTTTCTTATATGAGGGGCTGGTTTAGCTCACTTGGCTAAATCGCTGGCTTTTAAAGCAGGCCAGCAGCACGGTTCGATTCCCGTACCAGCCTCCCCGGACAGGCGCCGGAATGTGGCGACCAGGGGCTTTTCACAGTAACTTCATTGAAGCCTACTCGTGACAATAAGCGATTTTCATTTTTTCATTTCATTTCAAGCTTTTACTTTTTTTTTCCATGTCAAACCGCTTTATCTGCAACTGAATTCTAGCTAACTCAACTGAATAGCTTACTGGATTATTTTTCTTCTTCCAATCCCAGATGCTGTGCTATTATCTTAATTATGTCTGCTCTTAGCCCCTGCTAACTCTATCTTTTCCGCTAATGCAATTAATCTAGCCTTGGACTCACTGCCTGGAAGTGTGCATTAAGATTCCTTAATAATATATTCCATCATTTTTCTGATGGCTGATGTCAGGTTAAGTGGCCTGTAGCATCCTGTATTCTCTCTCCCTCCTTTCTTGAACAACAATGTTTGATTTCCCAATTTGCAAACTGCGGGGACTGTTCTAGGATCGAGAGAATTTTGGGAAAATATAACCAGCATTATTTCTGCAGCTACTTATTTTAGAACCCTCGGATGTAGGCCCAGGGGATATGTCGACTTTGCTCCTTAAATTTCTCCAATCATTTTGTTCTGCTGATATTAATTACCTTAAGTTCCTCAATCATCTTAGTGCCTTGGGTACCTTCTATTTCTGGTGTGGAATTTCTGTATCTTACCGTGTACACATTGTTTGAATATTCACACAAGCTCCAACACAAGAGAACTTGGATTTAAATTACAGGGCAACAGGTAAATGTGTAGCTAAAATACCACTTCACACAGACCATGTCAAATCTATGGGGGGTCTTACAATTCAGATGATGCTGCAAACTCTGAGTCAACAATGGATATAGTTTTGACAGGCACTGTTATTGACGTATATCAGAAATAGATTAAGTTAGAAGTCATGCAGAATGCTCTTGCTTGATTTATTTCCATTCCTTTACTTTTTTCAGTTTGATTTGTGCATTCCTTGTCTCTATAATTGATTTGTTGTCATTGAACGAGCACAATGTTTGAACTGAAAATATAAAGTGCCCAGCTTTAATACATACACGTGGTATGCAAGAGATATGGATACTTCTGTATGATTAAAGGTTCAAACTTAAAACTTCACTGTGAGAATCCCAAACAATAAGGCATTCTCACCAGGGGTGCCATTGATAGTACAGCAATCCGTTGGTGGACTGAACTAACCCAATATGTACCAGACAGACCAGTGATTCCATCTGGGTGTAAAATACTTAGGATGTTCCTCATATATGTAATAAAAACCTCCATAATCTATGGCAGGATGTTGAGTGGTAGTCTCAATGGAAAACTGCTGTCAAGCCAATGTTAGTTGCCAAAAATCGTGCTGGTAATCCCCAATGTGAGGTTACAGATCAATAAAACTAATGAATCTACTGCTGTAAATATGATTGATGACAATAGACTTCGGCATATATATTGTTCTGGCTTGACTATTCATGGATTGGGCTCAGCCAGTCCAAGGAGGTCCCCTATGCATCAGCCAGTTCCTTTCTCTTCAAAGGAAGGATACCACGAATTCTGGGTTCAGTTTATTGGTCGAAACTGACATCTGAAATCCAAAGTCAATATAAAGTAGTCTGAATTATAATCAAAGTTCCAATTTAATGAAGCAAATTGATGTTGTGCAGCTCTCACCCTTTTGGGCAGCACGGTAGCATAGTGGTTAGCACGATGGCTTCACAGCGCCAGGGTCCCAGGTTCGATTCCCGGCTTGAGTCACTGTCTGTGTAGAGTTTGCACGTTCTCCCCGTGTCTGCGTGGGTTTCCTCTGGGTGCTCCGGTTTCCTCCCACAGTCCAAAGATGTGCAGGGGTAGGTGGATTGGCCATGATAAATTGCCCTTAGTGTCCAAAAAAATAAGGTATGGTGGGCTTACGGGGATAGGAGGAAGTATGGGGGTGTGGGCTTAGATGGGGTGCTCTTTCTGAGGGCCGGTGCAGACTCGTTGGGCTGGATGGCCTCCTTCTGCATTGTAAATTCTGTGAATAAGCAGCTTCTAGCACATGTGCATGTATTTCAGAGTCAACCAAACATATATTGATGCAATTCCAGAAACAATGGATACGATTTAACGGAAACATTTTAAAGTGTTATTTTGAGCGTTTTTGGCGGGGTGTTTCTTGACAGCCGGGTTGGTGAGAACACGGCCCATATTTAACGGCACTTAGTTCCAGAAATGAGTCCCCACGAGCTTCTCGCCGTCTGACTCGCTGGACTCACACCTCAGCATCTCGCCACAAACAACGGGGAGTTGCTTTTAAGCGCTCCCTCAGCACTCACTCAATCAACACACAAACATGGCTCCTCGCTTTGGTGATATTGGCCTTGCTAGGCTTCTGGATGCTGTGGAGGTGAGACAGGACATTGTGTTTCCCAAGGGGATTGGAGGACCATCAGCAGGACCACCAATGCCGCCTGGGAGGCAGTGGGAGCAACTGTCAGCTGAGGTAGCATGACTTGGAGGACCACTGTACAATGTAGGAATAAGACCAGTGAATTCCACCGAGCTGCAAAGTTAAGTTACCACCTCCCTCCTGGCATCAGTTCTGCCTCCCGCGCCTCAAATTCTCAACCTCCATGCCTCCCCTGCCCGACTCCCAATTACTGGCTGGTACCTTGCACCCTCCCACCCTCATGCTTGTTCCTGAGCACCCCGTGGCACCCACCAGCACAACCCCTCCATGTCCAGTTGTGGTGTGCACACAAGCCACCAGCCATGGACAGCCCTGATCCATCACGCGTGTGACTCACAATGCCCTCACAAGTTTGCCCTGGAGAAAATATACGTGACATTTTGGGCTTGGAAGGAGGACAGAGGGCTCTTGAGGGTGAAAGACATGTATGAGGACATAGATTAGTGATCCTGGGGGAGCTCCGATAGGGAATTAGCTCCATTACATACAGCTGCGTGACTTTCTCCGCAAGGAGACCAAGGCGTTCCACCAGCTACCCGGACACACACTTCTAGACATAATGGTAATGTTGGACTGGCTGGGTGAAGTCGAATGTGGTGATGTATACAGACAATGGAAGACGGAGGTGGCGGGGCAGATAGGAGGGAGGGTGCAGAGACGGGGGTGAGCCGCTGAGAAAAAGAGGAATACGCACTCGAAGGGGGGGAATGGGGAGGAGGTACCCACGCTGGGAAAGACAGAGGTTCCTCTTGTATGTAAGAAATGGGGAAGCGATACAGCCCACCCACCCTCGAAAAAGTAGGGTTCAACATGACTCTCCCCATCTCTATTAATGTAAATACAACATTCCTTGTATGTATACCATTGTAAATAAGGAAACGTGACCACAGAGACTAGGGTCACAGATGTTGTGACAACCTATAAATAATATGCTGTTTCGAGTGTTGTTTTTTTCTTTTTTCTCTCTGTTTGGTCTGAATTGTGTTAAGTTCGATATTGTGTTGAAGCTCCAATAAAAATACTTAGAAAAAAGAATATCTGGATGCATCTCCACGAGGGATTATCACCCTGATAAGATACTGAAGCCTCTCCCAGTGGCTATCTCAATGAAAGACACAAGTAAGAGAATGGATTGTGTAAATGTGGAAATATAGGAAATCCTTCCATGCAGAGTCGATGCATGGTATATCGGCATCAGGCAACGGAGAAACCCGCCCAGGAACTTTCAACCTTATCAACTATGTCCCCAACCAACCCCAGCCCCGATAGGGTATTTCCTACAATTTCCACAAGCCCATTTATAGGGGAGGTTGTGGCATTATTGTCACTGGAATAATAATTCAGAGACCAAGGGCAAGATATGGGGACCTGGGTTCAAATCCCACCATGGCAGATAGTCCATTCATTAAATTGAAAAGTCTAATGATGACCATAAAACTATTGTAAAAGCCCATCTAATTCACTAATGTCCTTTAGGAAAGGAAATCTGCCAATCTTATCTGGTCTGAACTACCAACTGAACTGAACACAGTTGAGGAACAGTGGAGAACCTTCCCAGCGATTTTTCACAGTGCTCAGCAAAGGTTTATACCAACAAAAAGGAAGGACGGAAGAAAGAGGGAAAATCGACCGTGGATATCTAAGGAAATAAGGGAGAGTATCAAATTGAAGGAAAAAGCATATAAAGTGGCAAAGATTGCTGGGAGATTAGAGGACTGGGAAATCTTTAGGGGGCAACAGAAAGCTACTAAAAAAGCTATAAAGAAGAGTAAGATAGAGTATGAGAGTAAACTTGCTCAGAATATAAAAACAGACAGTAAAAGGTTTTACAAATATATAAGACAAAAAAGAGTGGCTAAGGTAAATATTGGTCCTTTAGAGGATGAGAAGGGAGTTTTAATAATGGGAAATGAGGAAATGGCTGAGGAACTGAACAGGTTTTTTGGGTCGGTCTTCACAGTGGAAGACACAAATAACATGCCAGCGACTGATAGAAATGAGGCTATGACAGGTGAGGACCTTGAGACGATTGTTATCACTAAGGAGGGAGTGATGGGCAAGCTAATGGGGCTAAAGGTAGACAAGTCTCCTGGCCCTGATGGAATGCATCCCAGAGTGCTAAAAGAGATGGCTAGGGAAATTGCAGATGCACTAGTGATAATTTACCGAAATTCACTAGACTCTGGGGTGGTCCCGGTGGATTGGAAATTAGCAAACATGACACCACTGTTTAAAAAAGGAGGTAGGCAGAAAGCAGGAAATTATAGGCCAGTGAGTTTAACTTCGGTAATAGGGAAGATGCTGGAATCTATCATCAAGGAAGAAATTGCGAGGCATCTGGATAGAAATTGTCCCATTGGGCAGACGCAGCATGGGTTCGTAAAAGGCAGGTCGTGCCTAACTAATTTAGTGGAATTTTTTGAGGACATTACCAGTGCAGTAGATAACGGGGAGCCGATGGATGTGGTATATCTGGATTTCCAGAAAGCCTTTGACAAGGTGCCACACAAAAGGTTGCTGCATAAGATAAAGATGCATGGCATTAAGGGTAAAGTAGTAGCATGGATAGAGGATTGGTTAATTAATAGAAAGCAAAGAGTTGGGATAAATGAGTGTTTCTCTGGTTGGCAATCAGTAGCTAGTGGTGTCCCTCAGGGATCCGTGTTGGGCCCACAATTGTTCACAATTTACATTGATGATTTGGAGTTGGGGACCAAGGGCAATGTGTCCAAGTTTGCAGATGACACTAAGATGAGTAGTAAAGCGAAAAGTGCAGAGGATACTGGAAGTCTGCAGAGGGATTTGGATAGGTTAAGTGAATGGGCTCGGGTCTGGCAGATGGAATACAATGTTGACAAATGTGAGGTTATCCATTTTGGTAGGAATAACAGCAAACGGGATTATTATTTAAACGATAAAATATTAAAGCATGCCGCTGTTCAGAGAGACTTGGGTGTGCTAGTGCATGAGTCACAGAAGGTTGGTTTACAAGTGCAACAGGTGATTAAGAAGGCAAATGGAATTTTGTCCTTCATTGCTAGAGGGATGGAGTTTAAGACTAGGGAGGTTATGTTGCAATTGTATAAGGTGTTAGTGCGGCCACACCTGGAGTATTGTGTTCAGTTTTGGTCTCCTTACTTGAGAAAGGACGTACTGGCGCTGGAGGGTGTGCAGAGGAGATTCACTAGGTTAATCCCAGAGCTGAAGGGGTTGGATTATGAGGAGAGGTTGAGTAGACTGGGACTGTACTCGTTGGAATTTAGAAGGATGAGGGGGGATCTTATAGAAACATTTAAAATTATGAAGGGAATAGATAGGATAGATGCGGGCAGGTTGTTTCCACTGGCGGGTGACAGCAGAACTAGGGGGCATAGCCTCAAAATAAGGGGAAGTAGATTTAGAACTGAGTTTAGGAGGAACTTCTTCACCCAAAGGGTTGTGAATCTATGGAATTCCTTGCCCAGTGAAGCAGTTGAGGCTCCTTCATTACATGTTTTTAAGGTAAAGATAGATAGTTTTTTGAAGAATAAAGGGATTAAGGGTTATGGTGTTCGGGCCGGAAAGTGGAGCTGAGTCCACAAAAGATCAGCCATGATCTCATTGAATGGCGGAGCAGGCTCGAGGGGCCAGATGGCCTACTCCTGCTCCTAGTTCTTATGTTCTTATGTTTACATGTAACTCCAGATCCACAACAATGTGGTTACCTCTGAAATGGAAGCGAGTTAGGGATGGGTGTGCAGAGGAGATTCACTAGGTTAATCCCAGAGCTGAAGGGGTTGGATTATGAGGAGAGGTTGAGTAGACTGGGACTGTACTCGTTGGAATTTAGAAGGATGAGGGGGGATCTTATAGAAACATTTAAAATTATGAAGGGAATAGATAGGATAGATGCGGGCAGGTTGTTTCCACTGGGGGGTGACAGCAGAACTAGTAGCCAATGCTGCCACATCCCATGAATTAATTTTACAAACATCTCCCACCACAACATTTATCAGCAGGTTCATCTACGTTATTTTGCATGTCATCTTGAATATTAACATTCTTTTATTAATTGCCTGACCAGATAATGCCTAGTGTCACCAGCGAATCACTTATCTGCAATCTCCAATTAAGCAATAGTAAATAACCAACCCAGTGCAAAGTTTATCTGAACGATAGCTAATGTCCCATGTTGTAATACTTAAATGTGCTAACTACTCTGTTTTCTGTTGCACAGCCCATCATAGAAACATAGGAGCAGGATTAGGCCATTCATTATGATGGCTGATTATCAAATTCAATAGCCTGTTCCTGCCTACCCTCAAGCCTGTTAACTCCCTAAATTGCCCACTACATCTTCGATCCCATTCCCAGATCCAATTTCCTAACATCTCCCTATCGTAACACCAATATTCTTTGATCCCTTTCGCCCCAGGTGCTATATCCAACATCTTCTTGATAACATGCACCGTTTTGACCTCAACTCCTTTCAGTGGTAGCAAATTCCACAGGCTCTCCAGTCTTTCAGCGAATAAATTTCTCCTCATCTCAGTCCTCAATGGTCTACCCCTGGTTCTGGATTCCCTGCCATTGAGAGCATCCTTCCTGCATCTACCCTGTCTAGTGCTGTTAGAATTTTGTAGGTTCCTACCAGATCCACCTCTCATTCTTCTGAACTACAACAAATATAACCCTAACTGACTCAATCGCTCCTCATACGTCATTCCTGGCATCCCAGAAATCAACATGTTAGGCAATAGAGATAGTTTTAAGTAAGTTATATTTGTATTTTGTGGCTGTAAGGAATAAGATATGGTTTTAAGATTTAAGTTTCTTTTATATTTCTGTATTTTCACTTTCACTTTAAATGATGCCTGCAATTTAATGAGGTTGTAACACTCTTTAAAGAAGGAAAGCTAACACCAGGGGGGCCATAGACACAGAGAGAAACAGAACAACAGTTTTTAGTTCAGTTGAAAGAAGGTGACCCAGAAGAAAGCAGCATTTTACAAAATCTGCCAGAGCAGGCAGGACGGGGGTTGCAGAGAGAAGGTCCAAAACTACAGAACAGAAAGGTCCCAAAACCAGGTAGAGGGACAGAAGGAAGTTGCAAGAAGACCTTCTAGTCAAAGGGAAAGAACTTGAATCTGGATAAAGGACTTGTTAAGTGATGTTAAGAGTTAGGAGCAGAGATTTAGTTGGCAAAGAATGTCCAAGAGCCAGTAAAGGAATACCGGAAAAAGGATTCAAACACCAATCCACCGGCAGGGTGGATGGCAAAGGCAAGCTCGCCATGTGAGGCCGCCTTTATAACAGTCGAGACATTGGCGGAGGGGATGGCAGCGGAATTTGAACGCCAGTTCAATAAGCATTTCACAAGGCATGGGGGGAAGATGCTGGAATCGCTCAAGCAGTCAGTGGAAGGTCTGCTGGCCCCGATCAGAGAGTCACTTCGGAGAACACTAGAAGCGGTGTTGGAGGTGATGTGGGAAGGCACCGGCATTTGTATTTACCAGGATCATACAGTGAATCTGTCGAAGAGGCAGGCGGCCTTTAACAGGGCAAAGACGGCATTGTACAAGAGTGGAGTGAAGTGAATTTGAGGGTTACACACAACGCGAGGGACCATTTCTTTCAGATGGCAAAGGCGGCAGAGGTGTTCGTAAAGGCAGGAGGACTGGATTGAGAATCGTGGAAGAGAGATTTTTGCTGTTGAGGGGATGGGGTTGGTTGGGGACATAGTTGATAAAGTTGAAGGGGCGAAATTCTCCCAAAACGGGAGAAATCGTCAAACTGCCGTAAAACCCGGGCGGGTTTTACGGCATCGCGCCCCTTCCCGACGGGGGACCGATTCTGGTCCCCGGTCGGGGCTAGCAGCCCGACGTCGGAGGCTCCGACAAGTCGGGCTTAACGAAAATCGTTAAGCCCGCTTGTCGGACTTAGCGCCGGCTGACGCGTCATATGACGTCAGCCGCGCATGCGCAGGTGGGAAGACTCCACCCGCGCATGCGCGGGTGACGTCATCGCGTTTTTGCGCGAAACCCGCGCATGCGCGGTCCGGGTTGCCCCTCAGCCGCCCCGCGTATTGATACTGCGGGGCGGCGGAAGGACAAATAGTGCGCGGGCATCGGGCCCGCTGCCCGCGATCGGTGGGCACCGATCGCGGGCCCATGGCACCCTTGGCACGGCCGTGGTACTGCCAATCGGTGCCATGGTTATTTTCCAGGTGGTCACGACGTTTTTACGAACGGCAGGACCAGGTGTGTTTGCCGTTCGTAAAAAGGTCGTAAAGGGCTGGGACTTCGGCCCTTCTAACAGCTGTGAATCGCTGCCGGCCGTAAAAAAACGGCGGCAGCGATTCGTGTCGGGATTTCGGCGGGGGGGGAGAATAGCGGGAGGGCGTCAAAAAAGTCGGGAAGGCCCTCCCGCTATTCTCCCACCCGTCGTGGGGGGGGGGAGAATTTCGCCCAAAGTTCCTGAGCGGGTTTCTCCGTTGCCTGATGCCGATATCGAAATTGGCGATCGGGCAGAGAATCGATTCCGACACTGGAATCGGACCGGCGGCAGTTTTACGGCAGTTTGCGATTCTCCGCCCCCTCCAAAACGTGTCATCGTGACGCACACCGCGTGCAGTTGAAATACCATTGGTGCCTCATCGGCCGGACCACTCATGATGCCCCGCCTCCGATGGGCCAAGTTCCCGACGGCATGGGTCACGTGAGCTCATACAAGTTGTGAATCCGGCGTGGCAGCTGCGGACTGTGTCCAGCGGCGTCACACTCGGCCGGGATCCATGCCGCTGGCCTGGGGGGCTTCTGCGAGGTATGGGGGGACTGGTGGGCGGTGGCCAGGGGGTGGTCTGTAGGGCACTCGGGTCCGCGCAAGGCCGGCACCATGTTGTAGGGCGCAACCGCTGCAGGTTGTCAACTGTGCACATGCGTGGCCCAGGACCCGGCCATTCTCTGGCCACTTTTGGCGCAGGAGTCGGGGGTTTTGGTTGGCGCCAGTGCTAGCCACTCACCGGTATCGGTGAGGGATCAGCGCCAATTGTTTTCATGTAAACCTCCCTCGGATTCTCTGTTCGAGCCGGCACTTAGACGCAGGAACGGAGAATCCCGCCCCCCTGTCTATTCTGCTGGTCTCGGTGTTTTGGTTCCCTTGTGTTGAATGTGGATGGGGTGGTGGAGTGTGGGTGGTTGTGTTCTGGTGGGGTTCTTCATGGTGACAGGGTGCTTGGTTGGGGTGGAGAGGTTTTGAGTTCATTTGTTTGAGTGGGGAGACGTGCAGACAAAGGTCATCAACCTACATTGGGCAGCACAAGTGAGTAGACACCAATGCCTCCCCCCCTTTTCAGATGCACCTGTGGGCTGTGGCCTGCAAGATACCACACAGGTCCCCACTCAAGCCCTGGATTCACCCTGAGGAGTAAAAGTTAAGGGCAGCAGTGACTTTGATGGCCACCGAGAGCAGGTGTCCTCCTCTTCCATGTCGTGTCAAGCTTATGAGGTCATGGCACAGGTGCCACACCTTCTCCTTGTTGAAATGGAGCCTCCTGCGGCATGGGCTGACCATCATCTGTTCAAATGACCAGCTACGCCTGTACACCCTGGGCTGTCACAGGACTCCCCCTCTGGGTCCCTCCCTGGCCAGATGGGTGGCTGGGTCCTCAGGATGTGGATGGGAGGTCTGGCACATCGGCACTTGCAGATGCTGCTGCTGCTGCTGTCTCCGGCGTCTGACCATCTGGACAATCAGCAACACCAGTAGGGCAGGTTCTGGGTCCAATATCCCAGCCAGTAAGACATTTGGAGAGGGTGTTAGACTTACAAACAGTGATGCTTCCCACCCCGGAACCCTCCATTGATTTACGGCTTCCGCCAGGTTTACGTTTTTCAAAAGGAGTACTAATCTGTGCCAGCGTGACCACTTGCTGGGGAGGCCGCTGAATCACAGGAGGTTGTTGGGTAAGGGGTAGCTCTAGTTAATTGTATAGAAATAGGGCTTATGTGGTGATAATTGGTTTCTTGCGACGCTATAGCGAGATCCCAAATTCGCCAATGGGAGAGGGCCGGTTGCATCGCAAACTGTCTGGCGCTTGCTGTGGTTAGTTGATTCATTTATTATTGTTCTTTGAGGCAGTTACAAGCAAGGTGGATAAAGAGGAAGCTGTAGATATAGTTCGTGGATTTTCAGAAGGCATTTGACAAGATGCCACATCAAAGGTCATTGCATTAAAGCAAGAGTTCGTGGTGTAGGGGGCAACATATTAGCATAGATAGAGGATTGGTTAGATAATAGGAAACAGAGTGGAGTAAATGTGTCATTTTCAGGTTGGCAAGTGGAATGCCATATGGATCAATGCTGGGACTTCAACTATAAAGTTTACATCAATGACTCGGGTGAAATGATCAAAAGTATGTTTGCTACTTTGCTGATGACAGAAAGATATGTCAGAGTTTAACTTTTGAAGAGGACATAAGGGGCTGGATTCTCCGATTGCCTCCGCCGATATCACGTTCAGCGATTGGCCAGAGAATCCATTTTTACATTGAAATCTGGGGCGGCACTGTTTTTTGGATACTCCGCCCCCTCATAAACAGCAGAATCGCTGAGTACACCGCACGTCATTGGGACGGCCTCAGGACGTCACCAATGGCCCTCCCCCGATGCTCTGCCCCCGATGGGCCAACTTCCCAATGATGTTGGTCGCATGTGGTCACAGTTTTCGGGGACTTCGCGTTGCGGCTGCGGACTGTGTCCAGTGCCACCACAGTTGGGGTGGGGGGGAGCCGTTCCGCTGGCCAGGAGGGCTTCGGCGGTGGCTGGGGGTCTGGTGGGGGGTGGTCCGGGGATGGTGAGGGGGATTGCAGGGGGCACTATCTTGCAGGCCGGGTCTGCGCACGGCCGGCGCCATGTTGTACGACGTGACCGCTGCAGGTCGCCACTGTGGACATGCATGGCCACGGACCCGGCAATTCACTGTCCCTATCTGCAGGTAAAGCTGGGGGCTTTATGTGGTGCGGCTGCTAGCCCCCCACCGGGTGGAGCATCGGTGCGGGAGCGACGCCAACGTTTTCGTTGGAAAACTAGACACATGCTCCGGACATAGCTTCAAAATCGGAGAATCTAGCCCAAGGATCTGTAAAAGGATATTGATAGGTGAATTGAGTGAGCAAAGATTTGGCAGATGGAGTATAATGTAGGAAAATGTTCAAAAAGCAGCACATTATTTTAATGGAGAGCATTTGCAGAATTCTGTGGTGCAGTGGGTTCTGGGTACTTTGGTGTATGAATCACAAAAGGTTAGTCTACAGGCACAATAAGTAATTAGGAAGGCAAGTGGATTGTTGTCATTTATTGCAAAGGCAATGTAATATAAAAGTAGGTGTGGTGAACATATTGCTACTACAATTCACCATTGTATTGTATTATGTTGATGCCCTTGTGGGCTCCACCTGTGGCTCCGCCCCCTCGGGGGTGGTATATAAACCTACAGCCTGTAGGCGGCACTCAGTACAGAGCAGTCGCAGGCAGGCACAGATCTAGCTTATTAAAACCACTGTTCACTTCTACTAATCGTCTTGTGTGAATTGATGGTCGCATCAGTAGGGAAGTTTGCTGTAGTTGATGAGGTCACATCTGGAGTACCATGTACAGTTTTGGTCTATAATTGCAAACAGTTCAGTGAACATAGAACATAGAACAGTACAGCACAGAACAGGCCCTTCGGCCCTCGATGTTGTGCCGAGCAATGATCACCCTACTCAAACCCACGTATCCGCCCTATACCATACAACCCCCCCTTAACCTTACTTTTTAGGACACTACGGGCAATTTAGCATGGCCAATCCACCTAACCCGCACATCTTTGGACTGTGGGAGGAAACCGGAGCACCCGGAGGAAACCCACGCACACACGGGGAGGACGTGCAGACTCCGCACAGACAGTGACCCAGCCGGGAATCGAACCTGGGACCCTGGAGCTGTGAAGCATTTATGCTAACCACCATGCTACCGTGCTGCCCACTGCTACCGTGCTGCCCACTGCTACCGTGCTGCCCACTGCTACCGTGCTGCCCAAGTGAAGGTTCATGCAACTGATTCCTGAGATGAAGGGATTGTTTTATGAGAAAAGGCTGGATAGGTTGGGCCTATATCCATTGGAGTTTAGAAGAATGAGTGGTGATCTTACTGAAACATTTAAGATTTGACAGGATGTATACTGAAAGGATGTTTCCCCTTGTAGTCATTGTAGAAGAGACTAGAACTAGCGAATGCAGTTCAAAAATAAGGGTTCTCCCATTTCTGATGGAGTTTAGGAGAATCTTTTCTCTCTCAGAAGGTCAAAAGTTAGTGGAATTCAATTTCCCAGAGAGCACTGAAGGCGGGGTCATTGAAAATTTTTAAGGCTGAGTTAGATAGATCCTTGACTGACAATGGAGGCAAAGGATGTAAGTGGTAGACAGGAAAGTACAGGCCTCAAGCAAATCAGCCATGATCTTATCAAATGGCAGAGCAGGTTTGATGTACCATCAATTGGACTCGAGACACGATGAAGATCCAAACTGTGGCTTTAATCAGCTAGTTGTTAGCCCAGTGGGCGACTACAGGAAAGGCCAACCGCCGGGAAACCTGTGTACTTATACCCCGCCTCGGAGGCGGGGTCTACTTGCCTCTCGATCAATTGGTGAGCAGTCACATGACTAGCACCAGCCAATCGGACGAGAGGCACATGACCAGCCAGAGCCAACGGGGAAACCAATGCTCTGCACCAATGGCAGTGCTCACATTCATACCACCACAAGGTTCAAGGGGCCAAATGGTGTGCTCCTGCTCCTCATTCGTATGTTTGTATTTGTGTAAAGTGAAAGCTTAACTCTCGGTGAATAATTTTCCTAACATGATTAGTTTAAAGATATTAGATATTTTTTAATATAGGCCAAAAACTAGAAGGGTGGATATTAAATAGTTGGATGAAGGGACCAAGTATATTGTAGCCAAATTTACCAGCAGTTCGAAGATAGTTAGAAAAGTAAGTTGTTAAGAGGATATAAAGAATCCGCAAATGGGTATAGATAGGTTAAGTCAGCGAGCCAAAATTTGCCAGATGGAGTACAATGTGGGAAAATAAGAGAGATAATTTTGGCAGGCAAAATAAAAAAGCAGAATATTATTTAAATGGGGAGAGACACCAGATGCTCTGGGACCAAGGGATCTGGATGTCCGCATAAATCACAAATGTCAGCATGCAGGTACAGTAGGTAATCAGAAAGACAAACAGAATGTTGGCCTTTATTTTAAGACAGTAAGAAATCTTCCAACACCAGGTTAAAGTCCAACAGGTTTGTTTCAAATCACTAGCTTTCGGAACACTGCTCCTTCTTCAGGATTCACCTCAGTGATTCACCTGAGGAAGGAGCAGTGCTCCGAAAGCTAGTGTTTGAAACAAACCTGTTGGACTTTAACCTGGTGTTGTAAAACTTCTTACTGTGCTCACCCCAGTCCAACGCAGGCATCTCCACATCATGGCTTTATTTTAAGAAAGATGGAGTATAAAAACAAGGCCGTCTTGTCACAACTGAACGGAGCATCTTTGAACTGTGGGAGGAAATCAGAGCACTTAGAGTTACGGGGAGAATGTGCAAACTCCACACGGACAGTGACCCAGAGCCGAGATCGAACCTGGGACCTCAGCGCTGTGAGGCGGTTGTGCTAACCACTAGGCCATCGTGCTGCCCTACCATGCTACAATAACCCTTCACCTTCCTTGTCAATTAAAATCTGTCTCACTCAGCTTCTAATATAATCAATGATGCAGCCTGCACTGGGTGATACCACACCTAGATTTCTGTGTATAGTTTACATTCCCTTACTTAAGGAGGGACATATTTGCATTGGAAGCAGTTCAGAGAAAGTTCACTAGGCTTATTCCCCAGTTGAGGTGTTGTCTATGAGGAAAGGTGGAGATGTGGGGTGGGATTCTCTGACACCCCGCCGGGTCGGGGACAGCGTGAATCCCGCCGGCCGTCGAATTCTCTGGCACCGGTGATTCGGCAGGGGCAGGAATCGCGCCGCGCCGGTCGGCGGCCACTCGCAGCTCACCCCCCTGGCGATTCTCCAGCCCGCAATGAGCCGAAGTCCCACTGGTTCTTTGCCAGTCTTGCCGGCGTAGATTAGACTAGGTCCCTTACCGGCGGGACCTGGCGGCGCAGGTGGTCTCCTGGGGCGGGGCGGCGGGGGGGGGGGGGCGACCTGGCCCCTGGGGGGGGTGCCCCCACGGTGGCCTGGCCCGCGATCAGGGCCCACCGATCCGCGGGCGGGCCTGTGCCGTGGGGGCACTCTTTCCTACGCGTCGGCCGTGTCAGCCTCCACGATCGGCGACGCGTAGGTGAACCCCTCCCTGCGCATGCGCGGGGATGATGTCAGCAGCCGCTGACGCTCCCGCGCATGCGCAGACTCGCACCGGCCGACAGAGTCCCTTCGGCCCCGGCTGGCTTGGCGCCAAAGGCCTTCCACGCCAGCCAGCGGGGCGCAAACCACTCTGGCGTCGGCCTAGCCCCTGAAGGAGTGGAGTATTCCGCACCTTTGGGGCGGGACGATGCCGGAGTGGTTCACACCACTCCGTCCCGCCGGGACCCCCCAACCCACCGGCTATGGGAGAATCCCACCCGTGATCTTATTGAAATAATCTAAGATTATTTGGGGCTTGACAAAATAGATGCCTGAGAGGATGTTTTTCTTCTTGGGGGAATCTAAAACTAGGGGACACAATTTTAAAATAAGGTGCATCCCATTAGTTGGAGATGCAGAGGAATTTCTTCTCGCAGAGGGTTGTTAGTGTTTGGAATTCTCTTCCCCAGCGAGCAGTGCAGGCTGGGTCATTTATTATATTGATGGTGGAGTGAGACAGTTTGTTATTAACAAGGGAGTCAAGGGTTATGGCGGCACGGTGGCACAGTGGCTAGCACTGTTGCCTTTCAGCGCCAGGGCCCCAGGTTCGATTCCGACCTTATGTGAGTGTCTGTGTGGAGTTTACATTTTCTCCCCCTTCCTGCGTGGGTTTCCTCCGGGCGCTCTGGTTTCCTCCTACAGACCCAAGATGTGCAGGTTAGGTGGATTTGTCATGCTAAATTGCCCCTTAGTGTCCAATGGTTAATTGGGGTTACGGGGATAGGTTGAGGGAGTGGGCCTAGGTGGGGTGCTCTTTCAGGGGGTTGGTGCAGACTCGATGGGCCAAATGGTCTCCTTCTGCATTGTAGGTATTCTGTGATTCTATGACAGGAAGGAAGTGGAGCTAAAGGCACAATCAGATGAGCCGTGGGGCGAGATTTAACGGGAAAAAACAAAGTCGCCCCATCGAGGCGACACTTAGCTTCATATCCTGTACTGATGAGCTCAGTATCAAAATAAAATTCCACATTTTATAAACTTCAAAATGCAACTTAAAATTTTAACTTCTCACTTGTACTTGATAGCACGGTATCATTGTGGATAGCACAATCGCTTCACAGCTCCAGGGTCCCAGGTTCGATTCCAGCTTGGGTCACTGTCTGTGCGGAGTCTGCACATCCTCCCCGTGTGTGCGTGGGTTTCCTCTGGGTGCTCTGGTTTCCTCCCACCGTCCAAAGATGTGCAAGTTAAGTGGATTGGACATGATAAATTGCCCTTAGTGTTTAAAATTGCCCTTAGTGTTGGGTGGGGTTACTGGGTTATGGGGATAGGGTGGAGGTGTTAACCTTGGGTAGGGTGCTCTTTCCAGGAGCCGGTGCAGACTCGATGGGCCGAATGGCCTCCTTCTGCACTGTAAATTCTATGATCTATGATATGTTTCTCTGAAATTCATCCACGTATGTGATGTATTGTGTCTGCCAATAGTACAGATTGTTTCATATACACAGATGGACAGGGCCATTATAGAATAGTTGATCGCATATTTGAGACATAATTCAAAAATAAAATATCATTAGAAAGATGCACATTTGTCACAGATAATCAGTAACAACTTCAGTACCAATTATCTTTTCATGAATAAACCCATTCATTTGTGTCCAAATAAATCCTACTGTTGTTCTCAAAAATATATGCAATTATTCTCTTCAGTATAATAAGTGCATGTATCTGATTGGTTGGGAGAGGCATCACAATTTATAATGATTTAAATGGAATAGTATGAAGATTGATTGTATCTCCAAATCACAGACCATTGTCATGTTTATATACTTGTTGAACTCTTTCAGTTCAGTTTGTGGTTTTTCCGAGTAATGCTATAAATTATCATTTTAGGAATAGACAGAGATCCTCTGCAGCATTTAATTTCCTTTCTGGGCAATTTTAAAATTAGCTCTCATTTACAAATTTTACACAACACATTCTGTAAAGGTGTCCAAATTATTCTTTTGGCTGATCTACCTGCATATTTGCATAACTGCCTTTGCGCTAACCAAAAACAAAAATAAAATCTTATTCTAAAGTAAAATACTGTGGATGCTGGAACTCTCAGAAAGTCACTCATCTGAAACGGTGGACGAACTTCTCCACCTCGCGACACCAGAAATGCAAACTGCACTGGATAGCGAATCGGGCTTCCGGCATCAATCTAGGTCTGCTCCCGCCGCCGATTGGACCATCATACTCCGGTCCCTCTCTGCTGGCAATAATGACGTTTGTGCCCCGTGGCAACATGCAAAACCGGCATTTGCATGCATTTAAATGTGATTAGTGCATTTGACCCACTATGCTCCTGGCCTCTGCAATGCTCCACACCTCTCAGGCAGAAGTCGCATGGCATGATGTACTACAGATATTTACAAATGGAGACTGGGTGCTATCTGCTGAGGGGGGAGAGAATAGATAAACAAAGTTTTAAAAGTGGTCAAAATTATACTCCTTGTTCGGGGTGTCTGCCCTAGGGGAGTAGCAGAGAGCGACTTGCTGACAGCTCCATGGTTCGGGTGTCCCCCTCGGGATCGGGGTGGCCTGGCTCAGGCTGTCATTCTGCAGTATTTGTTCTAAATGCACCATTTGGTACAAGTTACAGGCCCCTGGCTGTTCACACTGCTGACTGCTCACTGTGTCCTGTAAATGTTCAGAAAGCCTCTGGCCATTTGGGAGACCACCCAGGCCAGCCCTCTGGAAACCCTCAGACCGCAGCTGACACATCAACGGATGGATGTGGCTAAGCTCAATCACTGGCACACCAGGTGCTGCCTCTCCACAGTTCACTCAGAAGCGCAGTCCCATTGCAGGGGAATCACGGAGCTCACCCCAAACAAAGGACACATGCACAATGCCCTTTGGCAACCTTCCTGGTACACTGTCCCTCTCAGAGCAGAGGCCTCACCAGTGACAATGGGCAAATTCTCCACATCTCGGTGCTGTGGTGATATGCATCACTGTAAGTACACAAGGGGTTAATGTAAATACACATAGACTAGATAGACACTAGAAGGAGCACCAGAGACATGACACACAGACATTCAACCAATAGGCCAGTAAGATAGGACACGACCAATGGGTATTCACGATACACACAGAGGTGACACGACCACAGGAGGGCATTACACCAACCTACATATAAGGACACAGCACACATGATCTTGCTCTTTCCAGTGGAGTACACTGGGTTGATTTGAAACACATCACACTCGCCACGTGGATTGTAGCAGACTGGTTTGTCAGTCTGAATAGCGATAGGATTAACAGGAGAGTTGAATCCAAGTAGGAGAATTGTTAACAATTTAATAAATGTGTTAATGCTATCTCCAAGTCTGAACCTTCCTTTGGCAGAGTGCACATCAAGGAAGCAGCTTATGCTACGTCAAGAGCATAACAAAACATGGTACCCAGGAGTGACCTGTTCAAATCCATATAGTTACAACTCAGCAAACAGTGAGAACCAGCAACAGCAGCCAGGCAACATGATGATCAAGATTCCGGTTCTACAACAGCTCAGGTACCAAGGCAATCTCAGTGAAAACTGGCGTTGGTTCAGGCAGAGATTCAAGATCTACCTGGTAGCGTCTGACCTCGATGGCATGGCAGATGCAGAGAAAATAAAGCTTCTACTTACCATCGCGGGTTCAGAAGCAGCTGAAATCTTCCAGACCTTCAAATACTCAAAGGGGCAAAACAAGAGCAACTTCCACGCAGTCCTGGACAAATTCCAAGAATTCTGCGAGGATAATGCAAATAAAAACAGTAAAAGAGGTGCCAAAACTCACCACGAGGCGAAGGTAGGCTTTCCATTGAAGAAATCTGCAGTTTTGATTGGCGGCCATCTTGGAAAAGGTGCCGCACATGCGCAGTTGCGCGAAGAGCACACAGAACGGGAAGGTCCATTTGCGCATGTTCGAGAAGCCACGCATGCGCAGTTGCGAAAAAGGCCCCCATTAAACGAATAGCGATATGCGCATGCACAATCGTTTCTGACGACCTACGTCACATGCTTCGTGACATCAGAGGCTCCGGACCACGCCCACTTAAAGGGGCAATGTCCCAAAACGCGGGAAAAAAAGTTTTAAAGCCTTAAAACCCGATTCTTTCACCTGGAACGACAGCACAATGCCTGAAATTCAACCAGTAGCTAAAAGTAACCTCCGCAGAACCCTGCAACAAGCAGTTAGCACCGCCCAACGAGATGATACAGTCCTTGAAGACTATGACTCAGACCTTGAATTCTTCTTTGGACATCGCGAGCCCAATACCAGCTCCGACACAAAATGTGATGTTATGGTATTGGAAGACAACTCAGACTAAGATTTCACCTTGGGAGGTGGCTACCCCAGTACCAAATCCGAACCGCAACTAGATGTGTTGTACATTGAAGACACCGCAACGAGTTCTTCGGATTGGGGTATCTTCAGCCCAGCATATATGACATCCCGACTCGTGAGTGCAGGATTATGCTGCGGCCTGACACCAAGAGACAGAGAGTGGCCTGCTGCCACACAGAGAGTGGTCCACGCACCACGAAGGGTCCCAGCCTCCACACAGAAAGCGATGAAAGACTCCACAGTGAGACAACTGCATGTCTCCACACAGAAAGTGACTCTAGTGGCATAAGACTCCACAGCGAGCTCAAGGACAGTCTCCACGATAGAAGCAACGCAAGACTCCAGAGCGCAGTCCTTGCATGAACAAGAAGTGACTCGAGTGACACAAGCCTCCACAGCAAGCTCATGGACAGCCTCCACGATAGAAGCAACGCAAGACTCCAAAGCGCAGTCCTTGCATGAACAAGACCATGAGAGTCTGGCAACCTCCTCTGTGCAACCAGCAGCAGACGATGCAGGTCTGCCATGCTCAAGTGAACAACAGCAAGACTATGACAGTCTACCACACTCCAGTGAACAACGACAGTCCACCCAGTTTGTTTGAGCCACCAGAAGAAGACTCTGACAGTCTACCCAGCTCAAGTGAACTACGGGAAGCTACTGAGGCTCTATCCACTGTATGTGTGACAAGTGACGACGGCATCCCACCTCCCATACAAGATGTGCAACGTGACAGACCTCAGCTAGAATGTACAGAGGCACTTGACGATCACAGTGAGACCGCTGGTGACTCCGGTGACACCACAATGAGGTTACGTCAAACCTCATTCGCTCGAGCCTCTCCACAAGCAAATGCATTCCTGAATGTTTTGACTCCGGATGGGGAGCATCAAGAAACGTCAGAAGATTCAAGTGAACCTGCCATGACTCTAGACGGGGAGCATCGACAAACCAAATCTGACTCAGGTGAAACAGACCAGACTCCAGATGGGGAGAATCGACAAGCCAAAGCTGATTCAAATAAGCTGGACATGACTCCAGACGGGGAGCGTCGTGAACTCAGTGACGGCACGCTCAAGAAAACAGCAGATGCCACAAAGTACGCTGACACGAGTAACTGTGTGAATGACTCGTATTATCCACAGAGTGTGGTCCTTAAGCACAACAAACACGACAACAAAACCAACCAACACAACAACGACATCAAAGACGACATCCAGCATCGTACCAAAGGCAACAACGTCGACAGCAAGCACGACAAAAACAACAACAATGGAACAACGACTGGTATGACATGGTACAACTCTGCCCATGAAGGACACTGTTACTGCTCAGCTCAGTACATGGACATACCATGGCAGGCTGACACAGATTGCACACATCGCTACCACAAGCATCGGAAGAAAAAAGACTCCACATCAGACAACAAAGTGATTTGACCACTTCTTGGTTCCTTACGCACAGGACACTGATGGCGTTCACAAGGAAATGCCACCATCAACATCACCACCTCACCAACCAAAGATGAAAGACACTCGACCATACTAATTAATGAATTTTGGACTCATGCATTTGATTTAGACTTATTGTTTAATGATCACTGTTATCATAACTTGTACATAGCATCACTTATCTATCTGTTTTTGTTCAATTTTCTTTAACACTGTACAGAAAATATGTAAAATGAAAAAAGGGGGGATGTGGTGATATGCATCACTGTAAATACACAAGGGGTTAATGTAAATACACATAGACTAGATAGACACTAGAGGGCACACCAGAGACATGACACACAGACATTCAACCAATAGGCCAGTAAGATAGGACACGACCAATGGGTATTCAAGATACACACAGAGGTGACACTACCACAGGGGGACATTACACCAACCCATATAAAAGGACACAGCACATATGATCTTGCTCTTTCCAGTGGAGACTCTCAGTGAGTACACAGGGTTGATTTGAAACACATCACACCTACCACGTGGATTGTAGCAGACTGGTTCATCAGTCTGAGTAGCTACAGCAGGATTAACAGGAGAGTCGAATCCAAGTAGGAGAATTGTTAACAGTTTAATAAATGTGTTAAAGCTATCTCCAAGCCTGAACCTTTATTTGTCAGAGTGCACATCAAGGAAGCAGCTTATGCTACGTCAAGAGCATAACAAAACAGGTGCAGCACTGTAGAGATCTACTATGCGGATCTAGTGACGTGTCACAACACTAAAACACAGTAGAAATTTGAGTTAAATGTCTCAGATGCAAATAAGAATCTTATATTGCCTCTACTTGATTACAATTGAGAGAAACATAAATCTATTCTCAATAAAGTCCAGCTAGCAACGGGCTTAAAGACAAGTAACTTATAAACAATTTAATTTACAAAATAATACAGAAATGGTTTCTTGCTTACTGCAAAACAGCCTGCATTTACTTCAAGAGTTAGAGTGGAAAAGTTAAAATATGAAAATAGAGATAGCGTATAGTTAGATCAAAGTATAGAATAATCCCGGAATAAAGATGGCCGTACGGACCATCATATTTAAGGAGAATTTTATCAGTCTAAAGCCGCCTGTCTACACAACTATGTTGTCCTAATTGGTTTGGGTGAGAATCAAATACATTTGATATGATGGTTAACTGTCAATCCTCAATGTGCAACAGAAGTTCTGAATGTTTCATGTTTGAATATTTGTGTATGCTATGGAATGCTATTTTGTGCTATTATCAAGACTAGATTTTACTAAAAAAATGAAATGAAAATCGCTTATTGTCACAAGTAGGCTTCAATGAAGTTACCGTGAAAAGCTCCTAGTCACCATATTCCGGCACCTGTTCGGGGAATTGAACCGTGCTGCTGGCCTGCCTTGGTCTGCTTTAAAAGCCAGCAATTTAGCCCAGTGTGCTATACCAGCCCTTTTTCTGCTGACTTTGCTTTATCCACATTCTGGACAATGGTGCCTTCATATTGCTATGGTGCTTACTTGACCTTGATCTCGATTACTGGTACAGCTTATTTCTTAATGTCAAACTGACTTTGAGAATCTGTTCATCAGGACAATTGCTTGTTCATTTTGTCAGCAAAAATGTTGTTTTAATCTACACTTAGTTTGTGCATGTGTCAGGCTTTTGTGCTTCTGTTGAAGTAATGTGTTTTGTCATGGCCTGAGGTTATGAGTACTGAAATCCTTATTTTAAAATGGGTATTAAAACTGGGCTTTAATATTTACATTAAAATAGCCCTTTTACCTATCAGAAAATAGTTGATTACTATCAAGCACGAACCACAATCGGGCGGAGAATTGGGCATCTGGCCAAAATTGAGATCCAGGCTTGGTGCAGATTCGGGCACCAAGCTCGGGTCCCTCACTGGTGGCGATAATGAGGTTTGCATCACACGCAAGCGGGGGCATGCAAAACCGGCATTGGCACGTGTTCAGTTGTGATCAGCGGCTTGGATACAGTATGCTCCACCCTTCCACAATGCTCCAGTCCTCTCAGACTGAGATCTCATGGGTGTAAATTACTACAAGTATTTACAAATGTGGACTGGGCACCAAGACTGCGGAGGGGGAGTGGGTAGCTAAAGAAAACACCGAAAAACCATTGAAAACTGTCAGGATAGCTGGGGGATGGCTGCCCAGGCCAGGGGGCAGAAGCGGGTCATGACGTGGTGCCAAGTCCTTGGACTTGGGGTGTTCCCCTCGAGATCGGGGTGGACTGGCTCAGTCCGTCATTTCTACAATCTGTCTTTTAAATGCATCCCTTGGGTGGTATTTACAGGCTCCCGGCTGCTCACGCTGCTGAGTGCTGCCTGTGCCTTTTAAATGCTCTGAAGGTCTCTGGTTATCCGGGAGTCCATCTAAGCTGCCCCTCTGGACAACCCCATCCGCAGCTGTATCATCAAGGGCCAAGCCCAAGCAGGAGCCCACCAGGTATTGGCTCTCCTCAGAAGCTCTGCCCCATTGCAGAAGAAGCAGAGGATCAGCAGTGCTCACCCCAACCTGAGAAATAACTGCACCCCAGCCGTTGGAACCCTCCCTGGTTCTCTGATCTTTTCTGGACAGAGGACTCGCCAGTGATCCCCCACCTCTCCAGATCACCAGCTGCCCCTCCTGGTGGGGCTGGCAGCGCTGATTTCCTCTGCCACCACCTCCCAGGCAGCGTTCAGGAGGACAGGCTTGCGTCTGAAGCCCACACTGGGGAAGAGGTTGACCGTCTGCTCCTCACTGGCTAGGAGCTGTGGGTCCACCTCGGACTGCTGACCTCGGGAGGGCTGGTCTTCTCTGAGCCATCTTGGTGGCTGTAGTCAGTGTGTGGTAGGTGGATTGTTTAAATACAGCTCCCTCTGCCAGGCACTTAGGCACTAACTCCATCCCCAGCGGTTAGAACGGCCGCTGGGCTAGGAATTGCTCGGAATTTGCACCAGCGATTAGCATGTCCTGAATTGCTCAACAAATAACGCCCGCCACAGGCATCGGCACAGATCCCATCACGTCCTCCTCCCTCAGGGAGCTCAATGGCCCCCAAGTTACTCCATGGGATGGAAGTGAGGCTGGAGTAAGCTCTGGAGGCACCCCTGTCACCTGGTGCCACCATCCCTGGAGGCTCACTCTCGTCTCAACCAGGGTCTCAATGTACTCAACCGTGGAGCACAGAGACTGGGCCACATCCCTCAGCAAATGAATCATGTTCCTCTGCGCCTCGGTCATGTCCTCCTATGAATGGCCCAGGTCAGTCAGTACTCGGTCTGGGGTGGCCACGTCCCGATTCAAAAATGGACACTCGCAAAGAGTACAGGGAGAATTGGACAGTACTGGGAAAACAAGCAGGTGCAAGGTTTGCCTGTGGATTGGAACTTGCAGATCCCAGACAGAACTGATACTACAAGCCATTAGCATAGTATCCGGGATGAGCTATATCCGGGGACAAAAGAGAAACATTTAAGCAATCGGTACCAGGGCAGACTCCCCGGCATCAGTGGAGACTAAAACAAAGGCAGGCCAACGGTCACCTAGGGCCCGCCCAGTGATCGAGGAACGGCCCCTTTATTGGAGAGAATCAATACAAACGATTGGAACATGGTCCAATTAATTGGGGCCAAGTTCAGGAACCGCCCAGAAGGGAGCGAAACCCTTTGGGGTTTAAAGAAAAGTCCCCAAGGTTAGAGCGCTCTCTTCTTCTTCACCTTCACCTTGGCCTTTGGTTCTCAGCGACGGGAGGCCCGCCAAGCACCAGCCAAGTAAGTCTAAGGTCAACGCACGCTATGAGATAGGCGCTCCTAGCTACTATTCTATACCAGTTCGAAGCCAGCAGTATCAGACCCGGACAACGGCCATTGTTCCTCTGACTGAGTGGGCGCCCAAAGCTAAGTATAGGCTTTTAGTAGTAGTTGTAGTTTAGTGAGTAGAGTTTGTGCATGAGTAATAATTGACTGTGTGTGTAAATAAATGTGCATTGATTTCAAACTTACTAACTGGTGTATCGAGTCTTTGATCAGTATTCGGTTTTGAACCTTGTGGTGGTATCAGAAAGGTACCTGGCGACCCTTGAGCAAAGGTAATTAAAACAGAGCAAATTAAGGAAAGCATAACGAGCAACACTCTGCGCCTCAGTCATGTCCTCCTGTCAATGGCCCAGGTCAGTCAGTACTCGGTCAATGCCCTTGACGCCCTCAGGCATGATCCTTTGTAACTGAGCCAAGCTCTAGAGCACCGTAACAATGACCATTTGGGCCCGGTACATGGCTCCCTGTGACTCTGCTCCCCTGTGCTGAGACATAACCATCGTCCGCACAGATGTCCCCAAGCCTTGGACCTCTTGACCCATGGCTGTTACAATTTGACCCAAGGCTTTCATCGGGAATACTACACATTCAGTGTTGGCCTGGGTACCACGCATTGTTGGCAGCATCTCAATCTCCTGCACCTGAAGCCAGTTGGACTACTCCAACTCCATTGGCAGGCGCTGGAAAGTTGCTGACACCACCTCCTGTAGACACTGGCTCTGCGTCTGCATCTCCGCCAGTGATGGGATCATACTTTCCATCAGCACGATATCTGTCCGAACTACTGCTGTTTCCTGGGATCGGGCAGCCTTCCGACTGACCATTCCCTTGGGAGTCTCTACCTCCACCTGATGTGCTGTAGCAATAGCAGCAGAGAGATGGAGGAACAGATTGGGCGGCAGATCTTGGAATAGTGCAGAAGTAACAGTTGTTATGAGTGACTTCAACTTCCCTAATATTGATTGGAACCTCCTGACTGCAAATGGTTTGGATGGAGCAGATTTTTTCAGGTGTGTACAGGAAGGCTGCCTGACTCAATATGTAGATAGGCCGACTAGGGGGGAGGCAATATTGGATTTGGTGCTTGGCAACGAACCAGGCCAGGTGTCAGATGTCTTGCTGGGAGAGCATTTCGGTGACAGTGACCACAACTCCTTGACCTTTACCATAGTCATGGAGAGGGATAGAAACAGACAGTATGGGAAGGTATTTAATTGGGGGAGGGGAAATTATACTGCTATTAAACATGAGCTGAGGAGCATAAAGTGGGAACAATTGTTCTTGGGGAAATGCACAACAGTAATGTGGGGGTTGCTTAAGGGGCACTTGTTGCAAGTGCTGGATAGTTTTGTCCCAGTGAGACAAGGAAGGAATGGAAAGGCGAAGGAGCATTGGATGACAAGAGAAGTGGAGCTTCTAGTCAAGAGGAAGAAGGAAGCTTACGTAAGGTTGAGGGAGCAAGGATCTGGCACGGCTCTAGAGGGTTACAAGGTAGCCAGGAAAGAACTCAAAAATGGACTTAGGAGAGCTAGAAGGGGGCATTGAAAAGCCCTGGCGGAAAGGATTAGGGAAAACCCCACGGCATTCTACACTTATGTGAGCAATAAGAGGATGATCAGAGTGAGAGTAGGGCCGATCAAGGATAGTGGAGGGTGTTTTGTTATGCTCTTGACTTAACATAAGCTACTTCCTTGATGTGCACTCTGACAAAGGAAGGTTCAGACTTGGAGATAGCTTTAACACATTTATTAAACTGTTAACGATTCTCCTACTTGGATTCGACTCTCCTGTTAATCCTGCTGTAGCTACTCAGACTATCTAACCAGTCTGCTACAATCCACGTGGTGGGTGTGATGTGTTTCAATCAACCCTTTGTACTCACTGACAGTTTCCACTGGAAAGAGGAAGATCATGTGTGCTGTGTCCTTTTATATGGGTTGGTGTAATGCCCCCCTGTGGTAGTGTCACCTCTGTGTGTGTCATGAATGCCCATTGGTTGTGTCCTATCTTACAGACCTATTGGTTGAATGTCTGTGTGTCATGTCTCTGGTGCTCCCTCTAGTGTCTATCTAGTCTACGTGTATTTACATTAACCCCTTGTGTATTTACAGTGATGCATATCACCACAGAGGGAACTTGTGCCGAAAGTCTGAGGAGATAGGGGAGGCCCTAAATGAATATTTTGCTTCAGTATTCACTAAAGAGAGGGACCTTGTTGCTCATGACAACAGCGTGAACCAGGTTAATGGACTCAAGCAGGTTGATATTAAGAAGGAGGATGTGCTGGAAATTTTGAAAAACATCAGGATAGATAAGTCCCCTGGGCCTGACGGGATATAGCCAAGGTTACTACGGAGAGCAAGGGAGGAGATTGCTGTGCTGTTGCCGTTGATCTTTGCCTCCTCACTCTCCACTGGAGTAGTACCGGATGATTAGAGGGAGGTGAATGTTGTTCCCCTGTTCAAGAAAGGGAATAGGGAAATTCTTGGGAATTACAGACCCATCAGTCTTACGTCTGTGGTGAGCAAAATATTGGAAAGGATTCTGAGAGATAAGATTTATGATTATTTAGAAAAACATAGTTTGATTAAAGATCGTCAGCATGGCTTTGTGAGGGGTAGGTCATGCCTCGCTAGCCTCATTGAATTATTTGAGGAGGTGACAAGACACATTGATGTAGGTTGGGCAGTGGATATGGTGTATATGGATTTCAGTAAGCCATTTGATGAGCTTCCCCATGGTAGGCTCATTCAGAAAGTTAGGGGGTATGGGATACAGGGAAATTTGGCTGTCTGGATACAGAATTGGCTGGCCGAAAGAAGACAGTGAGTGGTAGTGGATGGAAAGCATTCCCCCTGGAGGTTGGTGACCAGTGGTGTCCCACAGGGATCTGGTCTGGGACCTCTGCTTTTTGTGATTTTTATAAATGACTTGGATGAGGAAGTGGAAGGATGGGTTAGCAAGTTTGCCGATGACACGAAGGTTGGTGAAGTTGTAGATAGTGTTGAGGGTTGTTGCAGGTTACAACAGAACATTGACAGGATGCAGAGCTGGGCTGAGAAGTGGCAGATGGAGTTCAACCTAGATAAATGTGAAGTGATTCATTCTGGAAGGTCAAATTTGAATGCTGAATACAGGGTTAAAGGCAGGATTCTTGGAAGTTTAGAGGAACAGAGGGATCTTGGAGTCCACATACATAGATCCCTTAAAGTTGCCACCCAGGTTGATAGGGTTGTAAAGAAGGAATATGGTGTGTTGGCTTTCATTAACAGGGGGATTGAGTTTAAGAGCTGTGAGGTTTTGCTGCAGCTTTAGAAAACCCTGGTTTTGGGGCAGCAGGGTAGCATGGTGGTTAGCATAAATGCTTCACAGCTCCAGGGTCCCAGGTTCGATTCCCGGCTGGGTCACTGTCTGTGTGGAGTCTGCACGTCCTCCCCCTGTGTGCGTGGGTTTCCTCCGGGTGCTCCGGTTTCCTCCCACAGTCCAAAAGATGTGCGGGTTAGGTGGATTGGCCATGCTAAATTGCCCGTAGTGTCCTAATAAAAGTAAGATTAAGGGGGGGTTGTTGGGTTACGGGTATAGGGTGGATACGTGGGTTTGAGTAGGGTGATCATGGCTCGGCACAACATTGAGGGCCAAAGGGCCTGTTCTGTGCTGTACTGTTCTATGTTCTATGACCACACTTGGAATATTGTGTCCAGTTCTGGTCGCCTCATGATAGGAAGATGTGGATGCTTTGGAGAGGGTGCAGAGATTTACCAGGATGCTGCCTGGACTGGAGGGCATGTCTTATGAAGAAAGGTTGAGGGAGCTAGGGCTTTTCTCACTGGAGCGAAGAAGGAAGAGAGGTGACTTGATAGAGGTGTACAAGGTGATGAGAGGCATGGATAGAGTGGATAGTCAGAGACTTTTCCCCAGGGAGGAAATGGCTGTCACGAGGGGACATCATTTTAAGATGATTGGAGGAAGGTATGGGGGAGATTTCAGGGGTCGATTCTTCACACAGACTGGTGGGTGCGTGGAATGCACTGCCAGCAGAGGTGGTGGAGTCAGAGTCATTAGGGACATTTAAGCGATTCGGACAGGCACATGGACAGCAGTAAATTGAAGGGGTGTAGGTTAGGTTAATCATAGATTAGGATAAATGGTCGGCACAACATCGTGGGACGAAGGGCCTGTACTGTGCTGTACTTTTCTATGCTCGATGTGTGACACGCACACCAAAAGGTGATCCAGGATCCTCTTCCCTAAAATATCCCACCGAGGCGATAGTCTCCGCAATGGTGGGGGATGCAGGTGAATGGAGTGCCGAGAAGTCGGTGTTGACCCCGGACTGGTCCTCCGGTGTGTGCTGGGCTTATGGCTGGGGGAGGGGTGCTCCAGATGGCCAGCATGTTCTGTTCGTGATCCTGCAAGACAAAAGACACATGGTGAAATCTTGGGAAAGAGTGATCTGGGGAGAGGGATGTCTCGCTTGCTTTATGGGACATCATTTTGCTTTAGGGGCTCACTTGGTGTCACATGCCAACTTCAGCCTCGCAGATGTCCTGTACCTCACCGGATAATTCCATCACCCTCTGCTCGACGGGGATGAGAGCCCTGAGGTCCAGGAAGCCCATCTGGTCTTTTCCCACTCACTTCTGTAATGGGCCATCTTTTCTGAGGAGACACATAAAGGACATGATGAGACGCATGGAGGCGAGTTACATGGAGAGGTCTGTAGCTGGTGGCATCAGTGTGCAAGGCACCTGAACAAAGAGGACAATACAGCTGTTGTGGTTTGGTGCAAGGTGGTATGTGAGGCAGGTGGGTTTTGAATGGGCTCTTATGGGAGTGGCGTGTGAGGTGAGGGACAAGCGTAATGCCAGAGGAACAGAGGCTCAACCGAGCTGCCCTACGGAGGCTGTTCATCTTCTTGCTGCACTGTGTGCTTGTCCGCCTGGTGAGCTTACAGCACTGGGCACTTCGGCTACCTCCGCTCAGGCCCACTTGACAACCGTGTGCAGTAACTTCCTGCCCACTCTGGGGAAGAGTGTGTCACACCTCTCCTCCACCGCATCTATCATGTTATCGATTTCCGCGTCCGTGAAGTGTGGTGCTGCTCTTCGTGGAGCCATTTTCTTGGCTGGAATGAGAGTGTGCGGGGAACGGAGTGCTTATAAGAAGCTCCAGCTTGTCAAGCTCTTCACCGTCAATTCCGGAGCCAGCGAATCTGACATCAGAGAATGAGAATTGCTCTAGATTCACTTGGGCAGATGCTGGCTCATGAGCATATCCTGAATTGCTCCAGAAATAGCGTCCCTAACAGGAGCGTGAGCCACACGCAATTCAGTCTTGGCGGCAACACATAGGGCAGGATTCTCCGTCGGCCGACGCTGGAATCGGGAAATACGATTGGGCAGAGAATTCGGCATCCGCCGAAAATCGAGGTTGGTGCTGGGTGCCTGATGGAATGCTATACCGTACCTCGACAATGGCGGGAATACATTCTACGTCGCACGTCAGGTAAAGGTCATTTGCATATGATTAACGGGCCCATCCCAGAATTCGCTCTGCCACCGCCAGGAGGAATAACCGATGGCGAGGTTCACTTATGGTTTTAAAAATCTGGAAACAGGCGCAGTGGCTGCTGAGGGAGAGAGGAGGTAGATCATGTTCGCAGAGGCGTGACTGGGCGCTGCCGTTCCAGCCGCTGGTATGGCTGACTGGGGGTGTGGGACACTGGTCAGGGCAGGGTGGAGTAGCGGGGGGTGACCAGACACTATCATAGATCTGTTCTTATGTAGTGAGACGGGAATAATCAATGATCTCATAGTTAAGGATCCCCTCGGAAGGAGTGATCACAGTATAGTTGAATTTAAAATACAGATGGAGGGTGAGAAGGTAAAATCCAATACCTACACTGTAGGGATTCTATGAACTTTTTATTTAGTTGCTATGAATCTTGTTTAATTTGTCTTATCATAGAATCATAGAATTTACAGTGCAGAAGGAGGCCATTCAGCCCATCGAGTCTGCACCAATCCTTGGAAAGTGCACCCTATTTAAGTGCACACCTCCACCCTATCCCCGGAACTCAGTAACCCCACCTAACCTTTTTAGACACTAAGGGCAATTTAGCATGACCAATCCACCTAACCTGCACATCTTTGGATTGTGGGAAGAAACTGGAGCAGCCAGAGGAAACCCACGCAGACACGGGTCGAACGTGCAGACTCCATACAGACAGTGACCCAAGCCAGGAATTGAACCTGGGACCCTGGAGCTGTGAAGCAACAGTGCTAACCACTGTGCTAGCATGCTGCAGACACTTCTTCATTATTACGTTCTGCAAGACGTGAAGATATGAATTATAGTCACCAAAAATAGGAAATGATCAGGATTATCAATTATCTTTTGCTTGTTCATTGCAATACAGATAGCACACCAAATTCATGCTGTTTTCTAATTTGAATGGTTTCAGTTTAAGCCAGAATTACTGTTGACTGTCCGAATACATCAGCAGGGGGCCAGAATCATGAGTAGTTCACACCACTTGAGTTAGCCTGATGTTGTCTGTAAATTATCAGACATTTAGAGCAGTTTATTTGTAAGATGAACAAAGGACAAGCACAGGTTCGTGGTTTAACTCAATTTTATTCACAATTCTCTCACTCACACAAAATAAGACTCAGACTCACAGCTGAAGTCTAGGTATTTGTTCTCTGGGTTGGAACCCAGGGTTGCTTGTTCTTGCCATATGTGCCAATTGAACTCCTCCCAGTTATCGCTGAAGATCTATAGGGTGGCACAGTGGTTAGCACTGCTGTCTCACGGCACCGAGGACCTGGGTTCTCTCCCAGCCCTGGGTCACTGTCCGTGTGGAGTTTGCATTCTCCCCATGTCTGCGTGGGTCTCTCGCCCCCCCCCCCCCCCCACAACACAAAAAGGTATGCAGGGTAGGTGGATTGGCCATGCTAAATTGCCCCCTAATTGGGAAAAAAAATAATTGGGTGCACAAATTTATAAAGAAAATTGTTGAAGATCTGTTACGATATCCCTTCTTTTATACCGGTTCTGCTAGCACTGAGTCTTAGGTATATGTCCACACCTGACCTGAGTCTATTGTCCCATCCAGACTTAATCTCATTATTGGGAATAAACAGGATACTCCTGTTCAGCCAGGACGATTCAATCAAGATCCATTGTCCTCTGAAACACACTTGTCTGACCAGTTATTAGCCCATTATGGAGTCTCATGGCCTCTTTATTTGTCCTGCTACAAAGTTGATCACCTGTGTCTGAAAGTTTATTACAAATTCATAGCATGGTCTTGTTCTTTTGTGTAAACATGAGTGGGTAATCACAAAGACCATATAGCTTGACTTGAGTACTCTTGCAGATGGCCAGTATCGATTCCAGCCGGGGTCTCATTTGGCAGTTTGTTTTCCGGGCCTATGGGTCTTGTCAGCTTGTTCCAGGTGAGATACTACACTACTTAAAGCTAATTTATACCTCTCAAGGTGTAAGTGCATTAAGGCTGAAGCAGGTGATGGCAGTTATGTACGATGCAAATCCGACCTGAAACACTGAATGTTGTGTTTGTTTTCGATGTCTAGCAAGGAATCAATCAAACTCCTTGTGACTTGTCCAAACCAGGAACTTTATTAAGTCACACGTGATAAGATAACGATGCACAGAGCAAGTTATCATGGAGTTTCTTTGTACTCCCCTGGAACTACCCCCAAGCACAACTGTCCGTATTTTTAATTATTCGTTCATGGGACATGGGCATTTATTGCCCATCCTGAATTGTCCTTGAGGGGGCAGTTAAGAGTAAACCACATTTCTGTGTATCAGGAGTCGCATATAGGTAAGGATGGCAGACTTCGTTCCCTAAAGGACATTATTGAACCAGATAGGTTTTTCCGATAATCGACAATGGCTTCATGGTCATCATTAGACTTTTAATTCCAGATATTTTGTTGAGTTTAAAGTCCATCACCTGCTATGGTGGGATTCAAACCTCGGTTCCCAGATTATTATACTGGGTCTCTATGGCAGCACGGTAGTACAAGTGGATAGCACTATGGCTTCACAGCGCCAGGGTCCCAGGTTCGATTCCCCGCAGGGTCACTGTCTGTGCAGAGTCTGCACGTTCTCCCCCTGTCTGCGTGGGTTTCCTCCGGGTGCTCCGGTTTCCTCCCACGAGTCTAAAAACGTGCAGGTTAGGTAGATTAGCCATGATAAATTGTCCTTAGTGACCAAAAAGGTTAGGAGGGGTTATTGGGTTACGGGGATAGGGTGGAAGTGAGGGCTTGGGTGGGTCAGTGCAGACTCAATGGGCCGAATGGCCTCCTTCTGCACTGTATGTTCTATGTCTCTGGATTATTAGTCTAGCGACAATACAACTATACCACTGCCTCCCTTATAACCATCTTATAACATTTTATAACCATCTGTCAATTACCGGCTGTGTCCCCACATTTCTCGGAGTGCCTTGTTACATGACTGCTGTCTCGAGTCTGCATGGTGGGTCTGTACTGCCACCTGCTGGTTGGAGGTCGTACCACCAGCCGTCTACAATATTGCTTGCAGGCAGTTCACCGCACTGAACAATGGCACAACATTGGCAACAGTGGGTATTAAGATTTTTGGAAATGATACTGGAGGCCTTAGTGGAGGAGGTGGACTATTGCATAGATCCTCTGCACTAGTGGAGGGGTCAGGAGGTGTTACAAACCCACACCCAGAAGGCAGTGAGAACAAATGACAAAGGCAGCCAATGCCGAGTGTCAGGTAATGAGGGCCTAGAGTTTCAATAACTTCACACAAGATCAGTGTATGCATCTTCATATCCCATATCCTATCAACTGTATTAAGAGCATATTACAGTGCTGAAATCATCGCACCCCATCAATCATCTACCAACAATCTCTATCAATCAGGACTCATGTTTAATATTTATAGCTTCATTACACCCTTACACAATTAGCGCTGTGGCAAACCTCACATCAACAACTTGCGCATACTGCCAGCTGTTCAACCATGACAGCTCCAACACCCGAACAGATTGCATAAAACTCACTGGCTCACTTTCTTTCCACTTGCGGGATGAGGTGGCAGATAACTAGAGACAGCAAACAAGGATAGCCCAAGTGCCAGTTCAAAGAGGCATGAGTTCTGCTGCAGAGGACACACGCGGACTTTGATGGGGCAGCTTACAGAAAAACATATATATTGTGTATATATATATATATATATATATAAAATGATTGGCACATTAGGGAGACTACCTGAAAGGCTGCATGCAATGTTAAGGGGCATACGGTTTGCACAGTCCTTTGAGCCCATCTTATCCTGTGTGTAAGTGGTGTCCAGTTCTGTTTACATACATGCAGATTCAAACATGATGCTATGTCAATAATAATAATCTTTATTAGTGTCACAAGTAGGCTTACATTAACACTGCAGTGAAGTTACTGTGGAAACCCCTCGTCGCCACATTCCGGTGCCTGTTCGGATACACTGAGCGACAATTCAGAATGTCCAATTCATCTAACAGCACATCTTTCGAGACTTGTGGGAGGAAACCGGAGCACCTGAAGGAAACCCAGGCAGACACGGGGAGAACGTGCAGACTTCGCACAGACAGTGACCCAAGCCAGGAATCGAACCTGGGACCCTGCATTGTGAAGCAACAATGCTAACCACTGTGCTACCGTGCAATGTTGCAGATTCATAACAGCGCAACCAGTAGCCAAACTATAACTAGGCATTGCAGTAGAAGTTCGGTTGTTACCATCATACAACATGCAAAGGAGCTTGTATGGTATCACAGCAGTCCAAGAATCTGGTTTCTAACATATCACTTGGATTGCTGATGTGTCTCCCTGGGCAGTGGTCCAATGACCTTTTACACAAAGATTAATCTAGTTCCCATTACCTTAGCCGGGGTGCTCGTACTTCGCAAGGTCCGTGGGGAAGACAATCATTCTCACCCTGTAGGTCCTATGCAGGATATTACATTCCTTCCACCCCAAAGTCCAAAGATCTCTTTGACGACCGATGAAGTGGAGGAGGAGCTGATGGAGGACGTAGAATTCTCTTCAGCTCTAGCATGTAGGCGATGAGCCAGATAAGTTAGCCTATATCTTGCTGGTGAATGTCGTCTGCGACAGGAACGCCATGGTGGTTGAACAGCAGGATGGGATTCTCCATCGGCCGACAACGGAATCGTGAAATGAGATTGGGCGGAGAATCGGTTTTGACGCCAAAATCGTGGCAGGTGCCATTTCATGCCAACTTGCAATTCTCTGGTATATCGACAGCGGCGTCAACGCGTTCCACTTCGCACGTACAATAAACGTGGTTTGCATATCGTTAACGGGTCAGACCCGGTATTTGCTGGGGCCTCCGCCACTCTCCACCTCCACTGGGGGGGGCGGGGGGGGGCGGGTTTGGAATTCACGACAGCAAGGTTCACTTGTGCTTTTAAAAATCGAGAAACAGGTGCCATAGCTGATGAAGGAGACAGAAGAGGAAGGCCACAAAGAGGTGTGGCCATGGGCTACCAGTCCTGACACTGGCCGGGCTGGCTGGGTCGGGCAGTACCTCCAGAGCCGGGGTGGGGGGGATGAAGGGGGGATAGGCCATGAGGCCGGGGTGACCCCCCATGGGACTGGGGTGGTGTTCAGGCATGGACCACCATTGCCACAGCCTGCAAGGCAGCCATCTTCCTGCGCACCCCACTGACCATGCATCTTGGCACCTGGATCTGCAGAATGACACCAGCCATATGGGTGGCCCCACACCACTACTCCCGTACCCCACCCTCTGCCATACCAACCCCCCAATCGGCTGCCACCCCCCGGCGGGGCATCAGACAGCCTACTCAAGGGTAACGCTCAAAGGAGCCCCAACAGGATGGGCGTTTTACTGGGGCCGCAGAACTTACGTCCTGCATGGGCAGCGCCAGCCGACAGAACCCCTAGCAGCAGGGATGGGTGCCTGGGCTAGATGCCCCCACAGTGCCGGGCACCGACGGGGCCAGGGATGCAGGGACAGAGTCGACCGTGCCAACCGGGGCCACTATGTATCCCGGTAGACCTGGTTGGGAAGGGATACGCACCATGCTAACATGTCTGCATTTCATCTCCTGCAGATAATGGATATTGGAATACAGCCAGCAATGGTAGCCTTCCACCCAGTCGCCGCAGCCCTGGGGGATGCACTGTGGCTGTATGAGCTGGATCAGTTTGAGGAGACGGAAGCTGCAGCAGCGGAATGTGCCACAGAGAAACAGGAGGCAGCCACTGAGGATGGAGAGCCGACCACCCAATAGGCCGAGGAGGAGGTGAAAATGAGGCGCCGCCGTGTGTACTGGCAGCACCTGTCATTCGAGGACCTGCCAGACAGGGCATGCCATCGAACAAGCTGGCTGAGCAGAGGGACAGTGCAACATATCTGCCAGATCATGGCATATCCGGCACCACGGGGGGTTTGGGGGAAGTCACCAGGTCCATCTGGCTGTCAAGGTGACGGTCGCCTGAACCTTTACACCACGGGCTCCTTACAGGCACCGAGTGGGGACATGTTTGGAATTTCACAGAACTCATTGCACAGATGCATCCACACCATCACAGAGGCCCAAATGCCCAGTCAGCACACTACATCTATTTCAGTGTGGACCGAGCCTCCCAAAATTCTTGACAGTGGTGTTCGCCACCATTACTGAGAGTCCTAGGTCCAGGGGGTGATCGACGGGATGCTAGTCACTCTAGAAGTACCTGCATCGTAGATGACAGGTTGCCCTTCACAAACCCAAAGGCATTCCACTCGATGAAAGTGCAGCAGGTGTGTGGCCATCAGATGCGCATCATGCATGTCTGCACCCGATACCCGGGCATTGTGCACAACGCCTTCATCCTGGTACACTCGACAGTTCCTGGCCTCTTTGAGGCACCCCCCAGCTGGGGATTGGCTCTTGGGTAACAGAGGCAATCCACTGCAGTTGTGGCTGATGACACCAAAATGTTCGCCTCCATCCCTTGTAGGCGGCAGACGCCGGAATGTGGCGACTAGGGGCTTTTCACAGTAACTTCATTGAAGCCTACTCGTGACAATAAGCGATTTTCATTTCATTTTTTCATTTCATTCTTGGAGGCCGTGTTCAGCGCTTTTTCGTGACAAAGAGATCTTCAGTGCCTGCTGAAATGTCAGGGAGATTTTGCCTATAGGTTTTTTCTGTGTTTCCATATTATTTACATCGTAGACCAAATGATTGCAGAGCATATCTGATAAAGCAGTTCAATACTCACAAAATTCAGCTATCTTCCGTAGCCGTGATATGAACTCGGTGACAGACTCATCGAAAGACTCTCCGCCAACTTAAACCAATATCTTTGAACGATCACGGAGGGGGTCGGGTTAAAGTGTTGTGCCACGAGCTGGTTCAATGATTACATATCTAGTGCCGCTGGGTACATGAGACTGGATCACCTCAATGTGGCACTCATTATCCATGATGTTTTTGGCCCAGAAGAAGTAACACATCCTTTCTGCATAAGGATTCCAGTTTTCATCATCGGCGTCAAATGCATCCAGCCACCCAAACAGATGTACGGCGAATTAAATAAATCCAAACCTGGGTCCAGAACATTGGGGAGGTGGCCCAGGCGAGTAGGTTGCAGTGTCAACAGCAAACCAGTTTACTCCTCGTCGCCAGTTTAATAAAGATATGGGCGTCCACACCAAGTTAAATAAAGAACCATAGTTTTAATTACAATACGATTTATACACTGCCCAGTGGATTCCTACTGGGTTCCTGTTCCTATCAGTGCCTTATTGACCAATGACATTTTATACAAAGGTTAATAGAGATTCCACACCCTAGTGGGAAGCTCGTACTCCACAAGGTCCACGTGGAACATAACTATTCCCACCCCATTGGTCCCGTGTGAGATATTACAGAATCCACCCAGCCACCCCTCTGGAAACCCTCATACATCAGCAGTATCATCCAGGGGCCAATAGACCCATATCTGGCACACAACTCATCTCAGAATAGAAGCCTCACTGGTGACATTATCAGCTAGCCCATCCCCGAGGGTCATGAGCTGTCTGCAAGCCCTGCCTGTCCACCGCTCCCCTGCTCCCATCCATCCTGCCCCCAGCCAGGAAACCTGACCAGGTCCATGTCACCACCCGTGTGTTAAACTAGGCTCCACATAACACCGCAGAGAAGGTGCAAGCAAATGCACACATCGCTTGTTCACCCCCATCCATACCACCTGCCGGCACACCAGGATCTTAGCATAGAGATGACTGACTATACAATATGACTGTCTCCACCACACAATCAGTTGCCACTCTGCTGGCAGGGTAGCACAAGCCCACCCAGTAAGGAGACCCACAGAAGACCCCACTGGGAGGAACAGGGCAGGAACCTATCACTAGCAGGGGTTGAGGCAGCCACCAATATCCCTCTTGGCAGGTTTGGGTGGTGAGGATAGGCGCTCCCCACATCACAGGCCAGGTACCAGTCACTGAAGGGGATAGGGGTGCAATGCAAACAACATCATTTCTAAGTGGCCGAAGGGGGGAGGGGGGAACACATGTTGAGGGTGGCGCAGCAGTACGACTCAAAGTCACTATGTAACCTGGTGGCATGGATAGTTAAGGGATGTTCTGACATTGCTGACATTCTCTGTCTCTCCCCCCACCACAGATATATGGATCTTGGATTACAGCCGGCTGTGCTCGCCATTTACATGGACGCTGCTGCCGTTGCGGATGCACGGCGGCAGGAACGCCAGGGTCAGCCCAGGGAGGACCCTGCACAAGTGGAGCCTGCCTCAGAAGAGCAAGGCCTGCCGTTGAGGCTCAAGTGCTGGCCGTCCAACAGGACATGGAGGAGGTGTAAAGGAGGCGCCATATCTGGCCATGTGCATACCATTAGTGCCTGTCCTTCGACAAGCTGCCAGACCGAGTGTCCGGCTGCTGATTCCAGCTCACCAGGGAGACCTAACACCACCAATGCCAGATGTGGAGCACCTAGCATCGGCCCGGGGGGGAGGGGGGGGGGGGGGGGGGGTATGAAGGAGGACACCCGCTACCGGTGGCCATCAAGGTGACAGTCACCCTGAACTTTTATGCCTCTGGCTCATTCCAGTGCTTCAGCAGGGACCTGTGTGGGATTTCGCAATCGTCCACATACAGGTGCATCCGCACTGTTACGGATGCCCTATGCACCCTGCACCAGGCCCAACAAGGTGCAGGGTGGTAGGATGCCATCGTTGTCATGTCCCAGATCGAGGGGGTGTTTGATGACATGCATGATGCCCTCTAAGCACCGAAATCGACATGGGGTACCCTTCAATAGGAAGTGCTTCCATTACATGAATGTGCTATTATTGTGTAACCACCAGCTGCAAATCATGCATGTCTGCGCCCGATATCCAGACAGCAGGCACTACAGATACACCCTGGCACAAGCATCAGTTCGCAGCACCTTCGAAGCGGGTGATGGGTTGGATATTTGGTGACAAGGATTACCTGCTGAGGCCCCAGACAACATCAATGCAACCAGGAGCGTCATCAAGCGGTTCATTGGCATCCTGTGGGAGGAGCCTGCTCAGGCCCCATCACTTCCTCCTCACTCAGCGTGCTTGTTGGCCCCTGGGCTACTCCATGGGATGGAGGTGAGGCTGGAGTGAACTCCAGAAGCTCTACCATCACCTGGTTCTGTCAGTCCTGGAGGCCCACCTTCGTCTGAGCCATGGTCTCGATGCTCTCAGCAATAGTGAACTGAGACTGGGAAATGTCCCTTAGCGAGTGAGACATGTCATTCACTGCCTCAATCATGCCCCTCAATGCCTGTGACATACCACTCTGACTGGTCAAGGTCACTCAATGCCCAGCCATGCTTTTGATGCCCTGAGCCATGACACTGTGAATGGGCCAAGCTCTGGAGTGCCACAGCAGTGTCCATCTGCGCCCTGACATGTCCGCATGTTGCTGGGCATTCAGTCCTGCGCCTCAACCATGGACAGCAAAGTGTGCCCCAAGCCTTGGATGTCTTGACATATGGCTCTGACATCTTGTGCCCAGGACAGCCACTGTGGGCGCACCCATTTCATGTTGGCCTAGGTGCTGTACATTGTCGGCACCATCTCCTGTGCCTGAAGGTGGCTGGACTCTCCAGCTGTACGTGCAGGCGCTGGGAAGTTGCTGACACCCCCTCCTGCTTTGACAAAGAGTCATCGGACTCAAAACTTTAGCTCTTTTCTCTCCCTACAGATGCTGCCAGACTTGCTGAGATTTTCCAGCATTTTCCCTTTCACCCCCTCCTGTAGATTCTGGCTATGCTTCTGCATCTGCACCAATGATGGGATCATACTTTCCAGAACCGCGGCACCTGTCTAGATGACAGCTGATCCCTGGTGAGTTCCTGTCTCCCCCCGATGGGCTCCATCATGTGTGCGGTGCTCACCAGAGGGTGACCCAGGAGCCAGATCACTAGCGCTACCTACTGAGATGATATCTGAGATGGTGGATGGTGCTGGTGAAGGCAGTGACAAAATGTCGGTGTCATCCCTGGGTGCTCCATGGGGGACAGAAACCCCAGATGGCCGGGTCCCAACTGATGATGATCCTGCAAGACAGCTGAAGACGGTGAATTGCATGGCCTTCTCCTCTGACAGGGTGTGGACTCAAATGTCTGGGAAGCCCCCTCTCGTCTTCTGGTGCTCCTACCGGTTATGGATCGCCTTACCCTTGGGGACACAGAAAGGACATAGTGAGATGCTAGGAGACGTGTTCTATGGGGGGTTTTGTAGCCTGTGGCACATATGTACAAGGCGCCTGGCCAAAGAGAACAATCTGTGTTGGGGTTTGGTGGAGGGTAGCTTGTAAGGGAGATGAAGGCAGTTGGGGTGTACTTGGCCAGTAGGGGATTGGGGAGTGATGTGAGGAGTGAGGGATGGGAGTGATACCAGGGGCACAGAGACAGTGACTCACCTGAGATTCCCTAAGGATGTTGTTCACCGTCTTCCTGCATTACGTGCCTTTCCCCCGACGAGGCTGGCAATACTAACAGCCTCTGCCATCTCATCCCAGGCACTGTTGAAAATGGAGCACTTGAATCTCCCACCCCACCCTGGAGAAGAGGGTGTCTCTCCTCTCCTCGATGGCATTCAGCATTCTGTCTAGCTCAGAGTCAGGGGCTGGTTTAGCACAGTGGGTAAACAGCTGGCTTGTAATGCAGAACAATGCCAGCAGCGCGGGTACAATTCCTGTACAGGCCTCCTCGAACAGGCGCCGGAATGTGGCGGCTAGGGGCTTTTCACAGTAACTTAATTGAAGCCTACTTGTGACAATAAGCGATTATTATTATTAGCTCTGACTCATGGAATCTGGGGACTGGTCCGCAAGCGGCCATCTTCTTGGCTGGAATGACAGTCAGTGGTGAGTGGAGTGCTTAAAAGCTGCTCTAGCTTATGAAACTTCACAACGCGAATCCCGACCACAGCGAATCAGGTGCCAGCGGGGCCGGGAATCGCGCAGGCTGCACATAGGCAGCGTGCATCAACATTTGCGTCACCTGAATTTTAACCGCCTGGCGCTCCAGTGGGAGAGCAAATTATCCATGATTCAAATCTGGTGAGAGAACATAGTCTCGCAAATGAAGAATCCAGCCCTGCTGAATGCAGATCTGCTGAGCACTGCAGGATCCATTTAGAGCACTCGAGGCAGCAGAATTGTTGTTCAGAACTCCAAATAATCGCTTCATCACATTTTGTGTGGTTGTCTTTGTGTTGCTTATTTAGGATGGTTGGCATAGTATTCCGAAAAGTCCACAGTATAGCTTTAACTCACACAAAGCTATGATTTTATTTACACTACTAAACTGGGTTTCAACACTTAGTCCTTTTGAATACAGAATTGATCAATAAAATCTAACTACACTCTCCTGCTAATCTCACTCACTGATATAACTATAATCTAACCTTCCCACACTAACTGCTCTTATGACCTTCACTAGCTGTCTCCTGCATACACTCCTCCCCTAAGGTCTAGCATCACTGCTTTACATAGTAGTATCTACAGCTCCCTCTAGTGGCTATTAATGATGCTACATTAACCCTTGTAATGCTGATAGTTATGATAATACCACAGCTTGATTTTCATGGTCTGCATGTTGTGTGTATAATTTGCACGCCAGAGTCATCAGTGGATAGCCCTGGTCTTCAAGCAACTACACTTTGGTCTGCCATAGTGGCTGAACTGTCACAGAGTGGTGCCCCAGAGTGAAGGCATCATGACTGCTGTCAGTATACCAGGCATTGACCTGTCCTATTTACTACCTATGTCCACACTCCAGCTGAATATTGAGAAAGTGGAACTCCTTTTAGTTCCAGTATGTGGCAGCATTGGAATGTAGCATCTGCAAAGCATGTGTGTGCAGTCTATGGCACCTTGCATCATGGGAAATCTTGCAATGCAAGAAAGGTCATATGTTCGCTCTGCCTGTTTGGCTCTGGCAAGAAATAATTAACCATGGTCAGCTTTCTTTGAATTGAAAGTCTTAGTGACTTCCCCGAAACAACATTGGATAGCAAACTACGAGATATTTAAACTATGTCCAGTGCCAGTCTGGAAGGAGCCAGACACATAAATGACATGACTTGGATTGGATTTGTTTATTGTCACATGTACCGAGATACAGTGAAAAGAAGTTTTCTGCGAGCAGTTCAATAGATCATTAAATACGTGGGAAGAAAAGGGAATAAAAGAAAATACATAATAGGGCAACACAAGGTATACAATGTAACTACATAAGCACCGGCATCGGATGAAGCATACATGGTGTAGTGTTAATGAGGACAGTCCATAAGAGGGTCATTTAGGAGTCTGGTAAGTGGGGAAGAAGCTTTTTTTGAGTCTGTTCGTGCGTGTTCTCAGACTCCTGTATCTCCTGCCCGATGGGAGAAGTTGGAAGAGTGAGTAAGCCAGGTGGGAGGGGTCTTTGATTATGCTGTCTGCTTTCCCCCGGCAGCGGGAGGTGTAGATGGAGTCAATGGATGGGAGGCAGGTTTGTGTGATGGACTGGGCGGTGTTCATGACTCTCTGAAGTTTCTGGCGGTCCTGGGCCGAGCAGTTGCCATACCAGGCTGTGATGGAGCCAGATAGGATGCTTTCTATGGTGCATCTGTAAAAGTTGGTAAGGGTTAATGTGGACATGCCACATTTCCTTTGTTTCCTGAGGAATTATAGGCACTGTTGTGCTTTCTTGGTGGTAGCGTCGACGTGGGTGGACCAAGACAGATTTTTGGAGATGTGCACCCCTAGGAATTTGAAACCATTGTCACTTTCACATCCACTGGTAATGCATTTCTTACCCACCTTTGAATTTACAGTTGCGGCTTCAGCAGGTGGCAGATTTCAGTGACGACACCCTTAATGAAGCACAAATGTTCCATGCATTAAGGTTCAGGTAGGAGAACTGGCCTTTAAACACCTGGATGGATGTAGTCTCTTACAGAGAGCCCATTTCCAACCCCCCCTCTCTCTTTTATCGGCCTGTCCTGTTCCGTGTAACCTCTGCTTATTCATCACTCCATGCTGTATCACAAGGGGACTGCCCCAGGGGATCCTACTCATGCACCGAAGTTTGAATAAACTGGTTGATGTAGAAGCCTTGAAGGTGACAACACGACCTCCAGCCACACTATCTATTGGAGATCTTTTCAAGTCTAAACAACTGTTGAAACCATCAACACTTTCAAATCAAGTGGCATGATTCAGCCCCCGTTTTGGGTTTGATGACTTTTGAATCCCTCAGGTGTTTGGGTGGTCGGGGACAGGGCAGCATAGTACTCAGGCACACCCATGGCACCTGTGCAAACTGGCAGTGTCGACTGGTCACCCTGGCAGCACCCAACAGGGTGCCAGGCTGGTAGTGCCCAGTAGCCAGGTTAGCACTGCCAAGGGTCAGGACCAGCGTGCCATGCCCATGAAAGGGGGGTTTTAGGGGGCCACAGACAGGTTGAGAGGGTGGAGGGAATTGGGTCCTGAAAAAGTGTGGAGGGAGGGGGGGGTTGTAGATCGGTACATTCTTTCAAAATGGCGCCCTGATCTGGGAGGAGCCGGTCCTGCTGGCGAGCTCCGCTCCCCACTGCTGGAAAACTTTTGAAGTGTGGCCTAGATGGGGAGGATCTCCCCGAAGCCCAAAAAAGAACCGACTAAGTGCCATTGAATAGCGATCTTCGTCTCGGCATTGCAGCTGTCGCGAAACACCCCGCCAAAGGCATCCGAAACCGCACTTTGACATTAGTCCGGTAAATCAAGCCCATAACAACAGCCAGAATAAATTAAGCAGGAACTAGCCTTTAAGTAACTCAATGTCAATCATTTCATTGAGTACAGGAATTACAGGGCTCTACATGGTAGATTCAGGAAGGATATTTCCCCTGACTAGGGGCATGTCTAGAACAAGGGACACAGTCTCAGAATTGGGGTAGGCCATTTAGGATTGGGAAAAGGAGTAATTCTTTCATGCGGAGAGTGGTAAACCTTTGGAATTCCTTACCCCAGGGTGATGTGGAGTCTGTTTAAGACAGAGATCAATAGATTTCTAGATATTAAAGGGATATGGGGATAGTGTGGAATAATGGTATTGAGGTATAAGTTCAACTATGGTCTAATTCAGGAGTTCTCAACCTTTTTTAACCCGTGGACCCCTTTTCCTCTTAATTTTCTTTTGTGGACCCCCATAGCCATTCCACAGAAAAAAAAGCTTCTTATATGCGGGGTAAACTAATCCTAAAGTCCATCTACCTTACCGTGAGGGTTGGAAACGGATTAGCGGTATTTTCGTACATTGCCAAACTTATTCTAATATGAAAAGTAATGGAAAAAACTTTTTACTGACTAAATTGAATTAAATTACTCTAAAAATAACCAATTCATATCAAATATACACAGTTTCTAGTGATTACTGTGTTTAATCATTCATTAAACTTGTCAAGGAGAAACGTGGCATAAGCGTCAGGTCAACCGTGGGTATTTACCTCAAGGTAAATTAGATAGATTATAATCTCTCTTTGACCTTTGTCAGTGCGAGAGAGAGAGAGAGAGAAAGGTGAATATTCATCATGAAAACAAACATTTTTTTCTTCTACTTGATTCTCAGTAATAACAATTGTTCTGAAGTAGAATTGCTCTATGGACCACTAAAATATCACCGTGGACCCCCAATTCGGTATTTTTTTGTGTGGCCCCCCAGTAATATTACATGGACCCCCAGGGTCCATGTGGACCCCGGTTGAGAACCACTGGTCTAATTGAATGACAGAGCAGGCTTGAGGGGTTGAATTGACCTACTTCTGTCTCTATTTCCTATGATCCTTTCAAATAGTGCTGATGGGGGGGGGGGGGGGGGGGGGGGTGGAATCCTTCTTGTTGCTGAACACATGTTGGGTGTGAGGTTAGGCGAAAGTGTTAGTTGGAGCACAGAGCTCCAAAATGGCATTACATACTGATGGCATCGTGATCTGCCAGTGGCTGTGCACTGAGCACATACTGATACCCTTACCAATGTGGTGTCTGGCACCATTCACCCCAAAATGTGTGGGGACGTGCTGCAGGTACCGTTTTGGAATTCCAGGAACACTTGTCATCCCCAAAATTTGCATTTGATCCCAATTTTTCATTGTCTGTTCTGCTGCAACTTGTCTATTGTTCAAATAAAACGTATGATAGCAATCATTTACTTCTTATTAAGGATTACAAAAATTCAAGGCAAGCTGATCCACTAAAAAAATCCAACTTGTTTGGTCAAGTAAACAAGTGTTTATGTATAAGGTAATGCCAAGCTCTATAGAAAAACCAAGTTCACTAATTAATATCTACTTCCAGATTTTGCTCACTCTTGCGTGTTCAGCTGACCTATTAAAGATTCAAACTTGATTGAAGATCTAGCTCTACTTTGCCCTCTGGTGGTGCCACATTGATAATAATGGTAATTGACAGTGTAATAGCTTCCAGACAGCCAGGTGTCTGGGTTGTTAATTTTCATTAACCTTCATGCTTGAATGCATCACCAGTATCCTGTTTTAAACCTAATCACAATGTTTATGAACATCTAACTATGATTGACAACACCTAACCACATCAAAAGCAGTTAACTGGGGCGCGATTCTCCGCTCCCCACGCCGGGTGGGAGAATCGCGGGAGGGCCGGGCGAATCACGACACGCTGCCCTGGCACCCCCCGCGATTCTCCCACCCCCCCCCCCCCCCGCTCAGAGAATCGCCGCTCGCCGTCTTTCACGGTGACCGCCGATTCTCCGGCCCAAATGGGCCGAGCGACCTGACGTTACCGACCTGTTCACGCCAGCGGCAACCACACCTGGTCGCTACCGGCATGAACATAGCGCGAAAGGTAAGTTTGGGGCCTGTGGGGGGCTGAGAGGGGATTGAGCACCACGGCCGTGCTCGGGAGGGGACTGGCCCGCGATCAGTGCCCACCGATCATCGGGCCGGCGTCTCCAAGAGACGCACTCTTTCCCCTCCGCCCCGCAAGATCAAGCTGCCACGTCTTGCGGGGCAGCGGAGGGAAAGACGGCAACTGCGCATGCGCGGGTTGGAGCCGGCCAACCTGCACATGCGCGGCTGACGTCACTTAGGCACCGCCGTCGCGTCATTCTCGGTGCGCCGCTTTGACGCAAGCGTGAAGGCCCGGTGGCCGAGTTTCTCACAACGCCGCTTCTAGCCCCCGGGGGGGGGTTGAATAGGGTGCGAGGAGAGCCTCCGACGCCGTCGTGAAACTCGGCCGAGTTCACGACAGCCTTCCCGATGCCGCGCGGGAGCGGAGAATCGCGCCCCTGCTTTCTACTGGGAAAATGAGGAAGTGAAAGCACTTTACTCCCAGATGTTTATAAACATTGTGGATAGGTTCAAAATTAGGTACCTTTTAAAAGATATAGTTTTATTGAAAGAATCTCATTACTGACAGACAGATTTATCATACACATACACAAACCACGATGCCCAACCAGAACTCCATTCACCATCACAAACCTCCCCTATCCCAGAAATCTCCCCCAACTCCCCCCCCCCCCCCCCCCCCCCCCCTCCCCCCCCACCACCGGGTTCCACACTTCCCTGGCCACCACAAATGAGACCTTTTTACTATACAGGATGGCAACCCCCCCTTGACTTAAGGTAAAATCCTAAATGGAATGTTTGCCATCGCCACTAGCACAGATCCACCCTCGATCCACCCCAATACAACATGTGCAAAAAAAAACCATATCAATTATGGTTGATATGCGGGGGGGTCGGAGAATTCCGCCCCTTATTCATGGGCTCAAGTGTTAGCCAGATCAGAACTCAACTCAAAACTCTCAAAATCTCTGAATGCCTCAACTCCATCCAGCAATTACAACATCAGCCCCCCCAATCTGAAAGCAAATTAAGTCCCCAGGCCGAAAGCACATTAACTCTCTAGGGACTCCCCCAAATCAAACAACAGTGCATCAGCCTAGGCTTTTTACCTGGTCAATTTAACTTCTGGCTCCCAAAAGCTTTCTGGTCTTGCAAAACAAGATTATTTTAAAAAAACATAGTTAATGCAGTCAAACACACTCTAACCCAGGCATTTAACCCTTAAATAGCCAAATGTTTATAATCCTAATATTTCTAAAATCCTGCTTTCATCACACCTCGAGTCCCAGGCTTTGCACTGCAGAGGCCGCCCTTGCAATCCTGGCCTGGGTGCCACGCATTGCTGGCACCATCTCCTGCTACAGAAGGCTGTCGGTTCTTACATTCAACTTTTCAATTGCAGGAGTCGTGCTGCCATCCCATCCTGGTATTCCTGGCTTTGCATTTGCATTTCACGCAGTTGAGGGACGAATGTGTCCAGAGGCATGGTACCTTGCTGGGGCACAGCTGTGTCCTGGGAACCAGCATACCTCTGAATGTTCGGTCACTGGGACGTTCCTATCTCCACCTGATGTGCATCAGAAGCAGTATGATGTTCACCAGATAATGACCCAAAAGCCTACTGGGCTAATGTTGCCCACCTAGGTGTGTCTCACTACGATAGTGGATGGTGCCGGTGATAGCCCTGAGTTGTCTTCGGTGCCCCCCACTGGCATCACCTCGGAGGTCATGTTGAAGGTGGGTGGTGGGACACTGCTGGTGGAGGGGTTAGGCTGATCGGGTGATGTTCCTGCAAGGCAAGGACAATGGTATTAGTACATGGCCTGGTCAAGGATTTGGAGTACACAGAAATCACTTGAGTTAGGGCATTTGGATGAAGTTGTAGTAGCTCCTCATTTCTTCTCTCGCAGGCCCACGTCGCTTTCAACACAAGGCCTGCTCCTTCCCTGCGCGCTCTGTGGCTGTCTCCTTGAAAGGAGTCAGGAATCTCTTGCACACAGCAGTTGTGGGCAAGCTTCCCATGCAGGAACAATGGGGATGATGTGATCTGCCCCACTTGTGGGTCAGATGTTGATGATACCTGGCATGTGTGGGCACAAAAGTAGGGAGAGGTTCTAATGAGGAGTGACGGGGGTGGGGGGAGCTTGTGGGAGGATGGTGCTGTGGCCCTGCGAGGTGCCAGCATGTGGGATTGAGGTGATATTCTGAGGGATGAAGGCAAGGTGGAGTGCAGAGAGGAGACGGGGAGCACTTACCCTGGCAGAACAGAGCACATGATTTATCTTCTTATGCCATCCTTTTGTGCAGGCTGCTGGCGCTAACCAGTGCTGTAACCGTCTCCAAGGCGGGATTCATCACCTTATGAGATGAAATTTACCAGCCTGTAGGTATATGGTTGCCCGCCTCTCCTCCACGGCATCCAGCACATGGATGCAGCAAGTGCTGTGGAGCTGTTTAAATACAGGACCCCCTCATTAAAGTGTTCAGTTGACCCCCGGAGCAGGCGAATCAGACATTTTTCACGTCTCAGGTGCAATGATTTTTATATGGAGTAAAAAACATTTCTAAGTGCCTGAAAATTGCGGTTCGAGCCACACAGCCAGGGAATCGTGCCGATTTTTACGCCAAACGTTTTTTTCGGGAAATTCCGCCCATAGCTTTAAACTCCAAATATTTGTTTTAAATTGTTACCATTTGAGTTGGTTATTTAGTAACCTTTTATATAGTAATTAATTCTTAAATCCCAGGATTTTTTCTGGTTGGGCAGCTCACAGCATATAACCTGATTTGATTTTTTTTGCCTCAAACTTCGGTTTTTGAGGCAAACGTTGGTGGAAGCGCAAATGAGTAAAAATGTGGCAAATAGTAGGACCAATAGTCTATCTCCTTAAATTAAAGAAATTGAAAAATAAAGAACCGAGGAAGAAGCAGAGTGAATTAGAATCAAATTAGTTACAGAGACAAAAATAAAGTGAGGAAAAGTAAGATTTGATAAGTAGAGAAAGAAAAAGAAACAAAAATAAAAAGTAACTTTTAAAAAAAACTCCTGCAATAATTTACTACCTGCAGGAATGCTGACACAATAGTTTCATTTATTCACTTTCTGGATCTTCAAAATTGTCAGGATGACAAATCACCCCTTTAACTGGGTCCTTTTGCTGTGATATATCAGCCCCATTTTTCTGTGACATGCTTAATTTATATCTATGGTGCAAAGAAAGTAATTTCTTAAAAATACCACGGAAAAATTAACAAAGAATTTCCATTAATATGAGGCAATGGTTTGGCAGGGCAAATTCTTCAGCAATTTGTGCAATTCACAGCATGTTTAATTTTTGTGATAAATTGCTGGGGCTTTTTTTATGCACTAATAATGGTGTAAGCTGTGAATATGTTGTTGTATTTCCAGAAAATTTTGGGCCATTACAATAAAGGAATAAATACCATTAATTCACTCCCTCCACCATTGACACACAGCAACATTGCAGCAACTCACCAAGGCCCCTTCAACAGCACCTACCAAACCCGTGACCTCTCCTACCTATAAGGACATGAGCAGCAGATGCAAGGGGAACACCATCACTTGCAAACTGCACACCATTCTGATTTGGGGCACAAATTACATCACCGTTCCTTCACTATCACCTATCAAAATCTCAGAACTCCTCCCTAAACAGCGATTCTTGGCTTGGGTCACTGTCTGTGCGGAGTCTGCGCGTTCTGTCCATGGCGCCCCAATTTCGTCCCAAAAGACGTGCCTGTTAGCGGAATTGGACATTCTGAATTCTCCCTCAGTGTACCCGTGCAGGCACCAGAGTGTGGCAACTAGGGGATTTTCACAGTAACTTCATTGCAGTGTATTACAATGTAAGCCTACTTTTGACAATAATAAAGATTATTATTGTTATTGGAAGATGGTGAGGGCAATTACGGAAGGACAATAAAAATGAGACACAAGTCCTCTGAAAGAATAAAAGAAACTTGTGGAGCTTTCAAAATGGATTGAACAACACAGAAAATGACGACCATCAGTGGAGTTTATAACATTTTTAGAAATAACTTGTTTATTTTTACCAATTGAGGGTGAAATAACTGTCTAATGCTGAAACTTAATATCCTGAAGATCGGTTTCAGATTTAGATACTAGTGTGGATTTTGGAAACCTTTTTGCAGAATAACAGCAGCTTCCACAATCACTGCTTTATACCAGTCATACATCTCTGCCCAACATTAACATGGAAGGACGACCGATAGCCACACTCTCAAAAAGTTTATTATTTTCTTCTAAATCTATTCTGCAAACATTCTGAATAGTAATGGCACCCTATAAAATACTCTCAAGCATTTTCCCGGTGCCACTGTTAGGCTAGTCAGTTTTTAATTTCCTAATGCATCTCTTTGTCCTGAATATTTAATTATATTCACCATCCTTCCATACTAGATACAGAATATTGATTAAAGTCAATGTATTGAGGGTCATAGAACATAGAACAGTACAGCACAGAACAGGCCCTTCGGCCCTCAATGTTGTGCCGAGCAATGATCACCCTACTCAAACCCACGCATCCACCCTATACCCGTAACCCAACAACCCCCCCAACCTTACTTTTATTAGGACACTACGGGCAATTTAGCATGTCCAATCCACCTAACCCGCACATCTTTGGACTGCGACACTTGTACTACATCTGTCAGAATAAAAGCCACTAATTTGTGATTTTCACAAAAAATGTTTGAAATTGCCTTGTATAATTCTGAAAACACTGGGAACAATTCCAGAAAATTCCATATGGTAACAGATTTTGACATAAATAAAAAGTGGAGTTAAAAAGTGAGAATTGGGGGCAGCACGGTGGCGCAGTGGTTAGCATTGCTGCCTCACGGCGCAGGAGGTCCCAGGTTCGATTCCAGCCCCGGGTCACTGCCTGTGTGGAGTTTGCACATTCTCCCCGTGTTTGTGTGGGTTTCACCCCCACAACCCAAAGGGAAGGTGGATTAGCCACGCTAAATTGCCCCTTAATTGGAAAAAATGAATTGGGTACTCTAAAAAAAATTTTTAAGTGAGAATTGCAGAATCTAAAACACGAGTAAAAGAAACGTAACAAAAATGGAATTAGATTTAATCACTGCAAAATTGTATATGTGCATATTGCTGGAAAATACAGATTCTGGCCTGATCCAATCCACCAACAAAATTACAGATTGATTTGGTTATACGAAGTTCAAGAGTAAGAAACAAGGTTTCTGAATCCACCCCAATAGGCATACAATATATCATGCAGGGTGGATATGTACTTTACAGAAAACTGAATGCTGGTCCAGGATGTGGCCCTAGCACCGTCCATCACCGTTGACAACGTCACGCTGGAGATTGTTGATAGCTTCATCTGTCTAGGCTCCACAAATAACAGCAATCTGCCACTGGATGCCGAAATCAATGCACGCATCACAAAAGATGCAGCAGCTATGCCAAGTTGAGTAAGAAAATGAGGAATAGAAGCAACCTGACTGAGAACACCAAATTATGAATCTACCAAGCTTGCATCCTCGGTACTCTACAGCGGTGAGACCTGGTCAACATATGCTAGGCAGGGGGAAAGGTTGAACTGTTTCCACTTCCGCTGTCGCAGACGTATCCTTGGTATTTCTGGACAGCACAAGATCACCAACTCAGAGGTCCTGGAATGTTCGAATTCCGTCAGCACAGGCCCATTGCTCCACCACATTCATCGGATGAATGACGGCTGTGGCGAATGTAGGATTTTAGATATATTGGATTATAAGTATTCGGTAAAGTAAGGGGTTAAAAGCCTGGGTTAGAGTGTGTTTGACTGCTGAAGTCATGTTGTTAAAATAATCTTGGTTTGAAAGACAACAAAGGCCAGAGGTGCAATTAACCATCGTAAAAAGCTTGGACTAATGCAATTTTGTTTTGATTAAGGGGATTCCCTGGGGAGTTAATTAGATTTCAGCTTGGTGAGATAATGTCATTGCTTGCTGGGTAGAGCTAAAGCATCAGGCATTTTGAGAAAGCATTTTTCAGTTTCAGTTCTGATCTGGCTGAAGGTGTGCACAGTGAAACTGTTCTGCTCTCACTGTAAATTAGTTAAAATAGATTAACTGTATTTAAAGCAGAGCAGACTTGCCTGAGGACAAGGGGAAGCTGAAACAAGCAAGTTGAAAACAGCTTTTTTTTTCATAGAATTTACAATGCAGAAGGAGGCTATTCGGCCCATCGAGTCTGCACCGGCACTTTGAAAGAGCACCCTACTCAAGGTCAACACCTCCACCATATCCCCATAATCCAGTAACCCCACCCAACACTAAGGGCAATTTTGGACACCAAGGGCAATTTACCATGGCCAATCCACCTAAACTGCACATCTTTGGACTGTGGGAGGAAACCGGAGCACCCGGAGGAAACCCACGCACACACGGGGAGGATGTGCAGACTCCGCACAGACAGTGACCCAAGCCGGAATCGAACCTGGAACCCTGGAGCTGTGAAGTAATTGCGCTATCCACAATGCTACCGTGCAGCCAGAGTTTCTGCAGTGGTTTGGACTGAACTCAGATCTGGGCCGGGATTCTCCCCTACCCGGCGGGGCGGGGGGTCCCGGTATAGCGGAGTGGCGCCAACCACTCCGGCATCGGGCCTCCCCAAAGATGCGGAATTCTCGCCTTTGATGCCCGCTGCCTGGCGCCGGGGCTGACCGAAAGGCCTTCGCCAGTTCGCGCATGCGAGGTGCGTCAGCGGCCGCTGACGGCACCACCGGCGCATGCGCGGTCGGGGGGTCTGTTCCGCCTCCGCCATGGTGGAGGCCGTGGCGGCGGCAGCAGAAAAAGAGTGCCCCCACAGCACTGGCCCGCCGGCCGATCGGTGGGCCCCGATCGCGGGCTAGGCCACTGTGGGGGCACCCCCCGGGGTCCGATCGCCCCGCGCCCCCCCCGGGGGCCCGCTCGTGCCACCAGTCCCGCCGGCACCATTGGTGCTCCAATTCCCGCCAGTGGGAGAAGCCTGTCAGCGGCGGGACGTCAGCCCATCGAGTGCCGGAGAATCGCCGCGGGGGGCGCGCCGTGATTCCCGCTTCCGCCAATTCCCAGGTGGCGGAGAATTCCGGCCACAGCGGGGGCGGGATTTACGCTGGCCCCTGCCGATTCTCCGACCCTGCGGGGGATCGGAGAATTCCGCCCCTATTCTCTAAAGCAGTTTCAGGAGACCTCTTTCTCAAACAATAAGTTTGTAAAGCAAGTATTACTCTGTGAGATTGGTATTTAAAGTGGATTGAGAACTAAGATGGTCTATTTTCTTGGTGTTTAATTGGCTATAAAAATAGCAGTTAAGGGTATTGCATTCACTATATTGAGTAGCTTTGTTTAAAGGGTAATTGCAAGCAATTTTTTGGTGTGATGTTAAGCTTTTAATACTGTTGTTAGTAATAAAGTTTGTTTTAACATACCATATTCCTACATTTTTGTGCAATCACTCCTGGAGGGAAGTATCTTTTCCTCACAGTCTTAAAAAATTAAAATTAAATATTGGGGTTTTGGTCCAGTATCCTAGCCATCTTTGGGCTTTGGTCTGGGATCGTAATATGGCCAAAAAGCCAAATACCTTGGGCGCAATGCTCCCACCCCCACGCCGGGCCGGAGAATTGCCGCAACCTCGCCCCGACGCCGGCGGCGATTCTCTGAGGTGCAGAGAATCGGCGCCATTCGCGCCGGCGTGGCACCGGTCGCGGGCCGCTGTATGAGGGCGGGCCGCCGATTCCGCAAAGCCACCGCACATGCACAGGTTGCTGCCGCCCCCAGTGCTGCCAGGAAGTGAGGCTGGAGTGGCATGAACCGCGCCGTGCTGGCCCCTCTGTGGGGGCCAGAATCGATAGTGCCCTCGCCCATTTCGCGCCGTCGTGAAACGTGACGGCGTTCACAACGGTGCGGACACTCTGTCCCGCGATCGGAGAATCGCGCCCCTTACATACAATGAACTGGGTCATGACCTGCTGGCCATTCATACTATAATGACACCTGCAAGCAAGCTACGATGGTAGTGAGTATTGACACACAACTACGAGGCTGTCGCTGATGACCGTGACCTCTGGAAGCTGACTGTTTGGAAGGGGGAAGCAGAAACAAAAACTCAAGTTCAAATAAAGAATTTATAACTTTAAATCAATGATTGCCTTCAGTTACACAGGAAAAACTGCACAGAAAAACAACTTGTACCAGTATTTCTTTTAATAGATTCAACTTTGAGATTGTCACATTTATCATTCAATTACATTAGTTTGGCTCACAATGGTTTGCTTAGGTACATTACGCATTACTGCAGCTCCCTCCACTGGTACTTATATCAAACAGCGAACTAAGGATAGAACATTCAAAGTAAATGCACTGTCTCATCAACCATCATTGGCTTACTTTATTTGTTATGTCTTGTAGACATATGGAGCTAAATCAAATAGCACCAAAACTGTGTGCAGGAAGGGCAATGTACAATTAATAGGTTTCTGCAAATAGCAATGCAGGCAGAGAGAAAATATCATGCTGCCTGCTTCTTTTAATGATCTCTGTATCCGGCCGGTGCTGACCCCGCTGTTTATCATCTGTGCAAATCAGCAAGGGGTCAATATCATGAGTGGCGAGCATCACTTAAAGATCGCATTCACTGCAAAAACTCGTTGTACCTCTGAAGTATGTTAGTATACAAGTATGAATTTGGAAAATGCTGAGAAGCAAGGTATAACTTTTTAAATAATTTAGTCCATGTAAGATTGCAATGTGTGGAGAACAATGGAAAGAAATGTTATAAAAGTTGTAAATGTTAGAAAAGCTTAGGTCAGGACGCATTCTGACCTTTGGCTGATTGTTGACTGCTGAACTCGTAATAAGACAATAGCACAGATAAAGAACTATTTTATGTCAGCAAAATAGACTCCTGCTTAATGAACAAAAGCGTCGTGTAATAATAATAATCTTTATTGTCACAAGTAGGCTTTCATTTACACTGCAATGAAGTTACTGTGAAAATCCTTTAGTCACCTCATCCCAGCGCCTGTTCGGGTACACGGAGGGAGAATTCAGAATGTCCAAATTACCTAACAGCACGTCTTTTGGGACTTGTGGGAGGAAACCAGAGAACCCGGAGGAAACCCACACAGACACAGGGAGAACATGCAGACTCCACACAGACAGTGACCCAAGCTGGGAATCAAAACCAGGACCCTGGCGCTGTGAAGCAACAGTGCTAACCGCTGTGCTACCGTGCCGCTTAAAGAGTCACCCTTGTGTACAGACAGAGGCAAACTGTGTGTGACCAACTGGGGTTCATGAAAGGGCGGCAGTTGTCAGCTAACATTAGGAGGCTATTAAATGTGATTATGATGCCTGGGCGGGGGGTGGGGGGAAGAGAGATCGGGAAACAGGTGATAATATCTATGGACGTGGAGAATGAGTTTGCCTGGGTTGAGTGGGATTATTTGTTTGAGCTGTTGGGACAGTTTGGATTTGGGCAGGGATTTGTGAGATTGGATTAGGTTGGTGTACAGTGCCCCTACAGCGAGTGTATACACAAAAAATATTAGCTCGGTGCATTTCTGTCTGCATCGGGGAATGAGGCAGAGGTGTCCACTGTCTCAATTGCTTTTTGCACTGGCAATTGAGCCTTTGCCAATGGCACTTAGGGCTGGGGGGGGGGGGGGGGGGGGGGGGGGGGGGGGGGGTTGGAGGGGTATTGAGTGGCAGGAGGATGGAGCACCGGGTCTCCTTGTCTGCAGACCTTTTGTTGTGTGTCACGGATCCGGTGAAGAGTATCAATATGATTAAGGAGATATAGGAGGAGTTTGGGTCATGTTCAGTGCATAAACTCAATGTGGGAAAGAGTGAGGTGTTCCCGGTCCAGGGGAGGGGCTTGGAGAAGTTGCCATTTCGGCTGGGAAAGTCAAGTTTTCAATATTTGGGTAAATGGGTAGCCCACAGCTGGGCCCAATTGCGTAAGTTGAATTTGGCGAACTTGGTGGAGGGAGTGAAGGAGGATTTTAAGAGGTGGGATGTTCTTCCGCTTTGGCTGGCTGGGATGGTCCAGACAGTAAAGATGACGGTTTTGCTTAAGTTTTGGTTCATTTTTCAGAATCTCCCAATTTTTGTGCCTAAAACATTTCTTTGGAAGGAACAATAGGATGGTTTCGGAACACAACGTGTACACCAGAATTGACTTCTTTGTGGTGGGGAAAACGGTGCTTCCAGGGATAGACAAGGTGGAATACTCTGCAATTGTGATATCAGACCACGCTCCACACTACATGGACGTGCGGCTAGAGACGGGAAGGGCCCAGCGCCCCACATGGAGGTTGGACGGTGCCTTACTAGCTGACAAGGCCTTCAGCGAAAGGATAGCGCGGGCCATAGCGGAGTACACGGAGAACAACCAAAACGGGGAGGTATCATCCTCCACGTTCTGGGAAGCGCTTAAGGCCGTAATAAGAGGGGAAATCATTGCCTACAAAGCGCAAAGAGATAGGGAGGAAAGGGTGGCTAGGCAGAAGCTGGTCGACTCCATACTGGAGGTAGACGGTAAATACTCCGAGGCCCCGACCGTAGAGCTCCTGGCGGAGAGAAAAGAATTACAAAGGAACTTTGACCTGCTCTCCACCAGGAAAGCAGTGCACCAACTCCGCCAGGCGCGCGGGACCCTGTACGAACACGGAAACAAAGCCAGCCGCCTGTTGGCACACCAGCTGAGAAAGCAGGCAGCCACCAGAGAAATTGCGCAAATCAGAGGTACCAGAGGCACGTTGGAAACAGAACCAGAGAGGATCAACGAAACCTTCAAGGCCTTCTACCAAGGGCTGTACACCTCAGAGCCCCCAACGGGGAAGGCTGGGATGAACCGGTTTCTTGATGGACTGGACATACCAGTCGTGGGAGAGGGCAGAAAACGGGATCTGGAAGCACCACTAGCACTGGGAGAGATCATGGAGAGCATTAGCTCCATGCAGACGGGGAAGGCGCCGGGACCGGACGGATTCCCGGCGGACTTCTACAAAAAATTTGCGACAGCGCTGGCCCCGCACCTGCGGGAGATGTTCACAGACTCGCTAGCTAGGGGCACACTGCCACCCACGTTAGCACAGGCCTCAATCTCGCTGATACCTAAGAAAGACAAGGACCCAACGGAATGTGGGTCATACAGACCCATATCTCTGCTGAACGCAGACGCCAAAATACTGGCCAAAATCCTAGCCAAAAGGCTAGAAGACTGTGTGCCTGAGGTGGTCACAGAGGACCAGACGGGCTTCGTCAAAGGTAGACAGCTTACCGCGAACATGAGGCGCCTGCTGAACGTGATAATGACCCCCTCCGGGGAGAGAACAGAAGAGGTGATCGTCTCCCTGGACGCAGAAAAGGCCCTCGACAGAGTCGAATGGAAATACCTCATAGAGGTACTGGAGCGGTTCGGGCTTGGAACAGGGTTCACCGCTTGGGTAAAGCTCCTATACAACGCCCCCATGGCGAGTGTACGGACCAACAATACCAACTCCCAATACTTCCAGCTGCACAGGGGCACCAGACAAGGATGCCCACTGTCCCCGCTGCTGTTCGCACTAGCAATCAAACCGCTAGCAATCGCGCTCAGGGCAGCAAAAAATTGGAGGGGGATCCGAAGGGGAGGTAGAGAGCACAGAGTCTCACTCTATGCGGATGATCTGCTCCTCTATATCTCGGACCCACAAAGCAGCATGGACGGAATCATCGCGCTCCTGAAAGAGTTTGGAGCCTTCTCGGGCTACAAACTCAACATGAGCAAAAATGAGATCTTCCCAGTACACCCGCAAGGGGGGGGCAGCACTAAAGGGGCTGCCGTTCAAACAAGCCCGACATAAATTCCGCTACCTGGGGATCCAAATAGCCCATGACTGGAAAGGGATCCACAAATGGAACCTCACCAGCCTGACGGAGGAAGTTAAAAAGGACCTGCAAAGATGGAACACACTCCCGCTCTCCCTCGCGGGGAGAGTCCAGACGATCAAAATGAACGTACTGCCCAGGTTCCTCTTCCTGTTTAGATCCATTCCGATCTACATCCCCAAGGCCTTTTTCAAAGCGCTGGACAAGCTTATCATGGCATTCGTATGGGGGGGGGTAAAAATGCTAGGATCCCAAAGAAGGTCCTACAAAAAACAAAAACCAGGGGGGGGCTAGCCCTCCCGAATCTACAATTCTACCACTGGGCGGCAACAGCCGAGCGAGTAAGGGGATGGATCCAGGAGCCAGAAGCCGAGTGGGTATGTGCGGAGGAGGCCTCCTGCATGGGAACCTCCCTCCGGGCCCTCGCCACGGCAGAACTCCCATCCCCACCCAAAAAACACTCCAGCAGCCCAGTGGTGACAGCCACCCTCCAATCCTGGAACCAACTGCGGCAGCAATTTGGCCTGTACAAAATATCGGACAAGGCTCCCATCTGCAACAACCATAGGTTCAAACCAGCACTGACTGACGCCACCTTCAAAAGGTGGAGACAGGACGGGGGGACACTGACAGTCAGGGACCTATACACGGACGACAGGATCGCAACACTGGACGAACTGACAGAGAAATTTCAGCTAGCTGGGGGGAACGAGCTCCGGTACCTGCAGCTCAAAAACTTCCTACGAAAGGAGACAAGGACGTACCCACAACCGCCACGACAGACACTACTGGAAGACCTACTGGACGCAAGTATCCTAGAGAAAGGGAACTGTAGTGACATGTATGGCCGACTGGTAGATAGGGACGACACCGTACTGGACGCAACAAGAAGGAAATGGGAGGACGACCTGGGGATGGAGATAGGGTGGGGACTCTGGAGCGAAGCACTGCATAGGGTCAACTCCACCTCCACGTGCGCAAGGCTCAGCCTGACGCAACTAAAAGTGGTACATAGAGCCCACTTAACGAGAAACCATATGAGTAGGTTCTTCCCGGAGGTGGAGGACAGATGTGAGCGGTGCCAAAGAGGCCCGGCCAACCACGCCCACATGTTCTGGTCTTGCCCCAGACTTGTGGAGTACTGGACAGCCTTCTTCGAGGCTATGTCCAAAGTGGTGGGGGTGAGGGTGGAGCCATGCCCGATAGTGGCGGTCTTCGGGGTTTCAGACCAGCCAGATCTATTCCTGGGGAGGAGAGCGGACGCCCTTGCCTTTGCCTCCCTGATCGCCCGCCGTAGAATCCTGTTTGGCTGGCGGTCAGCAGCACCGCCCAGAGCTGCAGACTGGCTGTCCGACCTTTCGGAATCTCTCCAAATGGAGAAAATCAAATTCGCCATCCGAGGGTCGGACGACGGCTTCCACAGAACGTGGGAGCCATTCATGCAACTGTTCCGGGACCTGTTTGTGGCCAACGTACAAGAGGAAGAATAGTCGGGTGGCCAAGAATCGGGAAAATGGACGGGAATCGGGGGAAGGTAGCCGGGGGGGGGGGGGGGGGGGGGGGGGGGGTTACGGGCTCGTTATGGGGGTTTGATGGCAAGCCAAGGCCCAAAACCAACTATAAATTAATGCCTATAAACATGTGCCTCGGCCATACTGGGGAATGTAAAATATGTATGCTGGCTAAAGGGGGCGGCCACAATTGTTGTTATGAAGATGCGTACCTGTAAATATTCATGTTAAATTTTTGTGTTTTCTTTTTTTTTTCCTCTCTAATAATTTGTAATCTGTCATGTATAAAATATGAAAACTCAATAAAAAACATTTATGAAAAAAGGATGGTTTTGGAGTTTACATGGGTGGATAAGGTACCCCAAATTTGGAGGGGGTCTTCGGAGAGGGACAGGTGGAGCGGGGGTTTGGCACTGCCAAACTTGCTGAATTATTACTGGGCGACAAATGTTGAAAAGGTCAGAAAGTGGGCTGTGGAGGAGAGGGCAGTGGGGGTAGATGGAGGAGGCCGTGGTTATGGGGATAAGCTTAAGGGTACTGTTACTGGCACCACTTCCATTCACGCCGGCTAAGTACTCCACAAGCTCGGGAGTGCTTTCATTGCTCAGAGTGTGGAATCAGTGCAGGCAATATTTTCAGATGGAGGGTATGTCATTGTGGGCACCGATCAATGGCAATCAGAGGTTTACCCCAGCAGTGCTGAATTCTACATTTAGCGTATGGGAGAGGGTGGAGATAGAGTATTTTAGAGACCTGTTCTTGGGGTTCAGGTATGCGGAGTTGGGAGAGTTGGAGGAGGAGTTTCAGTTGCCAAGAGGTAATGGGTTTCGGTACTTGCAAGTCAGGGATTTTGTGAGGAAGGTGTTGGCCATGTTTCTGAGGTTTCCACCCTTGTCGTTGCTAGAACAAATTCTGTTTGAGGACGAGATAGGGGAGGGGAAGATCTCAGACGTATAGAGGGAACTAATGGAAAGGGAGAGGTCCTCGGTGGAGGATATCAAGCAGAAGTGGGAGGAGAAGCTGGGGGAGGTATTTGAGGCAGGGTTATGGAGTGAGGCCCTGCGAAGGGTAAATTCCACCTCCTTCTCGAGGCTAAGCCTCATTCAGTTTAGAGTGGAGCACAGAGCGCACATGATAGTGACACACATTTGTCAGTTTTCTCCAGGGGTGGAGGATAGATGTGGGCAGTGTTTAAAGGAACTGGCTAATCATACTCATATGTTCTGGGCCTTCCCGAAGTTGGAGAAGTTTTGGAAGTCCTTTGCGGGGAGTAATTGGGAGATACTGGGGTATCACTACCCATGGACCACTGAGTCCATGGATAGTGATATTTAGGGTGTCAGAGGAAGCAGGAGAGCAGGTGGGAAGAGATGCCTTTGCCTTCCTGATATCCCGGAGGCGGATCTTGTTAGGGCGGCGGAGATTCGAATCCATGTCAGACAGCGGTTGTGTCAGTGACTTGGCGGAATTCCAACATCTGTAAAAGTTGAATTTTGCCATTGGCGGTCAGGTGAGGGGTTCTTTTCAAGGTGGGGGCTGTTCATTGCCTTCTTTAAGGAGTAGTAAACATTAGCTGGACAGTGCTGCTGGTTTGGATTGTTTTAATTCTGTCTGTTTTTTTGTTATTATAATAATTGGAAAGTGGATCAGGTTAGAACATGGAGCGGTTTTGTATTAGGCAATGGTGTACGGGAACCTCGTTAGCACAGTAGGTAGCACGTCTGTCTCACTATGAAAGCCGTGAGTTCGATCCTGACACAGGGCACAGCACATTTTCATACTTAGTGTAAATATGAATAAATATGATTTTTAAAAATAAATATATTTTAGGAACAGTACGGTGGCGCAGTGGTTAGCACTTCTGCCTTACGGCACCGAGGACCTGGGTTCAATCCCGGCCCCGAGTCACTGTCCATGTGGAGTTTACACATTCTCCCTGTGTCTGCGTGGGTCTCACCCCCACAACCGAAAGTTGTGCAGGGTAAGTGAATTGGCCACACTAAAATTGCCCCTTAATTGGAAACAAAGAATTGGATACTCTAAATTGAGATTTAAAAAGGACTATGGCGTGCGGATTATTTCTTGTGCTCTGTAAATAATTTGAAAATGTTTTGAATAAAAATATATTTTTTTAAATGAGTGGTCAAGGAATTCAGTAAATGCATTTTCAAATTCCACCTCCTACCATCTGCACTATAAGCTTCAAAAAACGCTCAAATCATCACACCCACTTTACAGTAATCCACGCTTAATGGTGTAGTTATGGTCCTGAAAAGTGCAATTTTAAATGAAACTATAAGCAAATCAGATTTTCCATGACGATTCTGTGATCCTTCTCGTCAGAAAATGCATTGGACAGGATTCTCCGTCGGCGGGATCCTTTGTTTCGCCGGCAGCGCACTCGCGCCCGGGAGTAGGAGTGGCCACAATGGGAAACCCCATTGACTGGTTATTGGGACGGAGGATTCCGCTTCTGGCGGGGGCACGCCACACCAAAAAACGGGTGCGGCGGGACGGAGAATCCTGCCCATTATATCCTGCAAGATGAAATACTATACATTCCTGAACTCAATTGTCAATGGAATAACCTTGAAAATAAAATAAATATTAAACTATGAAACTTTCCTACTTACCTCTTCGTCTCGCATTCCCCAACCCTCCAGGTCTCCTGCTTCCCGACTCTCCCATTCACCAATTCACCCATTCACCAACCATCCATTCACACCCCCTCTCGTTTGGTGCTTCCCTCTCCTCAACCCTCACTGTGAGCAACGGCTCAGGAGGGAGGTGGAGAGACAGAGGAAGCAAATGAGGGAGCAAGAGGAGCTGAGAGTGGGAGGGTCAGGGAGGAAAGTAGCGAGCGGGAGGGTGACAAGCAGAGAGAGCTAGCAAATGGTGGTTTAGGAATTGGTAGAGATGGCGAGGGGACAATCAGGGAACTGGAGAGGCCGCTCCAAAATGGCAGCGATTTGGTCACACGATACTACGTCGGCCCCGGCACAAAACAATACTAAATTAGATATCCCAATTTTCAGTGTACATATCAGCCCCAATATATCATAGAATAGAATCATAGAATCTCTAAATAAATAAACTTTATTACTGTCACAAGTAGGCTTACATTAACACTGCAATGAGGTTACTGTGAAAATCCCCTAGTCGCCACATTCCGGCGCCTGTTCAGGTACACTGAGGGAAAGTTCAGAATGTCCAAATTACCCAACAGCACGTCTTTCGCAACTTGTGGGAGGAAACCGGAGCACCCGGAGGAAACCCATGCAAACACGGGGAGAGTGTGAGACAGTGACGCAAGTCGGGAATCGAACCTCGGACCCTGGAGTTGTGAGGCAGCAGTGCTAACTACTCTGCTGCTTCAGTGCAGAAGGAGGCCATTTGGCTCATCGAGTATGCACCGACCCTTAGAAAGGATCTATAACATCTGTGATATTAAAGTAGAATAATTTAAAACAGTGCAAACTTAAAAGAGGAACTTACTGTACTCATCCGCCAACAACCTTTAACAGCCAGTCCACATATAGAACATTTTTATCTTTCTCATCCTCACACCTTCAGCACTGCTGCATGTCTCACACCCACACCTCACAAGGGGATTTCAGCAGATTCAGTGAGTGAACAATAAATTGACAGATGGAGTATAATGTGGGAAACTTTGAGGTTATCTAATTTAGTATGAGGAATAGAAAAGCAGAATATTAATTAAGTGGTACTGTAAAACAAGGAACTTCATAATGCTGAGAACTGGGAGTCATATCTATCACAAGGGGCTATAACTATCGAGCTCCCAGCATTGGATTGGGTGGGGGCTACCCCAAATATGCCCTGGGGAAGTCCTTTCGGAATTTCACAGCTAAGCATTTGCACAGCAATTGCCCAGCTGTGCAAACTTCCTCTGGGCAATTGCCCTGCACAATTAACTAACTAAAAATGTGATTTTAATTTCAAACTCCAGGTGATTTGGGCTGTTTGCGCAAATATTTACATAAGAAAAGTTAGATGAATTAAAACCTCTTCCAACTTCTGTACAAACCCAAACCAACCTGACACCTGCCCTCCTCACAGGACCTCCCCACTCCCCCCCAAAGGAATTCCCCCCACTTGCACGTGACACCTCACCCTCCCCTTCCCCACTTGACTCTCACCACCTCCTGCAACCCGAATCAACACCCACAGCCAGCAAGCCCGGCCTCAATCCCGTCCCCACCCGAGCCCTACCTTCCAACTCAACTGGACAAACATCCCGCTGACTGAACCCAATCCCAGACACAAGGTAAACTCCCACCCGGCAGTCCAGACAACACTGATTTCCTAAGCATTTCCCCATTTTGAAAATAGTCTATGCTTAAATTCCTCCTTCCAAAGTGCATAACCTCATACTTTTCCACATTGTATTTCATTTGCCACTTCATTGCCCACTCTCCTAGCTTGTCCAAATCCTTCTGCAGTCCCCTTGCTTCTTCAATACTACCTGTCCCTCTGCAGATCTTTGTATCATCTGCAAACGTAGCAACAGTGCCTTCAGTTCGTTCTTCCAGATCATTAATGTATATTGTGAAAATGTGTGGTCCCAGCACAGACCGCTGAGGTACACCACTAGTCACCGGCTGCCATCCTGGAAAAAGACCCCTCTATCCCCACTCTCTGCCTTCTGCCAGTCAGCCAATCCTCTATCCATGCCAGGATCTTACCCTTAACACCACGGGCTTTTAACTAATTTAACAGTCTCCTATGGGGCACCTTGTCAAAGGCCTTCTGGAAATCTAAATAAATCACGTCCACCGGTTCTCCTTTGTCTAACTTCCTAATGAGCAGCAGGTGGCATTGTGGATAGCACAATCGCTTCACAGCTCCAGGGTCCCAGGTTCGATTCCGGCTTGGGTCACTGTCTGTGCGGAGTCTGCACATCCTCCCCATGTGTGCGTGGGTTTCCTCCGGGTGCTCCGGTTTCCTCCCACAGTCCAAAGATGTGCAAGTTAGGTGGATTGGCCATGATATATTCCCCTTAGTGTCCAAAATTGCCCTTAGTGTTGGGTGGGGTTACTGAGTTATGGGGATAGGGTGGAGGTGTTGACCTTGGGTAGGGGGTAGGGTGCTCTTTCCAAGAGCCGGTGCAGACTCGATGGGCTGAATGGCCTCCTTCTGCACTGTAAATTCTATGATATAAAAAAAAATTCTATGACTCTACAGGGTCTTGTCTAACAGCTCATAACTCTACAGGGCACCCCCTGACCTGAAGGGCCCTCTTCGCCAGCCACCCCTGCCCCAAGGTCTGACCCATCTTCTTGGGTCCGATCACCCTCCATGATGTCCGACTCCTTACCCATCCCTCCCAGACTTCAGAATCCCCCCAACCTCCAAATCTTATCTACTTATCTTTGGCGATTACCTTCTCCTGGCCTATCAATTCAACTGGCCCTTTATGCTTACCTGGTTTATGGCAGCTAGTGCTGTAAAAATGCAGGATATCATCCTTCAATCAGAGTCTTCTGGAATGCGACGTTGGAGACAGCGACATTGCTTGGATGCCCAGCCTGAGGGAGAAGCTTTGGCAAGACTGGCACAGAAGAAAATTTGGGGTAGGTAAGTGGGCATGGAGTGGCAACCCTGTGTTAATTGCCACTCCAAGAGGCTAGCATGCAAATAATTGCGAAACCAAATCGAATATTGGCCTTTATTGCAATAGGAATGGACTATAACATAGGGAGGTCTTCTTACAGGGTGTTGCTGAGACCACACCTAGAGTATTGTGAACGGTTTTGGTCTCCTTAATTATTCCTTTATTAGAGGCAGTTCAGAGAAGGTTCACTCAGTTGATGCCTGAGACAATGGAGTTGTCTTATGAGGAAAGGTCAAGCGGGTTGGGCCTATATTCACTGGACTTTAGAAGAATGAGAAATGGTCTGATTGAAACAGCTAAGATTCTGGTGGACAGGCTTGCCGAGAGGAATTGAAGATCAACCTCCAGGGCACAGCTCCATGCAAGCCCGAAGAAAAATAATGCGAAGATTAAAAAAAGATTGTTTCTTTCAACATTTCTCTTTATCAGATATAAAAATATTGAAAATGGATTTTTCTAAACAAGCTGTTTTGCCACTAGTCAAGCTTTATCCAGTTGGTTATGAGTCTTTTTACTTTCCAGTTGATGTAAGAAGGCTGTCCATCATGAAGATGAATGCGTTGGTGATTCATGGCTGGAACGTGGGGCAGATCATGTGGTGAAATCACCAGGAATACATTTAACCACAGTTGACAACTCTAGCTTCCCATTGTGAGAGAATCCAGAAATAGAGGACATGGTTTCAGAATAGGGGTTCTTCCATTTCTTAAAATCATAGAATTCCTACAATGCAGGAGGCCATTCGGCCCATTGAGTCTGCACCGACCCTCTGAAAGAACACTTCACCAAGGCCGACTCCCCCATCGTATCCCCGTCACCCCATAACCCCACCCAAACTGCACATCTGTGGACAATAAGAGCCAATTTAGCATGGCCAATTCACCCAACTTGCGTATCTTTGGACTGTGGAAGAAAATGGCAGCACTCGGAGGAAACATACTCAGACATGGGGAGAAAATGCAAACTCCACACAGACAGTCACCCAAGGCCGGAATTGAACCCGGGGTCCCTGCCGTTGTAAAGTAGCAGTACTAACCACCATGTATGCCACCATGCCACCCACAAATGCCGTCCTCACTTGAAATGGAGAGGAGCAGGAATTTATATTCTCTGAGAGTTGTTAACCTTTGGAATTCTCTTCCCCAGAGAGCAGTGGAGCAGTGAATATATTTAAGACTGGGTTAGACAGATTTTGGATCTCTAAGGAAGTCAAGTTATTTGGGGTGCAGCCAGGAAAGTGGAATTGAGGCCACAATCAGATGAGCTTTGATCTTATTGAATGACATAGGAGACTCAAGAGGCTGAATGGCCTACTCCTGCTCCTATTTCTCATGTTCTAATATTCACAGCTTGCGTACAGTGCCAGTTCTTCAACTGTAACAGCCACGTCACCCAAACAGAATGCACGACACTCACTGATACAGTTCCTTTTCTCTTGCTGGACAAGTGGTGGCTAACTGGATGCAACAGGGCTAAGTGGATAAAAATAGATGTCACTGCATGTCCTAATCCCCGTGGAAGAGGCAGCGCTGGCCATTATTAGGTTATTAATGTGTTCCCAAGCAGCAAGGCTTAAAATGTCAAAGATGATGATGGAGCCCTCATACCTAATCCTTCTTCCAACAACGTAATTCCCATATACATCCTTCTGATTTTTAAGCCTCAAATTGCATAAGCATATGCCTCGTACTTTCTGCCCATCGTTGCCCTTGTACCCTAGAGATCCAAACTGACAACGGAGTGGTGGAACACCAATGAGACAGTGATGAAGGTTCAGCACCAGCTCTTGATTCCACATTCACAGTCACCATCTCAGGTGTTGACACTGAAAATCTCTTAGAGGGTATATTAGAGGCAGGATCTGAACATGATGAGACCCTGGACATTGCTACTGCCAGGTCAGTGGGCAAGGATGGCACAGGTTCCAGTTCATATGAGGGTGAGGCTGAATGTCTCAAAGCATTTACTGCTAATAAAGTATTTTTAAGTGTAACGGTAAAGTCATCATAGTCCCAGAAGACCATAGGCTGCTTTGTCCTTTGAGGGGGAGAGCTGACTGGTGGTGATTTAACCGGAGGGTCAACACACCTCAGGCAAGGGGCAATGTTGAGAAGGCGGAGCCTTAATGAATAACCTCAGCCAGTACAGGAATTGAACATGCACTGCTGGCCTTGGCTCTGCTCCAGGAACCCATCTGTCTCGCCAATTGAGCTAAACTAGCCCCAAGTTTTAAGTTTAGACACTGTTGCAATTTAGGAACTGCAGCAGCCAATTTGCACACCTCAGTTCAGCAGCAATGACCAAATAATCAGTTTTTAGTGATGTTGATACTCATCCCTCAATCACTGCTAATGGAAATGCACATCAAAATGCTTGGTGTATAAGGAAGACAGCCAGAAATCCTACGGTCAATAGAGACATGGAGGAATCCACTACCTGATGTGTTGTGTTTGATGCAGTGTAGAGAGAGACAGGCTTCCAACACTTGATGAGATGCAATACAATTTTATTTAACATCTAACTATATTACATGCTTAACTGTGAGTTGACACTATGCTGACCAGACTAACTGACTACCACATGGTGTTTGCACTGGCTACTGCTCACGAGTTCTGACTGTCTCAGAGGCTAGATCGCAAGAAAATTGGTGCCCTCTGGCTTTATAGTGGTCGTGTCCTGTCTGGTGATTGGCTGCTGTGTTCTGTGTGCTCACTGGTCATCCTGTGTGTCAATCACTGCCTGTCTGCACTCTATTATATACATGATGACACTACCAACATGGTACAGGGTTTTCCTGAGCACTAAGAGCCCATTATCTCCTGCATAAAAGTGTTGTAGCCACCTGGTTGGCCACTTCCCGACTTTAAAATGGAGATCTGCTAAGAATGCAGGGAGAAATGGCCAAACGCAGGAAAACAAGCAGGTGCAAAATCTCCTGTACATTAGAACTTGCAGAAACCCAGACAGCACTGAAACTGACGGCCATCTACATATTGATGAGCGATCCCCGGGAACAATTGTAACAGTTAAGATAATCGAGGCCAAGCCAGACTCCTTAGCGCCAGCGGGAACCAAAACAAAGGGAGGCCAACGGACACTTAGGAACCACCCAGCGATCAGGGAACAGCTCCAGTATTGGAGAAATTGATCCAAGTGATCAGAACTCAGTCCAATCACTTGGAACCAGGTACAGGGTCCGCCCAAAAGGGCGCGAAGCCCCTGGGGACTATAAAGTAGAGTCCCCAAGTTCAATTTGTCCTTCTTGGCAGTTCTCAAAGAACTCGACTGTGACTCTCAACTCGGAGAGACTTGCCTAGCAGCTGCACCAACCAAGTAAGTGTCCAGTCAACGCACGCTACGAGATAGGCGCTCCTAACCATTAGTCCATACCAGCTGGAAGCCTGCAGACTCAGGATCGAACGAGAGGCCAATTGTTCCTCTGACCTAGTGGGTCCCTTTTCCAAAGCTAAGTATTGGCCTGTTAGTGTTAGAAATAGTCTAGTGAGTAGTATTTTATGCATGAGTAGCAATTGACTGTGTATATAATAAATGTGTTTTGATTTGAACCTTTGGTGTATTGAGTTATTGATCAGCACTTGAACTTGAACCTCGTGGTGGTATCATAAAGATACCTGGCGACTCTAGAGCAAGGTGATTAAACAGAGCAAATTAAGTGTAAAGCATAATTAGCAAAATTAGCAACAGTGTTGTCTTGTTCTGGCAAAACATACATTTCCAAGCCTATGAAAAAGCATCTTCACTCCTGTATGAACTGTTCCTTTAGTTTCTAACTTGTAAAAGTCATTTTTTCTCTTCAACTGTACTTTCCTAGTGTGTGCTTTGTGAGTAGCTGCTTGGCATTAGATTTCAGGATAAGTACTTAATTAAACTATCATCTTCCTTTATTGAAACCCATAAATGGTTTGATGCTGATGATACAAACTCTCCACACAATCAGGGGTTATAAACACATACATATCTCCACTCCCTGATTGTCAGTCAGGAAGGGAACAGGTATTTCAACAATTCTCTCACAGCCTGTTCATAACACTCACACTGCAGCCAACATGGCCGTGCATTCAGTGTACAAAGGGGCTAGCAGAGTGTCACAGCAGTTCAATAAATTACTAGGATTGCTGAGACATCGCCCTGACCTGAAGCACTGACAGGGACAATGGCTCATGGATCAAAGACTTGTTGAAGAAGTCTATGCTTGTCCTCCTCCCACCCTGGCCACTGCGCCAGTGCCCTTGGTTTTGCCAGACAATCAGCTAACTCAGACTGCTGCTGATGCCGAGAGATGGGGCAGTCTGCAACCAAGCCTTCTAGGCCGAGACCTCCTCAGATTTCCCTGCAAATCCTCACCAATGTGGGGTAGCACGGTGGTTAGCACTCAGAACACCAGGGACCCGGGCTCGATTCTGACCTTGGGTGACTGTCTGTGTGGAATTTGTACGGTGTTTGCATGGGTTTCCTCCCACAGTCCAAAGATAAGCATGTTAGGTGGAAGGGGTGGAGGAGTGGGCCGAGATAAGGTGCTCTTTCAGAGGTTGGTGAAGACTCGATGGGTTGAATGGCATCCTTCTGCACTGTAGGGATTCAATAAAAGTTAGCAGTCTACTACCAATCATATTGGAGCCACTGGGGTACCATTGTGTAGCAGCACTAAGGTAGGCAAAGATACATGGAACTACAGTCATAAGGGAATGGACATTAGTCAATTTTGTATGCAGAGACCCGATATATTAATTTATAAATTCCGTTTGGATTATTTATATTGTGGTGGCTTTTATTTTGGCAAAGGGAACACAGTGGCGCAGTGGTAACACTGCAGCCTCACAGCGCCGAGGTCCCTGGTTCGATCCTGGGTCACTGTCCGTGTGGAGTTTGCACATTCTCCGTGTTTGCATGGGTTTCACCCCCACAACCCAAAGATGTGCAGTGGAGGTGGATTGGCCATGCTAAATTGCCCCTTAATTGGAAAAATGAATTGGGTACTCTAAATTTATTATTTTTTTTAATGTTTAAGAAAGCAGATGCTCAGTGATCCGTGAAAAGATAGAAAGTAGTGGGTGGGACAGTTGACAATTGGGGAAATCGGTGTTGCAGTCACTGTTAACACAGTGAATGTTTTCATGGATAGGGTGGGCAGAAAGAGGCTGTCCAGGTTGCTCCCTCCCCTTTACTTCCTCTTCCTGCTCATCAGTTGTCCTCCAAACTGGTTCCAACAGCTGGCTCTGTTTGATGATGAGATTGTGCAGCATGCAACATTCCATCAGGAGTCTTGACACTTCTTCTGGCCGAGCTCCTCCAGGCAGTTAAGTGTTGTTTCTGCGTGCCAATAGTCTGCTCCATCACATGTTGTGTGGTCAGATGTTTTCTTATATTTGTGTATGGGTTGTCATAGGACGACTAGATACCCCTCTCAGTGAACACTTTCTACTTTGTGATGATGGCCCAAATGCCACAGAACAAAGGCATCATGACTAGTGTCAGGATATAGGGCATTGAGCTGCACGATTCACTACCTATGGTCACCCCAAAAAACAACACTAATAATCTTAATTACTTCACTGTATTTATAAATGACTTGGATGAAGAGAGAGCTGTGTGTCTAACTGTGCTGATGATGCTAAATTGGATAAGTAGATAGGAGCAACCAGATGCAAGATTAGAGGAGTGGGCAAAAATGTAGCAGATGTACTTTGATCTAGCTTGGGTCCAAACCCTCAAACGTTCCTACATGAAATGAAATGAAATGAAAATCGCTTATTGTCACGAGTAGGCTTCAATGAAGTTACTGTGAAAATCCCCTAGTCACCACATTCCGGCACCTGTTCAGGAAGGCTGTTACAGGAATCGAACCGTGCTGCTGGCCTGCTTGGTCTGCTTTCAAAGCCAGCGATTTAGCCCTATGCTAAGAATGAGCAAAGTGATTCGAATCCATTTGGAGAAATCATTAAAAGCTACTCGGCAGTTCCAAAAAAATTTAATTGCTAGGAAGCCTTTGAGTAGGTACAGCACAAATTCATCATAATGGCACTGGTGCTAAAAGGGTCAAGTACAGGTTGTATATTATGATGTATTTCCTTGAATATAGAAAACTAAGCCAATTGAGTGGTTTAAAATGCTCAGAAGGAGCTGATAAAAGAGTAGATAGATTCTCTTTCCACTGGTGGGGGAGTGCAGAAAAAGAAAGTATAACCTTAAAATTTAAACTAAGCTCGTCAGGAGCAATTTTATAAAGCATTTCCTCACACAAAGAATAGTGAAAATCTGCAGCCCTCCCCTGAAAAGCTTTTGAGGCCACATTAGTTGAAAATTTCAGTGCTGAGATTTTTCCTATGTTCCTAATTTAAGGTAAAAGTTTGTGTGAATAGGGAAGTAGCAGAAGGAAAAAGGTAGCCATTTGGATTCAATCAAAACTGAATGTATATTGTATACATCTAGTGTATAGTTGATGGGATCTATTAAAGTACTTCATATCAATAAACAAGTTGATGTGCATTGTCTGTGGCTCACTCTCGCCACATCCTAAACAATGTACATTTGAACTATTAGTAGAAAGCACCACTTACCTCCTTAATTACCAGATAGAGCTAGTTGCTCATCAAAAAAACTAGCTTCTATTCTGAACTTTAGTTAGGAAAAAGCCGATCATCTTAACTCTTAATCTTAAAGTATGTTTACCATAAATACCTGAAAGAATGAATGAACTTCAATTCAGAGAATGTCTTTCACAACCTTAGCAAGACACAATGCCTTTTACAGCCAGTAAAATGTGGAAACATGGCAGACAATGTGTGTAATTTCACAAACAGCAATGTGATGGGTGACAAGATAATCTATTTTAGTGATGCTGAATTTTATTTATTCATTTTTGCAGGATGTGGACATCACTGGTTAGGCCAGAATTTATTGCCTATCGCGAGGTGCGCTCGAGAAGATGGTGGTGAGATTGAACCATTGGAGTCCCTGAGGTGTAAGAAACCCTCAGTGCTGTTAGGGAGGAAGTTCTATGATTTTGACCCAGTGATAGTGAGGGACCTGCGATATATTTCCAAGTCAGGGTGGTGAGTGATTTGGAGTGGAACTTCCAGGTGGTGGTGTTCCCACGTATCTGTTGTTCTTGTTCTTCTAGATGATAGTGATCGTGGGTTTGGAAGGTGTTGCCTTTCATAGAATTTACAGTGCAGAAGGAGGCCATTCTGCCCATCAAGTCTGCATCGGCTCTTGGAAAGAGCACCCTACCCAAGGTCAACACCTCCACCTTATCCCCATAACCCAGTAACCCCACCCAACACTAAGGGCAATTTTGGACACTAAGGGCAATTTATCATGGCCAATCCACCTAACCTGCACATCTTTGGACTGTGGGAGGAAACTGGAGCACCCGGAGGAAACCCACGTACACACGGGGAGGATGTGCAGACTCCACACAGACAGTGACCCAAGCTGGAATCGAACATGGGACCCTGGAGCTGTGAAGCAATTGTGCTTTCCACAAGGCTACCGTCCTGCAGTGCATCTTGTAGATGGTGCTCACGGCTGCCACTGTTAGTCGATGGTGGAGGGATTGATTGCTTGTGGAAAGGGGACCAATCAAGCGGGCTGCTTTGTCCTGGATGATGTTGAGCTTCTTGAGTGTCGTTGGAGCTGCACTCATCCAGGCAAGTGGAGAGTATTCCATCACACTCCTGACTTGTGCCTTGTAGATGATGGACAGGCTTTGGGGAATCAGGAGATGAGTTACTCGCTGCAGGATTCTTAGCCTTTGACCTACTTTTGTTGGTACTTATATGGCTAGACCAGTTCAGTTTCTGGTCAACGGTAATCCCCAGGATGTTGATAGTGGGGGATGCAACGATTGTAATGCCATTGAATGTCAAGAGGAAATGGTTAGATCCTCACTTGTTGGAGATGGCCGTGTGGCGCAAATGTTACTTGTCCCTTATCGGCCCAAGCCTGGACATGGACTGCTTCAGTCTCGGTGGTCACCAAGGGGCACTGCCAGGTGGGTGTTACATGCAGGCGGTTCTGTGTCAGTGGGGTGGGGGGGGGGGGGGGGGGGGGGGGGGTGTTCCGTGGTGGGAGAGGGGTTGAGTGGGGGAGGGATTTCTGTCTTTATAAATCAGGGTGCCCTTTTAAAAAGGGCCCCGATCTTCTAAAGACCTAAGTTGCTACTGTGGCTGGCTGAATCAGAATCCGCTCCGCCGGCATAATATCGTGGGACCCGCCTCTTGGAATTTCCTATTCTAAGAGGCTAACAATATGGCAGGGAAAGCCTCCTTTGGAGCTAGTGGCCACCCCGCCACTTTTTCCATCTGCAGTGCCATTTATTAAGAAACTCTGATCAGTGTCTCAAACCTAAATAAAGTCAATTCCAAGGATCTGGACAGAGAGCTGGCTAAAGTGGGCTGGGGAAACAGGTTAAAATATAAGATAGTAGAAGTTCAGTGGCAGATATTTAAGAAGATATTTCATAATCTTAGCAAAGATTGAGGAAGAAAGAACGGTGCACCACCCTGCATCGAAGAATCTATTGAAGTTAAGAGTGGTATCAGATTGAAAGATATGTTGCACAATGCTGCAAAGATGACGAAAGTTTGAGAGATTTTCAGAAACTAGCAAGGGTGACTAAAAAAAAAATGGAGAAATTGGAAAAGGATAGAAAACTAGCAAGAAATATAAAAATAGACAGCCAAAAGTTTCTCCAGGGTATGCAGAAGGAAAAGATTTGCCAAGGTGAGCATTGGTTCCCTGGAAGGCAAGGCAGAAAATTAATAATAGTGGGCAATGATGAAATAGCAGAAGCTCTGAACGAATTTATCTTCACAGTTGAAGACAAAAAGACATCCCAAGAAGACTTCCAATGATGGCCATGGAGTAGGAGGTCGCACATTTGGTAGCTCTCACCCATGAACAACCTTTTTCCTTGACTTTTTTTGAATTTTATTTGAAAATTCGGGACTGCATGGGATGGTGAGGAGGAATCCCACACCAGTATATGGACACATGGACCAGAAGTGGTCGTATAAGAAAGAAAAATCGAGCAGAGAAGGCGTGTGTAAAATCCACAGCACAGAAAAACATGGCAGAGGTGCAGGGTACTGGCACAGCGGCCCAGTGGTCAACAGAGCAGCTGGTGAAATTTATTCAGGTGGGTTTCGCCAAGCGAAAGGAGGAAGGTCTAGACCCGATCAAGGCATCGATCGACCGGGTGGAGCAGGTCTGGAAGCAAAAGGTCAGGCGATCCAGAAGGTTGAGGAGAAGGTGGTGGAGCACGAGGAAAAACTAACTGCGCTGGAGTTACAGGTGGAGCTGATGAGGGATCAGCAGAAAAGGCTGCAAGAGAAGGTGGAGGACCTGGAGAACAGATCCCGTCGACAGAACTTGAGGATCTTCGGCCTCCCCGAGGGCTGCCAGGGAATGAACGCAAAGGCCTATGTCCTGAATATGCTCGAGATGTTAATGGGTGATGGGGCGTTTGCTTGACCCTTGGTAGTGGATAGAGCGCACAGAACGCTTGCGAGGAGACCGCGTGCGAACGAGCCGCCGAGTGCGATGGTGGTGCAAATGCACCAGTTCCTGGATAAGGAACAGATTTTGTGGTGGGCCAGGCGGACACGGAGCTGCAAGTGGGAGAACAGCATGCTGTGCATCTACCAGGACCTGGGTGCGGATCTTGTCAAAAGAGCGGGATTCAACCGAGTAAAATAAGCCCTTTTCAAGAAGAATGTGAAGTTCGGGCTGAGATATCCAGCTCGTTTATGGGTCACGTTTGAAGATCAGGAACTCTATTTTGAGTCACCGGACGAGGCGCTGGACTTTATTAAAAGTAAAGGGCTGGCAGGTGACTGAGGACACTGAACTCTTGGGACGGGTAATGCTGTATCGATTTTGTTAAAGTTATTGTCACTTTTGAACTGTATGTGAAATGTTTGTTATATTGATTCTTGGGCTGTTGCTCAGTTTTGTAAGTTAACCTGGTGCTGGTGGAGGAAGGTTGCATGGATCTTCTTTGTGTTTGGTTGGAACTGTGTTTTATGAATATGTATGTCTGAGTGGGGGATGGGGGGGAACAATAGTGAGTAGGATGTTTGGCACCATAGTGGGGAGCTACCAGGCTAGCTGGGTGGGCTAGCTCACAGAAGTGCAATGGCGGGTGAGCAGATGATAAGTTTGCTAAAGGGGGTTGGAATTGTGTTGTTTTGGGGGGGGGGGGGGGGGGGGGGGGGAATAATTAAATAAAAATTTTAAAAATCGCTCTGCTGACACGGGAGGGATTGTTGCTGGGAGACAAATGGGAAGTTGAGGACAGAGGGTGCCGAAGGGCGGGTCTGCGGGGCGCGAGCTGGAGGCTGGCCTAAGAAGGGTGATGGTTGATCAGCAGGGGGTGGGGGGGGGGTGAGATGCCTCCCCGTCAGGCTGATCACGTGGAACGTTAGAGAGCTGAATGGGCCGGTTAAGAGGGCTTGCGTGTTCGCACATTTGAGGGGATTGAGGTGGGCGTGGCAGTGCAACAGGAGAGCCACCAGAGGGTAACAGATCAGACCAGATTGAGGAAGGGGTGGGTCAGGCAGGTATTTCACTCAGGGTTGGACTCCAGGTATATTATGGTCAGCGGGAAGCTGGAGGGGACACCAGTGGTGCTCATGAATGTCTATGCACCAAATTAGGATGATGCAGAATTTATAAGACGGGTGTTAAGGAAGATCCCGGATCTGGATTCACACTTGCTGATCATGGGGGGGGGGGCAACGACGACGACGACGACTTCAATACTAATTGGCCCAAGGTTGGACTGGTCCAGCTCAAAGACTGGGATGGTGCCAGCAATGGCGAAGGAACTAAAGGGGTTCATGGAGCAGATGGTGGGGTGACCCATGGAGGTTTGGTCGGCTAAGAGTTTACTTTCTATTCGCATGTACATAAAGTACACTCCCGGATCGATTTTTTAAAATTCTGAACAGAGCTTTACTGGCAGGGATGATAAATATCGAGTATTCGGCGATTGCTGTGTCGGACCATGCCCCACATTGGGTGGATCTACAGATGTGCAAGGAGGGGCCAGCGACTGCAATGGAGATTGGACATAGGACTGTTAGCGGACGACGGGGTGTGCGGGCGTGTGAGGGCGTCCACGGGGGAAGTCTCGGCAGCGATGGTTTGTGAAACGCTGAAGGCAGTGGTTAGAGGGGAGCTAATATTTATACAGGCCCACAGGAGCAATGGGGAGCGAGCAGAGATAGATAGGTTGGTTGGGGAAATACTCCAGGTAGACAGGAGATACATGGAGGCCCTGGAGGCAGGTTATTGAAGGAGCGGCAGAAGCTACAGATGGAGTTTGGTCTATTGTCTATGGGGAAGGCAGTGGAGCAGCTGAGGAAGGTGAGGGGTGCGATATATGAATATGGAGAGAAGGCCATCAGAATGCTTGTACACCAACTAAGGAAAAAGGAGGCAGCCAGGGAGATAGGAAGAGTGAAGGACAGAGCTGGGAACACAGTCATGGACACAGCAGGGGTGAACGGGGTGTTTAAGGAGTTCTATAGCTGGCTATACGAGTCAGAACCCCCAGCTGGGGTAGAGGGGATGAGGCAGTTCCTGGGTGAGTTGAAGTTTCCGAAGGTGGAGGAAGGGATGGTGGAGGGGTTGGGAGCCCAATCGGGATTGGCAGAGGGGCTGGAGGCCATGCAGTCAGGTAAGATCCCGGGACCGGACGACTGCCCAGTGGAATTTGACAAAAAGTTCCTCAGATGCTGTGCCCACTGCTGGGAGGACATTTAATGAGGCAAGGGAGCAGGGTGTTCTTCTCCCAATACTGTCACAGGCCTCTATCTCACTGATCCTGAAGCGGGAGAAGGACCCCAAGCTATGCGGGTCATACAGGCCAATCTCCCTATTGAATGTTGATGCCGAACTGTTGGCTAAAATCTTGGCCTCAGGGATAGAAGATTGTGTCTCTGAGTGATAGGGGACGACCAGACGGGGTTTGTTAAGGGCAGACAGCTAACGGCCAACACTGCCACCCTGGCAGTGCCCAAGTGGTACTGTCAAGCTGTCAAGCCAGGTGCCAATGCAAGGGTGCTCAGCTGCCAAGGGTCAAGGGCCAAGGGGTGGAGGTGTGCAGGGCAGGTAAGTAGGGGTCTCACTGAAGTTTGGGACATTGGTGACAGGTGGGTATCCTGGATAAGGGGGGGGGGGGTTGGGGGTGGGGAGTGCTGCAAGGGGGATTGGGGGGTCGGACGATGGGGCCCTCAGGGACCCCATAGAGGGGTATCTTCACTTGCTTGGGGTGTGGCATTTCCCATGGGTAGGGGGGACCCACAAGCTCACTTAGAGATCGGGACACCCTTTCAAAATGGCACCCCACTTCAGAGTTCAGCTTTGCAGTGTTGAAAAAAAATTTTTTTATTTTTTTTAATGAAAATATTTTATTGAAGCATTTGTAATTTTCACAATTTAACATGTTAATATTTCTAAAACAACTAAGCGGGTCGACGCACAAAATACCCCCTGAAAGAACATCAAACAATAAATCACGTCCCCCACCCTGTCCCCAATTACCTGTATACTGCGTTCCCTGTCCTTATTTAACATTACCATTCCTCCTGTTTTTCTCCCCCCAACCCCCTTTTCCCTTTCCCCCCTTACTGCTGACGTTCAGTTTTTGTCAAAGAAATCGATGAACGGCTGCCAATTCCGGACTAATCCCTGTATTGATCCTCTCAGAACTAACTTGATTTTCTCCAGACTGAGAAACTCTACCATATCTGTGACCTACACTCCTGACTTCAGGGGCTCCGAGTTCCTCCATCTCCGCAAGATCCGTCTCCAGGCCACCAGGGAGGAGAAGGCCAGGATATCGGCCTCCCTCTCCCCGGCTCCTCCGACATCCCAAATATTGCCAATTCTGGACTCGGAGTTACCCTACTTTCCAGGACTACTGACATAACATCTGCAAATCCCTGCCAAAATTCAGTTTCGGACATGCCCAGAACATATGAACATGGTTGGCCGGGCTACCCCCACACCGTCCACATCTGTCCTCCACCTCCTCGAAGAACCTACTCATCTGGGCTATCGTTATGTGGGCACTGTGGACTACCTTGAACTGAATCAAGCTGAGTCTAGCATAGGATGAGGATGCATTTACCCTTTTCAAGGCTTTTTCCCACAGTTCAGTTACCAGCTCCCCTCCTAGCTCCTCTTCACCTCTCTGATAGGAGCCCCTTCCCACTCTAACAATTCCCTGTATATGTCCAAAACCATCCCACCTCCAACCCCTGTTTCTGACAGCACTGTATCCTGTAATCCCCTCAGGGGAGGCAAGGAAAGCATGGGACCTGCCTCCGTACAAAGTCCAGCACTTGAAGATACTGAAATCCGTACCCAACCGGCAAATCAAACTCCTCCTTTTATGTCTCCAAAGTCGGAAAGCCCTCCTCGATGAATAGATCCGCAAACACCTCAATCCCTGCCCACTGCTATACCTTAAAGTCCCCATCCAGCCCCCCTGGGGCAAACCGGTGATTGTCACAGATTGGTGACCACACTGACACCCCCGCCAGTCTCATATGCTGCCTCCATTGCATCCACACCCTCAGGGCTGCCGCCACCACTGGACTTGTAGAGCCAGCGAGAACGGCAGGGGCGCCGTCAGTAAAGCCTCCAGACTTGTACCTTTGCAGGATGCTGTCTCCATCCGCTCCCAGACTGACCCCTCCCCCACTACCCACTTCCTGACCATCTATATGTTGGCAGCCCAGTAATAGTTAATAAAGCTCGAGAGAGCCAAGCCCCCTTTTCCGCAGGTCCGTTCCAGGAGTGCCCTCTTTACTCTCAGCGTTTTACCCGACCATATAAACCTCAATATCGCGGCATTCGTACTTCTGAAAGAAGCCTTTGGGACAAAAATCGGGAGACATTGAAAAAAGAAAAGCAGTCTCGGAAGGACCGTCACCTTCACCATCTGAACCCTCCCCACCAGCGTCAGTGGGAGCATGTCCCATCGTGTTGAAATAAGTGTGGGCTAAGCCATTGAGACTGAGCATGAAGGGTGTACAAAGGGGAACCAGTAGATGTTGTATATTTGGATTTCTGAAAGGCATTTGATATAAGGTGCCACATGAGAGGTTATGACCCATGAGTGTACAGCATTGGTGATGGGGGGGGGGGGGGGGGGGGTGTAGTGATATATTAGCATAGAGGACTGGCTAACTAAAGAGTTCGGAGAAATGGGTAACTTGCAGGATAGAAATTTGTCAGATGGGAGTGTAACGTGGGAAAATATAAGGTTACCCACATTGGCGGGAAGACATGAGTATTAGTTAAATGGAGAAACTGCAAAATGCTGTGGACCTGGGTGTCCTTGCAGGTGAATCACAAATTAACAATGCAGGTCCAACAAGTAGAAGGCAAATGGAATGTTGGCCTTCATTGCAATGGAGATGAAATATAAATGTAGGGAAGTCTTGCTATAAAAGATAGGTCATTGGTGATACTGCATTGTTAAGTCTCAGGCAAGCGACCACTCAGAAGTGATGTCTGCAGCAAAACTTTGGTTTTATTCAGGTTACCATAAACTTCTCATAGTTCCCGCAGGGTCTCCCACCCCCTACCCTGACCTGGGCCGGGGCATTTATATCCCTGCAGTCCTTTGAACAGAGAGGTTAGCCCCACCTCCTACCTGGGTAAATCATATTCAGGTGAGGCCGCAGGAACTCTGATGTTGTCGACCCCTGGGCGTCCTGTAGGGTTATAACATGCACCATGAGTATGGTGTGCAGTTTTAGTCACTTTACTTACTGAGTGGCATAATTACATTGGTGCAATTCAGAGAATGTTCACGGGACTGATTCCTGGAATGGAGGGGTTATCTCTCTCTCTTCCCCCCCCCAACCGCCCCCTCCACAGCGAGCAGCGGAAACTGGGGCACTGAATATATTCAAGTTTAAGTTCAACAGATTTATGATTGACAAGGGCATCAGTGATGAGGGATGTAAGAAAAGTGGAGTTGCGGTTCAAATCAGATCAGCCATGAGCTGTTGTCGGCTAGGACTGTATATCATCTCTGAATAAAGGACAGTATATTGTGGAAATGTGTCATTGTGTAATGCCATAGTAAGATGTATCTTTGTTGCATCGACTATTTAAAAGTGAAATTTACTTTTTTTATTTGAAGTATCATTTACTTACCACCTCCTTCAATGCCTTTCTTAACTGGATTGTTCCAGCTTAGTTTCTTTCTCAACACTCAAATCCAAGACATACCTGATGCACGGCTAATTTTGCTATCGATTATCTGATCTGACAAGGTCCCAACTTGCACTGCTGGCCTTTATTCTCTTCTGCCAAAACAACACTCAATCATTTTGGAAAACAACTTATCAGCTTACTTTTTCTACTGCCATCTCTTTAAAACATTCTGCTTTCCCCTTTCATCATCATCATTAAGCACAAGGAGCTCATGGGCTTTATACCAAGGTGGAGACTAGCTGCCTCGGCCAATCCTCCTTTCCCCACTAAGCCAAACCTCCGTAAAACTCTTCTGTCTTTGTCCTGGTCCCATATTTTCCTCACTTTGTCATCTTCCCTCTTGCTCTCCCTTGTTCATGAGGCTTAATTCCGGTTCCATTGTTCCACATTTCCACTTAGCTTCCACTAGCTTCTATGCCAGCTGATATTTTAAAAGATTCTTTTTCACACACTTCCCTTTAAAAATGCTGCCATCCGCTCCTTCCTCAAGATGCCCCTCTAAAGCCTCTCTGCTGTTGTAAACTTCTGCACCATCTCCAACATTGTTGAAAACATTGCTACCTCACAAATTTACATCTATCTTTACTGTAACTTAATGTTTGAATCTCCCTAATCAGTTCCACTCCTGTCACAGCACTAAACTAGCTGTAATCAAAATCAGAAATGACAGCCTCCATGGTTGTGATGCACTATCCCACATTATTCTTCTCAATCGGTCTACAACCTTTGACATGGTTGAGCACAGCACTTTTCTCCAACAACTCTTCTTGATTGTCCAGCTAAGTTGGATTGCCTGTGCTTAATTCGACTACACATCTGATAGTTGGAGCATTTCCTGCAATGGTTTTTATCCTGCGACTAACTCTCCTCTTCCCACAATGGCAATAGAATCACAGAATGATACAAGACCATTCAACCCATCATGCTTGTACCAATTCTTTGAAAGAATCCCAGTGAATTAGTCCCAATTTCCTGCCCTTTCCCCATGGCCCACAGTTTCTCCCTTCAAGTATTTCTCCAATTTCCTTTTGGAAGTTATTGGGAATTCGGTTTCCAACACTCATGTCAAAAATATTTTTACTGGAATTTTTAACATTTAGTAAAAGGAATTATGCACAAGAGACAGAGCCATTGGTAAAAACAAGCAACAGCAACTTCATAAACAACTAAACAACAGGTTGTCACCTTTCCTGTGACCCAGGTTCCCGTGCTCACATTATCTTATTTACATTTGCATTTCTATTTACAATAAATGCCAGAACTCTTTACTTTCTTTATATTTACATTCGTTTTGAAGTGCCCCATTGAGGTTTTGAGGGAGGTTAGGATAGTCCACCTCCTCGGTTTTCCATGTGTGGGAGGGGTCTGTGTCCCCTCCGGTGAATGGCCTTCTTCCCCGTCTCTCATTCGCTGTACTTGAGCTCCCTTTCATCCCGGTGGTACTCCCTGTCAAAACCTCCCCATCCCCGCCCTCCCCACCGTTCCCCCCGCCCCCCCTCCCCACCGTCCCCCGTCCCCCCCTCCCCACCGTCCCGTCCCCCCCCTCACCGACGACCTCCTCCAATCAGGCCCAGACCATAAGGCATATGGCCTAATTCTGCTCCTTCAGCCCATCTTGTCTGCTCCATGCATTCAGACATGGCTGATGTATTTCTCATCCCCATTCTCCTGCCTTCTCCCCATAGCCCCTGATCCCCTTATAAATCAAGAACCTGTCTATCTCGATCTTAAAGACACTCAGTGATTTGGCCTCCACAGCCTTCTGCGGCAGAGTTCCACAGATTCACCAGCCTCTGGCTGAAGAAATTCTTCCTCATCTCTGTTTTAAAGGATTGTCCCTTCAGTTTGAAGCTGTGCCCTGGGGTTCTAGTTTTTCCTACAAGTGGAAACATCCTCTCCACAACCACTAAGGCCTCGCAGTATCTTGTAAATTTCAATAAGATCCCCCCATCCTTCCAAACTCCAACGAGTACAGAACCAGAGTCCTCAACTGCACCTCATAACACAAGTTCTTCACTCCAGGGATCATTCACCTCCTCTGGACCCTTTCCAGGGCCAAAACATCCTTCCTTAAATAGGGGGCCCAAAACTGCTCACAATACTCCAAATGGGACCTGACCAGAGCCTTATATAGCCTCAGAAGTACATCCCTGCTCTTTTATTCTAGCCCTCTCGACAGGAATGCTAACATTGCATTTGTCTTCCTAACTGCCCACTGAACCTGCATGTTAACCTTAAGTAAATTGTGAACAAGGAATCAAAGTCCCTTTGTGCTTCTGATTTCCTAAGCTGGTGGTGTGGGTCCAAATGCTCGCCTTGGTGGCATTGTACAAGAGTTTCACCCATGAGGCGAACCTTGTCCCTAGCCCAAACCGCTCCAATACCTCAATTAGGTATTTCCATTCGACTCTGTCGAAGGCCTTTTCTGCGTCCAGGGAGACAATCACCCCTGGTGTTCCCTCCCCGGATGGGGTTAGTATCACATTCAACAGCTGTCTGATGTTAACAGTTAGCTGTCTACCCTTGACAAAGCCCGCCTGGTCCTCTCTGTGACTACTTCATACGTAGTTCTCCAGTTTCTTGGCCAGGACTTTCACGAGTATTTTCGCATCTAATGTTAAGCAGCAAAATGGGTCTAGGTAATCCGCAATCCGTCGGGTCGTCTTCCCCCCCTCGCCCCCGCCCAAAGCCTGGCGGAGCTGGTGGACTGCCTTCCTTCTGGAGGGCAGGTCAAATTCCGTCTGCAGCTTTTTCCTCTCCGCCAGAGGTTCCACAGTTGGGACCGTGGAGTTCCACCGATCCATGTCCAGTATGGAGTCGATCAGCCGATGATTGGCTGCCCTTTCTTTCCTGTCCCTAAGGGCCCTATAAGCTATGATTTCCCCCCCTGGTCACCAGGTTCAGTGCCTCTCAGAACACGAAGGGCCAGACCTCCCCACTCTGGTAGCAGATTACATAACCGTTGATAGCTTGGGATATCGTTGTACAGAATTCCTCATCACAACGAGAGCTGAATCTAGCCTCCAGATTGGAGGGCAGGACTGATTTATCAAGAGAGATTGAATCAGTTGGATTATATTCTCTGGCGTTTAGAAGAATGAGTAGGGATCTCATAGAAATGTATAAAATTTTAACAGGGCTAGACAGAGTAGACGTCCCCTGCCCCTCCGGGTTGGATCTGTCCATTGTCGGTCCGGTTCGCAGTTAAAGATTCCTCCCCTGAGAAGTCAGTGGGTGTCATGGTCAGGGATTTTGGCCATTGTTTTGTTGACGAACTCTGCGTTGTTCCAGTTCGGGACATAGATGTTTACCAAGATGACTGGGGTCTCATAACAAATCGCACCTCCTGGGTCCGTCATTGTGCTCGTCGCAGCGAATGAAACTGTCCTGTTGACTAGTGTGGCCACCCCCCCCCCCCCCCCCCCCCCCAAACGAAATATTTGTTCCACCCAGTCTTTCCTTACCCGCAGTTGGTCCCTCTCTCTTAGCTGTGTTTCCTGCAGGAAGGCTACGTCAACCCTATAATTCGAGATTGGCAAAGACTCTGGATCTTTTCACCAGCTTGTTGAGGCCCCTCACGTGCCACGTCAACTAGTGCTTTCCCCCCTCCCCATCGACCCCCCCCTCTGTTTCTCCCTCTGTACCCCCTTCCCTTGGCTTTGCCCTCTTCTCTACTCACTCAGATTCCTCCTTTCCTGCCCCTTGTTTCCCCTAAGATTCTTTTTTCCCCAGGTGCACCGAGGACTCCTCCTTTGCTGTACTTCAATACACGAGCCTGGTTCGCTAGTGAATCCCTCATTTAATTAAATGTACCTGTCTCCCCTCCCCCTCCCACCTCTGCATGTAGTTCTCCCCCACCCCCATTTCAGATTCTTACAGCCCGCTTTCTGGCCATTGCCCCCTATTGTTGATTGTCCAGTCCATTTTTCTAGACAAACATGCTGGCCTCCTCCAGGGCGTCAAAGTTATGTTATTTGCCCTGATACGTGATTTATAGTTTGATAGGGTAGATCATGCCAAACCGCACCCCACTTTTGTACAGTACGGATTTAGCAATTTTGAATTCCACCCAGTGTTTGGCCAGGTCAGCACCAATATCCTGGTACACGTGGATGTAATGTCCTTCCCACTTACACCCTTTTACGCTCTTCGTCCACCTCAGGATTCGCTCTTTATCCTGGTACCTGTGAAGCTTCACAATTATCGCCCGTGGTGGTTCCCCAGCCCCGGGCCGCTGCCAAAGCAACCTGTGGACGGGGTCTATGGGGGCCTGGCAAAGCCCTCGTTGACGACCAACTTCCCGAGCATCGCTCCAATGTAGTCTGTGGATTTTCCCCTCCTTTCCCTCCTGCAGCCCCACAATTCTCAGGTTTTGCCGACGTGATCGGTTTTCTTGGTCGCTGACTTTATCTTCAACCCCTTCTGGGTCTTAATCAGCTTTGCCACCTTGGCTTTGCGTGCCACAATCCAGTCCCCTTTCGTCGCCTCCTGGGTCTCTAGCCTCCGCTCCATATTGTTCATCACCTCCCTTTAGGGAATGAAATCTGCCATCTTTACCTGGTCTGGCCTACAATTGACTCCAGATCCACAGCAGTGTGGTTGACTCTTGAATTCCCTCTCAAGGGCAACTAGGAATGGGCAACAAATGCTGGCCTAGGCCAGTGATGCCCATATTCAGTAAAGTAGGTTTTTTTTTTTTTATAAATTTAGATTACCCAATTATTTTTTCTATTAAGGGGCAATTTAGCGTGGCCAATCCACCTACTCTGCACATTTTTGGGTTGTGGGAGCGAAACCCACGCAGACACAGGGAGAATGTGCAAACTCCGCACGGACAGTGACCCAGAGCCGGGATCGAACCTGGGACCTCAGCGCCGTGAGGCGGTTGTGCTAACCACTAGGCCACCATGCTGCCGTAAAGTAGGTTTTTAACATATCCCTTCAATCTTCTCTGATTTGAAAACAACGTCAGATTCTCAAAGTCGTTGCACATAAACGAATAAAACAATATAGAACATAAGTTATGTGCAATGGGCCTCGCTGTCTAGGCCAGCATTTATTGCCCATTAGTAGTTGCCCTAGAAGGTGGCGGTGAGCTGCTTTCCTGAACCGCTGCTGTCCCTGTGGCGTAAGTACACCCACAGTGCAGTTCGTGAGGAAATTCCAGGATTTAGACAAGTGACATTGAAGGAATGAGGATATATTTCCAGTAAATAGATCAAATTGCATCTGCAACTTTTTTTGAAAAGCCAGAAGCTCTGGGGTGGGGTCACTCGAGTACCTGCATCCACCTCCAAGATCTCATCCACCAACTGTTGTTGCTCCTCCCTCGCCTCCCTATCCATCTGTACCTTGTGTGAGATTATCTCTCCATCACCTTCAGGGCCTCCCACAGCACCGAGGGCAACACCTCCCCCATTTTCGTTATAACTCCACATACTCAATCACCCTGGCCATCTTCACACAAAATCCCAAACCTGCCAACAGCCCCACATCGGCAGCTGGGCCAGCCCACCTCCAAGACCACATCCACCAAGTGCAGAGCGTGATCTGAAATCATTATCACAGTATAGTCTTTTTTTTTTTTACTGCTAGCAGCAGAGACCAGATGGGTCCCCTGCAAAAGCATCACATTAGCTCACAAACTCTTCAAATGAGAGAAAACTCTTGTTCACTTCACTGGATCTCCCAACCCCTGAACATTGCATGTAACCAATCAAATCGGGGATCTCACCCCCTGCCCCTTCAAGCCAGCCATTTCCACCATGAGGGAATCTACCTTCCATCTCCCAGATTTCTAAAACAAGAGCCTAGCCAAGATGGCAGCCAGCCCCACTCTCCTGATGGGACGAAGAAAAATCCCCGTCACCGTCAGCGCTCTACTCCCACCTCCGTCCCAGAAATCCCCTGGTTACTTCCTCTCAAAAAAACACCTCTCTGCTCCATCCCCTCCCACTATTCACACATTCTAGGTTCATCAAAACCTGCTTAAACAGGTTCAGCAAGCCACGGCCCTTCCCCCCACCTCATCTCGCTCCCGTTCACTAACCAACCTCAGCCTGTCACAAAGTAGAACCCCCACCAGAGCCCACATCACACAAATAAAACACCCCACGGAAGAAAGAAACTAAAAACCCCACACCAACACACCTAGGAGCTGGAACTCCCCCACCCTCAACCCTGAATCTACCCAACATCCCTCCCGTTACACCCCCCCCCCCAACTAAATACTCCCTCCAAACCACAAATGCCCTCCAAAGAGAGAAAACACAACCAAAAGAAAAAGCCCGAAACAAACCGCATCAATTTCAATTAACTACTCTGTACATAAAAGAAAAAGGGAGAAGGGAAACAGGGGAAAACAAATCACACATCTTTACAACAAACGTCCCCATACAAACCCTTCCCAACCACCAAAGTCTCTTACAAACCTCCTCAGTTCAGTTGAGCTTTAATGTAAGCCTCCACCCCCCCCCCCCCCCCCCCCCCCCCCCCCCACCCCCCGCCATCCCAAAGTGGTCCTTGGCATTGTGCATAACCTTCAGCCTCAGCAGGTACACCACTCACCACTCTTTAAAAAAGCAGCAACTTCGCCTTATTAAAGGCCGCTCGCCTCGTTGCCAATTCTGTCGTGACATCTTGGTATATTCGAATACTGTTGCTTTCCCATCAAACCTCCTGATTCGCTTTGGCCCACTTCAGGGCCCTCTCCTTTGTCCAATAGCTGTGAAAATATGCTATCACCACTCGTGGTGGTTCATTTGCCCAGGGTTTTGCCCAGAGCGACCAGTGGCCAGATCCAGCTCGAACGTGATTCTCCTCCCCCATCAACGTCATAAGCATGGCCTCGAAATAATGTTTGCCTCGGACTCTCTACCCACTCAGGCAACCCACGATCCTGAGGTTCTGCCACCTCGACCTATTCTCCAAGTCTTCGACATTACATCTCAGGCCTTTGTTCCTGCCCTCCACAGCTCGGCATCCAGCGGGTTCAGCTGCTCTCTGTATTGAGTGTCTCCTCTACCCCCTTCAACACCTCACCATGTTCCTGCACTGTTTCCGAAGTCTTCCCCAAAGCCTCCTTTCATCAGGACCATTGCATCATCCACTGATTTTTATTTTTTATTTTTTTTTTTTTTGAGTGTCTCCACTATTTCTTTCCCTTGTCTCTCAAAATGCTTTATGATTTGTCTTTCAAATTCAACACCATTACCTCAGTCAGCTTGTCCATAGTTGCGGTCCCACCCAATGAGCCTGCCTCAGCCATCTTCAATCAGACAGGACTCTGCGCCTTGCTCAATTTCTTAGAAGGGCTACTGCTCTCACTTTCTTTCCAATATCCTCACACAAAAGGCTCTCAAATGGGACAAATTTGACTACCAATTACCCCCAGGAATCAAAAACCAAGGACTCTAGTAGGAGCGAACGTGCAACCTCCTCCTACATGTCAGCACCAGAATTCTTTGGTACCATTGCTGGAATGTTGTCAGGGTCCATAGATTTTGCAGTATCTAGTGCTTTCAACCATTTCTTGATATATCACATGAAGCAAATCAAATTGGTTGAAGACTGGCATCTGTGATGCTGGGGACCTGCACTGGAGACGGAGATGGATCATGCATTAGGTCCTTCTGGCTAAAATTGTTGCAAATATTCCAGCCTTATAATTTGCATTGCTGTGCTGGACTCTGCATCATTGAGGATGGGGATATTTGTGGAGCCTCCTCTTCCAGTAAGTTGTTTAAATCTGGTATCATTCTGGGAAATCTGTGGACCATTTCAGCGGCCTTGAAACCCTTTCTAAAGTGTGATTGATCACAATATTTCAGCTGGGCCCAGACTAGTGATTTGTAAGGATGTTGCATAGAATACAAAAACAGGTAAGGGCCTTTCACCTTACCCTGCCAATATAAAAGAGATTTGTACACAAACAATTTAGTTTATATTGCCTCAGTTTTTTTTTTAAACCAAAACGTGTTGCTTCAAATTTCTATTAAACTGTTCATTTCAAGTTTTTCCAAACCCTTCTGAAGCTTAATAAATGTAGAAGAAAATGAGGAAAAGGATCACAGAATTTCAGTGCAGAAGAGGCTCTTCGACTCTAGTCTGCACCAACACATGAAAAACGCCTGACGTGCCTAACTAATCCCATTTGCCAGCATTTGGCACATACTTTTGAATGTTCTGACATGCAGGTGCTCATCCAGGTAGTTTTTAAAAAGGATGGGGTAACCCACCTCTAACACTCTCTCAGGCAATGCATTCCAGACCGTCACTACCCTCTGGGTAAATAAAGTGTTTCCTCAAATCGCCCCCTAAACCTCCAGCCCCTGACCTTGAACTCGTGTCCCCTCATATCTGACCCTTCAACTAAGGGGAACAGTTACTCCCTATCCATCCTGTTCATGCCACTTATAATCTTGTAAACCTCGATCAGGTCGCCCCTCAGTCTTCTCTGCTCCAACAAAAACAGCCCAAGCCTATCCAACCTTTCTTCATCACTTCAATGTTTCATTCCAGGCAACATCCGGTGAATCGCTTCTGCATCCCCTCCATTGCAATCACATCCTTCATATAATGTGTCGACCAGAATAGCACACTACTCCAGCTGTGGCCTCACCGAAGTTCTATACAACTGCAACATGACCTTTCTGCTTTTGTAATCTGTGCCTTGACTGATAAAGGCGAGCGTACCATATGCCCTTTTCACCACCCTATTAACCTGCCCTTTTGCCTTCAGAGATCTATGGACAAATAAGCCAAAGTCCCTTTGTTCCTTGGAACTTACCAGTATCATGCCATTCGTTGAATACTTTCTTGCCACATTTCTTTATCACCTCACACTTTTCAGGATTAAATGCCATCTGCCACTTTTCTGCCCATTTGACCATCCCACATAAATCTTTCTATCAGCCAAGACACTCAAACTCACCGTTAACCACCTGGCCATAATCATCTGTGCCATTTATATAAATGACAAAAAATAGGGGATCCAGCACCTTGTGGTACACCACTGTTTTGTGTCATCTACACCCTGAAATTGTGCAGTATATACCCAAGTCCCAAGAAAACAGTGATCCTAATGGACCCAGAGAGGCACTTCCCTCCATCCTGAGATACTGCCATGAGCCACGATTCTGCTTTCAGCCCCTTAAACTAAGTTTAAAGTGGCAATGGCAGCATGGATTAAAACATTGGCTATTATGTGGTACCGCAGGGCCTGAATTTTCAAGATGGCGATAGCTTAGCCCCCACCATCTGAACCAGCAGGGATGATTACAACAGCCCCAATGCCATACTATACTCTAACAAGCCCACCAGCCAGTCAGCCTAAAAATTGAGGCTGGGATGAAAAAGGGCAAGTGGCCACTGAAGGGCCTTAATTGGAGCAACGGCAGGCTTCTATCCTGAGATCCTAAACCCGTGACCAGGTTGGGATGGGCAGAAAGCCAGGAGATGGGGGGGGGGGGGGGGGGGGGGGGGGGGGGATTTAAAAAAAATGAACAAATTTGATTCACCAAACACCTTCTTTGAAGTCCATACACTACTATTGTTAACCCTCCACATTACTCCAAAGAGCTCCATTACCTCAGACAAGCATAATATGGCTCTAATTTATAAACTCATGTTTCCCGTAAGATACAACCAAATAATAAAGTCGCACATAATAGGTTAGTGTGCAAAATTAAAATGTATGAGATTAGGGTAATATATTGACATGGATTGAGAATTGGTTAGCAGACAGGAAAGAGTAGGAATAAGTGTTTTTTTTTTTTTTGAAAAACATGACAGGCAGAGACTAGTTGGGTCCCACAATGTTCAGTGCTGGGGCCACAGCTATTCACAAAATACATTAAGGATATGGATTAGGAAACCTAAAAGTAATATTTCCAAGTTTGCTGATGCCACGGAATGTAGTTGGAGTGTGAGTGGCAAGGAGGATGTGAAGAGGCTTCAAGGTAGACAAGTGGGTCAATACATGGCAGACGCAGTATAACATGGACAAATGTGAACTTATCCATTTCAGATGGCAGAGTATGGTTTAAAAAGGGATAGATTGGAAATGTTGCTGTACAAAAGGGACCTGGGTGTCCTTTACATCAATCACTGAAAGCAAGCAGGCAGATACAGCAAGCAATGAAGAAGCTAAATAGTTGTTCATCACAAGAGGACTCGAGTACAGAAGCAAGGATGTCTTACTGCAGCTGTGCATGGCCTTGGTGACACACACCATAGTGTTGGTCTCCTTATCTGTGCCTTAGGAGGAAGTGCAGCAAAGGTTCATCAGACTGATTCCAGGATTGCCGACTGGGTCTTTTTTCACTGTAATTTAGAAGAATGAGAGGGCATCTAATAGAAATGTACAAGATTCTGACACAATTGAACGGACTGGATTAGAGAGTCTAGAACAAGGGGTTATAGTCTCAGGACCGAGATGAAAATAAACCTCTTCACTCAATGGGTGGTGAACTTGTGGAATTCTCTGCCACTGAAGGCTGTGGAGGCTAAGTCACAAAATGGATACATTTCTATATTCTGAAGGCATCATGGGGTATGGGCAGAGCATGGGAGTATGGCATTGTGATAGATCAGCCACGATCATACTGAATGGTGGAACAGGCTTGAAGGGCCGAATGGCCTACACCTGGAGTACTGTTTACGTTTTGGTCTCGTTACTTGAGAAAGAATGTATGCACTGGAGGGAGTGCAAGTTGACTGGGACTATACTGATTGGAACTTAGGAGAATGGGGGTGGGGCGGGGAGCATCTGATAGAAACATAACTTTATGAAGGGAATAGATAAGATAGCAGGGAGGTGAAACTAGTATTGGGGGGCATAGCCTCAAAACAAGGGGGGCAGTTTTAGGACTGAGTTGAGGACGAATGTCCTCACCCTAAGGATTGTGAGTCTGTGGAATTCCCTGCCCAGTGAAGCAGCTGAGGCTACCTCGCTGAATGCTTTTAAAGCAACGCCAGATAGATTTTTGAACAGTAAAGGACTTGAGGATTATGATGAACAGGTGGTAAGTGGAGCTGAGTCCACAACAAGATCAGCCATGATGTTATTGAATGGCGGAGAAGGCTCGAGGGGCCAGATGGCCTAACGCCTGCTCCTCGTTATTATGATACTATTTTATATGTTTCCAAGTCGCCATTTACCGTGGCACCCTTGAGGCGTTCCGTACCTGTTGGGCACCACAGGGGCAGGTACGCCCAATTGACTGCTTTATCACATTTTAATTGGATGTTTTAAGTTTCATTAGAGATTCACTTTTTGTTTAAGGCAGTTTCTCTTCCATGGACTGTCCCTTTAATGTGCCAGTCAGTTCATTTGATTTACTTTACTTGGTTACTTGTGTTGACCAAAATAGTTGGCTAAAACGTCTAAACTTTTCTCTGCAAACTCTGGGATTCCCCAAGTAGCATGCTCATTTACAAGCTGCCGCTGGAAGATGCTACCCAAAATTAAGACATCAGCTTCCAACAAATAGTTATGACGGCATCCAGTTACACCACTTACCCACATTGTTCTCACTGGCTCTGGGTTCTCAAACATGCAGCTCTTAATTTTCTTTAAACAGCAGGACTACCAAAACCATAATCTTCAGCCACTGCCTCAAAATTCATACCCTCACTATCAATTCCAGCCTTGTCTTCTGGTACTCTCAGATTTAGCAATACTGTTTGCAGCTTTGGTACTCTATTTAACTCTGTGCTGAGGGTCTTACCCTCCCCCCATTTTCTCTTTTCTAAAGACAGTCTGCTGGCACTTCCAAATATCACCTGCCTCTGCCATCTGCTGTTGAAACCTTTATTTCTGCTCTTGTTACCTCCAGAACATCTAAAGTGAAAGTTCCTGCCATGGTCTTTGCAGTTATGATTTTAAAGTTGAAGCTAATGTCCACGAGGGTTGAAGTTCACACTGTTCTCTCCCCAGAATTCATAGGTCTTCTGTCAGGCAAGATGTTGAACAAAAACAGTCAGTATTACTGCAGGTACCAAAGCATGCATCATATTGGACATTTGTATCAATCCAGTCATGTTCCATAAAGAAAGCGCAAAAATATGGAATCAGCCACCATTAAAATAGTGCTGAATATTATAAACAGTTATTAAAAGAAAAACAGGTGCCATGGTAATCAAATGCAAGTGTCAATGGATAGGCTTGTGAAAGTGAGGAGCGTGCAAGGAGTCACAGAAATAAAAAGTAACATAATGAATGTTGAAGTAAAGAACAGATTCACAGCAGGCCAAAAAGTAGAAAGGCTGTGACCATTAAGAGCTATAAAAACATTAGTGATGGGCTTGTAAATTGAGACATGGAATTTGAATTTGTCATTTTGGCGACTGACAGCAAACGGAGATTCGAGCAATAAATGACTTGTACTTATGGTGTAGGACATAGCTGGTAAATATGCACAAACAGGGACTGGTTTAGCTCACTGGGTTAAATCGCTGGCTTTTAAAGCAGGCCAGCAGCACGGTCAGATTCCTGTACCAGCCTCCCCGGACAGGCGCCGGAATGTGGCGACGAGGGGCTTTTCACAGTAACTTCATTGAAGCCTACTCGTGACAATAAGCGATTTTCATTTTCATTTCATTTCATTTCATATGGAGCTCAGTTAGACAATTAAGAAAGCATGGAAGACGATGAAAGCGGAATGATGAAAAAAAAACATGAATTTTTGTGTAGTTCCTGGCAAGAAATATGTAGGAATGGGGTCTACAAAAATTAAGCAATAAAAATTGGTTCAGAAAATAAAAGAGAAAATAGCTGAACATAACAAACGTGTGGCTGAGCTCACACGTATAGTACAAGACACATTTATATATAATCAAATACAATTGTTTCAGTAAGTTTATTAAAAATAATCAAAGAATAGAAAACTATACATAAAAAATGTTGAATTTTTACTTGCCCCAGTAGAGTCCTAAACACGATTCTTTTTGTACGTATGAACGCACAACCCCACAGTGGTAGTCAGGCCAATTCATTGTTCACCATGACAGAACTTGAACATGATACAGATAGTTACCCAGCACCACAAAATACACAGCACTTTCAGATATCAATTGCATAAACCAAATCGCTACAAAGTAATGTGTTTCTGCTTTTGCTTACGCTTATATAGCTAGATGTTATGCATCAATTGAAAATCATTTCAGCACAAATTCACCTTTATCAATTAAGCTTTGGTTTGAGCTGTAGTGTTTGCTGGGTTTGCCAGTATGACTTAACCTTGTTCAGTAATTTCATAAAAATAATTCTTCCCCACCTTGTTTGCAATTGGTAAATTTTAATTACAAAAGCATGTCTCCAACACAAGTTTAGCCCTCACAGCCTTAGCTCACCATAACTATTGTAGAAAAAAGCCTTAGATTTTATGATAACATCAATAAAATTTCTTAAAATAAACAAAAAGTCAAAAAATAAAATCAAAACCTGCGACTTTGTGTGTTAAAATGGTTTGTTGAAATAGTAGCAGAAGGTGCTGTGAATTCAGCAAAAGTAGTATTGCCAAGAGAGCACAAATTCAGCAATATTTAAAAGGTTTTTCAACATATGATTGCAAGTGGTCCATTTTATAGCATTTTTAAAGAAAATGTCACCAATAATTATAGCAGTAATATGGTGAATACATTCTCCATGGATGAATGTTGTAAAACTAAAGATTGCATAACACATTTCCATGGATGCAATGAAAGCAAGGCTATTACAAGCACTTGAATTACAGCATTTATGGAAAAACTACCCAAGATGCTCCAGTTATATGTTATAGCAATGTAATGTTATGCTTTAGTGCAAGATGCGTCCCCTAATTGTATGGCTGCCAGGTAGAAACTTTTACAGTGATATATTAATCTTCTGTTCAAATTAAGTCACATTTGTATTGATAACTGGCATCTGTGGAGAGGAGGGACAGTGATCCACAATTCTGAAGGCAATTGAAAACCCAAGCTACACACAGGCACAGTTATGTCCAAATGCTTATATCTGAATGACCTGCTTCAAAGAAATACATGGTTTCAAGGCACCAGCAGGGCCAAACGGGATTCAAATTGTAGGTGGGGAAGTTTATTTGTCAATGTGTGGAATGATATGGTAGATATAAAGTAGAAAACGTAATATCCAAAAGATTACCCCAAAATTCCTGTTTTAGGCTGTAAATTTAAGCCATGCAACTTCTGCTGCAGCTTTACATTACAGCAATCGTTCTGCAGAGCCAAAATGACAGAAATGTATTGTTTAGTTTTTGATGATTAAACGAGTATTCCTTGGTGTGGCACTACGTTTATAATGCAAGCATGTCGATCAGCGCCAAATTAATAAACCCTTGGGTCTGGTATTGTGCTGGAGAGTTGAAAATCTACATTTGTACGTTATGAAGTTTCGACTATATAATATCAATTTTCAGGGGGCAATTTTGTTCATTTAAAAATGTTACAATTTTGTTAATTTAATGTCCCTACAAATTTGACCCTCATGCAAAAGAATTTTACAGATCCCCATTATTTTCATGAAATTACAGTATGTATAAAGACAAAGTGTGGACTTTACTGGAATGCTCTAGAATATAAAGCACACTAGCTAAACAAGCTAATAGCATGCAACAGAAAATCATAACAGTGAGCTCTCAATATTACACGTTGATAAAGTAGTAACATTTTACAGATGAAATATTCTTGTATACGTTGCTGAAACAAGTCAAAACAACTTGAGCATTTTCCAAGTGTTTTCCTACAAATTAGTGAATGTCATGGCAACATTATCTCACAACAAAACCACCTCCACGAGTGGACATCATCCACTTTAGTGTTTAGTTGGGTCAGAACTCCTTCATGAGGCATTGTCATGTTTAAATTTCAACCTAATTCAGGCAATACAGAAGGCATGACAAATCCCCTGGGACAACTGTGGTACATTCGTTAAAACATAGGGCTAGGCAGGCTGTAATTATTCTCTCTTCCAAAAAGGTAACAAAAAAGTGGTTGTCATGAAAAAATCTTGCATAGTCTAACTGTATGCATCAGTAATTTCCCTTAAATGTCAGCAATATAGATGATTTAAAATCTTTGCTGTCCATTGCAATACCGCATCAAAACACTTTCTACAAATGCATACAGCAGATGAAGTACTTTTTCTTTTTTGCTCCTAATAGAACATACGCATACTGGTATACAGATTCCTTAATAGAATCAACATAATTCCTTCCACCACATTCTGTTAGCTGGGAACATCATTCATAAATGCCATCTGGACCCCAACATTAACAGGTTACATTTTATGACTAGCATGAACTATCACACTGAACAAAGTTCCTCTGGTTCACAGAAAATTTGTTTTGTTCGAGTATGCCTCAGTGTTGCAAGGCTGGCGTTTCTGGCTCTTATTCAAATCAGAAGTGAAAGATTCCAAGGTGACTATAAACAGACCCTGAGAAAACGCAGCCCAAAACACAAATAATGACTAAAGCAGAAGAAAAGATGGTTCCAGTTGCGCTAAATTCCCTTAAAACTTCTGGTTAGTACTGAGTATTATACAGTGAATCAAGGAGCCAGAACTACTCAACAAAATCCCTTAGGTTGTTAGCACACTCAGCTTAAATATCAAACCTGCCAAACTAAGAATCCTCTATAAACTTAGATAATGCAACCTGGGAAAGGATTTGTAAACTTCAAAATGTTTCCCTCCTCCACTTAAATATAACTTAAACATGTGATAACATCATATGAAAATTAAATAAAAACTTCTGAAAAACAGTTATTGCACAAATGATACAATATGTACAGAGTAAAAAGTTCTGATATATGTATGAAACAATGACTAAGAAGCGGCAAAAACAATTGCCATGAAAATGTCCATCTAGGTCAGCCACGAGAACGACCCTTGGATTGAAGTATTCCTAAATTTGCCTCTGCTTGTAAAGAATTGCAGAAAGTGCCCATCATCTGCAGTGTTGTGGTAAAAGCTCAAGCTCTTGCAGATTTATCATCAGAGCGGTTCCAGCAGTGACTTCAGAACTAAGGGAAGCAAAACCTCCATATCCAATAAGGCTTCACAAATACTTAGCACAAGATGATATGTTCTGTAAGATGGAGTCCAACCATCATATCGGACACATGCAAACAGCCAGTTGTAGATATTAATCAATACCTACTAACTGCAGTTAAATGCTGGTCTTTATTTCCAGTCTAATGTCAAAATCATTCTGCTTTTATGTGAAGACTGGGGATGATATCTAATGATTTCACACATCTTATCGACTTAAACTAACAATTATTGGTTCCCGAGTTTGTTTTCTCCTTTTTGTGTTGCGAGTATATTGGTTATGCCCTCTATGAATGACCTGCTGTTTCATGCCACCCATTGAATTGTGACAGGAGCCTTGGTTCTGGAGTCCCTTCACCGAATATTTTGGGCCACTGTGCTGCTGCTAAAGACAAGACAAAAATCAGGTGATAAGAATTCTTTGTCCAAGATCCCACTTAAAATCTTATTTAAAATCTCGAGAAAACAAAGTATGAATAACAGCTCACACATTTCATCAGAAAATACAGTGTAAAAACAAAACCCAGGTTTGGTCCTTAGTCTGTACCAGAGGGTTGCTGCACCCTTAGTAATGGAATTGTTCCGTGTGGGTGGGTGGGAGGGAGATGGTGATTGTTAGAATTGGTGGGGAGAGAGAAAATCCACCATCGTTCTCACTCATTATCAGTGTGTGACTCCTGCTAGAAAGTGAGGAGAATTTCCATGAAGCACAGACTCACTTTAGCTGTGACGTTCCACAAGTTAAATATCCAGACAGCACTGACTGCCCAGGATCATAAATGAGCATGACCAAATAACTCCAATACTGGAGGATTGTTGCTCATGTACTCAGAATGATTTGCATTAGTAGAAAGATAGAATAAATCAAATTTGGTTGTACAGTGGCTGCACAAGAAATAGGTCTGATCTGGTGCTGCGCTGATCATCTAATTGAAGGAATATTAGTACCCTTAAGAAGGTCACAAACATAATGACTTTGGATATCAAAAAGTTACTATAAAAGCTTACTTTTTTTTTTGAGGTAACCAAAACTCATGAGACATCCCCTTCTATGTGTCTCACAAGTCTGATACCCAATATTGCCAGACAGAAAATGGAAACGAATAAGTAGAAATACGTTTCTCTCTAGTGCAACAGATAGTACAATAATCCGCTAATTCATAGAATCATAGAATCTCTGCAGTGTAGGAGGCTATTCAGCCACCGACTTTGCACCGACCCTTGGAAAGAGCACTCTATCTATCCCTGTAACCCAGTAATCCCACCAAACCTTTTGGATACTATGGGGCAATTTAGCATGGACAATCCACCTAACCTGCACATCTTCGGACATTGTATAAATAAAAGTGAATGCTGCCTCAGGATGTGGCTGTCACATATTAGAGTTGGAAAGGGCAAAGAGTGATCATCCTCACTAAAGATGGGAGCTATTCATGTCAAATCATAGCAAAAACATTTTGAATACTGTTTCCACCATTAACAGAATACTATAAGTCATCAATTCTCCCCCCCCCCCCCCCCCCCCCACCCTGCCGAAACAGATTTTAAATCCCAAATATGTGCTATTATATTTAACAACCTTGCTATAGTATGTTTTGATCATCTTTCAAAGGACTGTTATTTTTAAGATTTTGTCCAATTTGTACACATGAATTTATACCATGATCATGACCGGTTAATTAATCCTAGAAAATATTTGAGACTGATTCGATGTTCAGTTGATGTCCAAATATACATGTACACTTTCCAGCAGGAATCTGGCAAATCAGGAATGAGAACCCTGGAAGGTATCTTCCTCTCCTTTGCTTAAGTGCACAGAACCTAATGTCAATGAATCATTGTCATGCCATCCAAAATTAAATAATGCAGACTAGGAATCAAATCTGAGTTTTTCCGATATGTAGAGTTTTGTTAAACTGTTCAAGATTACACAGTAGGACAACAGCACATAAATATTCAGCATGTATAGCTGAAATTCCTCTTCTCTATTTCATAAAAGATATTAATGCCGAATTAGAATTCCAGACTAAAATCTGACATTTTTTAGAGACATTGTGTCTATAATTGAACAGCAAGTGAAGTAAATCCTGTAAATGTATTGTAAAAGCAAACATAGATTCCATCAGAATAACTCCATAGCATTTTAATACTTGCAGGCCAAGTGTGTTCAAATTGCAGCCAGTGTGGAATTTCACCCTCCAAGTGCTGGTGCTCAAGGTGGTTTTGTTTCTATTCCTTATTTGATGTGCCTAATTTGGATTTTGAGTTGTCTTCCATGAAAAGCACCTTTTTTTTTTTTTTTAAAGCTGTTGCCTAATTTGTGGGCAAATCCTAAATTCAAGCACCAAAATATGCTAGCATGACTAATTTGGGGCACATGGAGATCAATAGACAAATGGAAATAAATTTAATGCAGCTGAATGGTGTGCACATTTCGGCCCGCAAAGATAATAGACTTCTCGTTTCAAGAAAATGTTTTATTCTCTTAAATTGTCCTGCATCGTTTTGCTCTTTTAAAGTTGCTCTGCATCATACACTCTTCTCCAGTTAGAAGGGAAAAGAAGCCTGATCTTGAGTTTTTGTTGGATGCACATTAACATTTAGGGATTTTTTTTTAATGGAGAGCTTGAGTTGGCAAGCTAACATTTACTCTCTATGGAGAAAGCATCTGGCCTCCATTCATTACTTCTCAAATACATCAGCACATTGGAAACTTATTTTGTAGAAAATACAAGAATGAACTATTGCCAAATGCTCTCTGACGCAATGAGAGTCACCCATTTAGTAAGAAAGAAAAGTATTCACTAATTATGCTGCAAAATACAGGTGTCCCATGTTGAAATAATTCTGACTGTCACAATTTAGTTTTAGAATAATCAAGAATCAAGCATTCCAAAAGTTATAAACTCATTTCAGCATTAGTACTGCAAAGCTCAATTTTTGTTTTGACTTCACTAGTTCCTACCTTGTGATGCATATATAGGCTTGGCGGAAGGCTGGGGGATGCAGTTGGGGGAATAGGGTATACAGCAGTGACAGGATTCAGTGGTGCTCCTTTAATACAAACCTGCCTGGAAGGAGGTGCAGGGTGCGTAGAAACACCAATACTGGCTGGTGAAACACCAATCCTAGCCTGTATTGGAAGGTAGCAAATAGACAAAATTAACAAACTCTAATGCTATCTAGCTTTTTAAGGATTAATCTTATACAAGCTAAAACTACAGACAAGCTTTAATTGCAAAGTATATACCGGCATGTTTGGTTCTATTTTACTATTCTATACATTTGAAAACCTGAGCTTTTAGTGAAGGGACATAAAAATTAAATCTTAAAATGATACATCATTAAAATGAATTGCTCATCAGCATCACAGGATACGGTATACAAAAGCACATAAATTCCCCAAACACTAAAACCAAACAAGAAAACAGAATAGATTGCACTACTCTCAAGTTAAACATGCATTAGGATAAGTAAGTAGCTGCATACAAGTAAGCAAAGACTGCAGCAGAAATGAACAGATCATAAGTTACTATCAATAACAGTCACAGAATGCTGCAAAAAAAAAAAAAAATTAAAAAAAAATCGGGGGGGGGGGGGGGAAAGAGGGATAGGCAGCTAATTCTGTAAATTTACTGCAGTTAGACTCATCTTAAAATTGATTTGAAAGAACTTTTGATTAAGAACACTTTATTATGGAATTGTACAATTAATCAACACTCACTTTGGACTACATTTTTCCTCAACCTATTGGAATGAGGTCTTAATGACTATATAATTGTGACTGTTCAAATAAATTTACATGACTGAGAACGGAGTGGGCTTGATGAGTCAAAAGTTTATTCCATTCATGCATTAAATACTTAATATAGCTCCATTTAGCTCCCCTGATGGGTCAGTGATTAAATGCCTGGTCCTTGCAGTCACAAACCATGAAAGTCATGTTCAATCACTATTTTATGCTGAATTAACTATTCATAATAATAATCTTTATTAGTGTTAGAAGTAGGCTTACATTTACACTATAATGAAGTTACTGTGAAAATCTCCTAGTCGCCACACTACGGCGTCTGTCTCAGGCAGAAATATGATAAAAGTGCTATAATTGGCCCTGGCATCTTTGGTTTTGGGAAGAAACCAATGTTCCTACTTCAGATTGTCAGACAGAGAAGACAGCCTGCCATCCCTATTCCAGCCCAACCTGCCTAACTCCAGCCCTGCACCATGTGGTTGGCTCTTAATGCCAAGGAAAAAATTAAAAATTGCGGCATCACAAATGGCTGTCATTAGATACTGAAACGAAGAATTAGCTGAGGTTTTACAAACTGGAATACGGTTAATCTGTAATTCCTAACTAAGACATAGCATGAATGCAAACTGGGTAGCTGCCACCTCATGAAATTTGTTTTAAACAGTTTTAAATTGCATCAATTTATATTAAACATTTTTGAACGTAGTCCAAATGATTTCTTGGCTTATTTTATAAATTTATGATTTAAATTCCTAAATTCAATACTTGGTTTGGTATAGACATGAAATGTCTAAAATTAAAACAAATTCCACCAGATGAACCTCTGGATTACTGCGAATTCTGTAAATTATGAATGTTGTGTCTTCTTACACATTGCCGCTTTATAGCACCCAGCATAGATAGGGGTGGCCAATTAACATATGAACAGCATGCAGTTTCATTTCAATTTTGCTGTGAATTAATTCTACTCTCTTCTTGTCAATTGGCTAGAGGATAACTATTTCACTCGCTCCACTATTAGGTGAATCAATTTCCTCATTACCTGCTGCTTCCCAATTGTGCACCCCCAACAGTTGATGCTCATTACACAGAGTGGCGTTCAACAAGGAGCAAGAAATGTCACTGATGGTGCACCAGACAGGAGTCTATGAGGCTTGTCAAGAAGTGCATAAAATGGAGTCTCAAACACTGCTACTTTATTACTGTGGCTATGAAACAGCCAAAATATTTATAAAGAAAAGATTTGATGCTTCCTTACAGTACTGTTCTTACAGGTAGTTTTATGTGTTCATAATTGATATTGGGAAGTTTCAAGCTCAGAACAGTAGTCGATAGAATGACACAATATAGTGATGTTAATTGTTCTGCTTTATTGGATTTTTGTTGAGAAAAAAGTGAGACCTTCTGTGGAATAAATAACTAACTAACAAACAAAATGTTATGAATGCAAGGTGTGACTATCAAGAAGAATCCTCCTTGAGAGAGTAATTGCCACATGAAATGGAGTGAAGTTGTATAAGATTCGGATACACGGCTTTAAATTATAACAGAGCCTGCAGAGCTGATAGATGTGGATACTCATTTCAGCATTGTTTTCCCAGAACCCAAGCTGTAACGCACAAGGGACTGAAAACCTTAGTTTCATTTTGCTAGCCCATGCCCCAAAGATTGGCCACCCCTGGTTTAGATGGCTGCAAATTTGTCAGCAAGACCTGCTTATTTTGAAAGGACAACAACTTTCTCACCTGAGTATTTGAAGTCACTATCAATGCACTTGTTATGTTTGCCTGTGGTTTCCCACTTGGGATTGGTAGTGTAGGTGCTAAAGTTGCCATCAAAGGAGCTAATGCTGGGATGCCAAAGTGGTGAAGGTTTGAAGTTGTGCATGGTGTAGAATCAGAGTCCTGTCAAAAGCACCATTAAAAACACTTTCACAGTGCTATTGAAACCAATTATTTCAATATATTAGTATCTTTATACAAATTTGTTTCAACATGATCAGATTTAAATCATGAATCAAAAGATGAGCATTAAAGAGCCATTACTCTAAGCAATTGATGCATTGTGAATATTAAGCTGTATTTTAGCAGCAATTTGGAGTGCAATATTCTTTGCAAACCCCATTAATATGGTCTAAGTGGATGACCGTACTTACTATATCACTTCCAGACTGTGATGAAGCTGATGAAGAGGAGGCAGAGGAGAGCTGCTGTGGACTGGAGAGAGACATCGGCGATGCTTGGCTGTAGGGAGATTCTGAATCTCTGTTTTGCTGCTGTTCTCTAATAATGTCACCAGTAGTTTTCTCCACTGATTCAATCTTGACACCATTTTCTAATTTGAGGAAAAAAAGGTTGTCCATGTAGAAACGTATCAGAACAGCAACAATAAAAAAAGAATGTTCACAGTAGATACTTCTATTGAAACAATTTTTTGTTGAAGGATGGGTAATCATTCCAAACTATTGGACCAGACTTTGCAGTTTAAAAAAAAGGACACTCTCCATTGACCACAAAGAAATTTCATTGAGATCAAGCCATCCCTCGAACAAACATTTCACCTCTAGCCCTATGCAATGGTGCTGACCTCTTCGGTGATCACAGCATCCACAGCTGTTGCCCAAGCAGCCAATCCCATTAAAAGTTTTGCAAATACAAACAGCGAACGTCAAGGCCAAAATAATTTGTTTTACATGGAGCAAATTAAAATTTGGAATATACTAATGGATCAAGATAGAAGCCAAAATATTCTTAAAAGTTTAATTTTTAAATAGCTTCATACTCATCTAATCATTTAACAGAACTCCAGGATTTTTTATTTAAGGGTCATTTTGCTAACCAAATTTTAGCAGCAGTGGCAACGTGGGGTAGGAAAGTTGAAATTCTCACTGATTGCCATGTGTGGGCAAACCACAGTGCAGCTTGTCACACAACCACAGAGCAGTTATGAGATTTACGGGCTCATATACATGGCCAACAGCCGAATGTTGCATCAATTTTCAGAGGGCAATACAGTGAATGCTGACAGTTTGTCATCAAGAACACCCACCCCACCCAACAAAATGTGGCCTGTGTGAGAAAGGGAATGACACCTCAATATCAACTTGATAACTCTCAAAATGATATATACAGGCAGTTCTTGGTGTAACAGCATTAGTTATGACAAATGGCACTTGCGACGTTTATAAATTGATACTGTTACAACTTTACAGTGCTGTGCCAGAAAATTGTTGGTCTTTACCAAATGTTATGTTCCGCCATTCACAATCTTGGGAAGAACAAGTTGCTTTTCAGATACAGTATGCAAATATTTTTGAAAGTGTTGCCACTTATTTTATCATGGGAAATATACTGTAAGACAATTATACTGAAGCAAAATCGCACAAACTTTTCACTATTCAGTGAAAATAGGGTATTGCGCCTAGGTTCAGGAACCAATCCCCCACGTTGCGATGGAAAAGCTAGTTCCGACTTACGACGTTTTGACTTATGATGTAGTTTTCAGGAACCGATTATGTTGATTAAGTCAGAGGATTGCCTGCATAGTATAAATAGTGCTTTGAAATAATGGATTAATACTAAAAGACAAAGTTAGCCAAGTGCAGTACCTCAAAATAATATAGATTTGATCTCACCATTTAGTACTGCAGCATCCTGGTCATCCAGCAGAGCCACATTAAAACTTTCATCCAATACACCATTTTACAATTGGGCTGCTAATAGAAATAGCCATTCTGCTTGCCTCATTTAGAGCTATTTTCCATTGTTTCAAAAGCAATAGGTAGTGATACAAAATAAAATCTACCTTTGAGGTTAAAAATCCCATTTAGACCGGAATACAATCATTTGAAAGTAGCAAAATATTCTTAGTACTTAGCATTCTTAGCATCTATTGGGAATCGAAATCCGATCTTACTCGTGGTGTCAGAATGGTTAAGCCTCTCCAGGGAATTAAAGGAATGATTTGCGTAAGATTTTTTTTGAAATGAGTAATGAGTACATTTTTGAAATGTACTAACGTACATTGCATGACAGCCAAACGTAATACATTTGGCTGCAATTAGAGGGCTCTTAATCATTGTGCCTGGTTGCATGATTCCAGATATTTTGTTGTGTATGGGATAGCAAACTTTGGAAGACGTAGAGGAAGCTTTTTCCTGGCAATAATTTATACTTCTGGTGTTGGCCAAAACAGTTCATTTGATATGGAGGTGCAACCTCCCTGGGGAAGAAAAACAGACACAAGTGTCTCCTGGTCACCAGCCATTTAAATCAATTTCAATGCTTGATATATCTATAGTAACTTACCTTTCACTAACCGGGCAGGGGAGAGAAGAGAGTGTGAGGCTTGGGCAGAGGAATCCACACTGGCTAGCTCAAGCAGGCCAGTGAAGGGGGTGTGGTGGGGGGAGGGGCTGCAGCCATCCAAGCCTGGTAGAACAGGTTTCGATGGGCCGAGGAGGTGTGAAAGGTTGGGAGATGGGACCGTTACTGGGTGAGGTGTTTTTGAGAGGAAGTGGGCAGGGCTTGAAGTTATGATGATGATAATGCATATGGGGGAGAAGAGGGGGGTGAGATACAGGGAATGTGTGGGGTTTGTTCGAGGGAGGTTTTCAGTGTCATCTCGGGATAGTGCTCGTGAACTTAGAACCGGGGCCCCTACAGGTCTTTGTCCCGGGGGGGGGGGGGGGGGAAGAGTTGAACCAGCTCGGGCGGAAGGCGGGTGGGTGCAGGGGCAGATGTTAGCCTTTGCCTCGCTGATTGCCCGGAGAGTCCTGTTGGATGGAGATCAGCTTCTCCATCCTGTGACATTGCTTAGCGAGGGTGGGTACCAACTTGAATTTCTTTGACTCTCGGGAAGGTGAAGTCTCAACTGAAGGAAGGGTTTCACAATTCATGGGGGTGGTTTATTCTGCACTTCCGAGAATTGGTTACTATTGAACAGTGGCGGGGGGGGGGGGGTATTGTTGTTTTTGGTTACACTATTTACAGGTTGATTGTTAATTTGTGGTTTTTACCTGGAATGTAAGGGTGGATGTTTTGGTCTGTATGTTGAGCGGGTGTGGTTGTGTGTCGGGGATTGTTACTGCATTTGTTTTTGTTTGTTTTTTCTTTGGTTGTTTATTGGCGAAAATGTTGAAAATGAGGAGAATAAATAGATTTTTTTTTTTTTAAACTTACCTTTCACTAACTTCTAACTGAGTGAAAGAGGAGTGGAAGAAAAGCAGGAAGGAGCATAGAGATGCAAATGCAGCAACTGTATGGCAAGAGTGGCAGCCAGAGATTGAACACAAGAACAGCCAGGATAGTGAGCACAAGTAAGTGGAGATGAGAATGCACACAGTGCAAAGTGTTAAAAGGCAAGGAAAAGTTTGAGAAAGCAAGGAAGTGCGAACGAGCACAGGAGTCAAAAAGAGGAGGAAAGAAACTCAGTCAAGTGCTATCCTGACTAACAACAGGGTTACTAGATGGCAAGTTTAAAGAACCACCAATTTGATTTCCCTGACCCCTCCTGTCCAGAGACACAGACACCAAATTTGAGGAGGTTGAGGCAGAGGCCTCTGCTGTAAGAGCATTGGCATTGTCAAGACTGTAAGTGACGAGGCACAATTGAGTTTTGGCAGATGACAGGCTGAAACACATGATGTTACAGAGACGGTAGTGGACAGTTGTTCATTGGAAGCTAAGCTCCCGATCAAATAGGATACCTAGGCTTCAAACAAAGTTATTGGCCAGGAAGGGTATGAAATCAATGATAAGGGTATGGAGTTAGTGGCAGTGGCCCAAGCCGATGGCCTTTGGTCTTGTTGATCAAGACAGAAAGAACAAAAGGGGAGGTCTGGAATACGATGGAAGGCTGGAGATTAAATAATGAAAGGGATGACGGTAATGGGACAACAAACAAAAGAGGGATCTAGAGAAGGTTGAATGTGAACAGCAGAATCAATACTAGCAGCTGCTGTCCAGATAAATGCAGTTATGATCTAAAATTGTTGAATCTGATTTGAAGGCTGTAAAGGATGATGGGAATCCATTAATCTGTGTTTCCTGTCCCTCAAGGGACAGTGTGTTCCAATGTTGTTACAGTGGTTCCTACCTAGTAACAAGGGTGGGACCCACTATGAGTGTGTCAATAGGTTCTCCACATCAGTTAAACAGTTAAAGTCCAACAGGTTTGTTTCAAACACTAGCGTTCGGAGCACTGCTCCTTCCTCAGGTGGTGGCATTTGCCTGAGGAAGGAGCAGTGCTCCGAAGCTAGTGTTTGAAACAAACCTGTTGGAATTCAACCTGGTGTTGCAAGACTTCTTACTGTGCTCACCCCAGTCCAACGCCGGCATCTCCACATCATCAGTTAAACAGTCAGTGAAGAGCAGTTCAAGAGTCAGTCTATTACTCAGGTGCTGGTGAAAAAGGTGGTGGCTAGCTCCATAAAGCTGACGTGCGATTAGCTCGGAGAATCTGGGGACTAGGTGAAGCCCCAGGAACTGTTTGGTAGCTCTGTGCAGTTGGGACTCAAAAGAAGCCTGGGGCACTGAGAAGGCAGCAGGCTGCTGGCTCTGTACTACGATGACCAAGGCTCAAAGCAGCTCAGGTAAGGCCATGAGCAGCATTCACTCAGTGCAATAGAGGGGAAATCGGAACTTGGAAAAACTCAAACAGTATTCTGCTCAGAGTAAAGAACTGGAATTGTGCCAGCGAGTGAAGACATGGAAGTCCTAAAAAGGGAGACTCTTTTAAACAGTGAACTCAGTGAACAAATCTTCAGTTTGATGTGGGGGAGAGAATTCAAAGACAATATCTTCAAAGGTGGAGATTGAAAACTTTTAAACCCCCCCCACACACACATACCTCTTGTTTCTAGTCACCTGTCATTTCAATTATCCTACTCCCGCCTGGTCTTTCAGTCTTCAAACTCCTGTACTATTCCAATGTAGCAGGAATCAAACTCAAGGAACAGCACCTCATCTTTCAAATAGGCATTTGATAGCATTCCGACACAATGAGTTCAATAATTCCAGATCATAACCTCATGCCCCCATCTTTTCGTAATGGCAGCTATTAGTGATGATTCTGCTTTTCCCATTTATATCTCCACGAGCCCATATTTTTCTTCTTCACTTCCAATTACTATCTGTCCTTGTCTTGCATAATTATCCATGTGTCTCAATTTAATCTCTCTTGCCTTCCATCTTACCACAGGGCATTTGTTTCTGTTCTCCCACCCATCCTATCCCTGCCTCCGATTTGTTTAAAACCTGGATATCACATCAGGGGAGGGCCTCATGTGACGTTCTGAGGCCGTCCCAACGGTGTGCAGCATACTCAGCGATTACGCAGTTTTTGAGTGGGTAGAGCATCTGAAAAATGGCACTGCCCCCGATTTCAGTGTAAAAACGGATTTTCCGGTCAATGCAATTGTAGCATCAGCAATCGGAGAAATCTGCCCCATGTTCTCCCACCTGAGGTGAATTGCAACTGTTTACAATCACCCTGGGAGTGCAAACCAGAAAGCAATTCTGTATTCCTTGTCATGCAAATTTATGCACAGCATGGAATATGAGGAATTCCCAATGGAATCCCGGTATCGGGCCATCATTTTAAATATGCGGCCTGATAGCCGGATCCTGTGGCGAGCCACCAACACCACCTCACGCCCCCGCAAGTCAGCCCCGAAAGCCTCCCTTCCAAATTATGGGGGTGAGCTGAACCACGAACCCCCCCCCCCCCCCCCCCCCCCCCGGTAGTAGGGAAACCACCCCCGAACCCCTGTCAATCACAAACAACTACTAGAACGCTACAAATGGCTTGCAACTAATGAATCTGTGGGAACCAGAGATAGTTGACAGCTGTTCTCCTTAGAGGAATGGACATATGGAACTTCAAGGTAAGTGTTACAGCTGTAATTATTCTCACTGCCCCTGCCTGGACTGCTCTCTAGCTTCCTATTTTGTGTGTGTGTGGGTGGGGGGGGGGGGGGGGGGGGGGGGGGAAGGAAGGAAGAGAGAGAGAGGATGATCCCAATAGGCCTGATGTCTCCCAGTCCCCTTGGTCAGGGTGTCCTCTCCACTACAGGGGTCCCCGGGAGGGGAAGTCTCCCCATCGCAGGGATCTTGGGGGGGGCGGATCTTCCCATCACAGGAGTGTGTGGAGGGGGGGGGGGGGGGGGGGGGCCTTATTAAAAAAATTGTTTTACAAGATTTGGCTAGCTAGGCTAGCATGTATTACCCATCTCTAATTGCCCTAGAGAAGGTGGTGGTGAGCAGCCTTCTTGGAACTGCTGCTGTCCCTGTGGCATAGGTACACTCTCAGTGCTGCTAAGAAGAGAGCTCCAAGATTTGACCCACTGACAGTAGAAGGACGGTGATATATTTCTAAGCCAGGATGGCAAGTGACTTAGAGGGAAACCTCTTGGAGGTGTTGTTCCCAAGCATCTAATGGTAGCGGTCATGGATTTGGAAAGTGCTGCCTAATGACCATTGGTGAGTTCCTGCAGTGCATCTTATCGATTGCTTTCATTGTGAGTTAGTAATGGAGGGAATTAATGTTTATCGAAGGAGTGACAGTCAAGCAGACTGTTTTATCTTGTATGGCATCAAGCTTCAAGGGTTGCTTCAGCTACACTCATCCAGTGCAAGTGGAGATAATTCAATCAGACTCCTTGCCTGTGCCTTGTAGATTGTGGACAGGCTTTGGGAGTCAGGAGGTGAGCTAATCACCACAGGATTCCTAGTCTCTGACCTGCTCTTGTAGCCACAATATTTATCTGGCTAGCCCAGTTCAGTTTCTGGTCAATGGTAACCCCCCCCCAGGATGTTGATAGAGGGGGATTCAGCAATGCTAATGCCACTGAATGTCATGGGGTGATGGTTATTTGTTCTTGTTAGAGATGACCATTGCCTGGCACTTGTATGGCATGAATGTTACTTTCCACTATCAGCGCAAGTCTGGAAATTGCCCAGGTATTGCTGCATTTGAACATGTATTTGAGGAGTTGCGAATGGTGAACATCGTGCAGTCCTCATCCCACTTTTAACCTGAAGATGGAAGTAAGGTCATTGATGAAGTAGTTGAAGATGGCTGGGCTGAGGACACAACCCTGAACAACTCCTACAGTGATGTCCTAGCACTGAAATGATTGACCTCCAATTACCACAACCATCTTCTACTGTGCTAGGCATGACTCCAATCAGCAGGGGATGAACCCTGATTCCCATTGACTTCAGTTTTGCTAGGGCCTCTTGATGCCACACTTGGCCAAATCTGCCTTGATGTCAAGAGCAGTCACTATCACCTCTGGAATTCAGCCCTTTTGACCATATTTGAATCAAGACTGGAATGAGGTCAGGAGCTGAGTGACCAGGGCAGAACTCAAACTAAGCATCAGTGAGCAGGTTAATGCTAAGCAAGTTCCGTTTGATAGTGCTGTTGGTGACCCCTTCCATCACTTAACTGCTGAGAGTAGACTGATGGGACAGTAATTGGCTGGGTTGGATTATCCTGTTTTTTTTCTGTACAGGACATAGCTGGGCAATTTCCCACATTGTTGGGGGAGATGCCAGTGTTGTAGCTGTACTGGAGTAGCTTATCAGGGATATGGCAAGTCTTCAGTATTATTGCTGGAATATTGTCAGGGCCCATAACCTTTGTAGTATCCAGTACCTTCAGCTATTTCTTGAAATCATGTGGAATGAATCAAATTGGCTGAAGAGAGGCCTCGGTGATGGCTGGAGTAGCTGTTTCAGCCTTCTTGACGCAATGGTATTATGATCTCTGTTAGATCAATGTATACACACCGTCAGACTGGTTACCAGTTTGGCTCATTACTCATTACTAAATTTAATATGTAGGGCTTATGGCCCAAATAAGCAGACTTGGCACAGAACTGAAAGAGCAAACTGAATGAATTGCAGGCACAAATCCAAATTTAAGCGTATGACTGGGATATGGCAACACAATTGTCAGGACAGGGAACTAAATATACTAGGTTCCATGGTGCATAGGAATGATAGGGGATATGATAGAAGAGGAAGTGCAAACTTAGTGATTAAGGGTGAAGCAGCTTTCCCATTTGCCAGGATTTGTGCTATTTTAATATGCTTTTTGTTTTATGTCGTCCCTTGCTTCCTTAGCTGTTCACGGATCCCACTGAACTGCCATGTTACTGATTAGCAGGTTTACCTAGTTTACGGTCAACCATCTCTGCCTCATCGTATTGAAATGAGCCTTCCTGAAATATACATTACGGTTGTTATCTCCATCCCCCACCTCCCTCCACCATTTTCCCTACCTTTTCTGCAGATCTTATAACCTGTAATATTCAGTTCTAATTCTTGATAATATTGAAATATGGTTGCAAGACTAACTACCATGTTGTACTCGAAGTTGAATCTGCATTAGCAACTTATTCAGTTTGTTCATAATTTATATACTTGCACAAAGAACAATTATATGGACCACACACCCTCGCTTATCCTCGTCTTTTTTTTTTAAATATAAATTTAGAATACCCAATTCATTTTTTGCAATTAAGGGGCAATTTAGCGTGTTCAATCCACCTACCCTGCACATCTTTGGGTTGTGGGGGTGAAACCCACGCAAACATGGGGAGAATGTGCAAACTCCACACAGACAGTGACCCAGAGCCAGGATTGAACCTGGGGCCTCGGCGCCGTGAGACTGCAGTGCTACCACTGTGCCACCGGGCTGCCCTTATCCTTGTCTTCTAATGTGTTGCTCACGTCTTTTTCTCATATTGATCTCCTGGTTGAATTACTTTTCACCATTTAATTTTTTTATTTACTAATTGTGCTCAAGCACAATTTCTAACCATTGCTCGACTCCTTCCCTTTCTTCTTTCCTTGGTGTCATTTAACCTGGGCACTGTACGTCTGTATAATAACTTTCATCACCTTGTATTCTTGTCCTCTAGATTTGAAGGCTGGAATTGCTCGAGCTTTTTTGATCATTTCTTGTACCTGTGAATGATATTTTAGTGAGGGGTATGGAACCCCAGGTCTCTCTGGCGCTCGACTGTTTTCCCTATTTTTTTTTTCCAAGAAAACATTCTGTTCTATACTTTTTAAGTCCAATGTGGATGACCTCATATTTGCCGACACTGAAATTCATTTGCCACAGTTCTGTCCATTCACTTAATTACCATTTGTAATGTTGTATTTCCATGTACACTGCTTATAAATGGTCTCCACAAAAATGGACATGCGGCTCTCAATCCTATCATCTAAGTCAGTAATAAATATTTGAGGCCCCATTTTCCCTACTGTGTCTCCTTTGCTCAGCCAGTTTCTTAGCCAGGTCAATAATTTGCCTTTTTGTTTGAGGTGAGTGTTGGAATCAATAGGAATGTTAACCGTTTAACTAAATGGTTGGCCAGGGAAAAAGTATAAGAGTAATCCATTAAAAATTCTGTACCATGGTTGTTGTACCATTAAAAGTTTAACTGGGTCACAGTACAGACCTGGAGTACAAGAAGTACAAACTACAATTAGTGGAAATTTGCATGCCTTGGTTTGTTTTCTGCCTATGCAGCTGCCGTCAGAGAATCAGCTGCTGTTGCAAGTCTTCTGCTCCATTATCCCTGGAATCCTCACCAAGAATCTATCAGCCCCCTCTTATTGTTCATACAGACCTTCCCCAGCACCATTATCCAAAACACAATGTTAGGTTTCAAATATACTCTGCTAACACCAGCTCTGCCTCACCATCATCGCTTAACCTCTCCACCACCTCTCAGTTCATATAGCTTGTTCCAGAATCCAATAATGAATGAATAGAAATTTCTGCCAATTAAACACTGGGAATACCCACGCATTGTTCTTGGTTTTTTCTACAAACACCATTCCATGCCTTGAGCACTGGCTAAGCTCAAACAGGTCATTTGCAACCAGAGTCTTATTTCGCCAGAGTGGAATCGGCTATCCTCTCCATCACAAAGATGGTCTACTCCCACTTCCATACTGTCACCTATCTCCACTCTTGCTCAGCTCATCTCCTGCAGAAACCTTCATATCTGTATCCTTGCAACATCTAGAACTATACCAATGCTCTCTTGGTCAGCCAGCCTTCTTGCATCCTCTGAAGAGTCGTGATCACTCAACAATCTGCTGCCTGTATTCTAACTTGCACCAAGTCTTGTTCACCCATCTCCGCTATGATAGCTGACCAACACTGACTCCAGGTTCAGCAATGCCTGATCTGGAAATAGTCATCCTTGTTTACAAATTCCTCCGCGGTCACACATTGCTGGCTCAGTAACCTCTCTGTGGACACACCCTTCGCTAACTGTAATCCTCTTCAGCCCTAGAACCTAGGTTAAAGAGCTGATCAAAGCAATACCCTGCACGTACAACCTGTCAACCTGAAAATGTTCCATTTATTTTTACCCTTTTTTCTGCATGAACCAATCCTCAAACTATGCTAATAGATCGCTGTATATCAATCACACATGTCCAAACATGGTGCAATGACCTCACATGGTACCTTACTGAATGTATTTTGAAAATCCAAATATACTTGTTATAACCTGCCTGCTTACCACTGGCTGGGGACTAATGGCAATCCCACAATCCTTTGGGAGTATGAGCTTCCCCAATGAGGGGGGCGGAGAAATCATTAGCAGATTCCCTGCATAAATAAAGCTGGCCAGTTTGGAACCGGCTGGAGGAGAGTGAGCAGCAAGGGAAGTTGTTGCTGCAGCTGTGTATATATGTTATTGCAAATAAATGTTATTGCCTTCTATGCTTCAACTCGTGCTGGATACTTCGTGGCCCTCACAAAACTGGCGACAAGGGTTAAAGTGAATAGCTGTCTACACTGCTGAAGCCACCTCCCTGGATTTTTGTTGGATACAGGTTGGAAGTTGTTTTCTATTACACATGCCTCTGTATGGACGTTTGGATGTTTTTGACGCTGCGCTGGAAAGCTGGAACCAGTACGCACAACAGATGCGTTACTATTTCCGGGCAAAATCACCGAAAACGAGTGCCAGGTGGTCATATTGCTCACTGCCTGCGGCCCGCAAACGTTTGGGGTGATTAGGAGCCTTGCGTACCCAGCTGCGCCGGACACCAAAACGTTTGATGAACTTGTGAACTTAGTGGGGCAACATTTTAACCCAACCCTATCCACGATAGTCTAACGTTACCGGTTTAATACCACTGAGAGGACCCCAGGAGAATCCCTTGCCGGGTTTCTATCCAGGCTATGCAGAATTGCGGAGCACTGTGACTATGGTGAGACCTTGCGAGAAATGTTACGTGACCGTTTGGTTTGCGGTATTAATGCGGCCACCCAGAAAACGTTGTTAGCTGAGCCAACATTGACTTTTCAACAGGCCATTCAAATAGTATTGTCCCGAGAGAGCTCAGAGCGGGTAGTGCAGGAGCTACAGGGAATGGAGGTGCACGCCTTGGGGTGCAATCCCTTCAGTCTGAAAGTGTCCCGTCCCCGTCCCCCCCCCCCCCCCCCCCCCTCCCCCCCCGGTACCCCTGCGGTACCTTGGACGAGGCGACTTCTAGATCGACGCCAGTGGCCGTCGGACATTCCTCCCCAAAGGGAGCCTTCTCCAGAACCAATGGATAAGGAGCCATGTCCGTGTCAGACTTGTGGGCACTGAGCGTCGCAGACGCCAGTCCTGGGGGCACCAGAGGCGCCGTCGTTTCAACAGAAACTGGGGCCAGCCCAGGGGCCGTACCTTCCATTTGGATGAACCTGCGACGACTACTCCCGAGTACGTAGAGACGGAGGACACCTGCCTGCAGCTGCAGTGTGTGGCAGCTCCCACAGTGTGGCCCCCATTAAGGTGAAGTATGGGTCAATGGTCACCCGCTTGATGGAGTTGGACACTGGCGCAGTGATTGCCCAGAGGATATTCGACCGCATCAAGCAGTGTACTGGTAACGAAGCCAGATGCCACATTTCACTTGCGCGCCGACTATAAATTTACAGTGAATACGGTTTCCCGACTCGACCGATATCCAATGCCTCGCATAGAGGATCTCTAAACGAAGCTTGCAGGCAGACTCTCGTTCACGAAATTAGATAAGAGTCACGCCTACCTACAGTTGGAGGTGGATCCTGCCTCCCGGCCATATGTACCGATTAATACATACCGGGGCCTGTATGAATATACACAGTTGACCATTGGAGTATCCTCTGCCTGCGCTATTTTTCAACGCGTCATGGAGGGCATTTTGAGAGGTTTACCACGTATCTCTGTCTACTTAGATGACATTTTAATTACAGGGACGTCGGAGCAGGAACATTTGGAAAATTTGGAGGCTGTCCTCAGATGCTTTTTGGAGGCTGGAGTCCATTTACGTCACACAAAGTGCGCCTTTTAGGCGAAGGAAGTAGTCTACCTGGGTTATCGGGTGAACAGCGAAGGTTTGCACCCCGTCGCAGAGAAAATGCGCGCAATTCAACAGGCTCACGCCCCGACTGACACTTCGCATCTTCGTTCTTTTCTCGGCCTCCTAAACTATTACGGGAAGTTCGTCTCCAATCTGGCAACTACGCTGGCCCCGTTGCACCTTCTGCTAAAGAAGAATCAAACCTGGGTTTGGGTCAGCAGCAAGAAACCGCTTTCGGGACTTTTCAGAGAGGATAAGCGAATACCACCCATTGCTTCCGCACGGATATAGCGCTGGGCTTTGTTGCTCGCTGCCTACGAGTATTCTCTGGAGCACAAACCAGGGACCCAGGTAGGGAATGCTGAGGCACTGAGCCGATTGCCTTTTCGACCGGCCCCATGTTGACCCCCACGACCGGTGAGGTGGTTACAACCCTTAATTTCTATGGACACCTTGCCTGTCACGGCATCACAGATCCATGAGTGGACCCAGACGGAGCCAGTCCTGTCAAAGGTTCGGCACATAGTCCTGTATGGTGCTTGGAAGACAGCATCCTCTTGTGGGGGACGCGTGAGATTGTCCCGGAAAAAGGACAGGAGCTGATACTAAGAGGGCATCCAGGTGTGATCAAAATGAAAATGTTGGCCCGGAGTTATGTCTGGTGGCCAGGCCTTGACACCGACATTGAGAAGGTGGCCCAAAACTGCTCCATTTGCCAGGACCATCAGAAGCTTCTGCCGGCCGCACCCCTACATCACTGGGAATGGCCAGGGCGGCCTTGGGCACGCTTGCTTGCGGATTTTGCCGGCCCTTTTCAAGGATCCATGTTCCTTCTATTAATCAATGCCCAGTCTAAATGGCTAGAGGTGCATAAGATGGTAAGCGCAACAACCGAGAAGATGCGTTTGTCTTTCAGTATGCATGGCCTCCCCGAGGTGCTGGTCACGGACAACAGCACTCTGTTCACAAGTGAGGAGTTTGCGAGGTTCATGAAGATGAATTGCATATGCCATATCCACACTGCCCCATACCTCCTGGCTTCAAATGGGTTGGGCAGTGCAGACATTCAAACGAGGCCTAAAGAAGCTGTCTTCCGGGTCGATGGACACGAGACTAGCTCGTTTTTGTTTTCATATAGGACCACCCTACATGCGGTGACTGGGGTAGCTCCCGCAGAACTCCTAATGGGCCGGAGACTTCACACCCACCTTAGCATGGTTTTCCTGGACATTGGCGCAAAAGTACGCCGCACACAAGAACGGCAGGGACATGGTTTTTCTCGGCATTGGCCGATTTGGCAGTTTGCGCCCGGTGACCCAGTGTTCATTCGGAATTTTTCTGGTGGTGCCCAGGTGGGTCCCTGGCGTAATCTTTCGTCAAACGGGCCCCATCTCTTACCAGGTGCAAGCCCAGGATCGTCTCCAGCGCAAGCATGCAGACCACGTTCGGTCCAGAAGACCATCCCTTCCAAAGATTCCCCGCCCCCCAGAGCTCATTTCTACAGCCAGAGACCAGACACAGTGGAAAGTATTCCTCACAATCTTTCTCTGGTGCCACACTCAAAGCCTGCGCAGATCGTTGCAGAACGGCGTGGAGATAGAGACGCCGAGATGATGGAGGCAGCAGACTCCAACTCCGAGGTGGAGACACAGGACGCCTCAGAGGGGGAATCCTCGGGCCGTGGATATACAACCGTTCATCACGGAAGCGGTGTTCTCCGTCTTGTTACACGCCGCCTGATCCAGCGCCTTGTGCAAATGGTGTCCGGCCTGTGGCAAAACTAGTCCGACGCCTTCCTTCGCCAAGGTCTTCGGGGATTCCTTGGACTTTGGTGGTGGTGGGGTGGGGTGGGGTGGGGGGGGGGGGGGGGGGGGCAGGGGTGTTATAACCTGCCTGCTTACCACTGGCTGGGGACTAATGGCAATCCCACAATCCTTTGAGAGTATGAGCTTCCGCAATGAGGGGGGGCGGAGAAATCATTAGCGGATTCCCTGCATAAATAAAACTGGCCAGTTTGGAACCGACTAGAGGAGAGTGAGCAGCAAGGGAAGTTGCTACTGCTGCTATATAGCGCTATATATATATATGGCCCTCACAAAATACTGCATCAACAAATCCTCACATCTACATCCCACCATTTACAAAATCTTGAACCAATTTGTCAATACTATTTCTGTTCATAAATCCTGTCACATATGTTGATTCAGAAAATCATCCAATACTGTATCCCAACAGATTTTGACATTTCTGTCTACTGGTGTACGGTTAACTACCCTACAGTTCTCAGTTTTCTCTCCTCCTTCTTTTGTAAATACCTCTGTAAATGTTTCTGGTTGCTATTTTCCAATCCTTGGGAACAGTTTTGGAATTTAAGGAATTCTCAAAGATCAAAACCAATGCATCCACCATCTCTGTTAACACTTCTTAAAATTGGAGGATGCAAGTTTTATGTCCAGGGAGTTATCGCCACTTAGACCCCTGCATTTACCTCTAATGATGCAAAATTTACTTGCCCTAATCTCTTCCTGTTTAGATACCTATAGAAACGTTTGCAATCTGTTTCTATTTCTCTTGCTAGTTTACTTCCATTGTTTTTCCTTTTTATTAATTTCTTGTTCCTCTTTTGTTGGAATTCTAATTTGGTTTTAATTTGGACACTTTATACATAGCTCTTCAAAACATCAGGACAGCATCATTCAAAGTTCTACAAATGTCATTGGTTCCTACCTGGACCACGACAACTGGATCCACCCCCTCAAAGTTCTCTTTCAGCTGAAAGATGCATTTAGCATGAAAGACCCTTTGATCCACACAGGTAGCAAGTACCTCATTGCAACTGGTCAAAGACAGGGACAAAGCAGCTCTGTCAGTACATCGTGGATCCCCATTTCTGCCCGACTCTGTCACCCCTCCTGTCCCTTAACGCTGACCAACTGGAGTTCTTTTTAATTTCTTTCCCTCGCTGATGGTGCATCTCGTCTGCTTAATTGGTGATTGCTGATAACATCCTCAGGAATTAGCATAGAAGTATTAATGAATCTGAATGTGACTTAAATTAATCTTCACATCTTAATGAGACTACAGAAAGACCCTGAGTGAATTATGTTATCTGTTGACACTATTTCAGCTCTTTCACATGCCAGACACAATTCAAAAAAGGTCCAATTTATGGAAGTACTCTCCAATGCTCAATCAATGTCAGAAACACATCCACTGCCTTGTTGGTTTTGGTTGGGAGTGAACCTTTCTGGATAGCCAGTTTAGATTAACGTTATGGGCGGCACAAAGCACAGTGGTTGGAACTGCTGCCTCACAGCTCCGGCGACCCGCGTTTAATTCTGGCCTCGGGCATCTGTCTGTGTGGAGCTTGCACTTCCTCCGTGTCTGTGTGGGTTTCCTCCGGGTGCTCCGACTTCCTCCCACTGTCCAAAGCAGGTTAGGTGGATTGGCCATGTTACATTGCCCCTTAGTGTCCAAAAGGTTAGGTGAGGTTACCTGGTTACAGAGATAAGGTGGAGGCGTGGGCTTAAGTAGGGTGCTCTTTCCAAAGGCCGGTGTAGACTCGATGGGCCGAATGGCTTCCTTCTGCACTGTAAGCTTTATGATTCTTTGCATCTCAAGAGTCCAGCCCAACAACGGAGTCAAAATTGCTCAAGCACCAGATATCAGATTTAATTGTCCAAGATCATAATGTGCTCCATAAACCCCCACATGCTGCAGTTATGGCACACCACCTCTCCATATTTATTTATTGGGTTTGTTAATTAGTTATCTCAATTGAATAAATTTTGTTTCTGTTAATTAATTTTGAGTAAAGTAATGGCATGTTATTACAGTTTTCTAACAGCATGTTATTAGCTTTCTAACAGGAACAAAAGAAACACGCCAGTCACTGGAGGTAAAATAATAAAAAGCAGCACCTCTGTCCCCATATTCTTAACTTCAGCACTGTTAAAAAAAATACTCTTTCACGACTACTCTATGCTCCACACTTGTGCATCTTTGTCTCTTAATAGCATTTGCCACAAGATTCTAAGGAAAAGGTTCAGGACTATAATTTTCAGCAATTGACTACATTTCAGCACACAATCTCAAAGTTTGCCGCTTTTCAGTTCCCAAAATAACAGAAATTGAAAGCCAGCCTCCAAAAGCAAAGAAAAGTCAAAAATGCTTGTAGAACACAATAAGTTTAGTGAATGAGGCTGCAGGTATTTAAAATAACAATATGCATCACTATTAAAGGATAAGTAATAAAAGCAAAACTGCAACAGGGGAGACTGACGGCCCAGTTTTAGGCAAAGATCATACGAAATGAGAAGAAAGATGCACTTAAATCAGAAATCCAGTCAGAAAAGTAAAAAGCTCAGTCAGGTTGCAAAAAGACTGATTTACACTTCAGTTTATTTAGACTTAGCACTTGAAAACATTACTAACCACATTCAGGTGATCCAAGGATTTTTCCTGTACCCCATTTCTTCCTGATCCACTCCCTGTAATCTATTACCTCTTGGGTCACTTTGATTATTCGTCCAAGAGTACTGAAACAAAATTAGTTACATTTAAATTATAGCCAATGAGAAATACTTCATTATCTTACTGAGTGCTGCAATATCCTACCTCTCAGAATCTCTGTTTGGATAAGATCTGGCCAGCGGCGACACAGCATGGCTAAGGACAATGTATGCATAGTCGAAGACCTGTTTAACTTGCATGGCTCCATATGAACTCCTCCCCACATCATTACCTATCAGGAAACAATATAATTAAACATTCTTTGGAAACCCAATCAGTTCTCAACAGTAAATACAAAACTTTTGAACACAAAAACTTCTGATAGCATAAATAAACTCAAAACAATTGTAAATGATGTTGATAATTTCAGGATCAATCAGACATTCTTAAATTTCACAAATATTGACAATTGACCAATAGATTGCACAATTTTTAATGTATTTTGCCAAATCTATTATAACAAATGGATTCATCAAATCATAATTGGTATACATAACAAATCATAAGGGGCTGGTTTAGCACAGGGCTAAACTGCTGGCTTTGAAGGCAGACCAAGGCAGGCCAGCAGCACGGTTCAATTGCCGTACCAGTCTCCCTGAACAGGCTCGGGAATGTGGCGACGAGGGGCTTTGCACAGTGACTTCATTTGAAGCCTACTTGTGACAATAAGCGATTTTCATTTTTCAACTGTACACTTCCTAAACATATAGCATGCAAAAGACTCAAAATTTTGCTACAAATCACCTCCAACAGGGTGATGGGCAGATAAAGCATACTCTAAAAATATGTACTAACAGCACCATCAGGAGGATTGAGTGATAATTGAACATGAAAGAAATTCCTATCAGTATTTCTAAAAACAGTAACTTAGTTATCTTTACCAAAGGTATGATCTGTCCTGTAATCTGCATCAAGAGGTAGACAGCATGATCAAATAAAAAGCAACTGAACACAAGGTTTGTCAGCATTGTGATCGGACTTATTTTCAGGTGAAATGAACACAAAATTCTGGATCAGGCTTATTTATGGGTAGAGGCACATCAGGACATAAGCATATTTTAGCATCCCAATCTGAAACTGGTCAAAAACAAGGCAGAATCTGTGCTGTTCAAGGTCTGACTCGTTTCTGAGTTACAATGGCTAAGCAGCAACCTTAAAAAGGAAGCACTGGAGGCTGCTGAAAAAACGCAAAGTAAACCAATTTCCCCCCCCCCCCCCCACATAATTCTGTGGAGTTGTAACAATATCTTTGGATCTACAGCAATAGTGATGCTGCTGGTCCATACAATAGATGCAATAGGTTCGCTGATATGGTACCGAAATAAGTTCTTTGTTTTTAAACATTAAAAGAGTGCATTGTAAGCTGCATAATTGCGTAGATAGCCAGCACTGATCCAATGTATACCCTCAGGTTAGGAAATGCAACCAGAAGAAGAAACCAGGGTATCGCAAGGCATACAAAAAAGATACATTCTTTTTATATCAATTTGAAGAATTACCTGGAACCAGCGGATCTTCAATGCATAACATAGATGGTCTATATCCATTGGTCATGTTCTTCATGATTTCATCTTTGGCAACATATGCACCTCCACTTCTTATCCTGATACCAGTTTTCAAGTAATTAAAATGTCTCCCATATAATTCAAAGAATTCTACCAGTAGAACTCCAAGATTTACACTCGGCCTTCGAGCATCAATCCTCGGATGCAACTGCAATATTCAAAAGATTCAGGGTTTAGCTTGAAGACATCAATCATTGCAAAATGTGGTTCACCGGTTTTCATACATTGCTCATGGTAGTTACAAGCAAATAATTTTAACACAACCTTATGTTGCTTTTACCTGTAGGAAACTAATAGCCATCAAAATGAGGCTGTAAGAACTAATTCCTCCAGTAAAGACTTCATTCAAATCCCGCTGAAGAAGAAATTGTTTTAAGACCAGTATTAAGTAAGGCAATACTGGATAACCCTGTGAAGAAAACAAATATTTGCTTTAATTCTCAATTTATGACAAGGAATACATTTGAAACATTAAAGCAACTATATCAGAATATAAAATTGATTCATAGCTCCATGAAACTGCTCATATTACTGATGTTCGACTGATGGAGCGAAAATACAAGAACAGCGTGAACTCTCAGTAACAGAATGTTTGTTACCTATGCTGGTACCATCTCCTACTGGACAGTGTCCAACAAAATAATAAGGAAAGCATTTGAAAAGTTGATGGGAATTGGAAAAGTCAGCAAAACAATGGAATTGCATTAACCATAACTTAACAGTCAACAGATTCAAATGTGCAGCTTTAATCAGAACAGAAGAATATTTCAAGAACAAGTCTGCTCTTGATAGAAATCAAATAGAAATATTGCAAATACTCTTCATTTTCACCATTTCAAAATGCTTCTATAAACTCCTCCAAAATTACTGCAAACTCCTCCAAAATTACTTTATAAGATTTTAAAGCTTTTCTGTTTTCAGTATTGAAGTAGTTACTGCCTCACGGTGAGATTGTCAGTTTGCTGCAGACCACAATGCTTAAAACAGGACAGAATATTGACATAGCATTTCAGTCCAAGAATACACTAGAAAACATTAGAAAAAAACCCATAAAAGTACTCAAGAAAATGTTTGCCAGCCAGGCAAAATCGATCATTGGCAAGCTTCTTTGCATGTTCATTAACATAGAAATCTGCTTTATTGTGTTCAGTGGAGCTGCTGGTTTGAGAACTGTAGAGTGAGTAGGAAATAATATATTTGCCTTCTTCCATTTAGAATTCCACCCTCCATCAGTGCTGAAACACAACTCAAAAGTTACAAATATGACTGTAAATCTGGTGGACGATCCTGACTTGTCCTTCTAGATTAACTCCTGATCTTTTTGCCCCCCACAGTTGATTTCACATCCAAGGCCCAACCATCTTCTGCTGCTTCTTCAATCACCTCCCTTCCATCACAAGGTCAATAGTGGGGATATTGAGGACTTCCAGTGATGGTGACGTGCTAAACGGACGCATATCAGGTAGCTTGCAACCAGAATCAAATAGGCACCTTAAGACAAATTTTGCCCGAAAAATCGATAGCGAAGCAACCCCAATGGAGGAAAGAGAACGACGGCAAAAAATGCCAACAAAAGGGAGCTCGAGGGGCCGAAGGAATGGCAGAAGTGGCGGAAAGGGTCACGAACAGCGAGCGGACGAACCGGTGGACTCACGAAGCGAGGGGAACCCGGTTGACCTGAACAACACCCTTCCCCCTCGGAGACAGATGGAAGACCTTCCTCAAGAAGGAGCTGGCTGCCATGAAAAAGGCCATCAGAATTGAGATCCAGGTGGCAGTGACGGAGGCAATGGTCATCCTACAAACGACGATTGGTGGATTGGGGAGGAAAGTGGAGGCGTAGGAGAGGACAATCCACAACCTTGAGAGAGCCTCAATGAACCAGAGCAACAGGATCATTGCTCTGGAAGCAGAAGTGCAAAGGTTGGTGGCGGCCCAAGGGAGCTTGAAGGGGAAGGTCGAGGACCAGGAGAACAGATCCCGACGACAGAATGTGCGGATTGTAGGCCTGCCAGAAGGCATCGAGGGTAGAGACCCGACAGGCTACATCGCCCAAATGCTGGGCAACCTAGTCGGGAGAGGCAGCTTCAACCGCCCAGAACTCAACAGGGCACACAGGTCGCTCAGAACAAAGCCCACGGCAGGGGAGCAGCCGAGAGAGATCATTGCAAAGCTGCACCGACATCAAGACCGCAAGAATCCTGCAGTGGGTAAGACTGACTAAAAGAAGCACATGGGAAGGACACAGCATCCGTATTTATCAGGACATTGGGGCAATTCTGGCAATAAGAAGGGCCGAGTTCAACCAGGCAAAGTTGGCACGATATAAAAGTGGAGTGTGATTTGATATATTATTCCTAGGCAGACTCTGGGTCACACACCAAAGCAAGGAGTGCTATTCCACCCTGGTGGAGGCAAATGATTTTGTGCAGGCCAATTTCCTGGACAAAGGGCAGGCAAGACAGCGATGAAGGTGGATCAGAGGAAAGTCAGTGAAAGAAACAGAGACATATCGAACAAGTTAACATGTTTGTACTGGACTGTACTGCCTTGTTCTGATCAGAAAGACTGGGACACAGGAAAGAGCGAGTACAAGGAAATGCAGGTGAGGGGGCAGGCAAAGAAAAAGACAGTTGGCAGGAATAGGCAAAGGGCAGACCAGCCCTGGGAGGGGAGCCAACGTACTAGCAGGGACAGCTAGCACGGGAAGACAGGCAGCGCACCTCTCAGCATGGAGGGAGGCCTGGCCAAAGTGGGGGTGGGGGGGGGGGGGGGGGGGGGGGAAGAGGAACATAGGAAACAGGACAGGAAAAATAAAACGAGTTGGTGCTTCGAGGAAACAAGACAAAACAAGGCAAGCAGCAACGTGGAGGGTCCCTGAACGAAGGGAAACCCCGGTGTGCTGTGGCGCGGCCACAAAGTAAGTATGGTTGATCCTGCAGGAACGGAGGGACAGAAGTCCACCTATCAGGATTATCACCTGGAATGTCAGGGGACTCAATGGTTCAGTGAAAAGATGCAGAGTCTTCGCCCACTTAAGCCTGAAAGCCGACATGGTCCTACAGAACGACCGACTGCGGGTAAGAAAGGGCTGGGTGGGACAGACGTACCATTCATACTTTTATTTTTTAAAAACGTTACCATTACATTTGCACATGGCCAAACACTAATTTTGCATTGGAGAAACAGGGTACCCTCTCATCTGTACCAATGTATGGGGAGCTTTTGCTACGGGATGAGGGCTAGGGGAGTAGCCATACTGATTAGCAAGAGGACGAGGTTCACCGAAACAAGAACGGTTATGGACCAAGGGGGGCGGTAAGTCATGGTCAGCGTTATCTTAAACGGGGCACCAGTGGTCCTGCTAAACGTGTATGCGCCCAACTGGGAAAACAGACTTTATAAAGACCATGGCAGAATATCCTGACATTGACACACACCAACTGATCACGGGGGGCGACTTCAACTGGGTACAGGATCCTCTGACGGCCCGATCAAACCCCAGAATGGGAAAAAAGACTGGCATGGCTATGGAATTGGGACCATTCATGGAGCAGATGGGGGCGGTGGACCCATGGCGGTTCCTACACCCGGCGAGAGCGAATTCTCGTTCTTCTCACTAGTGCACAAGGTATACACCCGGATTTACTTCTTTGCAGTGGGGAAAATCAGAGTTTTCAGGAATCGCAAGTGCGGAATACTCCACAATAGTCACCTCCGACCAAGCTCTGCACTACAACGGATGGGAGGATGGAAACGGGTCGTGCCCAGTGCCACACATGGAGGCTGGACCCAGACCTCTTGCCCGACAAAGCCTTCTGCCAAAAAACCATCGGCCATAGGTGAGTACATTACTAGAAACCAGAACCGGGAAATCTCACCTTCCACATTCTAGGAGGCAGTGAAGGCTGTGATCAGGGGAGAAATTATAGCCTACAAGGCATGTAGAGATAGGGAAGAGGGTGGCCAGGCAATAACTGATTACATCCTGCAGATCGACAGAAAGTACTCCAAGGCCCCAACCGTAGAGCTGCAAGCGGAGAGGGAAAAGCTGCAAATGGACATTTTTATTGACCTGGAAAGCAGTGCACCAACTCCGCCAAACACGTAGGAGACCTTCTACGAGAGCAAATGCTGACCACGTACTGGCTCACCAGCTGAAAAAGCAGACAGCCACGAGGGAAACAGCACAGGCAAAAGACAGCAGAGGCAGACTGGTACCCAAAACAAAAGAGGTCAACCGAGCGTTTGAGACCTTCTACCCAGGGCTGTACATCTCCGTGCACTCTGATTGGGGTGCAGGGATGAAACAGTTTCTCGATGGATTGGACATGCCAGTTGTGGATGACGACAGGCGGGGAGAACTGGAAGCACCAATATGTCTGGGAGCGATCATGGAGAGTATCAGCCCCATGCAGGCAGGAAAAGCTCAGGGACCCGACGGACTTCCATAAAAATAATTTGCATCAGCCCTAGCCCCACACCCAAGGGATATGTTCACAGACTCGCTAGCTAGTGTCCTATGCTAACATAAAAGGCTACGATATCGCTGATACCCAAAAAAGACAAAGATCTGACAGAATGCAGATCGTGCAGACCCATTTCACTGCTTAATGAAGCCGTGAAGATACTTGTGAAATTCCTGGCCAAGAGACTGGAGAACTGCATACCAGAGGTAGTTGTAGAGGACCAGAGGGAGATGGCACCGAAAACCTCCCTTGAACAAACCCCGCACATTCCCCGTAACTATCTTAACCGGGGGTAGCCCCCCACCCCCCAGGGAGAGAATATCAAAGGTACTCTATCTTCCTGGATGCAGAAAAGGCCTTTGACAGAGTCAAGTGGAAGGACCTCTTTGAAGTACTGGAGTGGTTTGGGCGAAGAGCAGGGTTCACCTATTGGGTAAAACTCCTGTACAACATCCCCCAGGCGAGCATTCAGACCAACACCACCAGCTCTGAATACTTCCAGCTGTACAGACACACGGCAGGGTTGCCCACTGCCCCCACTCTTGTTGGCCCTAGCAATTGAACCCCTGGCGATCACTCGGCGAGGCAGTAAAAGCTCGAAGGGCATCCAAAGAGTAGGCAGAGAGCACAGAGTCTCACTCTATGAGGATGACCCGTTCCTCGCTGTCTCGGACCCATAGAAGGCCTGAAAGCAATCGTGTAGTTCCTGGAAGAGTTCGGAGCCTTCTCGGGCTATAAACTCAACCTTGGCAAGAGCGAGGCTTTCCCAGTGAACCCGAACGGGGAAGGGACAGAGCTGGAGTACTTCCATTCAAACTAGCCCAAAATAAATTCCGCTACCTGGGGATCCAGATAGCCCATGACTGGGCATGAATCCACAAGTGGAATCTGACCAGTCTGGCAGAGGAAGTTAAAAAGAACCTATGGAGGTGGGATTCACACCCGCTCTCCCTTGCAGGGAGAGTGCAGTCGATTAAAATGAACGTATTGCCGAGGTTCCTCTCCCTGTTCAGATCCACACCGATCTTCATCCCCGAGGTCTTCTTCCACAGCATAGCCAAAATGATCAAAGGCGTTTGTGTGTGTGCGCGCGTGTGTATAATATATATATTATATATACATACAATATATACATATGTGGGGGGGGGGCAAGAACACAAGAATCCCCAAATCAACAGTACAAAGGAGGTAAATTATGGGCAGTCTGACCCTGCCGAATCTACAATACTACCGCTGGGCAGCTACGGCGGAGAGGGTGAGGGAATGGATACATGAACCCAACATGGAATGGGTGAGGATGGAGGAGTCTTAGTGCAAGGGAACGACCTTCCGGGCCCTCGCTACAGCAGCCTCCCTACCCCCGCCGACGAAATACACATCCGGTCCAGACACGGAACCAGAAGAGGCAGCATTTCGGTCTAACCGAGATGTCCCCTATGGCTCCCATCTGCGGAAACGACAAATTCCCACCAGTCATGCTCAACACCACTTTTAAAAATGGAGAGGGGACACCAACAGTCAGGGACTTTTACATGGGAGACTGACTAGCGACCCTGAGCGAACTAACGGAAGACCTGGAACTGCCTACAGGACAGGAACCCGGGCACCTCCAAATCAAACACTTTCTCCGCAATGAGGCGGCAAGATACCCCAGGGCCCCGAGAGACTCACTATTAGAGGAACTGCTAAACACAGATAGTAAGGAAAGGGGAAATTGTGGGACCATCTATGGCCAGTTACCGGACAGGGCAAGACTATCACTGGATGAAGCCAGATGAAAACAGGAGGATGAACTGGGGACGGAAGTGGGTGGGGGACTCGGAGCGAAGCACTGAGCAGGGCCAACACCACGTCCTCCTGCGCAAGACTCAGCCTCATGCAGTTTAAAGTGGTGCACAGAAAGCACCTAACCAGAACCCGAATGAACGGATTCTTGCCGGAGGTGGAGGATAAATGCGAACAGTGCCAGGGAGGCTGGCCAACCACGTCCACATGTTCTGAGTTTGCCCCAGACTTGTAGGGTTTTGGACAGCATTCTTTGAGGCGATGTCCAAGGTTGTAGGGGTGAGAGTGGAGCCGTGCCTGAGAGTGACAGTCTTCAGGGTATCAGAGCTACATATGGGGAAAGGGGCCGACGCCCTTGCTTTTGCTTCCCTGATCGCACGCCGGAGAATCCTGTTCGGCTGGTGATCAGCAGCACCACCCACAGCTGCAGACTGGCTGGCAGACCTGGCAGAATTCCTCCACTTGGAGAAGATTAAATACACATCCGAGAGTTGGAAGAGGGCTTCCACAAAGTGTGGGGGCCATTTGCCGACCTGTTCGAGGCCAACAGCAACTAGGGAAAGAGGGGGAGACGGAGGACAGCAGACAAGAACACAAACCACAAGGAGGTACAAAGGGGGAAGGAGAGAGGTGAGGAGGAAACCCAGGGTAACCACAGAGAGAAGCACAAGAGAAAAATGGGGGAAGGAGAAGAGGCAGAAAGCACCACCCCCCCCCCCCCCCCCCCCCTCCCCACCACCCCCACCACCTACAAGTTCTACAACAAAGCCGCAGAAAAGAGGATATGAGCTCAGCAATAGAACACCTAGGGTGGAAGAGGGGGATACCAAAGATGGGAAAAGGTACATCAGGAAATATGTATGTAAATAAGAAACTGTACAACATGTAAATATCGGACACAAAAGAATCACTGCAAATTTGAAAAACGCCAATAAAAACATTTTAAAAATAAGTGGGGATGTTTGTGGATGACAGCACAATGTTCAGCACCATTCGCGACTCCTCCGTCTAGACAATATCCAGGCTTGGACTGACAAGTGGCAAGTTACATCCACGCCACACAAGTGCCAGGCAATGACCATCTCCTACATGAGAGGATCTAACCACCGCCCCATGACATTCAATGGCATTACCATCGCTGAATCTCCCACAATTAACATCCTGGGGGTTACCATAGATCAGAAACTGAACTGGACCAGACATATAATACTGTGGCTCCCAGGGCAGACCCAGAGGAATCCTCCGGCAAGTAACTCGCCTCCTGACACCCCCCCTGCCAAAAGCCTATCCACCATCTACAAGGCAGAAGTGTAATGGAATGGAATACTCTCACGTTGCCAAGATGAGTGCTGCTCCAACAACACTCGGACAAAGCAGCCCACTTGATTGCTCCCCCTTCTACAAACATTCAAACCCTCCACCACCAATGAACAGTGGCAGCTGTGTATACCATCTTCTAGATGTACTGCAGTAACTCAAAGGTTCCTTAGACAGCACCTTCCAAACCCACGACCACTACCATCTAGAAGGACAAGAGCAGCAGATACCCACGAGAACCCTACCACCTGGAGGTTCCCCTCCAAATCACTCACCACCCTGATTTAGATATATATTGTGGTTCCTCCACTGTCACTGGGGCAACATCAATGAACTCTCACTTCAACAGCACAGTGGGTGTACCTACACCTCAAAGACTGCAGTGGTTCAAGAAGGCAACTCACCACCACCTTCTGAAGGGAAACTAGGGATAGGCAATAAATGCTGACCTAACCAGTGACGCCCACATCCTGTAAATGAATAAATAAAACATAAGCTAGCACCACGAACTTCTACTCCCCCAAAAATCTCTCAACCATTTAATTTTATCAATGCTGTCAAACTCCTCATTAGACATCTTAGGTAGGCTGCAATTTTCCCAAGTTAAATATTGAGAAAACAAAAGCCAACATCCTCAGCCTGTGCCACAACCCTATACCCACACCACCAATTTCATCCTCCCCCAAGCCAATATCACCGGTTGAACTGAACTGTTTGCAGCATTGGACTCCAATTTCACCTCTGATCTCTTATCACATTGACCACATTCTTCCACCTCCATACCATCACCTGTCTAACACTCTAGTCTCAACGCTTCAAACACAACTGTGGTAACTTCCAGCCTCGACCATGCAGGAAGATGGGATTAGAATGGGCACCTGGGTCGGTGTGGACAAGATGGGCAAAATGGTCCCCTTATGTGTTATATCATTTCTATGGTTCTATAATGCTGGTTGAAACCCCATCCTTTCATGAACCTGAGCTCATCCAAAACTTGGTTGCCCATACCGTACCCCAATCCAAGTCCTGCTCACCCACTGCCCGTACTCACTTACTGCTTCCTTTTCAGTCAATCGCTCAAACTTAAAATTCTCATCCTGCTTTTAAATCCCTTCATGATCTCCATCCTCTTTATATCTGTGCCCCACCTTTTTCAGCTGTACAACCGGAGAACTCTTCATTCCTCCAACTTGGACTTGTGATCTCCCACTTCCTTCACGTCACTAGGCCTGTGCCATTAGCCATCTGGGCCTTCGGCCTCTGGAATTACTGCCCTAAACCTCTGACTACTTTCCTTTCCTCAGAGCATCCTTAAAATTGACTTCTTGACCAAGCTTAGTCTGGGTAAAATACATAGAACATAACAGCGCAGTACAGGCCCTTCAGCCCTCGATGTTGCGCTGTCCTGTGAAACCCCTCTAAAGTCCCTCTACACTATTCCCTTATCGTCCATATGCCTATCCAATGACCATTTGAATGTGTTTAGTGTTGGCGAGTCCACTACTGTTGCAGGCAGGGCATTCCACGCCCTTACTATTCTCGGAGTAAAGAACCTACCTCTGACATATGTCCTATATCTATCTCCCCTCAATTTAAAGCTATGTCCCCTCGTGCTGGACATCACCATCAGAGGAAAAAGGCTCTCACTGTCCACCCTATCTAATCCTCTGATCATCTTGTATGCCTCAATTAAGTCACCTCTTAACCTTCTCTCTAACGAAAACAGCCTCAAATCCTTCAGCCATTCCTCGTAGGATCTTCACTCCATACCAGGCAACATCCTTGTAAATCTCCCCTGTACCCTTTCCAATGCTTCCACATCCTTCCTATAATGTGGCGACCAGAACTGCACGCAATACTCCAAATGCGGCCGCACCAGAGTTTTGTACAACTGCAACATGACCTCATGGCTCCGAAACTCAATTCCTCTACCAATAAAAGCTAACGCACCGTACGCCTTCTTAACAGCCCTCTCAACCTGGGTGGCAACTTTCAGGGATCTATGGACATGGACACCGAGATCTCTCTGCTCGTCCACACTACCAAGAATCTTACCATTAGCCCAGTACTCTGTCTTCCTATTATACCTTCCAAAATGAATCATCTCACACTTTTCTGCATTAAACTCCATTTGCCACCTGTCAGTCCAGCTCTGCAGCTTATCTACGTCCCTCTGTAACATCCTTCTGCACTGTCCGCAACTCCACCGACTTTAGTGTCATCTGCAAATTTACTCACCCATCCTTCTACGCCCTCCTCCAGGTCATTTATAAAAATGACAAACAACAGCAGCCCCAAAACAGATCCTTGTGGTACACCACTAGTAACTGGACACCAGTCAGAACATTTCCCATCAACCACCACCCTTTGTCTTCTATCAGCTAGCCAATTTCTGATCCAAACTGCTAAATCACCCTGAATCCCATGCCTCTGTATTTTCTGCAATAGCTTACCATGGGGAACCTTATCAAACGCTTTACTGAAATCCATATACACCACATCAACTGCTTTACCCTCATCCACCTGTTTGGTCACCTTCTCGAAGCACTCAATGAGGTTTGTGAGGCACGACCTACCCTTCACAAAACCATGTTGACTATCCCTAATCAAATTATTCCTTTCCAGATGATTATACATCCTATCTCTTATAAACCTTTCCAAGACTTTGCCCACAACAGAAGTAAGGCTCACTGGTCTATAGTTACCAGGGTTGGCTCTACTCCCCTACCTGAACAAGGGGACAACATTTGCTATCCTCCAGTCTTCTGGCACTATTCCTGTCGACAAAGGTGACTTAAAGATCAAAGCCAAAGGCTCAGCCATCTCCTCCCTAGCTTCCCAGAGAATCCTAGGATAAATCCCATCCGGCCCAGGGGACTTATCTATTTTCACACTTTCCAGAATCACTAACACCTCCTCCTTATGAACCTCAAGCCCTTCTAGTCTACTAGCCTGTATCTCAGTATTCTCCTCGACGACATTGTCTTTTTCCTGTGTGAATACAGATGAAAAATACTCATTTAGCACCTCTCCCATCTCCTCGGACTCCACGCACAAGTTCCCACTACTGTCCTTGATTGGCCCTACTCTTACCTTAGTCATTCTTTTATTCCTGACATATCTATAGAAAGCTTTAGGGTTATCCTTGATCCTACCTGCCAAAGACTTCTCATGTCCTCGCCTGGCTCTTTAGAACCTTCCTAGCTAACTTGTAACTCTCAAGCGCCCTAACTGAACCATCACGTCTGATCTTTACATAAGCCTCCTTCTTCCTCTTGACAAGTGTTTCAACTGCTTTAGTAACCCATGGTTCCCTCGCTCGACCACTTCCTCCCTGCCTAACAGGTACATACTTATCAAGGGCACGCAGTAGCTGTTCCTTGAACATGCTCCATATTTCCATTGTGCCCATCCCCTGCAGTTTTCCTCTCCAGCCGATGCATCCTAAGTCTTGCCTCATCGCATCATAATTGCCTTTCCGCCAGATATGACTCTTGCCTTGCGGTATATACCTATCCCTTTACAGCGCTAAAGTAAACGTAATCGAATTGTGGTCACTATCACCAAATGACTCACCTACCTCCAAATTTGACACCTGTCCAGTTCATTACCCAGTACCAAATTCAATACGGCCTCGCCTCTCGTTGGCCTATCACTGCATCAGGAAACCCTCCTGCACACATGGGACAAAAATGGATCCATCTAAAGTGCTCGAACTATAGTGTTTCCAGTCAATATTTGGAAAGTTAAAATCCCCCATAACAACTACCCTGTTTCTTTTGCTCCTATCCAGAATGATCTTTGCAATCCTTTCCTCCAAGTCTCTGGAACTTTTCGGAGGCCTATAGAAAACCCCTAACGTGGTGACCTCTCCTTTCCTGTTTCTTAACTCAGCCCATACTACCTCAGTATTCGAGTCCTCATCAAATGTCCTCAGCCACCATAATGCTGTCCTTGACTAACAATGCCACCCCCCCCCCCCCCCCACCACCCTCCCTCTCTTACCACCTCCCCTGAGCTTACCGAAATATCTAAACCCCGGCACCTGCAACAACCATTCCTCGCCCTGCTCTATCCATGTCTCCGAAATGGCCACAACATCGAATTCCCAAGTACCAACCCATGCCGCAAGCTCACCCACCTTATTCCGGATGCTCCTGGTATTGAAGTAGACGCACTTTAAACCACCTCCCTTCCTGCCGGTACACTCCTGCAACTTTGAAACCTTACTCATGACCTCACTACTCTCAGCTTCTTGTGTACTGGAGCTACAATTCAGGTTCCCAATCCCCTGAACTAGTTTAAACCCTCCAGAAGAGCATTAGCAAACCTCCCCCCCCCCAGGATATTAGTACCCCTCTGGTCCAGGTGTAGACCATCCCATTTGTTGAGGTCCCACCTACCCCAGAATGAGCCCCAATTATCCAGGAATCTGAAACCCTCCCTCCTGCACCATCCCTGCAGCCACGTGTTCAACTACTCTCTCTCCCTATTCCTCGACTCGCTAGCACATGGCACGGGTAACAACCCAGAGATAATAACTCTGTTTGTCCTGGATCTAAGTTTCCACCCTAGCTCCCCGAACTCCTGCCTTACATCCCTATCCTTTTTCCTACCTATGTCGTTGGTCCCTATGTGGACCATGACTTGGGGCTGCTCCCCCTTAAGGATCCCGAAAACACGATCAGAGACATCGCGGACTCTGGCACCTGGGAGGCAACACACCAACCGCGAGTCTCTCTCGTTCCCACAGAATCTCCTATCTATCCCCCTAACTATGGAGTCTCCAATGACTAATGTTCTTCTCCTCCTCTCCCCCCTTCCCTTCTGAGCAACAGGGACAGACTCTGTGCCAGAGACCCGTACCCCATGGCTTACCCCTGGTAAGTTTCCCCCCCCCCCCCCCAACAGTATCCAAAGCGGTATACCTGTTACTAAGGGGAACGACCACAGGGGATCCCTGTACTGACTGCTTCCCCCCCCAGCCCCTCTCACCGTCAACCATTTATCTTGATTCTTTGGCGTAACTACCTCCCTGAAGCTTCTATCTATGACCACCTCTGCCTCCCGAATGATCCGAACTTCATCCAGCTCCAGCCACAACAGCCCCTCCACAAACCACCTTCAAATTACGCTGACCGCACTGCACGTATGCAAATTTCCCCGGAACAGCCAATCAGTAGCTCTGCTCTACTGCCCTCTGCTGGATTTTACAGCATTTTAGCACAGCATTTTAGGTTAGCCAGGGCCCCACTGGCCAGGCCCCAAACAAGATGCTCCCTCGGATCCCAAGGAGGATATGGAAGGAAACTGCCGTTAACCTAGAAATTCAGAGCTATATCGAGAATGAATGTATGAGAGATGACTGGCGTCTGGCCAGTGAATTATAAGGGGAGCTAGATCTAATCTAAGCTATCTTACATTCTCTGGCAGGAATTTTCTTTTTTCTTTATTGAGTCTTTGTACAAATTATAAAATTACCATGATCTGGTTACAAAATTGCCATGATCTCAATCTAAAAAGTTAAAATAGCCAACATGAATAACTTTGTCCGTAATCTGAAAATTAAACACATCCAAATACAGAACTTTTATTGAACTGCGTTGATGTTGAGCATGGGGAGTCTAATTGTTTGCCCAAATTGTTCATCGTTAGTTTTGTGGAGAACTTGTCAAAAAATACAGGTATCCTGTATTTATTATTCAGTATTACATCTTACTTTTATAGCCATTTTATTTACTTTAGGCTAGTTAACCTAGGCATAGGCTATCATAATGAAAGTTTATATGCAGTATGCAAAATCAACATTTTCTGCAACTGAAATGAAAGGGTAATGAACCTGTACTTGATCAATTTCATAGAATTCTGAGATGTTATTCATCAACTTGAGGAAAGCCTTTGACAAGTTCCGACAAAAGGAGACTATCACAGATGATTAGAGGGTATGAAATTAAGGGGTGGATTGCCAACAATTAAAAACTGGTGTATAAAGAAGGAAGTAGTCTATAGGCCACCAAATAGTAACGTTATGTGGAAACGGTACAGCAGTTATCATGGGGGATTTTCATCTACATGTCGATTGGTTTAACCAGGTCAGTCAAGGCAGCCTTGAGGAGGAGTTTATAGAATGTATCTGTGATAGTTTCCTAGAACAATATGTAATGGAACCTACGAGGGAACAAGCTGTCCTAGATCTGGTCCTGTGTAATGAGACAGGATTGATTCATGATCTCATAGTTAGGGATCCTCTCGGAAGGAGCGATCACAATATGGTGGAATTTAAAATACAGATGGAGGGTGAGAAAGTAAAGTCAAATACTAGTGTTTTGTGTTTAAACAAAGGAGATTACAAGGGGATGAGAGAAGAACTAGCTAAGGTAGACTGGGAGCTAAGACTTTATGGTGGAACAGTTGAGGAACAGTGGAGAACCTTCCAAGCGATTTTTCACAGTGCTCAGCAAAGGTTTATACCAACAAAAAAGGACGGACGGTAGAAAGAGGGGAAATCGACCGTGGATATCTAAGGAAATAAGGGAGAGTATCAAATTGAAGGGAAAAGCATACAAAGTGGCAAAGATTGGTCAGAGACTAGAGGACTGGGAAATCTTTAGGGGGCAACAAAATGCTACTAAAAAAGCTGTAAAGAGCAAGATAGATTATGAGAGTAAACTTGCTCAGAATATAAAAACGGATAGTAAAAGTTTCTACAAATATATAAAACAAAAAAAGAGTGGCTAAGGTAAATATTGGTCCTTTAGAGGATGAGAAGGGAGATTTAAATAATGGGAGATGAGGAAATGGCTGAAGAACTGAACAGGTTTTTTGGGTCGGTCTTCACAGTGAAGACACAAATAACATTCAAGTGACTGATGGAAATGAGGCTATGACAGGTGAGGACCTTGAGAGGATTGTTATCACCAAGTAGGTAGTGATGGACAAGCTAATGGGGCTAAAGATAAGACAAGACTCCTGGCCCTGATTGAATGCATCCCAGAGTGCTAAAAGAGATGACTACAATACACGGACGGCAGGATCGCAACACTGGACGAACTGACAGAGAAATTTCGGCTAGCCAGGGGGAACGAGCTACGGTATCTGCAGCTCAAAAACTTCTTACGAAAGGAGACAAGGACGTACCCACAACCGCCATGACAGACACTACTGGAAGACCTACTGGACGCAAGTATCCTAGATAAAGGGAGCTGTAGCGACATGCATGACCGACTGGTAGAAAGGGACGACACCGTACTGGACGCAACAAGAAAGAAATGGGAGGATGACCTGGGGATTGAGCTAGGGTGGGGACTCTGGAGCGAAGCACTGCATAGGGTCAACTCCACCTCCACGTGCGCAAGGCTCAGCCTGACGCAACTAAAAGTGGTACAAAGAGCCCACTTAACAAGAAACCGTATGAGTAGGTTCTTCCCGGAGGTGGAGGACAGATGTGAACGGTGCCAAAGAGGCCCGGCCAACCACGCCCACACGTTCTGGTCTTGCCCCAGACTTGTGGAGTACTAGACAGCCTTCTTCGAGGCTATGTCCAAAGTGGTGGGGGTGAGGGTGGAGCCATGCCCGATAGTGGCAGTCTTCGGGGTTTCAGACCAGCCAGATCTATTCCTGGGGAGAAGGGCGAACGCCCTTGCCTTTGCCTCCCTGATCGCCCGCCGTAGAATCCTGTTTGGCTGGCGGTCAGCAGCACCACCCAGAGCAGCAGACTGGCTGTCCGACCTCTCGGAATCTCTCCAAATGGAGAAAATCAAATTAGTCATCCAAGGGTCAGACGACGGCTTCCACAGAACGTGGGAGCCATTCATGCAATTGTTCCAGGACCTTTTTGTGGCCAACGAACAAGAGGAAGAATAATCGGGTGGCCAAGAATCAGGGGAAAATAGACGGGAATCGGGGGAAGGTAGCCGCGGGGGGGGGGGGCAACGGGTTCATTATGGGGGTTTGTTCTCATGGTTTTATGCTTATTTCTTTTTCTTGTTAATTTATTGTTTTTGTATTGGAGGGGAGGGGTTACTGTTTTTCTCTGTTGTGATAAAATTTGTTGTTGAAGACTTGAATAAAAATTATTCCAAAAAAAAAAGGACGGACAAAGCCACAAGCGACAGTCTGATGGCAAGCTAAGGCCCAAAACCAAATTGTAAATAAATGCCTATAAACATGTGCCTCGGCCATATTGGGGAATGTAAAATATGTATGCCGGTTAAAGGGGGTGGCCACAGTTGTTATTATGAAGATGCTTGCCTGTAAATATACACGTTAATTTTTGCATGTTTTTTTTCTAATAATTTGTAATTTGTTGGTTATAAAATATGAAAACTCAATAAAAAACATTTCCAAGAAAAAAAAAAGAGATGACTAGGGAAATTGCAAACGCACTAGTAATAATTTACCAAAATTCACTAGACTCTGGGGTGGTCCCGGCGGATTGGAAATTAGCAAACGTGACACCACTGTTTAAAAACTCCTTTTTTAAACAGTGCTGTCACGTTTGCTAATTTCCAGGCAGAATTTCTAGGCAGAAAGCGGGTAATTATAAGCCTGTTAGCTTAACTTCGGTAGTAGGGAAGATGCTGGAATCTATCATCGAGGAAGAAATAGCGAGGCATCTGGATGAAAATTGTCCCATTGGGCAGACGCAGCATGGGTTCATAAAGGGCAGGTCGGGCCTAACTAATTTAGTGGAATTTTTTGAAGACATTACCAGTGCGGTAGATAACAGGAGCCAATGGATGTGGTATATCTGGATTTCCAGAAAGCCTTTGACAAGGTGCAACACAAAAGGTTGCTGCATAAGATAAAGATGCATGGCATTAAGGGTAAAGTAGCAGCATGGATAGAGGATTGGTTAATTAATAGAAAGGAAAGAGTGGGGATTAATGGGTGTTTCTCTGGTTGGCAATCAGTAGCTAGTCGTATCCCTCAGGGATCAGTGTTGGGCCCACAATTGTTCACAATTTACACAGATGATTTGGAGTTGGGGACCAAGTGCAATGTGTCCAAGTTTGCAGACGACACTAAGATGAGTGGTAAAGCAAGAAGTGCAGAGGATACCGGAAGTCTGCAGAGGGATTTGGATAGGTTAAGTCTGGCAGATGGAATAATATGTTGCCAAATGCGAGGTTATCCATTTTGGTAGGAATAACAGCAAAAGGGATTATTATTTAAATGATAAAATATTAAAACATGCTGCTGTGCAGAGACACCTGGGTGTGCTATTGCATGAGTCGCAAAAAGTTGGTTTACAGGTGCAAAAGGTGATTAAGGCAGCAAATGGACTTTTGTCCTTCATTGCTAGAGGGATGGAGTTTAAGACTGGGGAGGTTATGCTGCAATTGTATAAGGTGTTAATGAGACCACAGCTGGAGTAGTGTGTTCAGTTTTGGTCTCCTTACCCGAGAAAGGATGTACTGGCGCTGGAGGGTGTGCGGAGGAGATTGACTAGGTTAATCCCAGAGTTAAGGGGGTTGGATTACGAGGAGAGGTCGAGTAGACTGGAACTGTACTCGTTGGAATTTAGAAGGATGCGGTGGGGGGGGGGGGGGGGGGATCTTACAGAAACATATAAAATTATGAAGGGAATAGATAGGATAGATGCGGGCAGATTGTTTCCATGGCGAGTGAAAGCAGAACGAGGGGGCATAGCCTCAAAATAATAGGAAGTAGATTTAGGACTCAGTTGAGGAGGAGCTTCTTCACCCAAAATAAGTTGTGAATCTATGGAATTCCTTGCCCAGTGAAACAGTTGAGGCTCCTTCATTAAATGTTTTTAAGATAGATAGTGTTTTGAAGAATAAAGGGATTAAGGGTTATGGCGTTCGGGCCGGAAAGTGGAATTGAGTCCACAAAAGATCAGCCAGGATCTCATTGAATGGCGGAGCAGGCTCGAGGGGCCAGATGGCCTACTCCTGCTCCTAGTTGTTATGAAGCACAAATAATTAAGATAGGCTTTTCAGTGTAGTGTAGTGTAGTGGGCAGCACGGTAGCATGGTGGTTAGCATAAATGCTTCACAGCTCCAGGGTCCCAGGTTCGGTTCCCGGCTGGGTCACTGTCTGTGCGGAGTCTGCACGTCCTCCCCGTGTATGCGTGGGTTTTCTCCGGGTGCTCCGGTTTCCTCCCACAGTCCAAAGATGTGCAGGTTAGGTGGATTGGCCATGCTAAATTGCCCGTAGTGTCCTAAAAAGTAAGGTTGGGGGGTTGTTGGGTTACGGGAATAGGGTGGATACGTGGGTTTGAGTAGGGAGATCATTGCTCGGCACAACATCGAGGGCCGAAGGGCCTGTATTGTTCTATGTTCTAGTGTAGCTTGAAGTGGACAGTCATTTCTCACCGAGCTTAGTTCCATGATGTTCACTGTGAGCATCAATGATTAAAGAAAGGATATTGGGGCTTTGAGAGAGAACCAATGTAGATTCACCGATGCTGCCCGTGTGTGAGGAAATGCAGACATTTAAAATGTAACCTTCTTACATTCATACATCCACTCAAAAGGGAGATCATTAAACTTGTTTAAAATTAGAATACAGTAAATAAAAGCAAAAGGTTCAAGTACACCTGGAACATTTAGTGAACAGAAGAACCTTGCTTTTGACAAGTTTGTTACCAGCTGGTGATTCTTGGTCTTTCATTGCAGTCTACGCAAAAAGAAAATAGCCTGCAGTTTGCCAGGAAAAAACAAAGCCTCAAAATAAAGGTATTCCAGAAACATAATGCTAAGATTTGGCAGACGCAAGTGGAGAAAAGAAATGATGAAAAGGTCTCGCTTGAATGCTTGCTTTTCTTTAAAGAACTTCTGCAGAAAAAAATTAAGTTAGATATGCACCTGACCTGATGGGATAAATATACGTGGCAAGGGAAAATCATATAGAAGAATAATGCCTTCAAAGGAAATTTCCCCAAGTGAAGAGAATGCTACTATGTGGGGAACAACAAACGCTTTCATGCTGTTTAACATATGATCGTATTCACAATTTATCCACATTGCCTGGTCAATTTACTTTTACGTTATTACTAATGTATTAAATGTTATTATAATTTGAATTTATATAGAGGCAGGATGCCAAATAGTTTATTTTAACTACATAAATATTCACTAATTGAGGCAAAACAGTTACATGATAAATAATTCAATTTAACCAATTTTCATAATTGATGGAAATTTCATATTTTATTTGCTGAAATTATTGAGATTTTAAAATTTCAAAGCATAATCATTCTAAACATGCACCCCAATAGACCAGCATTTACATCATCAGCTGTACTGGGACTAAAACTCAAACAGAACAGTAAAACAAATGTTTTTAAAAAGTTTTATTCAATTAACAGCTTAATTTCTTATCAAATGCAAATTACCCATGAGAATCACTCACTCACTATTCTTGTTACTTGTGTGTAATAAGCATGAAATATAACGGTCATATTTACCTTAACAAAGTCTTTGATAAATTGAGCTGCCTTCACACCAGTTTCTACATTAAAACTGATGTCTACTTTGACTTCTGTTTCCTGGTCAGTCAGCTTTATAATTGGTACCTATTAAGGAAAGAAACATTTGAGTGAAGTATCATATTAAAGTAAATAGTACTAAAAAGATTAGACATTCTCCCAAGTAACCTACTGTAGCTTTGTCAAGTACTTTAATAGAATGTGGCTCAGCAATATTCCGTCTTCGTAGCGCTTGCTCCAATTGCTGTAAAGGTGGGTTCTTCCATTTCCCAAAAACTACCAAGTCTATATCACTGTGAAGCAAAAGACAGAAAGAAATAATTACCACAATGCTCATAGGCTGCAGGTCGAGAAATTATTTTTTGTCAAGACTGGTCAGCTGTAAACCATAGGCGCAGAAATGGATACAGTTATTTTCCTGATCAATACTGGCTAAAAATAACCTGCAGGTGGTTCTCTAACTCTATTATACAATGTCAGCAAAACCACTGAACTTAAAACTACTGTGCACTAACTAGCTCTTGCCTTCTCTTCTGTTGCTCCTACCCAAGATCAAATGGATGTTTTGCAAAACTAGATCCCAGAATGAAAGTCAGAAAGTGGCAGTTTTAAACGATAACAAAGAAACAGCGTAGGATTTCTTTTGTGAAGCCAAATTCAAATATGTTTTCATTGTATCAATTAAGTACATGCAGGAAGGCAGCACAGTGGCGTAGTATTTAGCACAGCTGCTTCATGGCACCGAGGACTCGGGTTTGCACATTCTCCCCTTAATTGAAAAAAAAAAATTGGGTACTCAAATTCTTTTTAAAATTAAGTACATACAGATGAAAGGCATAGATTGGATAGTTACTTGAGCACATTAGAAGAGAGATTTCTGTTAACTTCCGGTGGCGGCCATGGAGTGAGTGGGCACTCACTGGGCAGCTCAGGCTCGAAGCCGTTGGTTTGAGCTCTTCTTACCCGAAAGTGGGGTAGTTTTGACAGGAAAATGTAGCTGAAGGTGTGGAGGAGAAGTTGGCCTGCCAGAGGGTGTGGAAGGTACAAGTGCCATAAAATAAGTTTTGAGGATGCTGGCGGGGCTGGTGGCTGAGCGGGGTGATGGCCAAGACTCCAGCGTGGTTCAGGGGGAGGTTAGTGTTAAGACACACAGGGACAGAAGGAGGAGAGAGAGGAGTATGGACAGTTGTTGGACAAGATAGTTGAAGTAGACTGGAAGTATTCGAGGGCTTCCACCAAGGAGAATTGGCGGAGAGAAAAAAGTTTACGGGGCAGTTTGACGATGGGGAAGGCAGTGGGGCAGCTACAGAGGGCGAGGGGCAATACTAATATGGGGATAAGGCGAGCGGTATGCTGGCCCACCAGCTACGGAGGCAGATTTTGTCCAGGGAAATAGAGGATGCGGACAGGGAAAGGGGAGGTAGTGTCGGAGCCGAGGAAAATTAATGAGGCATTTAGGGAGTATTACATGATGCTGTACAGGGCCGAGTCAAGTGGTGAGGATAGAGATATTTGCCGTTTTTTGGATGAGCCGAGTTCCCAAGACTGGATGGAGAGATGAGGCAGGTGCTGAAGGAACCATTAGGCTGAGGGAAGTGATGGATTCCATAAGGGGAATGAAGTCGGGGAAGGCCCCGGAGCTGGATGCTAACCGGCAGAGTTCCATAAAGAGTTTGCAACAAAGTTAGCACCGCATTTGCTGCGATGTTTAGTGAGGTGCTGGACAAGGGGGAGCTACCGGACACACTGACCCCAGGCGACTATCACATTAATCCTGAAGAGGGGGACCTGTTGGAGTTCGGGTCATACAGGCCCATTTCACTGCTAAACACAGATGTGAAAGTGTTGGCCAAGTTACTGACAGGGAAGGTGGACAGATGTGTTCTGGCGGTGGTCGCTGAGGACCAAACGAGTTTCGTAACGGGCAGGCAGCTTTCCAGTAACGTCAGGAGGCTATTAAACGCGATTATGACCTTGTTGAAGCAGCAGGTACCAGAGATGGTGGTCTCTATGGATGCGGAAAAGGCGTTTGACCATCTGTTTGAGATCCAGGGAACATTCGGGTTTGGCCTGAGGTTTGTGGCGTGGGCACATCCTTTGTACGTGGCCCTTGTGGTGAGTGTACAGACAAATGAGATGAGTTCACGGGGTTTCAGATTGCACAGGGTAATGAAGCAGGGGTGTCCGCTGATGCCGCTGTTGTTTGCACTGGCAATGAGAACCCTTATCTAAAGATAGAGCACTTGGCAATGGCCCTTAGGAGGTCAGTAGAGTGGCAGGGGACTAGAAGGTGAGCATGGAACACCCTGTGTCGCTGTACGCAGACAATCTGTTGCTGTTCGGACCCGCTGAGAGTTTGGGGGGGGGGGGGGGGGGGATTATGGACATATTGGAGGGGTTCGGGGCCTTCACAGGTTACAAGTTAAATGTCTGAAAGTGTGAGGCGTTTCTGGTGAATGTGGCGGGTTGGGTAACCAATCTGGGGGCATTGCCATTTAGGGTAGCCAGGGACATGTTCAGTATCTGGGAGTCCAGATGACAGGGGAGTGGTCGACCGTGCACAAGTAGAACCTGACAACTTTGGTGGAGGTGGTTAGGGGGGGATTTTAGGAGATGGGATAAGTTACACCTGACCTTAATGGGGAAGGTCCAGGTGGTTAAAATGAACGTACTGCTGAGGTTCCAGTTTGTATTCCAGACCTCTTGATCTTCATCCCGATGGCCTTTTTCCTGGAAAGTGGGCGCAACGATTTCAGAGTTTATATAGGCGGGGAAGGTAAAGAGGGTCCTGTTACAGAGACAGAAAGGGGGCTGGCGCTACCAAACCTGCTGCATTACTACTGGGCTTGATCCGGATAATCATACTTTGGCACATTTAAGTATGCGCGACCTACTTGAGGCAGAATTCACCCAGTGGCTGGAAGTCACCAGGCGCATTGGCGAGGCCTCAACCGGGTGTCAATTAGTACTGTTCTCTACAAACGGAGACCAATCGTGATGGCCACTCGGGGGTCAGAGGCCATTGGAGCCCCCTGGGTGATCGGGAACAGTGTGATACCCCTGGCATCTGGCAGTGCCAATTAGACACCGTCAGTGCCAGGTTGGCATTGCCACGGGTCAAGGCCTGAGCGGGGCCATGCCCATGAAAGGGGAAGTGAGGGGATATGAAGGGGCCTCAGCAGCCTGGCCCCATAGAGGCCTCCCTCATTTGGATTGGGGGGGGGGGGGGGGGGGGGGGGGAATAATGCCCTTGTCTGCTGGTGTGTGGAACCCTCAAGCTCACTCGAAGATTGGGGCACCCATTCAAAATGGCGCACCGATCTCCGAGGAGCCAGTCTCGCTGGCAACTTCGGCTCCAGAGTGCTGAAATAAATTCGAAGTGTGGGCTGGGCCAGTGCGAAACTCCCCAAAGGCCCCAAAAATGACTAAGTGTGGGTGAATGCCAGTCTGGATCTCACCCAAAAATCCGGCAGGAAACACTGGCCCAAAATTACACTTTAGAAATGATTTGGTTGAATCGGGACTATTATATAGGTTTCTTTCAAGATTATCAATGTTCACAGCAAGTGGTGTATGATGACAGCTCTGCTTCTCAATTTGGCAGGCGATTTGTAGGGAAAATCTTATCCCTTAATTTATCAGTCTTTTGGATGAGTTGCTAAACCGAAGCCCCAACTGCCTGCTCAGGCAGTCATCCCCATTAACTATTTCAAAGAGGGGAGTTTTCCTCAGTATCCTGGACAATATTTGTCTGGTATTCAACATAATAAAAAGCACATTAATTGGTCATTACATTGCTGTTTGTGGGTGTTTGTGGAGTGCAAATTGGCTACCAAATTTCCTATTTTACAACAGCGACTACATGCCAACAAATGCTTAATTGGCTGTAAAGTGCTTTGAGGTGTCTGGTAGTCATGAAAAGTCATGAAAAAAGTGCTATATAATGTAAATCTTTCTTTAACAAAAGGATTAAATAATTCATTCAGGGGTCTGCTCTGGACAAAAAGCAACTCATACCAGAAAATACCCATAAGATCCACATTTGGAAGATAACCTGGATAATCCCCTGACAGATCATCGACCTTAACCAAATTATGGCATCCATCATCCCATTCTTGCTATAGGGTATAACACCTCCCGCCTAAATCAATGCATGGTGTACACACCTGCCTAAATCAATGCATGGTACAGTAAGAAGTCTTACAACACCAGGTTATAAAGTCCAACAGGTTTGTTTTAAATCACTAGAGCTTTCGGAGCGCAGCTCTTTAGCACCAAGCTCGTGATTCAAAACAAACCTGTTGGATTTTAACCTGGTGTTGTAAGACTTTACTGTGCCCACCCCAGTTCAACGTCGGCATCTTCATATCAATGCACGGTGTGCACACCCATCTAAATCAACGAATAGCTTACACACCGGTTCACTCAAGATCAGGGATCAATTTGCTTTTTGTCTAGAGCAGAGCCCCAAATGGATTATTTAATCCTTTTAATAAAGAAAGCTTTTATACAGCTCTCTTCAGGGATCACATTTCCTCTCCTCCAGTTTATGTAGTTGACCACTGCTAGCCTGCACCCTGTCAACTATTTCCTACTTCTGGTTCTCAAAAGTGGTTGAGAGTCAAAACAGTTTGAGTTTTTGACACTAGATTTAGACTCTCCCTCCCACTGGGATGCCAGCTTGGAGATGGAAGTTAAGGTTATGCACTGCCCCTCCACCTATCCCACCCAAGTAAATGTATAACCTACATATGCTTTCATAGGACAGACACTATTGACCCTGCTTTTGATGGTTATTGAGGATAGTGAGAAAGTGCCACGGATCGTTGAAAGGACCTTCAACTACAAGAATAGTATTAATTCACCATGCATTGAGCACAATATGGATGGCTTCCATTAATAATTCCAATTCATGTCTATAATGCCATATTTGAAACTCTCACGCTTAATCAAACACGCAGACTCATAGCTTTGCATAGTTTGCTGGTTTCAATCCTGTGTGGAAATGAATATTATCAGTTGTAGCAGAGTGTTCACTGCTCCTTTGAACCACCTGCTTCCTTCCAGGAATGTTTCTCCCCAACTGAAACCTTGTGGAAACAGGAGGACCTCCACCTTTAGAGTAACTTGAACATTTACAAACATCGCCCAACTTTACGGAGTAGGTACGGTGAACTCCCTAATATAGCCTTGCGTGGGATCATCATTGCAATTGTCCTGTGCTACACACAGCTCACTGGACAACCTAAAATTCTCGGTCAGTAAATCAACAGACCATTATCTCTTGGGTACGAGTCTCAAACTGACTGGTCACAGGAATTGCTGGTCACTTGTATGCATTACATCCAGCAAAATAAAAAAGAAAGAAGCTATTTGTGCTAGGTACTTGCAAAACCATAACAGGAAACCCCTGATACCTACATAAGGCCCAGGACTTAGTATTGCGGTTGAGGTAACTACCTTGAAGTTTCCTTGCACTGAGTTTTAACACAGCTGAGGTATCAATATAAACAATATACGTAGAAAGAGTGATGTGCTCTTGCAGTCAGAATTTAGGGAGCTAGATCAGGAATCAGCAAAGACGACCTCAAAAGTGTAGTCTCCAGATTATTCCTCATACCACACGCAAGTATAGAACTAGCAAGTAAAAGAACCAAGTGCATGGATGGAAAAATGGTGCAGGAGGGAAGGCTTTAGATTTCTGGTTCAGAGATCAGTTCTGGGGAATATGGGACCTCTACAGGGCAGATGCACTGCACCCAAACAAAGCCAGGAACAATCTCTTTGCGGAGTGATTTGCGAGTGCTATTGGGGAGGGTTTAAACTAATTTGGCGTGTGAATCAGGAGGTAATACTTGGGTGGAATACCAAGGTGTGCAGGATATTGGGAGAGATGCCAAGCACTCGAGTAGGAAATAGTTAAGTGGTCTCGGAGCATGTGGTAACTAAGATTGGTGAACGGCAGATAGCCACACAGAAATATAACATTGAGGCAAAAACATGCACCTGCCTCAAAGAAGGGCAGGACTAGGTATTAAATACACTTGGATACAGGGTATTCAGAAAAGATAGGAAAGAAGAATGGCAACATTAAGGAGAACATTACAGCTCAGGAGGGATGCCCCAGAGGACCCAAGAGCAGAATCTATTGGACTAGAACGAAGGAACAAAAAAAAAAGTGCAATTACGTTGCTCAGTGGCAACCAACTATCAGGTAAGATATACTGTAGACTCTACATGGTAGAGGACCAGATTTGTAGGGAAATTATGGAGAAGTGCAAGAATTACAGAATAGTTGTGGAGGAGCTCTACAGTGACAACCCTGCTCCTCCCAATATATATTAACACCTTGGTGAACAGGGCACAATTCAAAAATTTGCAGGTGTCACACAACTTGTGAAGCGTGAAGACAAAACTTCAAAAGGGAATAGATATTTAGGTAGCCACAATCGGGATAGATGGTGGATCAGGCTCGAAGGGCCAAAACGCCTCCTCTTGCTCCTATGTTCTATGCATCTATAGAATGGGCAGGCAAGTGGCAGGTGAAATTTAAGGCAGAGAAATATGAAGTGATTCATTTTGGTCAAAAGGAGGAGGAGACACAATGTAAAAGGGTACAATTTTAAAGGGCAGCAAGAACAGAGGGACCTGGGTGTGTAGATGCACAAATCATTAAACGTGGCTAGACATACTGAAAGCATCATTAAAAAAGCATACAGCAGCTTTGGCTTTAAAACAGGGGCATGCTGAACAAAAGCAAGGGAGTTAAGTTAAATCTGCATATAAAGCACTGGTTCAGTCTCAACCAGAGTATCCTGTCTGCACTCTCTCGGCAACACATATTAGGAGGTATGTGAAGGCATTAGAGCGTGTGCAAAGATCCATGAGAATGTTTGCAGGAATGAGAAATTTCAGTTACGTTGATAGTTTGGAGAAGGTGAGACTGATCGTCTTGGAGAGGAAGTTTGCCAGAGGTATTCAAAATATTAAGGGGTCGGGAGAGAGTTGATAGGGAAAAACCATTCCCGTTAGAAGGATTAAGAACTAGGGAACACTGAATTAAGGTGATTGGTCAAAACAAAGTGAGAGTGGTTAGGATCTGAAATGCACTGCCTGAATCTGTGGTGGAGGTAGTTTTATTGGGTTTGGTACGTTTCGGCGTAGCCCATTCGGCGTGGCCGATTCGGCGTCAGGGAAATAATTGGCTGATTCGGCGTGGCCATTTAGGCGTCACTTTTAAAAATATTTTTAAAACCTAGTTAAAAAACCTTCATTAAAACGCCGAATTGGCCACGCCGAAACGTCCCATTCCCCTCTCAGGTGCAAAGGTGAAATGGTTCCAAGGTTTTGAATAAACCTTGGGGGTGGGGGGGGTGCTGTTCCCCTGAACCAGGCCGCCTGTCCGCTTCACCTCGCCGGCTGCTGTCCCCCTGAACCGGGCCGCCTGTCCGCTTCACCTCGCCGGCTGCTGTCCCCCTGAACTGGGCCGCCTGTCCGCTTCACCTCGCCGGCTGCTGTCCCCCTGAACTGGGCCACCTGTCCGCTTCACCTCGCCGGCTGCTGTCCCCCTGAATTGGGCCGCCTGTCCGCTTATTTTCAGAATGTCTCAAAAGCAGCACGATTAATGTTGAATTGTTTTTCAATTGGTAATTTTAAAACTTCATTTAGAAATCACTATTGATTTTTCCAGTAATAATGGAGCTAGCTGATATCTGCCTTGAAAGAAACTTAAATGAAGATCTGAGAATTAATAATCAGTTTTAAAATTGGAAGGCAATAAAACAAAGCTGTTCATATTGGTTATTGAAATTACAAAATCCATTTCTAACCTTAAGAAATTTGACTATTCTGGGTTAAACATAAAGTACTTCCTCACTGTTGGGAAAGAGTTAATGTTCCCTAGTTTAAGTTAGAATTGGGGTTTTATTATTTAATAAACTGCAAGGATAGGGATACAGGAGGCACTGTTATGTTGTGCAGGAATGATTACTGAACACAATAAACTGGAGTCAAAAAAGGTCAAAATTTGCTTTGTAGTTCTTATTATAGAATTATCATCAGAGCTTAACACTCAGCTTCTTTATGATCGTTCAAGGTAAATACAAAATTCACTGACCAATAGTAAGGACCTGCGGGCATGCTATTCACTAAGAGCAAGAGCAAGACCGATATTAAATGTCTGCTCATTGCACTAACCTGTCTTTCTGAAGCCTGTCCCGCCGCCGAAAAATTCCTCCGCCGAAAAATTCCTCCGCCGAATGGGCCACGCCGAATGGGCCACGCCGAAACGTCCCATCCCCAGTTTTATTCAAAGCATTCAAAATGGAATTGGATTATTATTTGAGCAATGAGCAGTGTTACAGGATGCCAGAGGATAATGGTTCCTCAGAGAAGTACAGATAGATCCAGGTTTGGAATAATGAGCGTGGCTCAGCTGCATGGGCAGAGAAGAAGCGTAGAAGAGGAATAGTGGTAGGGGATTCCATAATTGGAGAAACAGACAGACATTTCTGAGGCCATAGAAGCAACTTCAGAATGATATATGTTCCCACCCTGGTACCAGGGTCAAGACTACTGCAGGATATTCTTAAGGAAGAAGGTGAATAACCAGAGGTCATGGTTCACATTGGTACCAATGACATAGGTAGGTAGAAGAGGGAGGAGGCCCTGAAAGCAGATTTTAGGGAGCTAGATAATACATTAAAAGCAGGATCTCAGGGGTAGTAATTTACAGATTACCAGTTCAACACGCTAGCGAGTATACAAATAGGAGAATCGGGCTAATGAATGGGTGGCTGCAGAAATGGTGTAGCAAGGAGGATTTCAGATTCTTGGGGCACTGGGACCGGTTCTGAGGGAGGTGGGACCCGTACAAGCCAGGCCTCAATGAAGCCAGGATTAATATCCTTGTAGGGAGGCTTGCTAGTGCTGCTGGGGAGGTTTTAAACTAGTTTGGCAGGGGCTGGGAACCTGGATGTAGACTCAGAGAAATCAGAAATGCCAAAGGAAAACAGAAAAATCACAGCGAGAGTCTGGAAGACTGAAGAAACAGGATAGAAAACAAAAGTTTGACAGTGCTCAGGGATATATGATTAAATGCAGCAGGTAAAGCAGACGAGCCAAGGGTACATATGGTAACATGGCAGTATGATATCACAGGTATTACAGAAATATAGCTTAAAGAGGAACATGAATGACAGCTCAACATTCCTGGTTACATGATTTTCAGATGAGAGAGCGAGAGAGGGGAATAAAAAGGGCAGGTGGCAGTTTTGATTAGAGAGGCATTACAGCTCTGAGGAGGGATGATATGTTAGAAGGATCATCAATTGAGGCCATATGGATTGAGTTTAGGAACAAAATAAAAAAGGGGTAATCACACCACTGGAAGTCTAAAAAGAGAATAGAATTCTTAAGGGTGCAGTCAAGAGGACCTTTTTTGACAATATGTAGCAAGTCAACTAGAGAGGGCATAATTCTGGACTTAGTTTTAGGAAACGAAGCTCACCAGGTGGAAGGAATGACATCTCCAGAGACTTGGATTTGATTCTGGCCTTGGAGAGAACATGCAAACTCCACACAGTCACCCATGACTGCGTGAGTCTCTTCCGGGTGCTCCCACAGTCTAAAGATGTGAAAGTTAGGTACGGTTACAGGGATAGGGAGAGGGAGTGGGTCTAGGTAGGGTGCTCTTTCAGAGGGTCAGTGCAGACTCGATGGGCTGAATGGCCTCCTTCTGCATTGTTGGGATTCTACGGTTCTGTGATCATAATTCAACAGAATTATGGAAAGGACAAAGATAAGACATGAGTTAAAAGTTCTAAATTGGGGCAAGGCCAATCTCAGTAAGCTGAGGAGCGATTTTGCAAAAGTGGACGTGAAGTCCACTTGAAGGCAAATCAGTGTTAGAGCAGTAGAAGGCATTCAAAGAGGTGGTTCAATGGTGCAGAGTAAATATGGTCCCACGAAGATAAAGGTGGTGAAACAAATACAGCTCTCTGTATGTCAAGGAGCTTACAGGGTAGGAAAATGCACGAAAGGATAGTGTATGCCAGACACTGAGAACTCAATACTACAGAAAGTAGAGATGAGCACAGAAAGAGGAGGGGTGAAATCTAAAAAGAAATTAAGGAAGCAAAGAGAAGGCATGAAAAAATATTGGCAAGCAAAATCAAGGTGAAGCCAAAGATTTTTTATCAATACATTAAGAGGATAACGGGTAACCTGTGTGAGGCAGCAGAGGATGTAGGTATGGTTCTTATTTATGGTTTTATTATTTATTTATTCCATGATTCTAAGATTCAATTAAAATGGCGGCATTGTAACAATTAGCTTTTGACACTGCCATTGCTGTGAGCAAACATGATATCCCACCCTAAAGTTTAACCACTTATGTGATCCATCTGTCAACAGCTTTGCAACAAAGGGATGATCTACTGCCAGGTTGCTATCAATATCCACAGATTGCCCAGGCATAACTCCTCATTCATTTACTCAGATTGTAAACATAGCAAGGTTAATGGGGGGGTTGTTGGGTTACAGGTATAGGGTGGATACGTGGGTTTGAGTAGGGTGATCATGGCTCGGCACAACATTGAGGGCCGAAGGGCCTGTTCTGTGCTGTACTGTTCTATGTTCTATAACTGAAACCTGATGTGCCTATGACTTCAGGTTTCACCAATGCTGAGCAAAGAAGTTAGGGTTTTACACTATTTATTTCCCTCTTCCCTTCCAAACAAAAATATTACAAAATATAACCAAATCATCTGGTAATTTTCTCAGTGCTATCTGTGTAACATTGCTGTGGACGAACTGATGCAATGTTTCCGGTATTGCAACAATGACTATACTTCAAAAGTAGAAGAACTTCATCAGTTGTAAAGCACTGTGGAACATTGAGATTGTGAAGCTGTGAAAGGTTAAAGTTCTTTCTTCGGTGTTGGTATTAAATTTACTTCTCGAAACACAGCTAAAAAAGATACGCTGAAATAAATTCTAACTATAGTACAGTTAACTCATTGGCATTTGTTTGAGATGACCAACATGCTAATGCCTGCAGATAAAATTTCACCTACCTAGTTGGGAGGTACAGTCCTGTACTGAAACTCCCAAAAATTTGAACCTGTGTACAAAACAGAGGTATTATTCAGTACAATTTATTATGAAGCCAATACAACTACAAGTAATTTCACTGTGCATCATTTCCTGGACATGCAATGCTTAATGATTTTGAACTCAACAGAAAAGAAATTTATTCAGTTGAGGAAAACTGTACATTTTTCCAAAAGAATGTTATGGCTAACAATAATACAAATGTGTTGCAACTTGGACATTTTAATCCAATGTTATATTGATTAGAAATAAATGCATTATGTTCAAGCTTTTTGGTGCACTATAGTTCATTGAATAAATGCATCTTGCAAAGTGGCACAAGGTCCTGATCAATGCACAATTAATCTATTCAATTGAAGGTATGTATCATAATTGACTTTAGAAGGCTTGGTCAAGTGAGGGGAATTTTTTGAAAATGCACACAGCTGCTCTAAGGGTTTCCATCCTCCTGACACGTGTTGATTTAAATTGAAAACAGGTTTGGGTCTCATTGTCCAAAAGAACTTTAGCAAGCTACAAGTTGTTAGCATCCATGGAACCAGGGGTGTGTTATGAATATCTACATTCAGAAAAGGTGAAGGAACTGTTCAATTTATCTGCATTAGGAAAAACTGGCAATTGAAGTGCATAAAATTGCAGAAAGTTTCACAAATCTAGAAGGATTTAATAACCAAAAATGTCACATTTCTCATTCTTATTTTTAAAGAGAGAATTCTTGGAGTTTTATCTGGCTGCCTCAAAACACATTTTCTTATGATTTTACAGTACTGACAGATACTTGGTTTTAAGATTCAGTATTCTTATTAGAAAGCCTTTCTACCAATGATCACAGAACAATATCTCAGCAGAGTCTCAGCATTTTATCATGTTTCATTCAGTGTAGTCAGACGGTTTTACTTTTAGTTTATAACAAATGCAAAATATTTTGAGAGTGTAAAAATACATAAAAAAGTATACAGAAAATGCTTTGTAGAGAAGGATAGTATTAAAAATCCAGATAACTATTTGTTGTTAAGTAAAACGTTAGTTTTAAAGAACGTTACAAATTTAGGGTCTCCGTTGTCTGTGCAAATAGGAATTGGGGGGGGAAATAAATTCAGGAGAAAATTAGTTTCATATTGTAATACTCACATCAGCTGTTGGCCACAGATCTTTGATAACAGATTCTATTCGTTTCACTACTTCTTTACGCATGGTTTCCTCTTCAGGACGCGGTGACACAAAATTGTAAAATTCCATGATTTCTTCATGGAGACTAAGAAAATGAAAGGAGAAATTTAGATTAGAGCTGTGCAACCAAACTGAAATTTCAAAGTGTTTATTTTCATGAGCCTCTCCTTCAACCTTACGTATCAGCTTGTTGTACACTTTTAATTCTAAGTAATAATTTCAATATTATTCAAACTATAAGGAATACATATATTTCACATTAGCCAAAACCACATGTTGCAGACAATTGCAGGACAAGTTGGAAGAAAACGATTTTGTATACTATTTAAAATCATACTTCGACACATAATCCCCACCTCCAACATGTAATTTCAATGCAACATTGTCAAAGTCAAGTTGTACATAATTTTTAAATTCGGGCTCTCAGCTTTGCTCATGTTAATTTGCCACATTGATTTACATCCCATCAGTAGCGCTGCAGCACCTTATTTACATGATTTACACCCCATCAGTAGTGCTGCAGCACCTTATTTACATCATCCCAATCCCCAGTCTGTACTGCAGAGAAACTCATAACTTATTGATGGATTTTACAAACAAAATATACAAGCACCCTTTCTTTTTCATATCTGAACAGCCTTCATAGCTCTTACCATTTTATCCACCCAGCTCTGTCAATACTACCCTAACTCTATTCTACTTATTTAGTGTCTTACAGATGCATAGGAACAAGGACCAAATACCTGCCTGCGGATTTTTTAAAAAACGTTCCTTTGATTTGCTCCCTCCCAACACTGATTTACATCAATGTTCCTCGGCCTCTCCTTCTGAGCAAACACCTAATTCATAACACAAAGGGGTGCCACACTAGGTTTGCCCCTGCAGCTGCAGCACAGACAGCCACATTTGGGCCAAAGTAATGGACTAGTTAAACAGATTCTGATTGTGCCTGGTGTTGGTGCAGTGCAAATGTTTTCATTGTTGTTACAATCTCAGTCGAGACAAGTAACATTTTTTTTTTAAAGTACCGTATATACTCGCGTATCATGCGATCTCGCGTATCATGCGACCCCTAAATTTTCGTCCCCAAAACATGATTTTATGCTATATCTCATGTATCATGCGAGTCACTTTTTTGGAAATTAATGCCCAAACTAAAACTTCCAAATGGTATCATTGTCTGTGGATTCTGCAGAGTGGATTCTGTTGTGAAAGCTGTTCGCGAATCGAACAGCTTTCCAGCTGGCTTTACTAGCGTCGTTCTGCCACTTGACGTTTCCATTCATAAAAACGGCAAGTAAAACACCCGCGAATTCTGTATCGGAAAAAGACGGCCATGTATTGAATAAACTACCCATATGATCAGGAATGCTACTCTTCAGATTTTGACCACAGCATTCTGATGGGAAGATGTTCAGCCACTTGACGTTTCCATTCATGTTTTTATGAATGGAAACGTCAAGTGGCTGAACATCTTCCCATCAGAAAAAACAGCAAGTAAAACACCCTCGAATTTTGTATCTCCCGTATCATGCAACCCCCCAAATTTAGGTTACAATTTAGGTCTTCAAAAGTCGCATGATACGCGAGTATATACGGTAGACAAAATTCCAGTTAATTACTAAAAGAATAAAGCCACAAGATTCCACGGCTTGAATATTTACTACACAAGTGTCAACAAAGGAAGACAGTGGCGTAGTGGTATTGGTCCTGGACTAGCAATACAGAGACCAACGGTAATGCTTTGGGGACCTGGTTCATACCCCATCATGATGTAAAATTTAAATTCAATAAAACAAATGGAATTAAAAGTGTAATGATGAACATGAAATGATTGTTGTAGAGACCCATCTGGTTCACGAATGTTCTTTGGGGAAGGAAATCTGTCATCCTTACCTCATTTGGCCTACATGTGACTCAGAACCAGCAATGTGGTTGACTTTTAAATGCCCTCAGGGGATGGGCAATAAATGTTGGCCCAGCCATAAACAACCACACCCCACAAACGAACAAAAAAGCACCAAACATTCAACGGCATCTATTCGATACTTCAGAATTGACAAATTGCAATTGATTATTAACTATAAAATGCACATTAAATCACAGATATAACCAAGACAGATCTGACAAATTGGTTCAATAGTCCACTCAGATTTTGGTGACCACATGCAGTCATGAAGTTCTTCAAACTCTGTCTTCCTCTTGAGGAACATCAGCTTTGATCATGCTAGGTGATAGTCTGATTTCCAGTCAAAAGCAGCACATAACCAGAGTTCCATGCACCCTTTCTGTACCACAAAGAGCAGACTTCTGCAGAACCTGCACAACTCTCTCTGGATGGCGTTGATCCACCAATGTTATCTTCAAGCAACATAAACAGCTGCATTTAACCTCAGCTTCTGGATTGACTCTGCCTGTTCTGCATCACTGAATCAAACTGGTTTCAAACCTTGCTTATTTTTGTTTCCTTTGAAACTGGGAGGGTCAGTTTCCTTTCCATGTTTACTAGTTCTGTTTCACTTTCTCCTCCCTTTTCAATTCAGGTTCAGTTTTCATTAGAGTTTACCTCAAAAACTACGAATGTATATTAAAAATACACGTATTAACTCACATTGTTAAAATGATGAGTGCAGCAGCTGGCAAATAATTATGAAATCAGGCTAAACCCAATATCAGCCCACAGAATCACTATCCAGAAACTTAATTCCGCTCCCGTTGCATTGCAGCTTTTGTATTAATGTTTATGGATAAAGTCTGCCATCTACTCAGAATTTGGTAGTCATTCACTCTATTCTCTCTCTCCACAATTCCCTACTAATCTCTTAGCCTTCCCCCCTCCCTATTTGTCAGCACAACTGATCCCCTTTTGTAAAAAAAATCCACCACGACTCCAATTGGACTCACTGTACTGCAGTCAAAAGATGCAATAGTGCAGTCACTTCTTTCAGATTCCAACTCGGCTGCCTTGGATTCTTTCTCTGCCCCAACCTCTTACTGCTCACTTAACAGTCTCTGCTGCCCAGTCTCACCTTGCTCTCCACACACATTGGGTCAACTATTAATCATCAAGCGTGGAAATTGTTTATAGTTGTCTATAGACAGCAAAACAATCAAAAATGTCAGTGGATTATTTAATTGTGGATATAGATTCTTTGAGAAAAAAGTTTATTTTCCACACTAAATTACCATTTTTCCAGGGAAACCATACTGGAAAAATCCTGTATGATGATATTTCATTCGACTTGAATTATAGAGCACCAAGCGAACACAAGTGAGTAAGAGAGGTAATCAGACACTTCCCAGACCTTGGGCACTTCTCAAAATCACCCATCATTGGCCCTTTATCCAGCCCCCCACCACCCCAGCCTCTTTTTTCTAGTTTTCTAGCTTTGACAAAGACTCATCCAGACTTGAAACGTCAGCTCCATTCTCTCTGTAGATGCTGTCAAAGTAGCAGAGATTGTCCAGAATTTTCTGTTTTTGTCTCAAAATGTAATACTTGTTACTTGGTGTGTGGAGGTCGTGACTCAAGATATGCTTTCTGAAATGTTCAATGCATGCATCCTTTCCTTGAAAAATAATCACTACTTGAGAATCAGAATATTTAACTTCTTCAAATAAACTTTCACCAATATTAAGGAATTTGACAACCATCCAAGTCCAGAGAACAACATGTATTGTTCTTTTTCGGAATGGCACGGTACCGGTGACAAGTGCTGTCCCGCAGGGTTCAGTGTTGGGGCCACAGATGTTCTCTTTATATATTAACGATCTAGATGACGGGACTGGGGGCATTCTGGCCAAGTTTGCCGATGATACAAAGATAGGTGGAGGGGCAGGTAGTATTGAGGAGGTGGGGAGGCTGCAGAAAGATTTAGACAGTTTAGGAGAATGGTCCAAGAAGTGGCTGATGAAATTCAACGTGGGCAAGTGCGAGGTCTTGCACTTTGGAAAAAAGAATAGAGGCATGGACTATTTTCTAAACGGTGACAAAATTCATAATGCTAAAGTGCAAAGGGACTTGGGAGTCCTAGTCCAGGATTCTCTAAAGGTAAACTTGCAGGTTGAGTCCGTAATTACGAAAGCAAATGTAATGTTGTCATTTATCTCAAGAGGCTTGGAATATAAAAGCAGGGATGTACTTCTGAGGCTTTATAAAGCACTAGTTAGGCCTCATTTAGAATACTGTGAGCAATTTTGGGCCCCACACCTCAGGAAGGACATACTGGCACTGGAGCGGGTCCAGCGGAGATTCACACGGATGATCCCAGGAATGGTAGGCCTAACATACGATGAGCGTCTGAGGATCGTGGGATTGTATTCATTGGAGTTTAGGAGGTTGAGGGGAGATCTAATAGAAACTTACAAGATAATGAATGGCTTGGATAGGATGGACGTAGGGAAGTTGTTTCCATTAGCAGGGGAGACTAGGACGCAGGGGCACAGCCTTAGAATAAAAGGGAGTCACTTTAGAACAGAGATGAGGAGAAATTTCTTCAGCCAGAGACTGGTAGGTCTATGGAATTCATTGCCACAGAGGGCGGTGGAGGCCAGGACGTTGAGTGTCTTTAAGACAGAAATTGATAAATTCTTGATTTCTCGAGGAATTAAGGGCTATGGGGAGAGAGCGGGTAAATGGAGTTGAAATCAACCATGATTGAATGGTGGAGTGGACTCGATGGGCCGAATGGCCTTACTTCCGCTCCTATGTCTTATGGTCTTATGGTCTTATTATTTTGCTCTCAAAGTCCTGAACATTAAATAGGATCTCATGAGTTAGAAACCATTTTCTCTCCTGTGATCACTACCATCAACACTTTGGTTTAGATTCCAATGCCATTTCTTTTGTCCGGTTTGAAAAGTTACATACCACACTCAAACTCCTTTCTTTTGTATCTTGCAGGAGCAGGGAATCATGATATGGTTAGATTTTCTGAACCCTTGTTAAACAGTTCTCTCCTTTTTACTGACCCATTTTTAAACATTGCTGCAGTAACACTTAGATTTGGTACTTCTTGGAACATTCCAGAGTTGAGTCTATCTGATTCACATATTCTCTATTGCTGGAGAAGAGGCACATAATCAACCAGTTTTGCAGAATAGATAGACACCTAAAGTGAATCACAGAGAAGGAGACCCTTGGTTAAGTAGTAAAGACTAGGAATGTAGAAGTCACCCAACAGACCAAAGTTGAAAACTTGAAACTGAAGTCAAACAGCCGCAAATAGACAAGCAAAATTGCTAAAGAATGAATCAATATTGCGAAAGCAATCGTGTGGAGCTGCAGAGTATTGTAGACTGGATTTGGTTTGTCAAAGGAGGGAATGGCTAATTTAGCATTATTCAGAGAAGAGGGAGAAAATACATAGAGTATTCGAGAGTATTCATCTTTGAGCCAAGCTTTGTTGGCATTAAACCGCTACAATGCTGCCCACAGTAACATCGTTTACTGAAAATTATATTGCACACTGAGAATTAGCAACAAGTGCCAACAGTACTTAAAATACATGTGGCAGCTTTATACAGATCCAATACATTCAAAGGGGAAGACCTTACTCCAAAACATTTTACATAGAAACAAAAAATTAAGAGCATCATCTCAATAAGAGTTTTGCCTAGTATCTCAGCATGGACTTTGCCAAAAACCTTCACAAAAAAAGTGAAATACAAAAATTAATATCCTTAACATACGTAGACAACACATTTTGGACAAAATTACGCTATTATCTGAAGCAACTACAGATTCATGACACCATTTATACAGCACAGTAGATCCATGGCAATTGGCTATCTTCAAAGTAATGGAGTATAATGAATACCATTGATATACTTTTAAGCACATGACAGAGTATGCCTGCATGGGAAACAAATAGGGCAGTGTTGGTAGAACTACCACCTTATCGATATCCAAGATTTAAATTTTGCTTCATAACACTGTTGACATGATTTTATACGTACTACCTCTGCCCCTAGTGCACATCCTTTGCAGCCAGTTATCAATGTACACTGTAATATTGTCCAGAGATAATCCTTTGATTTTGTTTGCCTTCATGACAACTCCAGAGTACCAGGAAGTTGGGCCACAGAAAATTGCAATGATCCAATGAAGCAAGTCTAGAGCAAGTTGACTAGAGCAGGGGTTTTCAATTGGGTGTCTGGGAGCCCCTGGATGTCCAAGAGATTTCAAAATCCACCAAATCTTCAGCTAGTCACCAAAATAAATCCACATTGAATGATAAAGTATTATCAAGTCAATGATCTCCAGGGGTACTACTGTCAAATGACATGATTCCATGGAACGGATTACCTTCCTGTGGACAGACAGATGAATGGCTTAAAGGATCAACAATTCTACACCCCTGCAATCCAACCCTTAACCAAGGACAGAGGTCTCCGACAGATTGTATGTACATGCAGAAGACAAGAGATCAGTTTCTACAAGGCATCCTGATGTTTGGGTGGGTGAAGGACATGATGCTGCTGTTCGGTTCAGTCACACTTTTGCAGTTCAGCATCTGGTGAGACGAAGGCAGTCTTTGGGAAGCAGTGATTGTCACTCTTCTAAATAAAATGATAAATATTTGAATGTGTCAGAGACACAAAGGGAATCCTCAAGTATATTTTACAGAGACACCATAATAATTAATTCTGTGCGCACTTTTGGAACACGTTTCACTTTAATCCTACACACTAGTTTAATGGCAGTGAAATTATTTTCCAGTCAGGCCATGTAATGTGGTAGCAAGCTGCCTGACTTTAAATAGAATTGCTATGCCAAGGGCATTGATTTTGTTGGGACCACTTGACAGACATACAAGTGTGATCGGTTTTATATCTCACTGGAGATGATGCAGCTGATCTAAAAATAAATTTAATCTGCAATAATGGCATCACATTTCTTGATATAATGTACATTCATTCCTGGTTAAACAGCGATAGGTGAAAACATTAAACTATAATTTTCTGTTTTAAAGTCACAAAATTCCACCTTAAATGGTCAAACCTACTTTTGCATTGCCTTGTTTAGTTCATAAATATTAACATTGAATATTGAGAAGATGAGCTTGACCCCATTGGTGTTTTATCACAATAGGGATATCACAATATCACAACCACAAAGCATGAGGGATTTAACTATTTATCTCATTAAGAAAGAAGAGTTAACAATTGCATGGCAGTCACTGGCCATTTAAAAGTTGTAGATTACTAATTTGAAACAATACCCCAAGAAAGTGGCAGCGAGTCACCTTCTAAAACTGCTGCAGTTCAAGGGGATTCGTGTATTCTAATGGTTTGATCCAACCAAGTCATTTGCTCGACCATTTAAGAGGGAAGTTAAGAGTCAACAGCAGTGCTGTGCATCTGGTGTTGCGTATAGGCCAGGCTAAGTCACGGCAGACTCCCTTCAATAAAAAAAGGTCATTCGTGAACCAGATGAATTTGAAATGACAACTCGGTATTTTCATGGTCATTATTGTTGATACTAGCTTTCTATTCCAGATTTAATTAACTGAATTTAAATTCTCCAACTGGGTGGGATTTAAATTTGTTTCCAGGTGATTAAATTTGTTTCCTGGTGATTAATCTAAGCCTTTAAATTCCTAGTGCAGTAACGTAACCACCCATTCTACCATACCCTAAACTATCTTTTAGTCACTGTGCTTTAGATAAATTAATCCTCTCCAAAGCATTCATCCTGATCATAACATGGCAGAATTCATCGAATGTTTGCATAAGTTTTATATAATTTGGGTTTAAAATCTAAATCTAAAGACAATTGTTGAGATCTGATGTTGCAAATGTTTGTCCCTGACATGCGTAATGCTCCAGAATTGGCACCAAATAATGCCAGTATTCTAATGATTCCTGGTTCATATTTTATTTTACCAAGCTATCTGGTGAACTGGTTTCTGTTTATTTGCACTAAAATCATCTACCTGCTTTATCAACTGATTCATTGGGGCTATCACCCGTTAACTGGTTATTTACTGACAAGCATATTGTTACATGAACTGCCTGAAGGATGGTACCATTTGTTCACCTTACACCAAGAAAGAGCAGAAAAGGGCCAGCGTGTGTACGGCAACTCTTAATTGTACTCCGCTTTATGCAGAAAAAGACACTTGGGTTGTGTTAAAAGGACTCGTGGAATTTCAATAACATAGGAGGGGAGCCTCAAAAAGGAAAAAAAAGGTCAAAACCACTGCACTAAAGGACAGAAAATCACCAAAGCCTACTCGGTCATGTATGTGGGACTTTAGTATGATACAAGAATACAAGAATACAAGAAAGAGCAGGAGTAGGCCATTTGTATGTACCCTCAAACCTGCTCTGCTAGTCAGTAAGGTAATAAATAGCCGATCGAATTGCGACCTGAACTCCACTTTCCTATTTGCTCCCATAACCCCCGACTCCTTTGTCGATCAAAAATCTGTCCAATTAAACCGTGAATATATTTTATGAGGCTAACATTCAACTTGCTATGCCTACGTGCTAACTTAGCCATTTGTACACAAGGCAACCCTGCTCCTCTTTGTACCTCAGCACTTTGCAATCTTTCTTCAGTCAAGTAATCCTGTGAAGTTTCTCATGATTTAAGTAATGAATGTGTCGAGATTCACGTTTAGAAACATTTCCGAATAACTTGCTCATATTTATGGCACTGATGAGATATTGGTTCCCAATATCCGACAAGGTCTTGCAATGGAATAGCACAAGCAGACCATGATCAAACACATTTAAGAAAGCATTTGAGGTCTTGTTCATGCAACCTATTTTTTAAAAACGTCACTAATTATGACACCTTTCATCCTGGAGCTCTAACACCAAGGTGGACGGGATGACTGCTTCACAGTTAGAATCATGGGCACTCTAACATGAATTCAACTACAATTGGCTACAATTCAGCTCAAGAATGTCAACAAGAATTGATGATGCAAGAACCGGCATGTTCCTTACGAGGAAGAAAGTTAAGCATGGCAAATTTCAGGAACCGTTGATAACAAGATATTGTAGGCCTTGTCAAAAAGAAAAAGGAGGCATTTGTCAGGGCTAGAAGACTGGGAACAGACAAAACCTGTGTGGAATATAAGGAAAGTAGGAAGGAACTTAAGCAAGGAGTCAGGAGGGCTAAAATGGGTCACAAAACGTCATTGGCAAATAGGGTTAAGGAAAATCCCAAGGCTTTTTACACGTACATAAAAAACAAGAAGGTAGCCAGGGAAAGGGTTGGCCCATGAAGGACAGGGGAGGGAGGGAATCTATGTGTGGAGCCAGAGAAATGGGCGAAGTACTAAATGAATACTTTGCATCAGTATTCACCAAAGAGAAGGAATTGGTGGATGTTTAGTCTGGAGAATTGTGGATAGCACAATCGCTTCACAGCTCCAGGGTCCCAGGTTCGATTCTGGCTTGGGTCACTGTCTGTGCGGAGTCTGCACATCCTCCCCGTGAGTGCGTGGGTTTCCTCCGGGTGCTCCAGTTTCCTCCCACAGTCCAAAGGTGTGCAGGTTAGGTGGATTGGCCATGATAAATTTCCCTTAGTGTCCAAAATCGCCCTTAGTGTTGGGTGGGGTTACTGGGTTATGGGGATAGGGTGGAGGTGTTGACCTTGGGTAGGGTGCTCTTTCCAAGAGCCGGTGCAGACTCGATGGGCCGAATGGCCTCCTTCTGCACTGTAAATTCTATGATAGAACGGTGCGTAGATAGCCGGGGTCACATTGAGATCTAAAAAGACGAGGTGTTGGGCGTCTTGGAAAATATTACGGTGGATAAATCCCCAGGGCCTGATGGGATCTACCCCAGAATACTGAAGGAGGCAAGAGAGGAAATTACTGAGGCCTTGACAGAAATCTTTGGATCCTCACTATCTTCAGGTGATGTCCCGGAGGACTGGAGAATAGCCAATGTTATTCTTTTGTTTAAGAAGGGTAGCAAAGATAATCCAGGGAACTATAGGTCGGTGAGCCTTACGTCAATGGTAGGAAAATTACTGGAGAGAATTCTTTGAGACAGGATCTACTCCCATTTGGAACCAAGTGGTCGTATTAGCGAGAGGAAGCACAGTTTTGTGAAGGGAACGTCGTGTCTCACTCACTTGATAGAGTTTTTCGAGGAAGTCACAAAGATGATTGATGCAGGTAGGGCAGTGGATGTCGTCTATATCGACTTCAGTAAGGCCTTTGACAAGGTCCCTCATGGCAAACTGGTACAAAAGGTGAAGTCACACGGGATCAGAGGTATGCTGGCAAGATGGATACAGAACTGGCTAGGTCATAGAAGGCAGAGAGTAGCAATGGTAGTGTGCTTTTATAATTGGAGGGCTGTGACTAGTGGTGTTCCGCAGGGATCCGTGCTGGGACCTTTGCTGTTCGTAGTGTATATAAATGATTTGGAGGAAAATGTAACTGGTCTGATTAGTAAGTTTGCGGACGACACAAAGGTTGGTGGAATTGCAGATACCGATGAGGACGGTCAGAGGATACAGCAGGATTTAGATCGTTTGGAGACTTGGGCGGCAGGGTGCAGATGGAGTTTAATCCGGACAAATGTGAGGTAACGCATTTTGGAAGGTCTAATGCAGGTAAGGAATATACAGTGAATAGTAGAACCCTCAAGAGTATTGACAGTCAGAGAGATCTAGGTGTACAGGTCCACAGGTCACTGAAAGGGGCAACACAGGTGGAGAAGGTAGTCAAGAAGGCATACGGCATGCTTGCCTTCATTGACTGGGGCATTGGGTATAAAAATTGGCAAGTCATGTTGCAACTGTATAAAACTTTAGTTAGGTCACACTTGGGAGTATAGTGTTCAATTCTGGTCGCCACATTACCAGAGGATGTGGAGGCTTTAGAGAGGGTGCAGAAGAGATTTACCAGGATGTTGCCTGGTATGGAGGGCATTAGCTATGAGAAGAGGTTGATAAACCTGGTTTGTTCTCACTGGAATGAAGGAGGCTGAGGGGCGACCTGATAGAGGTCTACAAAATTATGAGGGAGTGGATAGTCAGAGACTTTTTCCCAGGGTAGAGGGGTCAATTACTTGGTGGCATAGGTTTAAGGTCCGAGGGGCAAGGTTTAGAGATGTACGAGATAAGCAATTTACACTGAGGGTAGTGGGTGCCTGGAACTCTCTGCCAGAGGAGGTGGTGGAAGCAGGGACGATAGTGACGTTTAAGGGGCAGCTTGACAAATACATGAATAAGATGGGAATAGAGGGAGACGGACCCCGGAGGTGTAGAAGATTTTAGTTTAGATGGGCGCAGGCTTGGAGGGCCGAAGGGCCTGTTCCTGTGCTGTACCTTTCTTTGTTCTTTGTTCATAAAAGGTGGGGACTAAAATATACAATGGGTTTACTCAGAGGCTGGAGATATTTCTGGAGTCAAGTTAGTTTTAGTTTCAAAATGTCATATTTTTATTCAATAATACCAAATGTTGCCTACGATAAAAAGTGGCAACGTTTTCTCTGAGGTACACAGCTATCCAAAATTCCCTGCACACAAGCCAATCTCAAATTTTCTGCATTGCACATGTATGGTCACTCATGGAGTTGTGAGAAAAACACATGCGTACAATGGCAACAATGGTATTGTTTTGCTGCAATTGCTTCATTGATAAATGCAGCAACTGGTGTGTCACATAAGCATTGACTAAGTAGGTCCCAGGTTCAATTCTCAGGTCTTTGCGGAATTAACTCGTTAATATTAAATGGCACTTAGAGGTGCTACAACAAGTGAGCAATAGTGTCTCTGTTGTCATGTTGTGGAGGTGCCGGCGTTGGACTGGGGTGAGCACAGTAAGAAGTCTTACAACACTCAGGTTAAAGTCCAACAGATCTGTTTCGAATCACTAGCTTTCGAAGCGCAGCTCCTTCCTCAGGTGAGGGAGAGAGGCCGAAATGTTGGTGGTTGGAGAAAAAGGCTGGATGTGCCAACAATGGGAGTGCAGGGAAAAGTAAGGCAAAATTCCCACTCTTGATATCGATTAGCAATTCCTGCTAGAAGTGTAGCGACAACAAGGCTGACAACAATGAAAAATTCAACAAAGAAATGTGCTTCCACTGAAAAGGCTATTTTAACAGGAATCAAATTGCATATAGTGCTCTAATAACAGATTCTTCAAAACAGCGGACGACAGGCCGGATTGTAGGATGTAACATACAACAGAGCCTTTATTGAATAGACTAATTTGAAAAATGCCACTTCCTGCACCTCCAATCACAGACTAACACCTGATAATTTATGCAGGACGAAAGCAGCCTATGATTGGGCGAGCAGCTAGCAGTAGAAAGATATGCTTTTTCAATTTTAGCTCTCTGCTTCCAGAGCAGAGGAACTTCCACAGGAGTGCGATCATGTATGAAGGGGACGGAAAGGAGTGCGAGCGCGTGTGAAGGGGCAGAAAGGAGTGCGAGCGCACGTGAAGGGGGCAGAAAGGAGTGCGAGCGCACGTGAAGGGGGCGGAAAGGAGTGCGAGCGCACGTGAAGGGGGCGGAAAGGAGTGCGAGCGCGTGTGAAGGGGGCGGAAAGGAGTGCGAGCGCGTATGAAGGGGGCGGAAAGGAGTGCGAGCGCGTATGAAGGGGCAGAAAGGAGTGCGAGCGAGTGTGAAGGGGCCAGAAAGGAGTGCGAGTGCGTGTGAAGGGGCAGAAAGGAGTGCGAGCGCGTGTGAAGGGGGCGGAAAGGAGTGCGAGTGCGTATGAAGGGGCAGAAAGGAGTGCGAGTGCGTGTGAAGGGGCAGAAAGGAGTGCGAGCGCACGTGAAGGGGGCAGAAAGGAGTGCGAGCGCACGTGAAGGGGGCGGAAAGAAGTGCGAGCGCACGTGAAGGGGGCGGAAAGGAGTGCGAGCGCGTGTGAAGGGGCAGAAAGGAGTGCGAGCGCGTGTGAAGGGGCAGAAAGGAGTGCGAGCGAGTGTGAAGGGGGCAGAAAGGAGTGCGAGCGCGTATGAAGAGGGCGGAAAGGAGTGCAAGCGCGTGTGAAGGGGCGGAAAGGAGTGCAAGCGCGTGTGAAGGGGCGGAAAGGAGTGCAAGCGCGTGTGAAGGGGCGGAAAGGAGTGCGAGTGAAGGGGCGGAAAGGAGTGCGAGCGCGTGTGAAGGGGCAGAAAGGAGTGCGATCGCGTGTGAAGGGGCAGAAAGGAGTGCGATCGCGTGTGAAGGGGCGGAAAGGAGTGCGAGCGCGTGTGAAGGGGCGGAAAGGAGTGCGAGCGCGTGTGAAGGGGGCGGAAAGGAGTGCGAGCGCGTGTGAAGGGGGCGGAAAGGAGTGCGTGTGAAGGGGGAAGAAAAGAGTGCGGGCACGTGTGAAGGGACAGAAAGGAGTGTGATCACATGTGAAGGGGGCGGAAATGAGTGTGAGCGCGTGAAGGGGGCGGAAAGGAATGCGAACGCATGTGATGGGGCAGAACGGAGTGCGAACGCATGTGATGGGGCAGAACGGAGTGCGAACGCGTGTGAAGGGGCAGAACGGAGTGCGAACGCGTGTGAAGGGGCAGAACGGAGTGCGAGCGCGTGTGAAGGGGCAGAACGGAGTGCGAGCGCGTGTGAAGGGGCAGAAAGGAGTGCGAGCGCGTGTGAAGGGTCAGAAAGGAGTGCGAGCGCGTGTGAAGGGGCAGAAAGGAGTGCGAGCGCGTGTGAAGGGGCAGAAAGGAGTGCGAGCGCGTGTGAAGGGGCAGAAAGGAGTGCGAGCGCGTGTGAAGGGGCAGAAAGGAGTGCGAGCGCGTGTGAAGGGGCAGAAAGGAGTGCGAGCGCGTGTGAAGGGGCAGAAAGGAGTGCGAGCGCGTGTGAAGGGGCAGAAAGGAGTGCGAGCGCGTGTGAAGGGCAGAAAGGAGTGCGAGCGCGTGTGAAGGGGCAGAAAGGAGTGCGAGCGCGTGTGAAGGGGGCAGAAAGGAGTGCGAGCGCGTGTGAAGGGGCAGAAAGGAGTGCGAGCGCGTGTGAAGGGGGCAGAAAGGAGTGCGAGTGCGTGTGATGGGGTAGAAAGGAGTGCGAGCGCATGTGATGGGGTAGAAAGGAGTGCGAGCGCGTGTGATGGGGCAGAAAGGAGTGCGAGGGCGTGTGAAGGGGCGGAAAGGAGTGCGAGCGCGTGTGAAGGGGCGGAAAGGAGTGCGAGCGCGTGTGAAGGGGCGGACAGGAGTGCAATAGTGTGTGAAGGGGCGGAAAGGAATGCGAGCGCGTGTGAAGGGGCGGAAAGGAGTGCGAGCGTGTGTGAAGGGGCAGAAAGGAGTGCGAGCACGTGTGAAGGGGCGGAAAGGAATGCGAGGCATGTGAAGGGGCAGAAAGGAGTGCGAGCGCGTGTGAAGGGGCAGAAAGGAGTGCGAGCGTGTGTGATGGGGCGGAAAGGAGTGCGAGCTCATGTGAAGGGGCAGAAAGGAGTGCGAGCGCGTGTGAAGGGGCAGAAAGGAGTGCGAGCACATGTGAAGGGGCGGAAAGGAGTGCAATCGTGTGTGAAGGGGGCGGAAAGGAATGCAAGCGAGTGTGAAGGGGCAGAAAGGAGTGCAAGCATGTGTGAAGGGGCAGAAAGGAGTGCAAGCACGTGTGAAGGGGCAGAAAGGAGTGCAAGCACGTGTGAAGGGGCAGAAAGGAGTGCGAACGCATGTGAAGCGGCAGAAAGAAGTGCGAGCGCGTGTGAAGGGGCGGAAAGGAGTGCGAGCGCGTGTGAAGGGGCGGAAAGGAGTGCGATCGTGTGTGAAGTGTGGCAACAAAGTGTGAGCGTGTGAATGAGTTAGTTTTTCTTTTGCAAATAGCTGGCAAGATCTTCCACCAGCTAAAAGTTTAGATATGCAAAAATCTGATGAGTTAGTAATCACCTTGTTTATGTCAATGTTATGATTTATGTTAAGGTAGCTAATTTGTACTGAATTAATTGATATATTCAATGGTAATGCTTGTCCTGTATTCTCACATTACTGTAAAATATATCAGTTTACCAATTCATATGTGTTGGTTTACCAAGCGATTAGTTGGTCTGTCTTTGGACAGATTGTACTAGTACAAATATAGGGTGGCATGGTGGTGCAGTGGTTAGCACGCTGCCTGACGTACATGCAAAAGCAGTACAAATATGAGAGACAAATATCCAAGAGGTTGATAATGTTCCCATTCCTGGTTATACTTTTGGACATGTAGGTGAAAGCAAGCCAATAAAAATATACTCAGACTGCTTATGCAAGCATTCAACACCAAGTGAACCCAAGGTCAATCCACCAGTTAAATTACTAACAACTTGCAAGCTTACGTTTTTGACAGACTTGCTGCATCTTCAAAGCACTGATGATTTGTCACATAAGTGCATTTGCACACACAAATTTAAATAACAACTGCATTATAGGTATCACAAAAACAAAATGAGAAACATCAGAGCAACAAGGTGGGCATTTAGCCTTTCTGCCTGCTCTGCCGCTGAGCCATGGCAGTTACCTTGAACTCGAATTTCCTGTTCTCTTGCCATATCGATACCCTCATTTTCAAGTAAATATCCTTCTCTTATTTTTTTTTAAATTGTTAAAAGCTTATTTGATCTCAACAATCGACTGAAGCAATAACATTTTAACTAGCAAATCACTGCTCAACACTTTTTTAAAAAAAAATATACTTTTGCTCTATCCTATATCCTAAAGTTTTTGCATTTGATCTGTTATTTAAATTACTGTCACAGACACCCAACTACTGGAAAAAAAAAGGTTCTTTCCCCTTTCCACTCCCTTAGTGCCATGTGCCTTCCTTTTCCCTGTATCCCTGTGCAATTTAGATTGATGTAATCATCGAATGCCCTCTTAAATGCCTCGATGAAACCTGCCTCCATCACACGTCCAGGAGCCTTCGAATGATCTATGCACATATACACCAGGTCCCTCTGCTCCTGCGTCCATTTTAAGAATTTTACCCCTTATTTTATATCGTCTCTTAATATTATTCCCATCAAAATGCATCATCTGTCCTTTCAGGAAAACAACCTGTTTTCTCCATTTTTTCTTCATATTCGTATTGCCTCATGAGACAATACACTGGTAAATCTCTTACTTTTGTAGCCACCTAAAATGGACGCTGAGCTACAAAATTAAGCCAAGCGCGAAGACTGCTGGGAAACAGACAGTTTAGCCAGACCAGCAGTCTGCAAAGAGAGCATTTTGCATTCTGCAAGCAGCAGAAACCAGTTTGGGCTCAGGTGAGAAGACCTTAGCTAGGTGCAAATGGCAAAACGCTTTGCATGCTAATGAGGCAATCAGACCTGAACACCCACACAATAGATACATTTGATTCTGAATGGACACATTTGAATCAAGGCCCAGACATCGAGGCACCAGAAACCTCCAAACAAAAGGGCATAAGAAACGCCCCCCCATCACGGAGACCCCCTCGCATTGGGGAATTAAAACAGTATCGATGAGGAATTGACCCAATAGATATCCAAAGGTTAAAGCCCGCCCAAGAAGAGGGAAGGACAATGGGATCCCTATAAAAGTCAGGGACCTCGTGTTGTCCGGTCTGTTATTTCGTGCTCCGGCCCTGACCAAGAACTTGAAGCTACACTCTGACTCCAGCCGTTGAGCACCAGCCGCCGAACCGTAAGTGCCAGTACGACGCTCGCTACGCGAACTAAGCCCGCTAGAACCCCCAGTGACCAGAACGCTTGCTGAAGGTTGCAGCCCAAGACCAGGACGAAGGCCTCGCTCCCTGACCTTGCCTGTTCCTGTTAGATAAGTATTCTGATTACTTTAGTTTAGTCATAGCTTAGTCTCTTAGTGTGTGCATGAATATTTATTATTACTGTATAATAAATATTATCGTTTGGACCTTACTAATCGGTGTATCGTCTTTATTACTTTGAACTTGACCTTGGAATACTCGTGACGTTGTCTATACGGCAACTGGCGACTCCTAAGCTGAATAAATACATAAGACAGAGCCTAGTGGTGTTAAGTACTTGGAAGTTAATACACCCCAATAAACGCGTTTTACGCCCATAGTAAAACGTGCAACACTTTCATAGAACAGTACAGCACAGAACAGGCCCTTCGGCCCTCAATGTTGTGCCGAGCAATGATCACCCTACTCAAACCCACGTATCCACCCTATATCCGTAACCCAACAACCCCCCCTTAACCTTGCTTTTTAGGACACTACAGGCAATTTAGCATGGCCAATCCACCTAACCCGCCCATCTTTGGACTGTGGGAGGAAACCAGAGCACCCGGAGAAAACCCACGCATACACGGGGAGGACGTGCAGACTCTGCACAGACAGTGACCCAGCCGGGAATCGAACCTGGGACCCTGGAGCTGTGAAGCATTTATGCTAACCGCCATGCTACCGTGCTGCCTCAGTGTTTCCTAGTGTTGGGCTCAAATTTTCATAGTATCTCAACTCTTATTAACATTGTTTTAACCATTACGTGATCTTGCTTTTCTTCTGTAGCTTTTGCCTTAAAATACAACGTTCAACTTGCCTTTTAAATGGCCGTTTCCGCTTTGGATATTATTTGTAAAATCATGTGAATTGGAACCCTTAAATCTCTGTGCTCTCTCTCAGACCCTATCGCACGACAAAAATATGGGTACTTATTTTCTTTTTAAGACCACAAAATACCAACTCAAATTTATTGCCTGTGAATTTCATCAGTGACTTTTTCTTTTAAAAAGGACTATTAAACCATCTTGTTAATATTTCTCAGCTTTCTTTGGTCCTCAAAATCATTTACTATCCCTCTTACTTCAAATATTTGCATCTGAAAATTTGGACATCACTAACTGAAAAAATTACAAAAACAAAATGCTGCAGATGCTGGAAACCTGAAACAACAAACAATTCTGGAAACACTCAGCAACTCGGGCAGCATCTGTGGAAAGAAAGAGTTAACGGTTCAGGAGGGGGTCAGTGATATAGCTCAGTTGGCCAGACAGCTAGCTCGTGATGCAGAGAGAGGCAAAAATGCAATAACGAAAGTGAATGTTCAAGAAGCAAAGGCTATGCTCGGATTATGTGAATGGGGTATATAGCAGACATACGAATGCACCATGAAGGAAGAAAGGAAAAAGCCAATAAAAAGCAAAAAACCTGGAACAAGATGGAGGCAGAGGTTATCAAAAAGTTGAGTATTTACAGCATTTCTTGCTTTTATAATGGAAAATTGTTGATGCATACACTAAACAGAACAGTCCAGCACCTAGGACCACAAAACTCACCTTTCTATTATTTTGTTTCCTCTCCTCTAAACAGTATTAAATCTAATTTTCTATACTTTCCCCAAATCATAACATCTTAGTCTTTGACATGGCACAATACAGGAGACAATTGGTGAAGTGATCTGTTAACTAAACATTCAATATATCCAACATGTCATCTTCTCTCATTAGATTTGTTATGCAGAAAACCTTCTTTTTGAACTTGCGTCGAGTACTGCCCTGCCTCACCACCATTCAACGGTAATCATTGGAACCACATGCCAATTGCCAAAAGGTCAAGCAGATTAGAGAATTAAGCGCGTGGCTTAAAGAGTGGTGAGAAAAGGCAGCATTTCAATTCATGGGGCACAGGCATCAATATTGAAGGAAGAAAGAGCTATTCTGCTGAGATATGCTCCACTTAAACTGAGCTGGGACCAGAGTCCTCATCAATCATATAACTAGGGTTGTGGATAAGGTTTTAGGGTTTTTAACTAATGGCGACAGGGTGGGAGATTGGAATGAAATGAGACCACATCAGAGCAGTCATGATCTCATTGACTGTCAGAGGAGGCTAGAGTGGCTGAATGGCCTACTTCTGCTCCTACATCTTGTGGCCTTGTGAAGATTTAGAAATCCGAAGAGAAAGAAAGAGGCATCAAAAAGAGTAGTGAAATGGGTAATTGCAAACAGAGTGGGACAGGAAGGGACAGAAAGTTTAGCATAAATGGTGCATCAGGAAAGGGTAACAATGCAGGGAGCAAATGTAAAAAAAATAAATAAAGGTTTGTTATTCGAATGCACAAACCATCTGCAAAATAAACAAATTAACTATGGTACAAAGAGGTAAATGGTTTAGATGTAATTGCCATTAGAGACATGGTTGCAAGGTGATCAAGGTTAGGACATAAAAATTCCAGGGTAAGCAGTATTTCAAAAAGACAGACAAAATGGAAAAGGAGGGGGACTGCTCTGACAGTAAAGGGTGACATAAGTTAGTGAGAGAGGATATGATCCTCAAGATTATGAAGTAGAATCAGTATGGGTGGAAATTAGGAATAGCAAGAGTCAGGTAAAGCTGGTTGGAGTAGTTTACAGGCCCTCTAACAATACCTATACTGTTGGTCGAGAGGGTCAGAGTATTAAAAACAATTATTGGAGCTCGCAACAAAGGAAATTGTCATAATTGTGGTGCCTTCAATCTCCACATAGACAGGGTCAATCAAATTGACAAGAGTCATCCAGAAGATGAACTTGTGGAATGCTTTTGTGACAGTTTCCTGGAGCAATACATTGTGGAAGGGACTAGGGCTAAAACTATCTTAGATCTAATATAGTATAATGAGGCAGGGTAAATTAGTAAATGTTTTTTTTTTAATTTAGAGTACCCAATCACATTTTGCCAATTAAGGGGCAATTTAGAATGGCCAATCCACCTACCCTGCACATCTTTGGGTTGAGGGCGAAACCCACGCAAACACGGGGAGACTGTCCGTGTGGAGTTTGCACAGTGACCCAGAGCCGGGATCGAACCTGGGACCTCGGCGCGTGAGGCAACAGGGCTAACCCACTGCGCCACCTTGCTACCCTGTAAATTAGTAAATGTGATAGGAAAGATTCCAGTAAGGAATGTGACCATAGTACTATTCCATGTTAAGTTTGAAAGTGGCATACTCTAGTCACAAACAATGACAGTAAGCTTAAACACTGCCAATTACATAGGTGGGAAACTGGTTATGGTTAATTGGGTCAATCACAGTAAATATGGGTAACATTTAAAGAAACAATTCAAATTGTTCAACTAAAATACATACCATTGAAAACTAGAATGTAGCAAGGGAGACCCACTTGTGGCACACTCCATGAAGTTAAGAATTGTATTAGATTTTTTTTTAAAAAAAGCTAATAATGTTGCAAAGAATAGTAGCAGGTTTGTGTGGCAAAGGTTCACACAAGTTGGATTAAATAAAAAAGGGGAAAAAAGAATACAAGAGTAAATTTATCAGAAATATAAAAGCTCTTCAGCTTGGGGCATGGTGGCATAGTGGCTAGCACTGCTGCCTTACAGCTCTAGGGACCCGGGTTCAATTCCGACCTCGGGTGACTGTGTGGAGTTTGCTCTTTCTCCCCGTGCCTGCGTGGGTTTCCTCCAGGTGTTTCATTTCCTCCTACTGTCCAAAGATGTGCAGGTTAGGTGGATTGGCCATGCTAAATTGCCCCTTAGTGTCCAAAAGGTTAGGTGAGGTTACTGGGTTAAAAGGATAGAGTGGAAGCATGGGATTAAGTAGGGTGCTCTTTCCAAGGGCCGGTGCAGTCTTGATGGGAGCGTCTTTGGCTAACATGAAGGCATCATGGGAGGACTTTAACACCGCTTTCTGGTGGTCTACGGCATTTGATTCTTTATCACTATATATTAGACATGGTCTGCTTCGATTTAATGTTCTTCATTGGCTTTTGTAATCTGCTCTGGATCCTACTTCTGCAGGATGTCATTTGGTTCCTGCAACACTGTTTCATGTGTTTTGATCATGTCCAAGGCTGGCTACTTTCTAGTCCTCTGTGTTCTCAACTCTTTCCTACATGCGTAGCAAATCTACTGATATTAACCCCATTATTTTGGCGCAGTCCTCGATGCCTAGGCCTTTGCTTGCATATTAACATTTCATATACTAGTGGAAATCTGTGGCTCCACCCTCCAACTTGTAATTAATCAAGGAGATGATGAGGTTTCTTAAACTTGAAAATTTTAAATATACCTTACACATTTCATTCGGTCTGGCAACCTTTTATTCATTATTTTGATCACCTTTCTTTTTGTTTGGAGTTGAATAATTCTTTTTTTTTAAAAAGAGAAACCAGTAGCTGTAGCATACCTGGAAAGGCATTTGATAAGGCGCCACACTAAATGTGAATGGGAAAGATAGAGGCTATTGGAATGGAGTGTTATATATTACCAGGGAGATGATTGGTTAACTGACAGGAAGGAGCGGCGCATAAACAGGGCATTTTCAAATTGGCAGGCTGTGACTAGTAGATTACCACACAGATTAGTGCTGGAACCTCAGCTATTTACAATCTAGGTTAATGGCTTGAATGAAGAGATCGGGAGTCTGATAATACAAAGAGAGATGGAAAAACAAGCTGGGGAGAGTATACGGAGTGGCTGAAAAGTGATGACAGGATGAGTGGGCAACAAGATGGCTGATGGAATACAATGTAGGGAAGTGTGAAATTATTCACTTTGGTCATTAGAAAAGTAGAATGATTTTTTAAGTTGTAAAACTTAAGTGTTCTCATACAGAATGAATACAGAAAGTTAGCATGCAGGCACAGCAAGTAATTAGGAAGACAAATGGCATGTTGAACGGCAGCTTCCCTGCCCTCTGGTTTCAATAGAGAACACCTCGCTCTTTCCAATGTTTAACTTGTACCCAGAGAACCGGCCAAAGTCCTCCAAAATCCCTCTAATGCCCCAGTGGGTCTGAAATATAAAACAACAGATCATCCGCGTACAGTAAAACCCTGTGCTCAATGCCCTCCCCCCACACAATCCCATTCCAACCCCTCAACGCTCTAAGCGCCACTGCCAATGGCTCTCTAACCAGGGCAAAAATCAATGGGGAGAGCAGGCACCCCTGCCTCGTTCCAAAGTGCAGCCCAAAATGCCCCCAGCTCACCCGGTTCATTTGTACAGTTGCGACCAGCACCCTATACAGAAACCAGACCCAGTCCACAAACTCTTGCCCGAATCAGAACCCGAACCGCCCCAACACCTCCCACAGATTCTCCCACTCCATTCGGTCGAAAGCCTTCTGCGCATCCATCGCCACTGCCACTTCCCGCCACTCTTGGGGTATCATAATCACATTAAGCAGCCTCCTCATATTTGCCATTTGGTCCTCACCCATTATCCCCGGGACACAGTCCTTAATTCGTGAAGCCAATATCTTAGTGTCCACATTCAACAACGATATCGGACGGTACGATCCACACTGATCCTGATCCCTATCCTTTTGCAATATCAGGGAGATGGATGCCTGCAACAGTTAGTGGGGAGATCCCCCTTCTCCCTCACCTCATTATATGCCCTCACCAGCAACAGTGGTTTATACGCCCCTGAACAGTAGTTGTAGTATAAAAGTTAGGAAATTAGAGCCACATGTACTAAGGGTAATACAGCAATCAATATATAGATTGAACAAACCATATTTGCAGCAATAGCATGGAGGTCAAGTTCATGGAATACAGACAAGATAGTTTTCTAGATCAATATGTTGAGGAACCAACTAGGGCAATAAGAAAGGGTAAAATAACCATGTTGTATCAAAGGGTCATAAAGGAAAATGCGGCCTTAATCTGATAGAATTTTAAAATCATATTTGAAAGCAATTAGTCAAATCCAACCTAGAATGTTACTTATAAACAAAAAAAAAATTTATAGGCATGAGGGAGGAATTAGGAATTAGCCATGGTACTTTGAGAAACTACATTAAAAATATATGACAATAGACAAGCAACACCTAGTAACTCAAGAATTAATACATAATTTGGAATAAAATGCATGACTTCCAAACACAAAAACCCTGTAGAAAAAGTGGTCCAATGTGGTAAGAGGATTTAAAGATTGAATTGGGCCAAACGATGAGGCTTATATGTTGTCAAAAAGAGAAGTAAGCCTGAAGATTGGGAGGATTTTTAAATTCTGCAAAGGAGGGCCAAGAAATTGATACAGCAAAACAAAAGAGAAAACAAGTGCAAATTAGCAACAGACATAAAAACAGGCTGCAAATATTTCTTCCAAAATTCCTAGTTTGTAACTGGAAAGAAATTAGTGAAGTGCGAATGCGTATGTACAGATTAAATTATAACAGACAATAAGGAAAGAAAGAGACATTAAACAAATACTTTGCATCTGCCTTCACAGTAGAAGACAAATCTCTGATAAATAATGGTCAATCAGGGGCCTTGCGACAAGGAGGAATTTTGAGACAGCAATATAATTTTAAAAGTACTTGAGAAAATAACAGGAGCAAAGGGCAACAAATTCCTTGGACCTAATGGTCCTCAGGTTTGGGGAAAAAAAGTAGCTGCATTAGTTTCTGATCTGATCCTCAAGAATTCCTTAGATTCTAGAACAGTTCCCAAAGAATGCAATGTAGAAAACATGACCCTGCAACACAAGAACGGAGAAATAGGAATCTTTAGGCTAGTTTTCTACCCTTGATATTGCTAAGTTACACCCAAACTAATTTAGTGGTGTAATGTTAGAATCAATTATTAGAATGCGGTTACAAGACAATTAGAAAATCATAATATCATTAAGCAGAGTCAGATTTATAAAGGGAAATCATGTTTGACAAATCTGTTGGAGATTTGGATGTAGAGTCTATCAATATTCAAAAAGTATTCAATGATGTGCCTCAGAAGAGGCTATAACAGAAAATTAGGACTTGTGTTTGGAGGGGATTAATATATTAGTGTGGATTGAGGATTGCTTAATGGACAGAAAGCAGACAATAGGAATAAAGAGGACATTTTCAGACTGGCTGGTTACTGCTAGTGGTGTGCTGCAAGGTAAAGTACTTGGGCTTCAGCGATTTACTATCCATATCAATATGTGGCTAAGGGGGACAGACCTAATGTATCCAAATCTGCTGACGAGGTCGATAAGATTTTTAGGTACAAATTAATGCATAGTGCAGGAAGGTGGAGTTGAGGTAGATCAGCCATGATCTTTCAGAATCGTGGAGCAGGCTTAGCGGGCCAAATGGCCTACAACCGCTCCTATTTTGTATGTTCTTTGAAATCCCCAACTACTACAACATTATGATCACTCCTCACTCCATTTTGTACAGCCTCCTCATCCAAGATTCCATGATCCTCCTTCCGACAGTCTTCATTCTTATCATCACAGGTAGCAATCATCATCACAGGTAGCAATTATATAGTATTTAACAGGAACAGTTTCTTCGGATCTTCACCCTTTATCACACTTAAGTTTCCCTTATTCTGCACGCCATCAATCATAACAACTAGTCCTTAATCCACATCCAAATTGTGAAAAAAGTCTGACGCCAAAATACTTCTCCTCCCTCGTGTCCAAGTGTCTCAAACTAGTGTTCCAACTCAATGACTGCGAGCACAAATGATTCAAGATGGAGGTGTCAGGACAGTAGAACAGTGTTCACTCAGGGATCTTGCACAAACTCCCATTATTACGGTCCAGATATACAAATTATTCTGCAGACTTTATGTCAGTCCCGTTTTTTTTTGCCCCCAGGTACATCAGCTCCGCACCTTAGTCTAGATCAGTGTTTTCCCCAGGACCCATTTTTGCCAACCGGCTGACTTTTGGGTCCCATGCTTTTTTAAACACACCACTTTTGCTTACCTTTTAATGTGAAAGGAGAGCCTGCTTGGTCCTCACAATCTCACTTGAATCAGGTTCAAAGGAGGAGAGGGCAATGCGTATATCAGGTGCAGACATCTGCCAGTTCCTTTGTCCTGTGACCATGATGAAAACAGAAAATCCAACCTACACATGTAGGTTGTCATGAAGGGCAATAGCGACAAAATGTGCGTTTTACTCAGCACTGGATACTCCTGGGAGATGCTACACCAAAATGCTGACAGCTGCATGGGCTTTTGGTGTGTTTTAATGTGGTATTACAGGTCAGCTAAAGCAGGGTAATCTTTTAATTTTAGAGTCAGCACTTTTTAATTTGGAGTCAGCTCTAAAGTTAATCGACTCTGGGTCTGAACCTCAAAAGGGATTTTTCACCCACCACTTAATCTGAAACTTTTCCTCTCATTTGCCAGTAATAACACACATGGGCTCTGCATCCTTATTTGAATTGGCACAATAGGTAAACCCATACCTCAAGAAAATCATCTATCGACTGATTTGTTGCAGAGTTAGGTGTCTTCTTTGTAGGCTGTTAACCAGAAGCCCTGGAGCCTTTAACAGAGCTAACACTAGCACTGCTCAGGTCTGCCCTGGACTCTCCTGTGCAGCTCTCCAGCAGATTCTGTTGAGAGATCCTGTCCAATAGGTAAACTGTCTACTGGAGTCTCTGGCTGTCTCTTTTCATCTTCACAGTTCACTTGCCTTGCTTGCCAACAGCTGGGAAATGGAAGCAGCACTGCTCTGTGATATGCCGCCACTTATGGCCAGAGGACTCCACACAGCCTCATTTATTTTCATTTAAAATGTGGCAGTGTCCACCATTCCCGATGTAAAAGCCAGTAGCAGCTGTTGGGTACTTCTCCCACAATCGTAACCACCTCAGGAATGGCACGACCGATCGCTCAGTGTCTCCTGACACCCACCCGTGAGTTGCAACGTGCAATTTGAAAAACTCTGATCTAGATCATTTGTATCTACCTTTTAATTTTTTACAAGTTTTTCCTCCTTTTATAATAATAAGCTTTCTTGTCACAAGTAGGCTTACATTAACACTGCAATTAAGTTACTGTGATAATCCTCTAATTTTTACATACTAATATGCACCAACTACATACAAACACTGGACAAAAAAATATAAATGTAATTACCAATTGTTTTTACAAACCATTGCAAGAATTGGAAATAAAAGTAGCACCTCCCTCCCCCACACAAAATTCCCACCTTTTGTGCTCTATTCACAATGCGCTCCTTTTACAACTACTTTTGCAACCAGCAGATGCTGCTTACTTTGTGCACCTTTTTGAACCACACCCTATACAACTGCTCATCCAGACTCCTGCACACAGTAAATCAGCAAAAAAAAAATGCTGGAAATATTCTGCAAGTGAGGCAGCATCTGTGGAGAAAAGCAAGAGTTAACGTTTCAGATTGAGATGAACTTACATCAGAACCAAAAATCAGCATCTATTCAGGCAATCACCTGCATCCGCTTGACAGTTAACTGCCACTGACAGGCAGTTTCTGCTAACTAGCTTGCAGTTTCTTTTACACCACAGTTTTTAAACTACTAAGTTACTCAAATTACAGTTTGCGATACTTGCCAAGAGAATTCCCATCTCACCAAATTGCCAACTTCAATACTCAATGCACTACATTTCTGAGCACTCTGTGACCTTATGCATCATTTCAAAGGTTGGAGATGACAACATAGACATGCAGAAAGTGAGATCACAAGTTACAAATTTCAGGAGTACACATACAGTCTGGTGAAAAAGACCCACACGAGAGACAAAATATAACCCAAAGGTGATTTCATAGGAGAAATGACGAGAGATCATATGAACTAAATGGTGCAATTTTTGAAAGAGTACAAGTACAGAGCGACAAGTAGGTCCATGCCCTGCTACCTTCAAAGATTTGTGTACACATTAATTAGCCTATTCAAAACATATGGGATCCTTATCTTCATTAAGAGGCATAGAATACAAAAGCAAGAAAATTATGCTAACTATTTAGAAAGCATTGATTAAGTATCAGCTGGAACATTGCATTCAATTGGGAGGAGGCAGAAGAAGAGGTTTACTGAAATATTATTAGAGAGGAGGGATTTTGGTTATGTGGAGATAGGAGAGAAGGTCAGGTTGTTCTCATTAGAACAGAGAAGCTTAAGAGGAAATACGATAGAGTGCTGAAAATCATGAATGGGTTTGACAGAAAAAAAATGATATAATGTTTCAATAAGAAAAGTATTCTTTGTATGCAGAGGACACAGATTAAAGACTATTGGCAAAGTAACCAGAACATAGAACATACAGTGCAGAAGGAGGCCATTCAGCCCATCGAGTCTGCACCGACCCACTTAAGCCCTCACTTCCACCCTATCCCCGGAACCCAATAACCCCTCCTAACCTTTTTGGACACTAAGGGCAATTTAGCATGGCCAATCCACCTAACCTGCACATGGGACTGTGGGAGGAAACCGGAGCACCCGGAGGAAACCCACACAGACACGGGAGAATGTGCAGACTCCGCACAGACAGTGACCCAGCGGGGAATCGAACCTGGGACCCTGGCGCTGTGAAGCCACTGTGCTGCCCCAGAAGTGGTAGGTGGAAATATTGAGTTGTGATCTGGAACATACAGCCTGAAAACGGTGATGGAAGCATATTCAATAGTAACTTTTACAAGTGAAGTTGCACTCACATACACACAGCTTCTACGATAATCATCCAGAATAGCTCATCTTTTTTTGAAAGCAAGTTGACTACTCTCTGGCCCCAAGATAAATCTACTCCTCATAAAACACCCCAATTAAAATTTCTCGGGTCTCTTATTTCTTTTCATATTTCCTTCAGCATCCTTGCAAATATATAGTCAAATCTTAATCTTCTTTCAGACCAAAATCTCGATGAAGCTTGCATTGATGTAGTGCCTCGAAATTCTTCCAAATATTCCAAAGCGGTGCACAGTCAAGTCTATTAAATACTTTTTTTTAAATTTAAAGTACCCAATTATTTTTTCTCCAATTAAGGGGCAATTTAGCATGGCCAATCCACCTAATCGGCACATCTTTGGGTTGTGGGGGTGAAATCCACGCAGACATGGGGAGAATGTGCAAACTCCACACGGACAGTGACCCAGGGCCGGCATTCGAACCCGGATCCTCAGCACCGCTGTCCCAGTGCTAACCACTGCGCCACATGCTGCCCCAAGTCCATTAAATACTTGAAGGATAGCACCTGTTGCAGACTTGGCAAATACAGCAGTTAAGGGTTCTCTTTGTTCTTTAGGGTTTCGGCCAAGGGTGGTATCATGAATGGTACAGGCTTGGAAGGCCGAAAAGCCTGTTCCTGTGCTGTATTGTTCTTTGTTCTAAACAGTTTATCAAGTGTGATAAATAATAATTAAATCAATCAGTGGCCAAATACGTTGTTCTGATTGTATTGTTCAAAGGGACAAATAATGGCAAGAACTCCCCATGGACTCTTTGACATCCACCCAAAAGACATCCTCAACAATGCAGCATTCCCCGAGTGCAGCACCCAAATATATTCTCAAGGAACATGAACTCCCCACCCCTGCCAAAGGTGAGTACTTAGCAGACATACGAGAACAGACCACCTGGATGTTCCCCTGTGCTGCAATCCCCACGAGGACGACCCCATTGATCTCCCCCTGGGGCTCATTGAATACAAGCTTCCCCCATTGAGGGGTGGAGGCGCAACAGCGGGACTCATTAATTGCCAGAGATAAAAGCCAACACAGAAGGGAGCGGACACCTTTGGATGGGCCCGGCTGGGACTAGATGGGCTCCTCACCAATATGTGGACTTATTGCGAGTAAGAAATAAACTTCTTGGACTTAGTCACTCCTCATCGACTATCATACTGGTGATGAGCACAAATAGAATTACAGGCGGCACTTTTGGACACCCAGATCACGGCTGCATCTCACCAAAGAGGAGCAAAATTAGCACCAGTTTAAAAATGCCACTTTTCTGGAGGATCAATGCTCCCTGCTTTTTAAGAGTCAACGTGCCTAACCTACCCTGCAGCCCCAAATTCCAGGGTGCTTGATGAATTAGTGACGCACATGACAGACCCAAAACCATCAGTCATTGTCCAAAGGTACCGGTTCACTATGGCAAAGAACACCATGGGTAAGTCCATTATTGAGTTTTTAAACACACTTATGCAAATTGGCTGAGCACAGATTATGGTCTATCCCTACCAGAGATGCTACAAGTATGCCTTGTGCGCAGAGTTAACAACATGGCAACCCAGTGTAAGTTTCTGGCTGAACTGTCTTTGGACCCGAAAAGGGCCATTGAGACCTCCCTCTCATAGAAGAGTGCGGAGAAAGGAGGCCAGGAGCTCCAAGGCACATCAGAGATGGAGGTGAATAGCATATGGCGCCCTCAATCAGGGGATTATACGGAAGTCCTGGGGCAGTACATGGAAGTCTGCAAAGAAGGCCTTGGTTGATCAAAGATGCCATAGCCAAGATTGACAGATTCTGGAGGCCCAACCGAGGTACTGATAAGGGTGAAGGTACGGGTAATCAAACAAGCTACCTTGCCTGAGAATACGATCGAATTGCAGTACTCATAATTTACTATGGGAAATGCATCCCAACTTGGTCACCATCCTTGCTGTGTTATTGAAAAAGCACCAGGACTGGGCGTGGAGAGCACTGCAAAAAGAAGCGTTTGCCAAGGTGAAAGAGTCGTAGCCAGGTTTGACGACCCACTAAAACCTCTCAAGGCCTCTTTTGGTCACTTGGGATGCCATCCCATATGACGTTGGGGCAGTGTTATCCCACCATATGGATGACGGAACCTAAAGGTGAGAGAAACTTGGCCAATGTGAAGCGAAATTACGCACAGATCGAGAGGGCTGGTCGTCATTCTCACTGTGAAAAATTTCCACCAATATGTTTATGGGCGATATGTTACGATCAGAACGGACCACAACCCATTGCTCAGTTTGTTTAAAGAGGACAAGGCTATACACCGATAGCATGCCTGGATATAGCATTGGGCCCTCCTGTTAGCCTACAAGTACGTATCAAAGTATCACCCGGGCTTTGCAGATCGAAATTCAGATGCCTTGAGCTGCCTCCCATTGCCAACATGTCCCCCCATCTCCACCAGTGACTGATGAGGTTGTATCGACCTTAAATTTTAGGGATACCTTGCTGGTCATCAGCGCACAACGTGACTGGACACTGAAAGACCCGGTCTTGGTGAAGTTACGCCACATCATCTTGCACGGGGATCGGCAAGGGAATCTGCCTGCAGAACTGTGAATTTTCTAGCCAAAGCAGCAAGAGCTCACGTTCTGATTCCTAGTCAGGGCAGGCAGTCCATACTTCAAGACCTACTCAATGGGCACCTGGGGTTGTCAATGGTGAAAATGCTCGCCAGGAGCATGTATGATGGCCAGGTTTGGATGACGACATCAAGCGGTTGGTCGAGCAAATGTACATTGTGCCAGGAACATCAGGAGTTCACTCCAGTCGCATCCCATCACCCCATGGGAATGGCCGTCTGACCCGACATGCAGATTTCACCAGACCCATCAAGGCACAATATTGGTGCTGATAGTGGACGCCCATTCAAATGGTTAGACATCCATCAAATGAAGTCCACCACTTTGAAGGCTACCATCACGACGTTATGCCTCTCATTCAATACTCATAGCATCCCAGACATATTGGTCACAGATAATAGTACCCCGTTTACTAGCAAGGAGTTTGCACACTTCACAAAGTCAGAAGGGGTGGACCACCCCATACCACCCTTCTTCAAATGGTCTGGCAGAACGAGCAGCACAGACGTCCAAGAGCATGGGGCAAATGGCCAAGGGATCTGTGGAGATGAGTTTGGCCTGCTTTTTGTTCAACTACCATTTCACACTACACATTATGATTGAGTGGCACTGGCGGAGCTGCTGATTGGCCGAAGGCCGAGAACCCACCTTCTCCTGACGTTCCCCGATATTGGTGGTAAAGTGGAACGGAAGTGGAACGGAGACAGGATCTCCAAAGGCAGTACCGAAGTGGACAGATTCCAGACAGAGGTTTTCAACCGGGGGACACATATATGTCTGGAACTTTGGAGACGGTGACCAGTAGATACCGGGTACTGCGTTGGAATGAACCCAAACCGGTATCATGCACAGTAAAAACAGGGGAATGGATGGTGCAAAAGCATGTGGACCTCCTCGGGAACAGGGAGCCAGCACCAGGACCAGCCCCACCAGATTCGTACACCTGCCCGCCACAACAACAACAACAACAACAACAATAATAATAATAATAATAATAATAATGCCTGGGGGGCAACATCCTCAGGGGCCTTGTCACAGATGCGTAAAGAGGACTCAGGGTCTGACATGGAGACTCAATCATGCAGAGTTTCAGACAACAGCCTCACCAGGGACCAGTTGCGGAAGGTGCCCAATGCCGTCCGCCAACAAGGTATACATCCTCCATCCCAGCTCCGCAATAGCCGGGAGGTGCAACAATGGGCAAAGCGGAGGAGGTCTCCTCCATCCTCTACGACAGAGGGACTTGCAGATTATGTGGGGGGGGAAATAAGTCGTAACCCCCATGATGACCCGATCGATCTCCCTCCCCTTTGGGCTCGTGGAATACGAGCTCCCCTACTGAGGGGCGGAGGCACAACAGCAGGGCCTGTTAACTTTCTCTCTCTCCTCCTTTCCCCCCACCCCCCCAAGATAATCTCAATGATCTTTATTAGTGTCACAAGTAGGCTTACATTAACACTGCAATTAAGTTACTGTGAAAATCCTTAGTCGCGACACTCCAGCACCTGTTCAGATACAGACGGAGAATTCAGAATGTCCAATTCACCTAACAAGCATGTCTTTCAGGACTTGTGGGAGGAAACTAGAGCACCTGAAGGAAACCCACACGGACACGGGAGAACGTGCAGGCTCTTCACCGACAATGACCCAAACCGGGAATTGAACCCAGGTTCCTGGCACTGTGAAGCAACAGTGCTAACCACTGTCCTACAGTGCCACCCAAAGAAGTTGACCCAGAAGGGAACCGGTGTCTCTTCAGATGGTCCCAGCTGGGATTCCATATGCTCTTCACCACTGTGTGAACTTGATGGGAGTAAAAAATCAACTTCTTGGACTTAGAACCTCATCGACTATCATATCCTCCAGGTCACTCACTATTCCTGGGCCAAAATTCTATAACTCCTTCCCAAACAGCACTGTCGGTGTACTTACACCACACGGACTGCAGCAATTCAAGGCGGCAGCTCACCACGACCTTTTCAAGGGCAATCAATGCTGGCCTAGCCAGCAACACCAAATGGGGCTTGAACCCAAACTTCGAACCTGGAGGCAACAGTGCTACTATGGAGCCGAGAGTGACTTTTATGATAGCTCCCGGTTGCTTTTAACCAATTCAAGATTTACCACCTCTCCAGTACCTTTTGTTTCTCTAAACAATGATGCAAATACACATACTAATTTTGTTTACCCTTATTGAGTCACCATCTTTGCCTCACAGGAGTCCCAAGCCAAGTTTATTTTAAACTGGAATTTGTAATATTCTGAACTGGTCTTTTTGTTGAAATTCTGGCTTCAAATTACTTCCCTCAATCATATTAGTCCTGAACTTCCGTGCAGTGGCCAAAGCCAGGTCGCCTCTCTGCTGCTAGTTTAATCCGATCTCACCTGACCTTCAGACTCAGGCTGGTCAAGATCCAGGCAAGTGCAGCTCAGTCAGATGTATGGAGTTCACACTCCTTTTATATGGAACCAGCTGGCGTAAAGCAGATAAATTAAAGGTTCAGCCAAGTTTTATCGTCCTTAACAGGCCGGAAATGGTGAGCATATAAAAAGTGCGTTGGGAAGGGCCTAGTGGGGGGTTGTGGTGGTCGGATGAGGTCTCCGGTGCGGAGTCTCACCTCAGGTAGGGCTCAACATGGAGAGTTCTGTGGGGATTCATGGGTGTGGTTTGTACAATAGTTATCCAGGAGTTAGAAATGGTTTTAATCTTTCCAACTTTTTCCGGCTAACTATTGCAGTAAGACTGTCAGAACCACCTGAAGTTTGTGGTTCAATCACATTTTCGGATCGTTCCCAGTGCAAGCAATTGCCCACGGGAAATTTACACTTTCCATGCAATTACTGTACAAACATTACCAAAGTTGTTCTAGTGCATCTTTACGTGTACCCCCAGAAGTTCAAAGTTTACGGCCAGCCCATTTATTTTTTTCTGTTCCATCCCTGTGTATAAAAGGATTGTCTTTCAATGCCTGTGATCTACTGCACTTGATTTTGGACATTCGGTGACCAGAAGGAAATTTGCATTTTGCCACCCCTATGCTAGATTTGCCTCAGGTTTCATGCTGAGCAGTGGGAATTAAGAAGCTCAATTACATCACAACAGCATGGAACATGTTCAAAAGAGACTGGTTCAACTCTACCATTCCATTTTTGTATACTCCACTTTAAATTATCTCCCCAAAGCAGCCTGAACTTTATCTCCCCAAAGCAGCCTGAACTTTACAAGTCTTCAATAATAAATTTATTTGATATATTTCAATTCTAGAACTATGAAAGTTTTTTAATCATTCTTTTTAGCCAAGGCCTTGTGGCAATTTCTTTTTCCAGCCCACCTCAGCCTTTGTCATTCTGAAATTTGTCATACTGTACTCCAACATGGTTCACTTATTCTGGTATAACATTTTCCATTTCCCCTCAACATTTGGTATCATTCCACCGGCACTATAAAGTAAATTTGTTAGCATAAAGTATTTTATAATTGAAGAATAAAATTAGGGACTTCATCTGGGCACACTCCTCAACTATCTCCCTCTTTCTCATACTTTCTTAACTAAGATTACAACTGATTTTGACTCTGTGAAGATGTGCAATACAGAAGATGTGCTGCGCAGAATATTAAATTGCAATGCAATCTGCTGAATGAATAGATAGACTTAGGAAAAGAACATTTTGTGCTGAACAAACCACAAAGCCTACAGTAGTTACTAAGTTCCATTTATTTGTGAAGGACACAAGCCACTTCATGGCGACAGTTTATGGAGCTTTCAGAGACAATTGGCCAAAATAAGCCCCAGATTGAAAACAGAGATCACATGACTCAGCTCCTGGGTGTAAAATATACTGGATTTGAACAAAAAGACAGACTGTCACATGGAGAGCATGGACAATGGCCTTCCACCCCCACTTCCCAAAACCTCTTTCAGCAAAGCGAAGTCCTGTTCGCATTTTGAAAACCAACCAGAAATCCTCATTGCTGCAAACCAGGAGCTCCTAAAGAAGGATTCCAACTCAACACCACTGTCTTCAAAACCAATGAGAATCAACAGCACCGTAGCAGTGGTTAGCACCGTTGCTTCGCAGCGCCAGGGTCCCAAGTTTGATTCCCGCTTGGGTCACTGTCTGTGCGGAGTGGGTTTCCTCCAGGTTCTCCGGTTTTCTTCCCCAAGTCCCAAAAGATGTGCTTGTTAAGTGAATTGGACATTCTGAATGGTCCCTCACTGTACCCGAACAGGCGCCGGGGTATAGAGAGTAGGAGATTTTCATAGTTACTTCATTGCAGTGTTAATGTAAGCCTACTTGTGACAATAATAAAGATTATTTATTCTTTTATGGAGGGATACGGCACTAGAAAGTACTGAGGGTTTTGGCCACGGGTGGTATCATGACCGGTGCAGATTTGGAGGGCCAAAAGGGTCTGTTCTTGTGCTGTATGGTTCTTTGTTCAACCAGCCATGACTGCAGAGTGACTGCTTCAGTGAAAAACCAAGTACCATGTTGAAGGTAACTCTAAATATGAACAAGCATCTGGACAATTGTGAATGTTTCTGGCTCTTTTTTTTTTAAATGGCCAATTTTCAACATCTGACTCACTGTAAAAGTTATATTTGGTGTACGCCTGGAGAAGTTTGCATGTATTTTTTGCGTTAGTAAAAGTTGGACATTTCAAACCTTTTTGCTCAGATCATTATCGGAGTGAGGTTTAGCAATAAAACAAATTCCTTACTTGTTAACCTAAGGAATCTGGCTGGTTTAATTCTTACACTGAGCTATACGTGGAAAAGTACACATTGAATCGGCAATATCTATGTCGTTTTTAAAGATTCAAACTCTTTTATAGCCAACCCAGAAGTGGGATAAAGTGAAGGGTCAGCTTACCCCTTTTAACCTGGCCATAATAATATATGCACCATGGAAGATTTCCAGTTATTCCATTGAAACATATCTGTTAAAATACAAATAGATTGGCCTAGATCAAGTGTCTTGCTTTCAAACATCGAGTGTTTGGATAGCTATTTCAAACAGGACTAAGGGGGAACATTTAGGTAGTGAGATTTTGGACTGAGAGAGACCCATCTATGGGATTATCTTTGCCATACACAACAACAAACTAAAAGATACACAGTGCATGGTACATGCAGTGCAAAAATATTTTTAAAAGTTAAAGATTCAAATTCTAATATTAAAATCAGTGAACAAGTTTTACATTTATAAAACATTTATATTTATTGAAAAATTAACATGAAAATTAAATATTCTAATGTTAAAATCCAAAAATAAATCCCACACTGCAGCTATTTATATTTATTGAACAAAAATTAACATTTCACAGCCAGCTGCAGAACATTTCCAAAACTTTTTTTGTGGCTCTACAATAAATTAGACATTCATTCTCTCCATCAAAATAGTAAAGAGATTTGGCCACGTTAGGAAATAATTGTTTGCCAACATTCTTAACTAGAGGAGCAAGTCTTTTCAAATATAATTTCCATCAAAAAAAATTGTTGAAAGCAAATTGAACAGAGAAAGATTTCTCAAATAGCTAGTTAATCTATTCTGTTGGTGATGGACGACAGATGAATGTTGGCTAGGTCATTGGGGAAAGTTCCTACCCTTCTTCGAATAGTACAATGGGTCCTTTATGTCTTTCAATGCCTACAAAGTTCACAATGAAAGGTCAGATGAGCCTAACAAAATAACAATAGGAAGCCAATCTCAACCTTCTAAAATCTTTATATTAATATCTAGGGATTGATCACCTCATTGGGCAACTCAGCTGCCCAACGCCTTCATCACTAAGAATTCTATCCAGCAACCAATACTTATCCATTATTATCCCTCAACTGATCAATCAGTACTCAATGTTAAATGTTGTTTAGTAAAAGCACGGAGTAAAATAGATCTCAAGATGGCGCCAGAGCACGGCGACACTGAGTTCTCTCCCACACAGATCCTCTTCCTACATCTCTTATCTATGTATTTACATTGTGTGCTTATTGTATGTCCTATTTTTTCATGAATGGAACGATCTGTCTGGACTGTATGCAGATTACTTTTCACTGTATCTTAGTCCACATGATAAATGATAATAAATCAAATCCAATACAATGGCAGAGTATAAATGGGTACTTGAATTTGCATTATCAAAAATAGTTTGGTAACATGACCATTGACCTTCTCGAGGACAGGCTACCTGACTGAGGTCCAAAGAAAGTAATTGACTTGACCGCGTCCTAACCAGCCTACCCGCAGACAACATATTTCCATGATAGCATCAGTGGGAGTGATTGTTGCATGGAAACAGTCTCATTTGCACAGCGAAGACAGTATCCATCATGGTGTGGCACTACCACCAGATCTAGCACTAAAATATGTATTTTTGTGGATGAACACACCCCTTACTTGTCCACAACTATAAGAAGTTCCACAAACAGCACCAGGCATAACTTGGAATGAGACATCAAATTTATGACGCTACATCACTAAATCAAACATACTAGATGCGGACCGAGGTAGTGTTACAACCAACAGATTAGGCGCAGTGTCATAGCCCCAACATCTTGTGTAAGAATGGTGGTAGATGATCAAAGAATGGTGGTAGATGATCAGGCAACAAAATGAGAGGTGGCTCCCCAGAAACACCACACTTGACGAAAGGTGTCCTGCATGATTATGAAAGACATGACTGCATCATCTGTCAGCATCTTCAGCCATTAGCCAATTGAAGGATTTTACTCCACCACTGAAGGGATCAGCATCCAACCAATTTTATTCACTTCTAACATTAATAAACAGTTGAGAGTACTGTGCAGATCCCACAGGTCCCAACAAAACCCAGCTGCATGCCAAGAACCCACATACCAGAATTAGCTGCATCTCCTCCTAATGGAGTCTTTTTTCTATGCAGTTAGAACAATGAGATTTACTGAGGACAACAGATAGGACAAATTTAATCCAGTCATTTGCCATCATATTGGTGAAGTAATTAGGAAGGAGTCACAAAAGTAGTATCTACTCATTAATAATCTACCAATACTTCATTCAAGTTCTGCTCAAAACAACTTGGCATCAGATCTCGAATGCCAGAGACAAGAATAATTGCTCAAGTATCACGGTGCCACAAACAAAATCCAGGTCAAATCGGTATTGAAAGGGAAAACTGTCCAATAGTTGAACTTGTAACAGATGGCAGGTCTGAAGACTGGACAGAATGCGAGGAACAGCAAATGATGAATAAGGAGGGGAAAATTGGAGTACGAAAGAAAGCTAGCCAGGAATATAAAAACTGATAGTAAGAGTTTTTCATAAATATTTTAAAATAAGAGTTAATAAAGTGAACACTGATCCTATAGAAAGTGAATCTGTAGAATTGATAACAGAAAACAAGGAGATGGCAGATTAATTGAACAGATATTTTGCATCAGCACTCACTACTAGAGAGATACAAGTAACATCCCAGAAGTGCCAGGATTTTAATGGGATCATTAGATTGCACGATAGAAAATGTAACTCCGTTATTCAAAAAGGGAGACAGAAAGCAGAAAACTACAGACAATTAGCTTAACATCTGTCATAGGGAAAATGTTAGAAACTAGAAAGGTCATTTGGATAAGCTCAAGATAACTGGGCAATCAATATGGCTTTGTGAAAGGGAAATCATGTTTAACCAAATTATTGGAGTTCTTTGAGGAAGTGAACTGCGCTGAGGATAAAGGGGAATCATTAGGTATACTGTACTTAAATCTATGCAAGGCACTTGATAAAATGCCACATCAAACAATATTGCAGAAAATAAAGGTCCATGGTATAGGGGGTAACATATTGGCAGAGTTAGAATATTGGCTGGCTAACAGGAAACAGACACAAGCATAAATGGGTCTTTTGCAGGTTGGCAAAATGTAACAAGTGGTGGGCCACAGGGATCAGTTCTGGGATCTCAATTGTTTACAATTTATATAAATTACTTGGATGAAGGGATGGTTACCATATTTGCTGATGACATAAAGATAGATAGGAAAGCAAGTTGTGAAGAGAACTTAAGACGGCTACAAAGTGACATAGGCAAGTGAGGGGGCAAAGATTTGGCAAATGGCGTACAATGTGGGAGAATGTGAAATTGTTGATTTTGGTCAGAAGAATAAAAAAGAAACATTATCTAAATTGAGAGAGATTGCAGAGCTCTCTGGGGTGCAGGGGGATCTGGGTATCCCAGTGCATGAATCACTCCAAGCTAGTATGCAGGTAGAGCAAGTAATTAGGAAAGTCAACAGAATGTTATCATTTATCGAGAAGAGAATTGAATACAAAAGCGAGGTTATACTTGCATTTACAGGGCACAAATGAGACTACATTTGGTATTGGTCACCTTATTTAAGGAAAATGTTAATGCGCTGGAAGCAGTTCAAAGAAGGTTTACCAGACTATTAACTGGAATGAGTGGGTTATCTTGAGGAAAGATCAGGCAGGCGAAGCCTGTATCTGCTGATGTTTGGGAGAATAAGAGTCACATTGTTTAAAACATACAAGATCCCGATGGGTCTCAACAGGGTGGATGTGGAGAAGTTTCCTCTTGTGGGAGAATCAAGAACCAGGGGTCACCCATTTAAAATGGTGATGAGGCACAATTGTTTCTCAGATGTCAGCAGTCATTGGAACACCCTGCCTGAAAAGATTGTGGAAGCAGAGTCTTTGAATATTTTTAAAGTGAAGGTAGATAGATTCTTGGTCAGCAAGGGGAGTGATAGGTTATCAAGAGTGGTTATCGGGAGTGGATGGAGTGCAGATTTGTGGTTACTAGCGGATGAGCCGTGATCCGAGCAGCACGGTGGTGCAGTGGGTAGCACTGCAGCCTCACGGTGCCGAGGTCCCAGGTTCGATCCCGGCTCTGAGTCACTGTGCGCGTGGGGTTGCATATTCTCCATGTTTACGTGGGTTTCGCCCCCACAACCCAAAGATGCGCAGTGTAGGTGGATTGGCCACGCTAAATTGCCCCTTAATTGGAAAAATGAATTGGGTACTCTAAATTTATTTTTAAAAAGATGAGCCATGATCTTATTAAGCGGTGGTGCATGCTCAAGGAGTTGAATGGCCTACTGCTGCTCCTGGTTTGTCTGCATCTAAATGCACTAGAAATGGTTATGTTGGTCAATCAATGCAACTCTACGACGTTGCTTCACAAGTTCTCAAAATCAGTGTAATCATATCCAACTGCTTCAATGTCATTGCCTTCAGGGGCGGGGTTGATCATTGACAAATCCAGTGTTCATTACCAGGCACAACAGCTTCCAAAATGAAGCATCCTACGGCAGTCCTCAGCAGGACTTGGGCTGACCAATGACAAGCAATAGATAATGACAACCTCCAACAAACTATTTTCCTGTGGCTTTCAGTGGATCTATCATTTCCAAGCTTCCAATGATCAACAGCTTAACTTGACCAGTCATAATCAACACCATGGCAGGGGCTGGATACTCTGTTGAGTGTCTCATTTGCAGACCACTCCCAAGTCTCTCCACCATCTGCAAGGTCCAATTGAGGAATATGATGTAATACTCACCATTCACCCGAAATGGGTGCAACCACAATACCACCATCTAGGTCAAAGCAGTCCATGAGCTATACCATCAGTGCTGAAGTCAATATTTATTTCTTGATCACTTGTGGCTCTATTATCGACAAGATGCAATACGTAACTCATCAAGCTCACTTCAACAGCACAACACAGCCCCACAATCATCTCCACCACCACCACAAAAAAAAAGTTTTATCCACTCCTCAAAACATATCTCTGATCAAGCTTCTGGTCTTCTGATCCAATGCCTCCTTATATGGTCTGTCATGCTGGTTTCATAATGCTCCTGTAAAAGGTTACTGAGACAATT